>NC_092374.1:11176214-11823714 GCF_030028105.1 Mobula birostris | reverse complement strand
ACCCACTTCTTATACAACTTCAACTTAACATCCCATCTTCTGTACTCAGTACATTGCTTTATGAAGGCCAGTATGTCAAAAGCTTTCTTTATAACCCTATCTACCCATGACACCACCTTCAATAAAATATGGACCTGTATTCTCAGATCACTTTGTTCTAAAACAGTGTAAGAACACTGTGTGAGACCTACCCTGGTTGGTCCTACCGAACTGCAACACCTCACACTTGTCTGCTTTAAATTCCATCTGCCATTTTTCAGCCCATTTTCCAGCTGGTCCAGATCCTGCTGCAAGCTTCGGTCGTTTTCCTCACTGTCTACAACACCCCCAATCTTGGTGTCATCAGTATAGAATAATTTCCTATTATTCCATACACTTATTTACAAGCTGAAGACCATATAATACAGGAACAGAATTAGGCTCTTCGGCCCATTGAGTGTGCTCTGCCATTCCATGATGGCTTATTTATTACTCCTCTTCATGCCAAACTCCTGCCTTCTCCCCATAACCTTTGACTCCTTTACTCATCAAGAACCTATCAACCACCGCTTTAAATATACCCAATGACTTGGCCTCCACAGCCACCTGCGGCAATAAATCCCACAGACTCATCACCCTCTGGCTAAAGAAATTCCTCCTCATCTCTGTTCTAAAGGGACATCCTTGTCTTCTGAGGCTGTGCCCTCTGGTCCTAGACTCCCCCACCACAGGAAACATCCACTCTATCTAGGCCTTTCAATGCTCAACAGGTTTCAATGAGATCTCCCCCTTCATTCTTCTAAACCCCAGTGAGTACAGGCCTAAAGCTAACAAATGCTCCTCGTATGTTAACCCTTTCATTCCCGGGATTATTCTTGTGAATGAACGTTTCATTGCAAGTGGAGTTGGTTTAGTAATATTATTTTATTAATACATATTTATTATTGGAGGATTCAAATTAATAATTTTGCAAAGATTACTGTATTTTGCCTTCTAAAACAAACAAAAACAACTCTCATTAATAACATCTTCTTGGTCTCCAGGATCCTCTACACGGTGGTAGATTTGCAGCCACACTGCTCCAGTACTCTATCGACTTGAGGTGAGAGTTGCTGGTGTAATGAGCGCTGGTGGACAGCATGTCCTCGATGAAAACGTCCTCGGGCACAGGCAGGAAGACACAGGAGTTGGGGCTGACCTTGCTGAACTTGGAGGCATTGGGCCGCCGGTGCGGAAAATTTGGGCTCTCGCCATCCTCGTCACTGGCCGAGCTGCTGGTCCACCGCGCCTGTGGCAGCTGGCAATCACACCTCCTGCAGGCGGATGCTATGCTCCTCCTGCTCCTGATCTTCTCCGGCCACTTGAGCGGCGACCCAGGGGGGAGAGCCTAGCCAAGGACAAAGGGGAATGCGAGGTTAGTGGCTGAAACCTCTGACAGTTCAGCACCCCGACATGTGGCAAGGTGCAAAGTGGGACACCAGCCCGAAACATCAACCGTTTATTACCCTCCACAGACACTGCCTGACCTACTGAGCCCCTCCAGCATTTTGTGTGTGTTGCATCCTTCAGAAGTGACACGCCATCAATATTTCGGGAGTCCGCGGCACCACGAGGAGGGAGCTGTGGGGGGGCTTCTGCTGACATCTATCCCTTGGGAAACACCTCAACCAGGAGATTTTTAGATTTAGATTTACACATACAGCACTGTAACAGACTCTTCTGGCCCAGTGGACCCCACGCCACTCAGTTACACCCAAATGACCAATCAACCTACTAACCCCTTCTTTGGAATGTGGGAGGAAACCCACACAGGCACAGAGAGAATGTACAAGCTGCTTACAGACGGAAGCAGAATTGAATCCGGGTTGCCAACTGCACGTTTTCTAGTGCTGTTGGTAGCACGCTGCTGAGTGGAAATTAAACGTTTTTGCTACTATGCAACAGCAAACAAGAAAATTGGCTTACAACTAGCCTGTGAAAGGAGAGCAGAGCCATACAGCACACAGTCAATGGGCCAAATGGCCTAATCTTGCTCCTCAGCCTTATGGAATCCGGAGCAACGAGCAGTCTGCTGGGGGAACTCAGCGGGTCAGGCAGGGAAATGGACACAAACAGGCTCTTTGGCCCATCACGTCCATACTGTTGATCAAGTATCTATCAGGTGCTAATCCCATTCACCCCAGCACTTGGTCTATGCTGGGTAAAAGGATGCCCTCAGACTATGGAAGGCGCTATATGAATGCAAGAAAGGAGACACAAGGAGACTGCAAGTTGGAATTTGGATCTGCAAACCAAATGCTGGAGGAGTTCAGCTGATCAGGCAGCATCGGGGGTGGGGGAGAGGGGGAAGTGGACAAGCAATGTTTCAGCTGGAGATGATTCATCTGGGTGCAAATGCAAGACTTTGAGACGTAAAGACAGAATCCCATGCAGTAGAAAAGCAGCTAGACTATGGTGACATTTGGCAGATTTTGAGCACATTTGCTTTATGCTCCAAGAGCAGAATTTCCCATTTTAATTCCTATCTCCATTCCCATTCTGACATGTCTGTCCATGGCCTCCTCGTTTGCTAAGATGAGGCCACTCTCAGGTTGGGACATTCTGTCTGGGTAGCCTCCAACCTGATGGCATGAACACCGACTTCTCCTTCTGGTAAATTTTCCCCTCCCCCTTCCCTCTTCTATTCCCCACTCTGGCTACTCCACCAGCTCTCCTCACCAGCATGTCACCTCCCCCTGACCCCACTGTTCTTCCTTTTCTCTCATGGTCCACTCTCAAATTCCTTAGTCTCCAGCCCTTTACCTTTCCCTCCCACCTGGCTTCACCTATCACCTTCTAGCTTTCCTCCTTCCTCCCCCCCCCCAACCCTTTTTTTATTCTGGCGCCTTCCCCTTCCTTTCCAATCCTGATGAAGGTTCTCAACCGAAAATTCAGTCCCATGGTTACTGCCTGACCTGCTGAATTCCCCCAACATATTGTGTGTGTGTGTTGCTCTGGATTTCCAGCACCTACAAAATCGCTTGTGTTTATTACGTGCCCCAGTTTGGAAAGTCTCTTGCAATTCGTGCAAACAGCAAAGACAATTTTTCATTGAGGAGGGGACGTGAGCCGTTGCTAAGGGACTGTAATCCTCGCCCTGCGCCCTTGCAGCGCGCTCTTACTTTGGTCTTGGTCTTGCCGAGGTCCGCCCCATCCGCATCGCAGTAAGTTGCGTCTGGTTTGCGCCACGATTTGGCTCGGGCCGCCTGCTTGCTGAGGCTCCCTCCGCCCGCCCTCAGCCCCTCCCTGCCCTCGCAGTCGGAGGCGGTGGCGGTGTCTTCGTCTCGAGGCAGGCGAGCCTCCCGAAACAGGCAAGGGGTGGCAATATCGTCCGGCCGAGAGTCCATGGCCGCTAGAGTTGCCCGCAAACTTTTTCTTCTTCTCGCAGGTGTGGCTAGGGACCTTTGGTCCAGCTTGCTGTTAACGTTGACTGAGAATCGGTCTCCCCCTTCGAGATGCTTCGTGTGGGTGTGCCCGAGTTTCCTAGCCTCGAACCTGCCCCCGAAACACCAACATTCTCAATTCGCCGAAAACTGTTTCGACTGCGTTCCGGCGCTATGGCAACAGGAATTAAATGAAATCCGCGCTCGTCAATACGAGACGGACGGTTCGCTCAATGGTGATTATAAAGACCAATTTCTTAATTCCCCTCAGCGAGCCTTGAAGCGAAGAAATCCATGGACAAATTCTGAGGTCCTCAGTGTGTTTCAGAGGATTTAAATTCAGTTTAAATTCCATGCGGAATATTTTGGAGGATCAAGAACCAACCAAGAGGAGCTGCCTTCGTTGTCTCGACCACCACATCTCACCCAACACCAAAGATTCAAACAAACCCTCTGGTATAATACTAAGTGTATTGATTAGTCCTGATGAAGGGTCTCAGCCCAAACCGTTGACTGTCTATTCCACTCCAAGGCAGGAGACTGGGGTTGAGAGGGATCATAAATCAGCTTGATGAGCCTAGCTTTGCTCCTGCAGTATGGTCTTATAGATGCTGCCCAACCTGCTGAGTTTCTCCAGCATTTTTGTTTGTTGCAGCATCTGCAGAATCTCGTGTTTACCCTAAGGACATGCGACGTTGTCAGCGGCAGGATCTTTTGGAAATGAGGTCTCGTCGGCGCTCTTGGTGTACCTCAATGCTCCCATGAGAGGACTTATCCCTTTTACCCAACCTGATAGCTCTTCCCCATCAAAATTAAATTCCCAGGGCTGACAGCCTGAGTCCAGCTGGCTAGGAATTTATTTCTTGGAGTGAAGGAGTCTGGGCGGGGGGGGGGGGGGAGTGACCTTACAAAGGTGAATAAATCATGAGGGGCATAAATAGATAGGGTGTAATTAGGTAGCACGGTATGATTGGGTTGTTGGGGCTTGCAGCCATGCCCTATCTCTGAATAAATAAATATATAAATGGTTAGATAACTCCATAAATCAGTAATACATTCATAACCTTCTATGCCATGATCTACCTCCACTTGTCCTTTCTTATTCCATTCATTATCTTCAAACCTATGTTGCCTTCACTTATCACTTCCAGCCCCTGACACGATCTCCACCTTCTCCTTCCCCACCTGGCTCCATTTGCCCATCTACCACTTCTCAAATGGATCCACCTATCACCTTCCAGCCCCTCTCTAACACCTACCTGGTTCCATCTGCCCATCTACCCCTTCTCACCTATCACTTTCCATCCCCTGTCTAATCCCCTCCCACATACATACCTCTCTGTACTATCTCCCCTCTACCTTTCAGTCTCGATCTGGGGTTCCCAAACTGGGGTCCACGGACCCCTCGGTTAATGGCAAGGCTCCATGGCATGAAGAAGGTAGGGAACCCCTGGAGTAGGTGAAAGGCCTCAAGCCAAAATGTTTATTGTCTCTTTCCCTCCACAGATGATGCCTGACCTGCTGAGTTCCACCAGCACTTTGTTTTTCAGTCACAGTCATTTGCTCCCTTCCTATCATCAGTAAAATTATCTTCCTGCCAATTAAATTCTCTTTTTAAAAAAAACCCTGCCCAAAACATCAAAGGTTTGCCCCCAAAGGTGCTGCCTGACCTGCTGAGTTCATCCAAATTTATGCTCCAAGTTCAACCATCTTAAGGATGTCCCCTTAGAACACAGATGAGGAGACATTTCTTTAGTCGGAGTGTGGTGAACCTGCGGAATTCCTTGTCACTGATGGCTGTCGAGGGCAAGTTATTAAGTTTATTTAAAGCAAATATTGATAGGTTCTTGATTAGGAAGGGTATCAAAGGTTATGGGGAGAAGCAGGAGAATGGGGTTGAGGGGCAGAATAAATCAGCCTTGATGGTATGGTTTTGCATACTTGATGAGCCTAATTCTGCTTCTATGTCTTATGGTCTTATCTGCAGTCTCTTATGTCTTTTACTTCTAGGAAGCGTTGTCAAAGAACCCAGCCAGGAGTTTCTCTCTTTCCCTCTTCTCCCATCTTCAGAAGATACAAATGCCTGAAAGCACATACCACTGAGCTCAGGGACAGCTTCTATCCCACTGTTATAAGACTATTAAATAGTTTCTGTACTATGAGAAAATGGACTCTTCACAATCTACCTCGTTATGATCTTGCACCTTACTGTCTGCCTCCATATTTCTCTGTAGCTCTTACATTTTATTCTGCATTGTTATTGTTTTACCTTGTTCTCCCTTAATGCACTGTGTAATGATGTGATCTGTATGAAACGTATACATGACAAGCTTTTCACTACACCTCTGTAGATGTGATAATAATGAACCAATTCCAAATCAATTTTCTATGCTATAGCATTCCAGATGCTCATCTAAATACTTAAATGCCATGATACTATTTAGATTTTTAGATGTCTGCATAGTTCAGTATCAAGCAAGGATGGAAAATAAAAACTGGTCTCACTAGTGACATTTTCATTCTGTGGAAGCAGACAATCTAATATCTCGACTGAAAATAGCCTTTGATCAGCTTCCCCTCTACACTGCATTGAAGAGAACACACGGGAATTCAGTTATTATTCCTCCAGGAGGACTACAACCTTATCATGGCCTCAGGGACCTGGAGAGCAATGTTGGCTGGAGTCAGGGCTTTGTGCTTTGGCTCTGGGTAGGGTCACCCATGTCAAACAGGTCCAAGGGTAGAAACCAGACTAAGAGTGGTCCATCAGTCCTCCAAGTTCAAGGGCTAACAACCCTGACTGGTCAAACAAAATTTTTATGGAAACAGCAATGAAGAATCCTTGTACATCTGAGTGTGATGGTATTCCTGAGTCTCCATTCAGGACTTGTATGGCTGACAGTAGTGAAAACCGAGAGGAAGCTACTAACTCAATGAAGGAAGTCCAGAACACCGCCAAGGTTGGAGAGCCTTGATCGCTGCCCTAAACACCAGCAGGCATTAGGCCCACTGACATAAATGCCACACTAATTACAGTATATATTATGCTCTCCACATTCCCATCGACTCCTCCAAGATCTATCAATTCCCCATGTACAAGGATATACTGTGGTTACGGTGCATTTGGGAGTGTTGTGTGCAGTTCTGGTTCTCCATTACAGGAGGGATGTGAAGGCTTTGAAGAGGGTGCAGAAGAGATTTACCAGGATGCTGCTTGGGTTAGAGAGCACTGTATTAGCTATAAAGAAAAGTTGGACAGACTTGAGTTGTTTTAAGACCATGAGATATTTAAGATATAGGAGCAGAATTGTGCCATTCTGCAATTGAGACTGCTCTTGATGGCTGATTTATTAACCCACTCAACCCCATTCTCTCCATAACCTCTAACACAAATCGACTATTTTAAATGACTTGGCCTCCGTAGCCAACTGTGGCAATAAATTCCACAGATTCACCACCTTTTTCTTTGGAGTGTTGCAAGCTGAGTGGACACCTGATAGAAATTTACGAAATTGTGAGAAGCATGGGGAGGGTAGACAGCCAGAATCTTTATCCTGGGCTGGGTCTGTAAAACACTAGAGAGCATATGTTTGAGACCGTAAGACATCGGAGCAGAATTAAGCCATTCGGCCCTTCGAGGTGTGCGGGTCTAAGATTTTTCCACAGAGAGTGATTGGCGCATGGAATGCAGTGCCAGGATTTCTAGTGGAAGTAGACACGATAGTGGCAGCTGTTAGACACAGGAATATGTAGAGAACGAAGAGATGGGGATCATTTGTTACAGTCAGATGGGATTAGTTTAATTTGGCATCATCGTCAGCACAAATGAAGGGTCTGTTCCCATGCTGTGTTGTTCTATGTTACAGTAGATAATCAATTTATCAATCTTACTGGTGCTGCCCATTGCGCGATGTTCGTCTCCCGGGTCTGTGGTAACCCCAGGGCTGGAGATGAATCTCCAAGGACCCACTGGTCAAAGTAGATGTTGGAGGTACAATATCCACCCTCACCTCTTGGTGTCGCTGTCTGACAGCGCAAGACGCAATGGGAATTGTAGTTCCAGGAGTAGCCCAGCAAGCTTTGCGATCATCGGACGCATGCGTATTGTCTTGGGGTGCCGGTTGCCGTGGTGACGGAAGGGGAGACGGGGAGCGATGGCGGTGACTTTGCTGCGGTGGATGCTGCTGGCGGGCGGATTAATGGTGGTCCGGCCGCAGGCGGCCGGGAAGTACTCTCGCTACAAGAACGAGGAGGCAGCCGCGGCGGGGAAGACGGGGAACGAATTTAGAATTGCCAAACTCAACCAGGTTTGGGACAAGGCGCAGCGGGTGAGTGAGGGCCGGGGGAGGTGTGCAGGATGGGGATAAGGGGTGATTGAGGGCCGGGGGTGAAATGCAGGCCAGGGGCTGGGAGTGTATGGGGGAGGGGTGAGTGAAGTGTTGGGGAGGGTTGGGTGATGTGGGTCTATGAGGGAAGTTCAAAGTTGGCTGGATGGGGGAGGGGAGTATTAGGAGGAATGAGGGCAGTCTGAGGGCTGGGGAGTGGGCTGGAAGAGGGAGGCTTGGTGGGGTGAATGAGGATGGTGTAAGGGGAGAAATGAGTGCTGTGGGAGGGAAGAGAGTGTCTGATGTACTTAGGACTGTTTCCTCCTGCATTGCCCAGATGTGTTTAACCACTGACCCTCTGAGTTTTAATTCTGAGTGTTTCCTGTGCGTCAGCAACTTGTGACTAAATCTGCGAAGTCCGCAGGAATAGGTCTACTCAAAGTGATCAAATCTCAGTATTTCAAACACTGTTTTCACTGGAGGTGGGAGATTGGACACTGCTGTTGGCTGTCATTCCTGGGTGAGTTTGACAGCTTATGTATTACTGATTTATGGAGCCAGTGAAGTTCAGAATCACTGAATTAAATCATGAAATGTGTTGTTTCGTGTGAGCAGTGCAGGCATAACAGATTACTGTAATTACAATATTTTTAAAAAGTAGTGCGAAAGAGGGCTGGAGAGGTTTTATTTATTTGGAGATAGTGTGGAGCCACACCACCAGCAACCCCCAATTTAACCCCAGCCTGATCACAGGACAGTTCACAATGACCAATTAACCCACTAACCTAGCTGTATGTTTTTGGACTGTGGGAGGAAACTGGAGCACCCAGGGGAAACCCAAACATTTCATGAGGAGAATGTGCTAACCCCTTACAGAGGACACTGGAATTGAACCCTGAACTCCAACACCCCAAGCTGTAATAACATTGTGCTAACCACTACCCTACCATGGTGTTGTGTTCATGTGTGTAATGAAAATTGTTTTCAGACTTGTTCCGTATTTTTTGATTCAACTCGGGGCATCCGCAGATATATTCACAAACAAAGGAGACACTGCACATGTGATCAGGGCCACCAGTAAACACTTTTAGAACTAGCACAAACACAATTCAGAAAGAAAAACAGATGTCTACAGTATTAGCAGTACAGAAATCAAAACAATACTTATCCACTAAACCTGCTGATTTGCAGAATGTCAACAAACTTCATGCAGCCTTTCCCACTTTCTAGACTCTAAACTCTTACTCGACATACTTGTCTGCCTTCTCCAGCTTGTAGCATTAGCACCAGTCATGACTTAGTCAAAGACAAAGCTCGTTCTTCTCTAAATCTAACTTGCAAAGGAATTGACCCTTTTTATATCCTTCAAAACCTCTCACACTAGCACTTTTCCATCGCTAAATGGTACCAGCCTCCCCACCCCGCCCAACTTTATCTCTTATGACCTCTAGCCCAGACAAACATATTTTCACTATTATCCACTATTATGGCTGCAGACTTGAACTCCCTTGAATTTGTCACAACATTTAGTGGACTAGTTCTCTTGTACTTTTTCAAAACAATCCTATTCCGAGCTAACACCATTTTGTCTTAGAGACTTCCATTTATTTTAGCATGTACCAAGGAGGAATCACATTTAGCTCTTTCCTTGTAATATGTTCATGGACCATTCAGAAATCTGATGGCAGTGGGGAAGAAACTGTTTCTAGAACATAGGATGTGGGTCTTCTGTCTCCCGTACCTCCTCCCTGATGGTAGTGATAAGGAGGCAGCTTGTCTCAGATGGTGAGGGTCCTTCATGATAGATGCTGCCTTTTTGGGGCACTGCCTTTTGAAGATGTCTTTGATGTTCAGGAGGCTTGTCACCATGATGGAAATCCACTCCCACTGCTCCCCCTCTAATCTCTGCTGCCTTCTACTCTTTGTGCTCTTCACCTATCATTTTCCAGAAACGTCGACTGTTTACTCTTTACCATAGATGCTGCTTGACTGCTGAGTTCCTCCAGCATTTTGTATGTATCGCCTTGGACTTCCAGCATCTGCAGATTTTCTTTTTATTATGATTTACTACTCCACTGCGAAGTCACTTCAAAGGATGCCTACCCTGAAGAAGTTTACATCTTTCCTTCGATGGGATTTCAGTGAAACCCTCTCTCACTGCTTCCCCTGTGTGATATCTGCTGCCCTCCACCTCTTCAGTCATGTGATCTTCACCTATCACCATCCAACCAGCCTCTTTCTGCTCTTCCCCCGCACCCCCCACCATTTAATTCTGGCATCTTCCCCCTTTCCTCTCAGTGCTGAAGAAGGGCCTCAGCCCGAAACATCGACTGTTAACTCTTTTCCATAGATGCTGCCTGACCTGTTGAGTTCCTCCAGTGTTTTAAGTGTGGACTGGGATATGTCGCTTTCTGGCAGAGTTGTACTTGGTTATTGGGAGGCCTTCAAAAGTGAAATTGAGAGTGCAAAGTTTGTATATTTCAGTCAGAATTAAAGACCAGGGTAACAGCTTTTAAGAACCTTGGTTTTTGAGAGATATTGAGGCCCTGGCTGAGAAAAAGCAGGTGCTTGACAGGTATAGGCAGGCAGGAGCAAATGAGGTACTTGAGTATAAGAAATGCAAGAATGCACTTAAGAAGGAAATCAGGAAGGCTAAAAGAAGCATGGTTGGTCTAGCAGACAAGGTGAAGGAGAGTCCTAAGAGCTTCTATAGATATATAAAGAGCAAAAGGATTGCAAAGCACAAAATTGGTCCTCTGGAAGATCAAAGTGGTAATATCTGTGCATGGAGCCGATAGAGATGGTAGAGATCTTAAATGGATTTTTTGCCTCTGTGTTTATTTGGGTGATGGACACCGAGTGTATAGATGTGGGGCAATGCAGCAGTGATGTTATGGACCCTATAAAGTCTACAGGGGAGGAGGTGTTTGCTTTCTTGATGCAAATTAGGGTTCATAAATCCCCAGAACCTGTGAGAGGCTAGTGCAAAAATTGTAGGGGCCCTAGCAGAAATATTTAAAACATCCCTAGCCATGGCCGAGGTGCTGGAATATTGGAGGGCAGCTAATATTCCATTGTTTAAAAAAGGCTCTAAGGATAAGGTGGGAAAGTATGGGCCAGCGAGCCTGACATCAGTAGTGTGTCAGTCATTGGTAGATATTATAAAGGACCGGATATTTGGATAGACAGGAACTGATTAGGGATAGCCAACATGGCTTTGTGCGTGGTAGGTCATGTTTAACCAATCTTACAGAGTTTTTCAAGGAAGTTACCAGGAAAGTTGATGAAGGCAAGGCAATGGATATTGTCTACA
Organism: Mobula birostris; assembly: GCF_030028105.1. Lineage (NCBI taxonomy): Eukaryota > Metazoa > Chordata > Chondrichthyes > Myliobatiformes > Myliobatidae > Mobula > Mobula birostris. Next base: position 11,812,675 of record NC_092374.1, on the reverse strand, counting down.
TGGACTTTAGCAAGGCCTTTGACAAGGTCCCTCACGAGAGGTTAGTCAAGAAGGTTTAGTCACTTGGCATTCAAGAAGAGGTGGTAAATTAGATTAGACATTGGCTTCGCGTATGACGCCAGAGAGTGGTTGTAAATGGTTGCCTGTATGAGTGGAGACCTGTGTGCTGCAGGGATCCATCCTGGGTCTGTTGTTTATCATCTGTATCAGTGATCTGGATGATGATGTGTGTTATACCCTGGTTTAAGGCTGTGCTTTATTTTATTAATATAGTTATGAGTGTTTTATTTTCCTTAGATTTTCTCAAAATGCAATTAATGTTCTTTTGGTTACATTATACAATCAAGTATTTAATTTTTGTTGTTTAAACTTTTAAAAATTGTTGATTAATAAGTTAGGGTTGTTGAATTAGCCAATAGGATTTGGCTTGGGAGCATTCTAGAGAGAGTATGGGATCGAAGAAGGAGATAGAAGGAAAATGGAAACAGACGATAATCATGGTAGAACATGGTGAAACGCTCACAGAACCCATTTGATAGGACAGATACCACTGTCAGAAAATCCTCGTGCAGACAATGGTCTCACGGAGAATGTGCGGATAACTTGTAGTTAGCACATGACCTTGGAGAAAGTTCAATGCCTTGTCCTAGGTTTTGTATAGATATTTATTTATGTTTCATTTGGTCTGGGTTTTCAGTCAGAATTCTTCTGTACCATGAGTAAATTAAGTGAAGCAAGCCAGATTACACAACATGTTATTGACTAATATATATATATGATGGTCCTTTTTTAAAATTTTGTGATATTTAGTATTATTGTCTTTGTTATAGTTTAAAATAGTTTGTCAGTACAATTTCAATTTAAGTTTATACTGGTGTAAATTATTGCTTCCTGGTGAACAGTAAATTTGCATGGGTGTGTCAGTGTTCATACAGGTAACAGTCCTACTTTCCCTTTAAAAGACATTCAAATTGTTATGTTTTATGCTTATCTGAATCATATTTACTCTAGCCATGTTTATTTTGGAAATTACTTTTTTGTTATTATTCCCCATGCATTGTTGAGTAATGTTGCTATTAGCTTGTATTCCCAGAAATAGCTAACTCATTTCGAGCTTATGGTGAGAGGGTTACATGTGACAAACTGGATCAGCAAATCTGAGGATGACTCCAAGATTGGGGGTGTAGCGATCAGCGAGGAAGACTATCAAAACTTGCATTGAGATCCTGACCAGCTGGAAAAATGGCAGATAGAATTTAATGAAGACAAATATGAGGTGTTGTACTTTGGATAGATCTTAAATGTTGAGCATTAGGGCACTGAGGAGTGCAGTAGAACAAAGGGATCTGGGAATACAGATCCATAATTCCTTGAAAGTGTCATCACAGGTAGATAGGGTTGTGAAGAAAAATTTACATGGATGTTCCCAGGACTTGAGGACTTGAATTATAGGGAAAAGTTGAATCAGTTAGGAATTTATTTCGCTAAAAAGTAGAAGATTGAGAGGCAATTTGATAGAGGTATACAAAATTGTGAGGGGCATAGATAGGGTAATTGCAAGTAAGCTTTTTTCACTGAGGTTAAGTGGTACTAGAGATCATGGGTTCAGGGTGATAGATGAAATGTTTAAGAGGAACATAAAAGAGAATTTCTTCACTCAGTGTGTGGAGCAAGCTTCCAGTGGAAGTGGTGGATATGACATCGATTTGGATGCGATGGGTATGGACAGCTGTGATCTGGGTATAAGTCGATGGGACTAGGCAAGTTTGATTCAGCACAGACTAGATGGGCTGAATGACCTGCTTCTGTGCTGTAATGTTCTATGACTTTTGGTTAATATTTTAAAAGTTTAACCCAGGTCCTTAATTTTTTGTAGTATTTATTATTAACTAGAGTCTTGCTTTGTTTAACATTACTGGTGTAATTTACCTGGTAGCTGGACATTGTTCTGCTTGACTGCAGACTTAGTAGGATTTTCTCTTAACTACAGTTTGTCTTTATCTCCTGATTGTTTGTCCTGTGGATTAATATGCAACACTCTATATGTCATTATACCTTGTGACATTTCCAGTACGTGAATTTTTTGGCAGTGCTTGGCCCTCAGAATTCAATCTCAGTTCCCAGAGTGTTTTCCCTTTGCTGCTGTTGGAATTTGATATTTTTGATACAACGTTCTTTTGGATGTCAAGAATGAAGCATAAAACCTGTTACTTGAAGATCGTTTTATTAAGTGCTAGGAGAACAAAGGAGTTAAAAATGGTGAGTAGCAAGATTCTAATAGTGATGTCAAGAAGGAACAAAAAGAAAAAAGAAAAAGCGGCAAGTCAATGTGCTCTTCTGAAACCATTGATAACAGACATTCCATTCATATTTGTAGATGGGAGTTAACCTATCAGATATCCCCTGGTCAAATAATGCAATATCTAAGAAACTTACAGAATAACGCAAAGAATAGTAACTACTAGAAAACACACAATTGCATAGGTATTAATATAAAATACCGGCTGGCAAACTACTGAGAAAGTAACAACTGTACAGTTTAATCCAACATTGCTTTGGAATCACCTTACAACAATCATGTTCCCCTGTTTCTTTCTGCAGCTCCAGATATCTCCAGTAAAACTGGCTGAGCTTCACAGTGACTTGAAGATCCAGGAGAAAGATGAACTGCACTGGAAGAAGTTAAAGGTCGATGGTCTCGATGAAGATGGTGAGAAGGAAGCAAGGCTGCGTCAAAACCTTAATGGTAATCCCTCGACATTCATTTTGGTTTCAAACAGACTCTCTCCCTCCCCACATCCATAGCCATTAAGCATAAGACGACAAGTATTTTGCATGGGTTTGCTCTGAAGCAAAAAGGAATATTTGCATGGATTTGCCCTGGAACAAAAAGGAATATTTACATTTTTCATAATCTCTGGATGCCCAAAGAGCTTTTCAGTCAGTGAAATGTTGTCAGTGATGTACTTAAAGAGATATGTTAACCAGTTTTTGCACTGTTCTTTGAGGGATGAATATCAGTCAGGACACTGACAATACCCCACTGGCCCTTGTGATTCTGTGCATTTATCTGAATAGGCAAAGGGGTAGGTCAGTATGATGACTCCTCTGGAACATAGAATCGTACTGCACAGACCAGTCACTTTGGCCTACAACGTGTCACAGTAGTGTAGTGGTTAGCGTGACGCTATTTCAGCTTGGGGCGAGAGAGTTCAGAATTAAATACCAGTGCCATCTGCATGGAGCTTATACGTTCTCCCCGTGTCAGGGTGGATTTCTTCCAGGTGGTTTGGTTTCCTTCCACAATCCACAATTGGTTAATTGGTCTTTGTAAATTGCCCTGTGATTAGGCTGGGTTAAATAAGTGGGATGCTGGGTGGCACGGCTCGTTGGGCCAGAAGGATCCGTACTGAATCTCTTTTTTAAAAAGTGTAACATCCTGCCTTGGCATCTTGACTAAAGAAAGAAGCATGCCATACACCATCTCACAGCTCTTTCAACCTGTGCAGCCACTTTTAGGGAGCCGCGTTCCTGGACCCCAAAATGACTTTGTCCATCAATGATGGTAAAGATTTGAAGATGGCATACCAAGCAATATAGTGCAATGTCAGTACTTGCTGGATATTTCTGTTGCAGAGGGAGACTGGAACAATATCCATGGACTAATTGTTGCCACAGGCATTGAGCTGCTTCTAATGGTCTGGTCAATAAATTATCATTTATTTCGTTGCTGTTTGTTGTTGTGTACAGATTGGCTACTACGTATTTGTAGCAAGGAACTTTGGGTCTCTAAACATTGTAAAAATTTCAGCATTCAAGCACATTGGTTATGTGTTAACTATTTTATTCTGTTCACTTCTTTACCTCGATCTTGCACGGTAGTTTTTTGACCTCACTTGTACTTTACATGAGGAATGCTGCCATTTTTGCCAGGCTTGACCTGTTGATGCAAGATGTAGTTAAATCTAAAGCTCGGGCAGCTGCTTAGTTCAGGGGCGGTCATTAACTGCCATCCACACCACTGAGCCCATGTCCTACCGCTGAATAAAACTTTGACCACTGGCAATCAGCTTGAAGCTGTATCCTTGTGAATGGGGTAAACATTTTCCTGTTCAGGGCACAGCTAATACAGCTTACAGTTTTTCACATGAAGTAATATAGTTTGATGAGTAACCTCTGCCATTATGTTTTCCTTGCAGTCATCCTCACAAAGTACAAACTTGATGGGCGAAAGGATCCCAAGCCTTCAGAATCAAATTACATCAGAGAATCAGATTCTAAAAATGATGTATTTGATGATCCAAAACTAGAGAAGTTATGGAATAAGGTTGGTATTAAGGTTTCTGAAATAAAAATGAAGCAATATTGATTTAAATTATTAATCACAATTACTGAGGTTGTCATCGTTTATCTAAAGAAGGTCTGCACATTATTACAAAAGAAAAATCCAGCCAGCTATCGGGCTACCCCTCAGAGGTGCATAATGAATAATGTGTTATTGAAGTAAATCCAGATTGATGTCCTTTGCAGAAGGTGGTGACTGAGGGGACATATGGTCTTGAGTTATTGTTAATCACCAGGAAGATCCATTTGGCTTAACTGGTCTAGGATTTTGAACAAGTTTTTTGTCTCTGTGTGTCCAAATGGATTTAGAAGGGACTTAAGTGTAGTGTGACCTGGCAGGTAGTTTGAGTGTAATCTTAAACTACACTCAAAACATTACACTGGATGTAATCTTAACCTCCAGTGCAGTCAGTATGTAGTTTGCACGTGTAGGTTTTCCCCAAGTGCTTTGGTTTCCTCCCATATCCCAAAGACCCTGTTTGATTTTTGTAAATATACACTCATGATTAGGAGGATGACTGAGAATTAGGCCAGGGTTGATGGGCATGAGAAAATGAATCACAAAAAATGAAACTGAGAATGCTTTTGAGAACTGGCAAAGTGTTAGTGGGCCAAATGGCCTTGAGTCATAGAGGAAGTATGAGTATGTGTTGTAATCACCCTGGTCAATACTGGAATGTCTAATTAGCAAATAATCTTTGGAGAATCTTCTACACCAACGTGCCTTCCAAGCTCCTAAAAGCATCTCATCTGTTTGCCTGAGCTATTCGTTTTGTGTTTCATGCCAGATTACCATCAATCCTTGAATAACAGAAACAACAGCAATTCTGCAGATGCTGGAAATTCAAGCAACACACATCAAAGTTGCTGGTGAACGCAGCAGGCCAAGCAGCATCTGTAGGAAGAGGTGCAGTCGACGTTTCAGGCCGAGACCCTTCGTCAGGACTAACTGAAGGAAGAGTGAGTAAGGGATTTGAAAGTTGGAGGGGGAGGGGGAAATCCAAAATGATAGGAGAAGACAGGAGGGGGAGGGATAGAGCCAAGAGCTGGACAGGTGATAGGCAAAAGGGGATACGAAAGGATCATGGGACAGGAGGTCCGGGAAGAAAGACAAGGGGGGGGGGGGACCCAGAGGATGGGCAAGAGGTATATTCAGAGGGACAGAGGGAGAAAAAGGAGAGTGAGAGAAAGAATGTGTGCATAAAAATGAGTAACAGATGGGGTACGAGGGGGAGCTGGGGCCTTAGCAGAAGTTAGAGAAGTCGATGTTCATGCCATCAGGTTGGAGGCTACCCAGACGGAATATGAGGTGTTGTTCCTCCAACCTGAGTGTGGCTTCATCTTTACAGTAGAGGAGGCCGTGGATAGACATGTCAGAATGGGAATGGGATGTGGAATTAAAATGTGTGGCCACTGGGAGATCCTGCTTTCTCTGGCGGACAGAGCGTAGATGTTCAGCAAAGCGGTCTCCCAGTCTGTGTCGGGTCTCACCAATATATAAAAGGCCACATCAGGAGCACTGGACGCAGTATATCGCCCCAGTCGACTCACAGGTGAAGTGTTGCCTCACCTGGAAGGACTGTTTGGGGCCCTGAATGGTGGTAAGGGAGGAAGTGTAAGGGCATGTGTAGCACTTGTTCCACTTACATGGATAAGTGCCAGGAGGGAGATCAGTGGGGAGGGATGGGGGGGACGAATGGACAAGGGAGTTGTGTAGGGAGCGATCCACTTTGCCTCCAACTTTCACCCTGCCCTCAAGTTTACCTGGTCCATTTCCGACACCTCCCTCCCCTTTCTAGATCTTTCTGTCTCTGTCTCTGGAGACAGCTTATCCACTGATGTCTACTATAAGCCTACTGACTCTCACAGCTATCTGGACTATTCCTCTTCTCACCCTGTCTCTTGCAAAAACGCCATCCCCTTCTCGCAATTCCTCCGTCTCCGCCGCATCTGCTCTCAGGATGAGGCTTTTCATTCTAGGACGAGTGAGATGTCTTCCTTTTTTAAAGAAAGGGGCTTCCCTTCCTCCACTATCAACTCTGCTCTTAAACGCATCTCCCCCATTTCACGTACATCTGCTCTCACTCCATCCTCCCGCCACCCCACTCGGAATAGGGTTCCCTTGGTCCTCACCTACCACCCCACCAGCCTCCGGGTCCAACATATTATTCTCCGTAACTTCCGCCACCTCCAATGGGATCCCACCACTAAGCACATCTTTCCCTCCCCCCCTCCCCCCCTGCATTCTGCAGGGATCGCTCCCTATGCGTCTCCCTTGTCCATTCGTCCCCCCCATCCCTCCCCACTGATCTCCCTACTGGCACTTATCCGTGTAAGCGGAACAAGTGCTACACATGCCCTTACACTTCCTCCCTTACCACCATTCAGGGCCCCAAACAGTCCTTCCAGGTGAGGCAACACTTCACCTGTGAGTCGACTGGGGTGATATACTGCGTCCGGTGCTCCCGATGTGGCCTTTTATATATTGGCGAGACCCAACGCGGACTGGGAGACCGCTTTGCTGAACATCTACGCTCTGTCCGCCAGAGAAAGCAGGATCTCCCAGTGGCCACACATTTTAATTCCACATCCCATTCCCATTCTGACATGTCTATCCACGGCCTCCTCTACTGTAAAGATGAAGCCACACTCAGGTTGGAGGAACAACACCTTATATTCTGTCTGGGTAGCCTCCAACCTGATGGCATGAACATCGACTTCTCTAACTTCCGCTAAGGCCCCAGCTCCCCCTCGTACCCCATCTGTTACTCATTTTTATGCACACATTCTTTCTCTCACTCTCCTTTTTCTCCCTCTGTCCCTCTGAATATACCTCTTGCCCATCCTCTGGGTCCCCCCCCACCCTTGTCTTTCTTCCCGGACCTCCTGTCCCATGATCCTCTCGTATCCCCTTTTGCCTATCACCTGTCCAACTCTTGGCTCCATCCCTCCCCCTCCTGTCTTCTTCTATCATTTTGGATCTCCCCCTCCCCCTCCAACTTTCAAATTCCTTACTCACTCTTCCTTCAGTTAGTCCTGACGAAGGGTCTCGGCCTGAAACGTCGACTGCACCTCTTCCTACAGATGCTGCTTGGCCTGCTGCGTTCACCAGCAACTTTGATGTGTGTTGCTTGAATAACAGGTTTCTATTTTGATTTCTTGAATACTTAGCTAGTTTTGCTCTTCATATAAATGGAAGTATGTTCTCTCTGTTTGCTTAAAACCTTTCATAGTTTTTTAAGACAGTCACATCACATTTAGTCTCGTTGTTTAGCCTTTTTACACGTTCCTGCGTAGTTCTATTGCAACAACAAAATGCTGAGTCATACAGCAGGGAAGCCAGTCTACCATGTCCATGCTTCCTGTCTGGTACCTATTTATATTCATCCTATTTTCCAGCTACGTCCTTCTGCTGGTTCCCGATCTGAAATAGCAACCATCTCTCTGCCTGCACTGATGCTGCCCAACACACAGAGTTCCTCCAGCAGTTTATTTCCTTTCTCCAGAAATGAGTTTTAATTTCTCTGTCACAACTGACCATAACTGAAGATGCTGCAGTGTCCAAGAAGGATCAAGCTGGTGATGTTCTGTCGTCTTCCCTCTTCCTTTCCATTCTGATGAGTGATTCTCGGCCCGAATTGCCAACTGTTTATTCCCCTTCGTAGATGCTGCCTGATCTGCTGAGTTCCTGTAGCATTTTGTGCGTTTTAGTTGTGTACACTTAAAAAGCTGATGGGGAGTAAACCTAACATGAGCTTAAACACAGAGTGCAAGTTCACTTTTAACTCTTAGACTTCTTGATAGGCAACAACATCTGGGAAGTTTAATGATGAAGAAGTTGAAAAACTGCGGCGTGAATTTCTCCATCACCAGGACAAGATTGAGGAGTATCACATCCTGAGAGAGACTGTCAGCAGGAGTGAAGGTACTGCAATGAAAACCTGTTTCTGTATTATCAATTGTTTTAGTTATAAACGTAGTCAGGGTCACCCAGCAAGTAGTAATCCTGGATAACTGTAATAAATAAGTAGTGCAGGAAGAGAAGAAAAAAATGTACTGAGGTAGTGTTTATGGGTTCAATGTCCATTCAGAAATCTGATGGCAGAGGGAAAGAAGCTAATCCTGAAACGTTGAGTTTGTACCTTCATGTTTCTATACCTCCCCCGATGGCAGCATTGAGAAGAGGTCATATTCTGGGTATCTCAACACTATGACTACTTTGCACTACAGTGGACTTTTCTTTTGTTCTAATTGTGTTATTTCTTGTATAATTTGAAGTTTTTCTTGTGAATGTTGACTCTCTTATGTTACTGTGATATTGCTGCAAGTAATTGTTTTAATTTTACTTGGTTCAGTTCAATTGACCAAGGCACTTGGAGACAGTTTTTCCAGGATTAACTGAACTTTTCTGTCCATTACCTTAAGATATCTGGAGTTTAGTTTTGATGTGAGATTTAATATTCAAATATTAGAACAAAGAACACCAAGGCAAACCAAGAGAAGTTTTAAAATAGAGCAAGATTTTTTTATACAGTGGAAGACATAGACACAGAATTAGTAGGAGAAATTTAATGAAATGTTTCAATAACCAAAAGCATAATACACAGTGGTACCAAAATAATGTCTATTGAAGTCAATAAAAGATTACCACATACATGAAGTAATGAGCTGAACATACGAACAAAAACATTAAAGGACTAGGAAATAATGCAAAAATAGCATTTAAGTATGTTGCTTTGGCAAATTTTACACTAATTAGTACTACATAGTATGTATCATGTATATGCTGGCAGAAATGGAACATAGCACAAGATATTGCAGTCCCTTTAGCCCTTGATATTGTTCTGACCTTTTAAAGATCTAAGATCAATTTAACTCTTACCTTCCACATAGCCCTCCATTTTTTCTTTCATCCATTTACTTATCTTAAGATTTTCTTGTGTCCTTAATGTATCTGCCTCTACCAACACGCCTGCAGCACGTTCAACACACTCACCACTCAATGCGTAATGCAGAAAAAGCTACCTCTGAATAATGCATAAACTTCCCACCATTTACCTTTAAAATTATGCTTCCATGATTTATTTGTAAGTAAGTTTTTTTAGTGCTATCATCTGATTTGAGTTAATTAAGATGGTGTAGCGGTGTGCTACACACAGCGCTAGAATAACCACACGGAGTCGGTGAGTTAGAGTTGCGTTGAAAGAGATTTATTCAAACTTCGCGGCCTGCTTTAAAGCCTTCCCGTTCCCGCCCTCCCTGGGCAGGATTGCTGTGGGGAATGTATATTCCCAGACCCTTTCTGCGCGCGGGATTTTCCCCCTGCTGGTGAAGATGGCCTGGTGCCCTTTTTGGGGCCGGCCCTCTGCCTGCGCGCGCTGTTGTGAGCCGGTTCGTGTGTGCCAGAAAGTGGGTCGCCACATAACCCCCCCCCAGAACCGGCGATACCTCCCCCAATGTCCACAGTCTGGATCGGCCTCTGGGAGGTCTGCCCCTGCGCCGCGGTGCCTGAGCCTGGACCAGTTGCCCAAGTCCACATGGGCCGGTTTGAGTCGGTCCACCGTGAATACCTCCTCTCTTCCCCCCAATGTCCAGCACGAACGTGGACCCGTTGTTCCTGATCACCTTAAACGGTCCCTCGTAGGGCCGCTGTAGCGGTGCCCGGTGTCCGCCCCGTCGTACAAAAAGAAACTTACAGTTCTGCAGGTCTTTGGGTACGCAGGTCGGGCTCTGTCCGTGCTGTGAAGTGGGTATGGGGGCCAGGTTACCGAGCCTCTCCCGTAGTCTGTCCAGGACTGCTGTGGGTTCTTCCTCTTGCCCCCTTGGGGCTGGTATGAACTCTCCTGGGACGACCAGGGGCGCGCCGTACACCAACTCGGCTGACGAGGTGTGCAGATCCTCCTTGGGTGCCATGCGGATTCCGAGTAGGACCCAGGGAAGTTCGTCCACCCAGTTAGGCCCCTCCAGGCGGGCCATGGGAGCTGATTTCAGGTGACGGTGGAAGCGCTCCACTAGTCCGTTCGACTGTGGGTGGTAGGCAGTTTTGTGTTGTAGCTGGCCATAGCCGACCACAGGCTGGAGGTGAACTGGGCGCCCCTGTCGGAGGTAATGTGGGCCGGTACCCCAAAGCGTGCTACCCAGGTTGCGATCAGTGCTCAGGCACAGGATTCGGAGGTGGTGTCGGTGAGAGGGACTGCCTCTGGCCATCTGGTGAACCAGTCTATCATAGTTAGGAGGTACCACGCTCCTCGCGACACTGGCAGGGGCCCCACGATATCCACATGAATGTGGTCGAACCTCCGGTGGGTGGGTTCGAACCACAGCGGCGGAGCCTTGGTGTGCCGCTGCACCTTGGCCGTTTGGCACTGCATGCACATTTTGGCCCATTCACTGACCTGCTTACGAAGTCCATGCCACACGAACCTGTTGGCGACCAGCCGGACGGTTGTCCTGATGGAGGGGTGCGCTAAGTTGTGAATGGACTCGAAAACCCGCCAGCGCCAGGCTGCTGGGACGACGGGGCGGGGTTGGCCGGTAGCTACGTCACATAGTAGGGTCCTCTCACCTGGGCCTACGAGGAGGTCTTGAAGCTGTAAACCAGAGACTGCAGTCCTGTAACTGGGGATCTCAGTGTCTGCCTGCTGTGCCTCTGCCAGCGCTGCATAGTCCACCCCCTGGGGCAGGGCCTGTATGGTAGGTCTGGAAAGTGCGTCCGCCACGACGTTGTTCTTTCCAGAGACATGCCGGATGTCCGTCGTGTACTCGGAGATGTAGGACAGATGTCGCTGCTGGCGGGACAACCAGGGGTCGGACACCTTAGTGAACGCAAAGGTAAGCGGTTTGTGGTCTGTGAACGCGGTGAAGGGCCTACCTTCTAAGAAGTACCTGAAATGCCGGATTGCCAGGTATAGTGCCAATAGCTCCCGGTCGAAAGCTCTGTATTTGAGTTCGGGTGGTCGTAGGTGTTTGCTGAAGAACGCCAGGGGTTGCCAGCGACCCTCAATGAGTTGTTCCAGCACTCCACCGACCGCTGTGTTGGATGCGTCCACCGTGAGGGCAGTAGGAACGTCCGTTCTGGGGTGCACTAGCATCGCGGCGTTTACTAAGGCTTCTTTGGTTTTAACGAAAGCGGTTGCGGCCTCTTCGTCCCAGGTAATGTCCTCGCCCTTACCCAACATCAGGGTGAACGGGGGCGCATGGTTCGGGCTGCTGAGGGGAGGAAACGGTGGTAAAAATTCACCATACCCACGAATTCCTGCAAGCCTTTGATTGTGTTGGGTCGGGGGAAGTGGCGGACCACGTCTACCTTGGCGGGCAGCGGGGTTGCCCCGTCTTTAGTAATCCTGTGGCCCAGGAAGTCGATGGTGTCGAGTCCGAACTGGCATTTGGCTGGATTGATTGTAAGGCCAAATTCACTCAGGCGGGAGTAGAGCTGGCGGAGGTGGGACAGATGCTCCTGCCGACTACTGCTGGCTATGAGGATGTCGTCCAAATAGATAAATGCAAAGTCCAGGTCGCGTCCCACCGCGTCCATTAGCCGCTGGAAAGTCTGTGCGGCATTCTTTAGACCAAACGGCATTCGGAGGAATTCGAAAAGTCTGAACGGGGTGATAAGTGCTGTTTTGGGGATGTCGTCCGGATGTACAGGGATTTGATGGTATCCCCGGACGAGGTCTACCTTGGAAAAGATCCTTGCGCCGTGTAGGTTTGCTGCGAAGTCTCGAATGTGCGGCACAGGGTAGCGGTCTGGCGTTGTAGCCTCGTTCAGTCTGCGGTAGTCACCGCATGGTCTCCAGCCCCCCATTGCCTTGGGCACCATGTGAAGGGGGGAGGCCCATGGGTTGTCGGACCGTCGTATGATCCCTAATTCCTCCATCTTCTTGAACTCCTCCTTCGCCAGTCGGAGCTTGTCCGGGGGAAGCCTTCGAGCACAGGCGTGGAGGGGTGGTCCCTAGGTCGGGATGTGGTGCTGTACTCCGTGTCTGGGCATGGCTGCCGTGAACTGCGGTGTCAGTACTGATGGGAAATCCACCAGGACCCTGGTGAATTCATCGTTGGACAGCGTGATGGAGTCCAGGTGTGGGGCTGGCAACTGTGCTTCACCCAGGGAGAACGTTTGAAAAGTCTTGGCGTGGACTAATCGCTTCCCTTGCAGGTCGACCAGCAGGCTGTGGGCTCGTAGAAAATCTGCCCCCAGCAGTGGTTGGGCCACGGCGGCCAGTGTGAAGTCCCACGTGAACCGGCTGGAGCTGAACTGTAGCCGCACCACGCGGGTGCCGTAGGTTCATATTGTGCTGCCATTAGCGGCCCTCAGGGTGGGTCCCGGTTCTCTGTTGTGGGTGTCGTAACTCGTTGGAGGTAAGACGCTGATCTCCGCTCCGGTGTCGACCAAAAAGCGGCGTCCCGACTGCTTGTCCCAGACATACAGGAGGCTGTCCTGATGGCCAGCCGCTGTAGCCATCAGCGGCGGTTGGTCCTGGCGTTTCCCGGGAATTTGCAGGGTGGTCTGCAGCGGCGGGCCTCTGTGCCCCACCGCTGGTGGTAGAAACACCATTGTTCGTTGGGTTCCTCACTCCCGTCGCCGGGTTTTGTAGGCTCTGCTGCCGGGCCTGGTCTGGTCTGTCGTTGGGCACACGGCTTGGTGATCTGTGCGACAGATGCCCCTCTCTCTTTCCTGGCATTCCACAGCACATCTGCTCGGGCCGCCACCTCCCGGAGGTTGCTGAAATCTGCGTCGGACAGCAGCAGGCATATGTCCTCGGGCAGTTGCTCTAGGAACGCCTGCTCAAACATGAGGCAGGGTTTGTGTCCTTCAGCCAGGGCCAGCATCTCGTTCATTAATGCTGACGGCGGCCTGTCTCCCAAACCATCCAGGTGCATTAAGCGGCGTGCTCGTTCGCGCCGTGAGAGTCCGAAAGTCCTTATGAGCGGGGCTTTGAATGCTGTGTATTTGCCGTCCTCCGGGGGCGACTGTATAAACTCCTCAACTTGTGCAGCAGTCTCCTGGTCGAGTGAGCTCAGCACGTAGTAGTAGCGAGTGGACTCCGCGGTTATCTTGCCGAATGTGGAATTGTGCTTCTGCTTGTTCGAACCATAATTGGGGTCGCAGCGTCCAGAAGCTTGGCAGTTTTAATGAAACTGCGTGAACAGATGCAGCGTCGGTCATCTCTGGTCCAAATATCGTTTGGGCCGTCGGGGTCGCCAATTGTAGCGGTGTGCTGCACACAGCGCTAGAATAACCACACGGAGTCGGTGAATTAGAGTTGCAATGTAAGAGATTTATTCAAACTTCGCGGCCTGCTTTAAAGCCTTCCCGTTCCCCGCCCTCCCTGGGCGGGATTGCTGTGGGGAATGCATATTCCCAGACCCTTTCTGCGTGCGGGATTTTCCCCCTGCTGGTGAAGATGGCCTGGCGCCCTTTTTGGGGCCGGCCCTCTGCCTGAGCGCGCTGTTGTGGGCCGGTTCGTGTGTGCCAGAAAGTGGGTCGCCACAATGGTTTCTTTCTAATTCTTGTTTAAATGGATTTGAGTTGGTGGATTGATGTTTTTCTTTTATGGAAGCTTGTATGGCGTATAGCTCCGGGGTTGTGCTCCCAATGGATTTTTTTCCTTTTTTTTGTTGGCAGGGGTTTTTTTTGTTTTAGTTAGTAGGGATTTTTTTTTTCCCTTAAAAAATATTCTTAACACTTTATTTTTTCTTATTATTGATATATTGTTTAGCTTTGTTAATCAGTTATTAGATTAGATTATGAGGACACGCAGTCTTCTTTTATTGTCATTTAGTAATGTATGCATTAAGAAATGATACAATATTCCTCCGGTGTGATATCACAGAAACACAGAACAGACCAAGACTGAAAAACTGACAAAAACCACATAATTATAACATATAGTTGCAACAGTGCAACAATACCATAACTTGATGAAGAACAGGCCATGGGCACAGTAAAAAAGTTCAAAGTCTCTCGAAAACCCCACATCTCATGCAGATGGGAGAAGGAAGAAAACTCTCCCTGCCACGCCCAACCACAGTGTTTCCCTGAGTCGTCTGAAAACTTCAAGCCTCCGACCAGCCCTCCGACACCGTGTACCGAGCACCATCTCTGCCGAACGCTTCAACCCCAGCATCGGTCGCCAGCAACAGGCAAAGCCGGGGATTTTGGGGCCTTCCCACCAGAGATTCTCGATCACACAGTAGCAGTGGCAGTGAACGGGGCATTTCAGAAGTTTCTCCAGATGTTCCTCTGTGCTTCTCACGTCTGTCTCCATCAAATCAGAATTGTGCATGGCATCCTACTTACAAATACGATATCATTTCACTGGAGAGCTGCGCGCGCTGCGTCGCGTCGCCATCTTCTCCTCCTGCCTTTGGTAATTTAATTCTCCATTGTACATATTGACATGTTGACTTGATTACCTTAATGTTTTTGTTTATCTTTAATAAAAAAGATTTTAAAATGAAATGAAAAATTATGCTTCCATGATTTATTTGTAAGTAAAGTGAGTTTTTTTTCTGCAGATATACGTGAGAATGTGATCAGCCCTTTGGAATCCCATATCAAGGAAGACTTACTACACACCAAGCATGCAGAGTTAAAGAATAAGCACCGTAATGTCCAAGAAAGTTTCGAGCGTCTACGCAAACTCATCCACCAAGGGTACGATGGGGATAGTGGTAAGATACCTCCATTAGTAAGATGTGTGTCTTCGATGTGAATTCTAGAGGCATTTGCATTAATAAAAAATAAGTGCAGGAGCTTGAAGCAGCAGAGCTTGTTCAGCAGCTCTCAGGAATGGGAGAATATGTGGTTGGGGTATGAAATGTTACAGAGAGAGATGATGCTATTGATTGATTGCATATAAGATCTCCCCTGTTCCTATTTTGTTTGCTTCCATTGTTTCAGCCACTGATTTTTTTTTCTTGGAAATGAAAACTCCAGATGCAAGAAATCTAAAATAAAAGTAAAGTTTAAATATTTAAATTGTCGAGAACCAGTCAAATTTATTATCACCTATATTTGTTGTTTTGCAGTAGCATCTGAACTGATTCCACAACTTACAGGCTCACTTTCAAATCATGTTCCCAGTTTTATTTATTTATTTTTGCTTGCACTGTTTGTCATCTTTTGTTTATGTACAGCTTTTCACAAATTCTATTGTATTTCTTTATTTTCCTGTAAATGCCTGCAAGAAAATTAATTTCAAGGTATTTTGTGACATATGAATTCTTTGATAATAAATTAAATTTGACTTTGGGGACATAAAATTGCTATAAATTTCAAAAGTACTGCAAAGTAACAAGATGGTGTTTATTGACCAAAGGCAGAGGGAAAGAAACTGTTCTGAATCATTGAGTGTGGATCTTCGGGCTCCTATACATCCTCCCCAATAGTAACAATAAGAAGAGGGTATGTCTCAGATGGTGAGGGTCTTTAGTGATAGATGCCATTTTCTTGAGGCATAGCCTTTTGAAGTTGTGCCCATGATGGAGCTGGTGACATCAGGATTTATTATCAGATGCTGCTGTGCTTTTTCTTTTTTCCCACTTTCACGTTTTATAGTGAAAGCGATGAAATAATGAGTATTCTAGGAAAAGTGTCATCTCTTTGAAAATTTGTTTCAATAATAATTATCAGTAAGAGCCATAAGAACGTATATACAGAAAGATGCTGAGAAAGGGCCAGTAACATCATGAAGGATCCTACCCATTCCATCCCACTCCCATCAGGGAGGAGGCTGCATCATATCCACAACAGACCACTAAACTCAAAATCTGTTTTCCCCAAGCAGTAAGGCTGATCAACACCTCCACTCACCTTATCATTTCCTGTCAGAGTCACCTTGTGTACAGATACTCCTGTGCCTAGTGTCACTTTGTGGACATACAATTGATCTATGTCTATAAGCTATCTTATGTATTTATATCTATTGTGGTTTTTTTTGTTTTGTTATTGTGTCCTTTATCTTATTCTGTTTCTTTTTGTGCTGCCTTGGATCCGGAGTACCAATTATTTTTTCTCCTTTACACTTGTGTACTGAAAATGACATTAAACAATCTTGAGCAACACACATCAAAGTTGCTGGTGAACGCAGCAGGCCAGGCAGCATCTGTAGGAAGAGGTGCAGTCGACGTTTCAGGCCGAGACCCTTCGTCAGGACTAACTGAAGGGTCTCGGCCTGAAACGTCGACTGCACCTCTTCCTACAGATGCTGCCTGGCCTGCTGCATTCACCAGCAACTTTGATGTGTGTTGCTTGAATTTCCAGCATCTGCAGAATTCCTGTTGTTAAGCAATCTTGAATTTACTCTTTTATTCAGAGTTTTCTGAGCCAAGAGTACTTGAGCTATGGGATATGGCAAAGCGGTCAAATTTCTCAGATGATGAGCTGGGTTCCATTAAGGTAAGCCAGCCTACGGGGGAAGACACAAGAGACTGCATCTGCTAGGATCTGAAGCAATAAACGAGCTACTGAAGGAACTCAGCAGGTTGGGCAGTATCTGTGGAGGCAAAGAGTTTCAGATTGGGACCCTGCATCAGGGTTGAGAGAGTAAAAGGGTGATAGCCAGATTGAAGAAGTAAGGGCAAAGGGCTGGCAAGTGATAGAAGGATTCATCTGAGAAGGAGTTGATGGGCAGATGGAGACAGTGGAGCAGGAAGGGTAGAGACAACATGAGAGACTGGGAGGTGATAAGTGGAGGCAAAGGGGTACAATTGATGAAATGACAAGATGTCCGAAGCATTGACTATTTATTCCTCTATAGATGTTGCCTGACCTGGTGAGTTCCTCCAGCATTTTGTGTGCATCACACAAGATTTGCAGGATCTCTTGCTTTCTGTTAAAGCCTCCCTCACTGTATACCGGATTCACGAATGATGGGACCCCGAACACTAGGCCTCAATCTCCAATCAGCCCACGCTGCTTCCCTTTGAATACCCCATGTCACCATGCCTAACCCCTAACTCCTCTGTCTGTCCCCAGTGCCATCCCCATGATCTGGGGGAAAAGAAACAAAATCTAGCTAAATGGTGCCGTCTTGAATTTGATAGCTGGTCTGGAACAACAGTATCTTTAACCTTTGCTTAAAAATCTGATCAATTCTAGGAGGAGCTGAAACATTTTGAGACAAAGATTGAGAAGCACCAACATTATCAGGAGCAGCTGGATTTATCCCACCAAAAGCTTAAACATGTGGAGTCTATTGGGGACAAGGAACATTTGTCTAGAAACAAAGAAAAGTATAAAATGCTGACAGAAAAGACTAAAGAACTTGGATATAAGGTAAACGAGCCCCCTCCATGCCAATAATTAATTCTTTATTTGTGTTGCCAATCGCTTCCTATGCTGTGAAATGGAGCATATTGAAGACTTTTATCCATGGGTAAGTGAGTGCTGTTAACAAGGCAGCTATTTACTTCAGGTTGGTGAAGAATGCCTTCGGCATGCTGGTGTTCATCAGTTGGGACCTTAGGTGTAGTCGTTGGGTTATTATGTTGCAGTTGTACATTAGTGAAGCTGCATTTGGAATGTTGTGTTCAGTTTTGGTCACTCTGCCATAGAAGAATTACCAGGAGCCATGGTGAGAGGTTGAGCAGGTTGGGACTTGATTCATCAGAGTGTAGGAGCATGGTAGTCTTATAGAGTATAAAATTACAAGGGACACAGTGAATACACACAGTATTTTTGCTAAGATTGAAAAATCAAGAACTAGAGGGCATTGGTTTCAGGTGAAAGGGGAATGATTTAATAGGATCTTGAGGTGCAACTGTGTCTTCCAGATTGTGGTGGATATATGGAATGAGCTGCCAAGGAAATGCTGGAGGCAGGTATATTAACATTTAAACGGTACGTGGATGGATCCATGGATAGGAAAGGTTTCAAGGGGTGCGGGCCAGGCGTGGGCAAGTGGGACTACCTTAGATAAGAATCTTGGTTGGCAATTACAAGTTGGGCTGAAGGGCCTGTTTTGAGTTAAAGTGAAGAGTGATATAGAGAATTTGCAGGTGATGACATTTCCATATACATTTAAACTCTGGAAAGATGATGGTTTGGGATCTGACTTGGTTTTCTTTCCTGTTCTCCCTTTGACAGAGCCACTTATTGTATTACATGCAATAGTGCAGAAAATGTGTCATCCAGATTCTGGAGAATGCTAGATTATTGGGAAGAGTATCTGATTCTTTTGTCTTTCTAAGCTACAGATGTGGGAGATGCAGTTGAAGTACAGTGGCATGCAAAAGTTTGGGCACCCCGGTCAAAATTTCTGTTACTGTGAATAGTTAAGTGAGTAGAAGACGAACTGATCTCCAAAAGTCATAAAGTTAAAGGTGAAACATTCTTTTCAACATTTTAAGCAAGATTAGTGTATTATTTTTGTGTTGTACCATTTTAGAGTAGAAAAAAAGGAAAGGAGCACCATGCAAAAGTTTGGGCACCCCAAGAGATTTGAGCTCTCAGATAACTTTTACCAAGGTCTCGGACCTTAATTAACTTATTAGGGCTATGGCTTGTTCACAGTCATCATTAGGAAAGGCCAGGATATGCAAATTTCAAAGCTTTATAAATACCTTGACCCCTCAAACCTTGTCCCAACAATCAGCAACCATGGGCTCCTCTAAGCAGCTGCCTAGCACTCTGAAAATTAAAATAATTGATGCCCACAAAGCAGAAGAAGACTATAAGAAGATAGCAAAGCAATTTCAGGTAGCCGTTTCCTCAGTCGTAATGTAATTAATAAATGGCAGTTAACAGGAACGGTGGAGGTCAGGTTGAGGTCTGGAAGACCAAGGAAACCTTCTGAGAGAACTGCTCGTAGGATTGCTAGAAAGGCAAATCAAAACCCCTGTTTGACTGCAAGAGACCTTCAGGAAGACTTAGCAGACTCTGGAATGGTGGTGCACTGTTCTACTGTGCAGCGACACCTGCACAAATACGACCTTCATGGAGGATTCATCAGAAGAAAACCTTTCCTGCACCATCACCGCAAAATTCAGCGTCAGAAGTTTGCAAAGGAACATCTAAACAAGCCTGATGCATTTTGGAAACAAGTCCTGTGGACTGATGAAGTTAAAATAGAACTTTTTGGCCGCAATGAGCAAAGGTTTGTTTGGAGAAAAAAGGGTGCAGAATTTCATGAAAAGAACACCTCTCCAACTGTTAAGCACGGGGGTGGATTGATCATGCTTTGGGCTTGTGTTGCAGCCAGTGGCAAGGGGAACATTTCACTGGTAGAAGGAAGAATGAATTCAATTAAATACCAGCAAATTCTGGAAGCAAACATCACACCGTCTGTAAAAAAAAAAGCTGAAGATGAAAAGAGGATGGCTTCTACAGCAGGATAATGATCCTAAACACACCTCAAAATCCACAATGGACTACCTCAAGAGGCGCAAGCTGAAGGTTTTGCCATGGCCCTCACAGTCCCCCAACCTAAACATCATCGAAAATCTGTGGATAGACCTCAAAAGAGCAGTGCATGCAAGACGGCCCAAGAATCTCACAGAACTTGAAGCCTTTTGCAAGGAAGAATGGGCGAAAAACCCCAAACAAGAATTGAAAGACTCTCTGCTGGCATTTACAAGCTGTGATACTTGCCAAAGGGGGTGTTACTAAGTACTGACCATGCAGGGTGCCAAACTTTTGCTTGGGGCCCTTTTCCTTTTTTGTTATTTTGAAACTGTAAAAGATGGAAATAAAAAAAGTAATCTTAGAATATTAAAGAAATGTGTCATCTTTAACTTTATCTGCTTTGGAAATCAAGTCATTTTTTTTACTCATTTAGCAATTCACAGTAACAGAAATTTTGACCAGAGATACCCAAACTTTTGCATGCCACTGTATCTAAGGCAAATTGTGTCAGTGTGATTCATGTTGGATCCCACTACAGCTGAGGCTCACTGACTCTAGAGGGGAACAGAGTTTAAATTTGTGGCCATGAGACTATCAGAAAGGTAGTTTTGTCCTGAATCGTATTAGACTTCATAATTATTATTGTTCATTTCTGGCTGCTTCATTATGGGAAGGATGTAGAAGCTTTAGAGAGTATCTTGTCTAGATTAGAGTACATGTCTTATGAGGATAGGTTGAGCAAGCTAGGGCTTTTCTTTTCTCTGAGCAAAGGAGGATGAGAAGTGACTTGATAGGAGGTTTATAAGATAAGAGGCATAGACAGAGTAGACGGCCATAGACTTACTCCTAGGGCAGAAATAGCCAATACAAAGAGGCATAACTTTGAGGTGTTTACCAGCAGGTACACCGGGATGTCAGAGGCAGGTTTTTTTTTAACAGAGTGGTAGGTGAGTGAAATGCACTACCAGGAGTGGTGATAGAGGCAGATAATTAGGGGCTTTTAAAAGACTCTTGGGTATCAGAATCGGGTTTCTGTAGGTGGAGATTATATTGACTGATTGCATCACAGCCTGCTATGGAAATACCAATGCCCTTGAATAGAAAATCCTACAAAATAGTAGGTATGGCCTATTCCATCAGGGGTAAAGCACTCCCCATCATTGAGCACATCTACACGGAGCGTTGTCACAGGAAAGCAGCATTCATCATCAGAGACCCCACCACCCAGGTCATGCTCTCTTCTCACTGCTGCCACCAGAAAAAAAGTACAAGAGCCTCAGAACTCTCACCACCAGGTTCAGGAACAGTATTACTACTCAACAATCAACCCCTGAACCAAAGAGGATAACTTCACTCAATACCATAAGACATAGGAACAGAATTAGGTCATTTGGCCCATGGAGTTCTGATCTGCCATTCAATCATGGCTGACTTTTTTTCCCCTCCTCAGCCCCACTCCCTGGCCTTCTGCCCATCACCTTTGATGACATGGCCAATCACAAACCTAGCAATCTCTGCCCTAAATATACCCAGTGACCTGACCTCCACTGCTGCCTGTGGTAACAAATTCCACAAATTCTCCACTCTCTGGCTATAGAAATTTCTCTGCATCTCTTTTAAATGGACACCCCTCTATCTTGATGCTGTGCCCCCTTGTGCTAGACTCCCCCACCATGGGAAACATCCTTTCCACATCTACTGTGTCTAGGCCTTTCAACGTTCAAAAGGTTTCAATGAGATTCTCCTCCCTTCCCCAAATCCTTCTAAATTCCAGCGAGTACAGGCCCTGAGCCATCAAACGTTCCTCATATGATAATCCTTTCATGCCCGGAATCATTCTTGTGAACCTCTTCTGAATCCTCTTCAACAATGTCAGCACATCTTTTCTCAGATAAGGAGCCCAGAACTGTTCACAGTACTCAAGGTGAGGCCTCACCAGTGCCTCATAAAGCCTCAGCATCACATCCCTGTTCTTATATTCTAGACCTCTTGAAATGAATCCCAACATTGCATTTGCCTTCCTCACCACAGACTGAATCTGCAAGTTAACCTTCAGGGTGTTCTGCACAAGGACTTCCAAGTCCCCTTGCATCCCAGATTTTTGGATTTTCTTCCCGTTTAGAAAATAGTCTGCATATTTATTTCTCCTACCAAAGTGCATGACCATGCATTTTCCAACATTGTATTTCATTTGTCACCTTCTTGCCTGTTCTCCTAATCTCTCCTTCTGCAACCTTCCTGTTTTCTCCTACCCCTCCACCAATCTTCATATCATCTGCAAACTTGGCAACAAAGCCATCAATTCCATCAACTAAGTCATTGATATACAGCATAAAAAGAAATGGCCCCAACACCGACACCTGTGTACCACCAGTCACCAACAGCCAACCAGAAAAGGATCCTTTTATTCCCACTGGCTGCCTCCTACCAATCAGCCAATGCTGTACCCATGCCAGTAACTTTCCTGTAATACATAGAAACATAGAAAACCTATAGCATAATACAGACCCTTCAGCCCACAAAGCTGTGCCAAACATGGCCTTACCTTAAAAATTACCTAGGGTTACCCATAGCCCTCTATTTTTCTGAGCTCCATGCACCTATCCAGGAGTCTCTTAAGAGACTCTACCGTATCTGCCTTCACCACTGTCACCAGCAGCGCACTCCACGCACTCACCACTCTCTGCGTTAAAAAAAAAAGCAACTTACCCCTGACATCTCCTCTGTACCTACTTCTTTTTTTTTGGCGTGTGCCTGCGTGCATGTGAGTCTGTGCGTCTGCGTGCGCGTGCATCTGCATGTCCGCGTCCGTGATGATGTCTTTTTCATGGCTTTTTTACAAGGTGCTGAGCGTGAGAGAGACTGTGTGGCACGCCACTCCTCACACAGACATTTTCACAGTATTTTCCCTCTATTATACGAGGTTGAGTTGCGATCTCGACACTCAACCCGGCACGGATGGAAAGCGTACTCGGGAGTGGACCCGACTGGTTTCGAACCCGGGAACCTCCACTCCCGGGTCCAGCGCCGATGTCATTGTGCCACCAGCCAGCCCACCCTCTGTACCTGCTTTCAAGCACCTTAAAACTGTGTCCTCTTTTGCTAGCCATTTCAGCCCTGGGAAAAAGCCTCTGACTATCCACACAATCAATGCCTCTCATCATCTTATAAACTTCTATCAGGTCACCTCTCATCCTCCGTCACTCCAAGGAAAAAAGCCGAGTTCACTCAATCTATTCTCATAGGGCATGCTCTCCAATCCAGGCAACATCCTTGTAAATCTCCTCTGCACCCTTTCTATGGTTTCCATATCCTTCCTATAGTGAGGCGACCAGGAATGAGCACAGTACCCCAAGTGGGGTCTGACCAGGGTCCTATATAGCTGCAACATTACCTCTTGGCTCCTAAACTCAATCCCACGATTGATGAAGGCCAATGCACCATGTGCTTTCTTAACCACAGAGTCAACCTGCACAGCAGCTTTGAGTGTCCTATGGCTCGGACCCAAAGATCCCTCTGATCCTCCACACTGCCAAGAGATTTACCATTAATACTATATTCTGTCATCATATTTGACCTACCAAAATGAGCCACCTCACACTTATCTGAGTTGAACTCTATCTGCCACTTCTCTGCCCGGTTTTGCATCCTATCAATGTCCCGCTGTAACCTCTGACAGCCCTCCACACTATCCACAACACCTCCAACCACTGTGTCATTAGCAAATTTACTAACCCATCCCTCCATTTCCTTATCCAGGTCATTTATAAAAATCACGAAGAGTAGGGGTCCCAGAACAGATCTCTGAGGCACACTACTAGTCACCGACCTCCATGCAGAATATGACCCGTCTACAACCACTCTTTGCCTTCTGTGGCCAAGCCAGTTGTGGGTGCACAAAGCAATGTCTCCTGGGATCCCATGCTTCCTTACTTTCTCAATGAGCTTTGCTTGGGGTACCTTGTCAAATGCCTTGCTGAAATCCATATACACTACATCTACCGCTCTACCTTCATCAATGTGTTTAGTCACATCCTCAAAAAATTCAAACAGGCTTGTAAGGCATGACCTGCCTTTCACAATGTTAAGCTGACTATTTCTAATTATATTATGCCTCTCCAAATGTTCATAAATCTTGCCTCTCAGGATCTTCTCCATCATCTTACCAACCACTGAAGTAAGACTCACTGGTCTATAGTTTCCTGGGCTATCCCTACTCCCTTTCTTGAATACTGGAACAACATCTGCAACCTTCCAATCCTCTGGAACCTCTCCCGTCCCCATTGATGCTCTTAACTTGGTAAGCAGTCTCAAATGTGGCACCTAATCAAAGGCCTTCTGAAAATCCAAATATACAACAACCACTGCATGCCCTTTATCTATCCTACTTGTAATCTCCTCAAAGAATTCCAACAGGTTTGTCAGGCAAGATTTTCCCTTAAGAAAACTATGCTGACTTTGTCCTAACTTATCCTGTGTCAACTCTACTTGTACCTTTACTGAAATATTCCCATGGATTCATTTTCAGGGACTCTTAATCTCAGGTTCTAGATATTTATTGCTTATTTATTATTATTTATTTTGTATTTGCAAAGTTTGTTATCTCTTACACACTGGTTGTACTCAGAGTTGGTGCAGTCTATCATTGATTCTATTATGATTATTGGATTTATTGAGTATGCCCACAAGAAAATGAACCTCAGGGTTGTATATGGTGACATATATGTACTTTAATAATAAATTTACTTTGAGATGTGAGGTTTAATATCACTGGCTTATGTTGTGACATTTGGTGTGTAGGCACATGGATGGTAGAAATATGGAGGGAAGGGTTAGATTGATCTTCGAGTAGGTTAAAGGTACGGCAGAAAGTCGTGGGCCGAAGGGCTTGTAACTGTGTAGTTTTCTCTCTGTCTCTCTGCTGGCTGACATATGGATGGAAGTCAGGGAGGTCAGCACAAGATGTGTTCAATCTCTGACTCATTCCTTTAGTTGTTCCTTAAGTGCTGTTAACTTCCTTATTAATGGTGATCTGCAGAATGTTGTAGTGGATGGACAATATGTGTTGGACAACCCTGTAGGAGAAGGTCACTACCTGTCACATGTGGCTTAATGCACTTTCTTTTATGCAGTTCTTACATTTCCTAACCAGCAGACTGAAGTGTTTTCACTACCGCAATAGACAAAATGTGACTGTCTGACCTGCAAGTGATGTTGATTAGCAGGTTATCTTGTTTTTCTTTTTCCAAGGCTAAAGGATGTGGATTGTTTAAATGTCAGCTGTTGACAGAGCTCAGTTGGGCAGCACCTGCATAGAGAGTAACAGTTAATGCTTTGGATTGATGGCCTTGCTTCATGTGTCATCCACCTGAAATGTTAACCCTGCTTCTATTTCCAGTCTGAACAGAACTATGGAGTTTTCACTGCATTTTCTGATTAATCTTTCAGCATGTATAATGGGTTTACTTCTCAGCTCTTCCTTGACATAGTGCCATGCGTTCTTTCAGTGCACTTGTGAGAAGTAGGACTTCCATTTAATGCCAGCACCCGAGTTTAAATTCAATTAACTAAATAAAGCCATAATAATAATAAATATGAGATTTTGCAAATGGTGGAAATCCAGAGCAATGCTCAAAATGCTGGATGAATTCAGCAGATCAGGCAATATATATGGAAAACAACAAACAGTTGAGGCTTTGGGTTGAGGGTCTTCTTCAGGACTGGAAAGGAAGGGGGAAGATGCCAGAATTAAAAGGTGGAGGAAGGGGAAGTGGACTAGTTGGAAGGTGATAGGTGAAGCCAGGTGGGTGGGAAAGGTAAAGGACTGGAGAGGATCAACTTGATAAAGGAGAGTGAAACAAAGATTAAAGGGAATAAGGAGGGGCACCAAGTGTAGGTGATAGAATAGGTACAAGGCAAGAATAGGGAATGGAAGAATAGGGGAGGGGATGTGGGAAATAATTACTGGAAGGAGAAATGGATGTTCATGCTGTTAGGTTGGAGTCTACCTAGATGGAATATGAGGTCTTGTTCCACCACCCTAAGAGTGACCTCATCATGGACTGCCATCTTGGAATGGGAATAGGAATTAAAATGTGTGGCAACCAGGAAATTCCACTTTTTGCAGATGGAGCAGCTAACCTCAGTAATGTTATGATCTGGAAACCCCCTAAAGCACTTGAGGGCAAAGTAGTTAGATACTTGAAAGAACATAATTTGTTGAGCTATGGGGAAATGGCATGGGAATGTGGCAGATTGGAATTTACTATGTACTTGATGGGCAGAATGACCTGCTTTTGTACCAGAACAGCTCAAGGATCCTATAACATAAGCTCCATGCAATACTATCGGTCTAACAGGGAAGTGGAAAATGATCCCTGTTCAGAATCAGGTTTATCACTGACACTCAGTGGCCACTTTACTTAGTAACTCCAGCACCTAATAAAGTAATTATTAAGTATATTCATGGTTCTCTGCTGCCCATCCACTTCAAGGGTTGACGTGTGTGCACTCAGAGATGCTTATCCGCACACCACTGTTGTGACGTTATTGTTTGAGCTACTGTCGCCTTCCTGTCAGCTTGATGCACACTAACCATTCTCCTCTGACCTCTTTCATTAACAAGGCAATTTCGCCCACAGAACTGCCACTCAGATGCTTTTGTTTTTTGAGCCATTCTCTGTAAATTCTAGAGACTATTGTGTGTGAAAATTCCAGGAGATCAGATACTCAAACCACCCAGTCTGGCACCAACAATCATTCCACGGTCAAAGTCACTTAGATCACATTTTTTCCCCATTCTGATGTTTGGTCTGAACAATTGAACCTCTTGACTGTATGCTTTTGTGCATTGAGTTGTCTGTATGCTTTTGTGCATTGAGTTGTTGCCACATGATTGACTAGATATTTGCATTAATAAGCAGATGTACTGATTGACTAGATATTTGCATTAATAAGCAGATGTACTGGTGTTTCTAATAAAGTGGTTACTGAATGTATGTCGTGAAACGTGTTGTTTGCAGCAGTACAGTGCAATACATAAAAATGCTATTGTTATAATAAGGAATATAAAAAAATTGTAAGTAGTGCAAAAAAAGAGGAAGATAGTGAGGTTAAGTGCTGATGGACCATTCAGGAATCTGATGCTGATCAGTATGTTCATGTTCTTATCTTGGCTTATTGTGCCACAAATCCAGAAACTGCCTTCTATATCTTGGCTTGTAATTGAATCCCTTCCCCTTTAAATGATTTTTTTGTGGTTTCAAATCTGTACTTGTGTTTTACCCAACTTGGTGGTATTGAAAAACAACCAGGGAAGATATTAATGAGCAGTAGTGATTACTGAATATAATCACACTTGCACTGTCTTGTTTTAGGTAAAAAAGCATATGCAGGATCTTCTGGCTAGACTCTCAAAGGGAGGTCTGAACCACAATGAGTTATGACTCTTCTGTCACCCAACAGCCTGTCGTATAACCAGGTACAGTTGGAACACTGGAACTGAGATAGGTACCAAGTATTCTTTAATCATTGATTCTGTCAACACTCAAATATTTCTATGATAATTCTCCCTTTTTTTTTCTACATGTAATTGGAGCTACTGAAATGGAACCAGTAGTACAGTGGATTGTCAATGATGAACTACAAATTGCTGATAAAAATGCTGCACAAAAACTGTATAATCAAATGTGCCATCAAAATCATTGTAAATTTAAACTTTATATTGATTTTTGTAGATTGCTGACTTTTCTGGTTTCAGTCAGTAATTGGGCCTGAGTTAATGAATGCTCAACTCCACTTTGTCTCAGTAATTGAACTGGTGAACTGAAGCACAAGTTATTCAGGTATTGCACCTTCTAGATTGCAACTTGTCCATGACAGGGAATTGTTTCCCAAAGGGGGCACAGTGATGATGGTGATGGTGATGATCTTTTCTCTGAACAACCTTCTCTGAACTATGAGCTTTCACTGAAACTCGGACCAAGGCCATTCTTTCACATAGTTCCCAAGGAATTTATCTCCTGTCCTCATGCCACTCTTTCTAAATTGGTATAAGTGAGGGACCCTTGGTCCCTCACAATGGTCATTCATGATCCTGGTAACCTATGGTTCAATCTCCACCTAATATCAAGTAGATCACCCTAATCTCTTTTGAATGTGCGGATGTGTACCCAAGCATTATATATCTTCCTTCATTCTCTAACTTCTTTCCCCCATAACTTCAGTGCTATCAGACTGTTCAAGATTCAATCTTAGATATGTCCTGTTTCCTCTCGTTAAAAGTTTGAAAAGCCGCTCCTAACCATTTCTCACCATCTTTCATTTCTCATTCATCTTTCCTCTTCCATCATTTCTTAGGATATTCTGACTAGCAAAAGGCATTCAAGATAGATCCTTAGGGCACCACAGAAGTAATATAATGAAGGTGTGAAGAGAGATCACTGAAATTACTCCAGCTACAAGTGTGAGCCATATAATGGAGAGAGGACTTAAATGTGTTGAACTACAGCTTTACTCCAAGATCCACTTCCAAGGCCATAAAAATCTTCTACACATGCACTATTGCAGACCACCATCATTTATCCCTGTGCTTCCCATTTAAAGTCCTCTTCCTATCACTTCAGTGCACTAACTCTCCCTATCTCTAAGTTTCCCAATCTCCAAGAAAATTCCATAGACGTGGGTAATTGGCAGCTTTCCTGATTCCAAATTTCAGAAAGTGCAAATATGATGGAATAGCTAAAAGGAGGGGGGAAAAAAGATGAAAACTTGGGTAACTCTTGGTTACTCTGAGCTTGGGTAAGTCTCCCAGCTTAGTACTTGTGTTGTAAAGGCAATGTCATAAAAGCTTGCATGACATCAGTGTTTTTCCTCTGCTGAGCTTTGGTTTTGGTCGAGTGCTTCATTTCACAGCCCTCCTGCTGTCCAAGCACACTGTTCCTTTTGTCAATGACAAGTAGTACACCAATGTTGGACTGGAAAAAATATGTTGCAGATGTTCTACAAGATAGCACCATTGCAGACATTGCTATAGTTGGATGCACTCCCAAGAACAAAACCATCTGGGCATGCAGAAGCGATGGTGTTTTAGGCCAGATTACAGCTCAGGAAGTTGAAGTGATCATCGACAAAGACCGGAAGTCTATCCTCCAAAACGGCATAACTATCGGTGGGAAGAAGTATTCCATCATCCGAGACAACATGCTTTTGGAAAAGGATCCCTCGATGGATGTCAGAACACTGGATGATGAGGGAAAGAGCCTTTGTATTGGGAAATCTTCCAAAGCTTTGATGTTTCTGATGGGCCAGAAGGGAGTTCATGGTGGAGTCATCAACAAGAAGCTGCATGACATGGTGGACTTTCTCAATAGAACTGGCAACATCTGAGTAGCTAAGTATAAAATAAAGCTAATGTGCCCTGTAAGTTTGTGAGTCGCATGTTTCTTGCTGTGTTATTAGACTGGATAATTGTTCATGTCTTTGTGTTTTGAGAGATTTCATTACACAAATTCAATGGGGCTTTGATTTATAACAAATACCCCACCAATGCTGAGGTTTGAAGCTTCAGAAAGGCTCAGCTGCACTCATGTTGACTGCTTTTCCTTGAAATGGGATGTGGTCTAAACAGGGCTTTCAGTAGTTATGCTATTGCTTCTACCCTCTTCTTCCACCCTGCTGCATATGAAGATCAACTTTCTGATTAAGGGTAGGTGAAGTGATAGGCAGAAGAGGCAAGGGGCTGAAAAAGGAATCTGATAGAAGAGTGGACCATGAGAGAAAGAGGAGTCAGTACACCAGAGGGAGGTGATGGGTGGGTGAGAAGAAAGGAAGGGGTGAGAAGGAAACCAGACTGGGAAATGGCAAGAGAGTGGAGAAATTACTGGAAGTTAGATAAATTGGTGCTCATACTATTAGGTTGGAGGCTACCCAGATGGAATGAGGTGTTGCTCCTCCAGCCTGAGCTATAATCATATTAAAGGGTGGACCAGGCTCGAAAGGCTCATCTGCCAGCACACACAATATACTGGAGATTCAATGGCAGCATTTTGTGTGTATTGCTCAAGATATCCTGCATCTGCAGAATCTCATGTCTGGTCTGTCTACCATTGCTTCTTTTTTCTTAGTCATAGTCATACTTTATTGATCCCGGGGGAAATTGGTTTTCGTTACAGTTGCACCATAAATATTCTTTATTACCATAAATTCTTATATTGTCCTTGGGTCCTGAATGAGCTTAGCAGCTAAAGGCTGACAGTTTGATACAGCAGAAAACATGACTGGCATTAAATGCAAAAACATTTGACAATTAAAAGAAAATGTTGGTTGGAAAGAGAAAAAAAATACTCCAAAGGCAAATCAGTCTCAGCCAAGATGTTTATTGAGGTCAGGTTACTGAAATACTGAAAACTGTCTCCAGAGCACAGATGGAGTAACCACATTTTAACAAGTACAGTACAGTATGGGGATTATCACCAAACATATTGAGAATAAAAATATGTAAACATGTCCAGTGTATGTATGTGTATAATATATATGGGAAAAAAGCCTACTCTCACTTTAGCAGTTGCAGAGTATTTATTATCTTTCAACCATTTAGCCATTTCCCCTGTAAACCCCAACAACAGAGTCAGTACAGAAACTTAAGATGTGCAGACTTGGTTTCAGACTTGACTCCCGGGTTCCATACTGATGCCAGTGTACGCAAAAAAAATTGAGCTCAGTACCCTGAGATAGGAATGGATAAATATGTAGCCGCCACTCTAATTTCTGATTCCTAGCTGGCATATCCTGATGGTGACAGTAATCAGTGATTTGCTGCCTTCCTGCTAATGTCACTTGCATAAGCAAAGGTCAGTGGTCAACTGGTGTCTGGAGCAACTGTCCAGAAATAGAACAGGACAGTACAGAATGGGCCCTTCAGCCCACAATGTTGAATTGACCTTTTTGACCTACTCCACAAACAATCAATGTTTCCCTCCCACATAGCCCTTCATTTTTCTTTCTAAGAGTCTCTAAAGTATCAGTCTCTACCACCCCTGGCATAGTGTTTCACACACCCAACACTCTGTGTGTAAAGAGCCTGCATCTGACATGGATCAACGTCAAGAGGGAAGGTCAGCCACTTCTCTGGGCTCACTGAGCATAAGATGAGATCCAATCCATCGTGCAGTTTAATCCAGCGCCCTCCTTGCAAATGAACACAGAATGGGGATGGTAGTGTGGTTAGCAGCCACAAAATTCTAGACCACAGATCCAGAAACAAATTCTAAGAACTACCATGGTGAATGGAAAAATGCAAGCAGTTAAATTGAGTCATTAATTTAGGAAAAAAAAATAGTAGTCTCAATAACCAGTAGTCTCAGTCTCAGTAAACTACTGGGTTGTCATCAGGTTGACTTAATGCCCTTCAAGAGAGGAACACAAAGAAAAAGAACACATACAGAAAAATCTGAAATAAGAACAGAAATATTCAGCAGGTCTGATACCATCCATGGAAAGAGACCTTCACAGATACCACCAGGCCAACTGAACCTGCTTGTCGTTACCTGATGTGACGACCCACCAGTGTCATTGACTCTTAAACATCCTCGTAAATTCAGGGGCAATCGAGGATGGACAATTAATGCTGACTTTGCCAACAGCATCCACATCCCGTGAAGGATTTTTTTTTTTTAAATTCTGAAATTACAGCAACTGAGAGTAGGAGAAACTAGTGAATTTCGGTGAAAATACTACAACCCTAAAATATCAGTCAGTCTCTCCTACTGATCGTCTAACTGATTCGTCTTTTCCCCATACATTTTCTATTTCAAGAATCTAATGTGGATGCTGCCATCGAATCCTGGCCCAAAGTGGGCAAACAAGGTGCCTGTTTCAATCTGGTTTGTGTTGTATCAACTGAGTTCACCTGTTAAGGGATTGAGTCAGCTTAGTAAGAGAGATTGGTCCCAGGTCAATATGCTGGAACTCCAACTCCTTTTGAAGGTGTGTAGACATGGTTACCACCAAGGACAGTCCAGGTTCTGCAATGTTAAGCAGCCTGCTGCAAGGAGTAATGGCAGGTTGCAAGAGATTCAAACAAACTGTCCCTCCAAAACAGTCAGCTCCTCATCATTGGGGGCACATGAACACCAAGAAGATGGACCGGCTTTCCAGCAGTTTGACCGGGTCTCTGCAGTACCCTGCACATTGAGGTAACATCTGAGGTGAGACCACAGAATAATGGAATTATTTTCTGTACAAAAATTACAAAGACCTATTTTAAGATGACCTCACAGGCATCATATAACAAACTTTCAAGCCCTTAAAATTTTAACTCTTGTTTCAAAACAATATACTATTTTAGCAATAAGTAATAATTCTTTATCAATTCACCCTCTGAGCTTCTAAAACAAAGATTGATTGCATTTAGTGAAATCAGTGTCAGCTGTTAACCTGTCAGAGTGATTCACTATAGTCATCGCATGTGGTGTTAATGTAATTGCATAGAAGAGTTTGCACTTCTCAAACTTGGAACACTGCAAATTGCTTCAAAGCCAAAAGAATTACATTTGAAATGCAATCACTTTTGTCACACTGACAACTAGCAAACACAAGAACAACTGGTCTTAATTTCTTTGTTGTGTAAACAGTTTTTTGCTTTTTGTTTAAATTATTGGAGGACATCAGTGGGTCAAGCAGAACCTTTGGAAGGAAATTATCAGCCAGCGTTCAAGTCAAGACCCTTTAACTGGACTGGATTTATTTCAGTCTCTTGTGTCTGTTTTAGTGATGCTGATTGGCTTAGACACCTAGGAGAAGTTCCTCTCACAAAACCCAAACTTCATGTGGGATATTTTTCTGGGAGATTAATATCTCATTTTTCTCAGAAACTGGTTGCAAGGTTAGGGAAGCCTAATTCTGCTCCAATGTGGGACTGGCGAGGAACAAGATCAAGTGACACAACTCCCACTTTATCATTTTGGCAATTAAGGGTAGATCTGGAACTTGTGTTACAACAAAAGTGGTAGCAATCTTGCTGAAGAGCTAAGCTTTAGGGCTCAGGGCCCATTTTAGTGCTTTATGCACCAACACTGACTCTAGTCTAGTCCTAGAGGACATCACACTGTCACCCATGTTGACTTCCAGATGGAAATCAATTTTTCAGGTGGATTTGTGAGTTGTGTCCTTCTCATGACATTTATCCAATTGCTATGGAAGAGGAAGCTTGAAGAGCACAAATAGGGTGTTGTATTTGTTTGTGTTACAACAGTGTTTATGCTTCAAAAGTCGGGCATGGGCTGTGAAGCACTTTATGATGTCCTGAGGATATGAATGGTTATGCTAACGTTATGTAGTCCCTGAAGCTCAGAGGCAATTAGGAACAGGACTATCAGTAATATCCACATCCTGTGAACAAAATGTGTGAAGCTGGAACTAGTGTTGGCAAAGTTCTCTCCCTCAGCAATTCTTATTCACAATAGCGTGAACAGCTAAGGCAAAGAAAAAAAGAAATTGCCTTTAGTGTCACCGTCATATATGGGTTAGTTACTTGGACATTACACATGAACTGTGTATCTACAGCAGTCTTCTGAATCCTAACAAGTTTGACTTGACAAGTGATTCTGTAGAATTTCATAAGTCTATTGTTAGTCGGCATTAAAAGCTTTGAGGGTGAAACATTAGTTTAAAAAAAGAGATTTGGCAGTGATATTGAACAGTGTACATAACCTTCACTTCTCCACATGGGTGTTGTTACCCGAAGAGGGAATATATTAACATTGGGAGTAAAGTAACACAACTATACATTAAGATAACAGCAGTAACCCCAAAATAGTTCAAAGATAAAAGTCGATTAAAATATATATATATATATATGCACATGTAAAATAAATACATTATAAATACACAAATCAAGAACTAAACCAGAGGAAATCCCTCCTCAAAACTGAACAGCTCTTCATTATACACTTTTCATCCATTCCCTCTGGTTTACATTTGCAAAACATTTCTTATTGCAGATGTCAGAAAGATTTTTTTTGCATTGTGTTTGATTTGTTCAGCAGGACATAGTGGAAGATAAAAAAAAGGAATTGACCTTAAGACCCCAATTGGCAGAATCTGGTATTGGTGTCTGTGCAACGATGCAGAACGATGGAACATAAAAAAAAAAGACAAGCAGTTAACTTTCCAATAAGTTTTTAAAAAATGTAAGAGTGGATCAATAAATCAGCAGGGCTGTTTTAAAAAGGCAATCCAGTGTAAAATAATGCAAAGGCAGTTGAACGTTCATTATAGGAATATGGTAGTTGCTCAGAAGGTCCCTTTAGTTGGAGAAATCCCTGTTTGCCATATAAGTGTCACATGCTCTTTTCTTGCTGCTGCCATCAGGGAAGTGGAATCTGGTGGTGTGGGCCATAGGTACCCCACCACAGGTTCAGGTATGGTTATTACCCCAAAATCATCAGGCTCTAGAACCAGATAACTCAACACTGAACTACTTCCACAAACTATGGATTTACTTTCAAGTACTCTACAACTCATTTTATATAGAGCGTGGAACAGGCCCCTTTGGCCCAGCAACCCATTTATATAACCCTAGCCTAATCATAGGACAATTTACAGTTACCAATTAAACTGCTAACTGGTGTGTTGTTGGACTGAGTGAGGAAACCCATATACTCAAGGGAAGAACACACTCTTATTACAGAGGACAATGGAATTGAACTCCGAACTCCAATGCCCTGAACTGTAATAGTGTCATATTAACCACTACACTACCAGGGTGACCTGTTCCTAATGTTCATTACTTATCTATCATTATTATTTAGGGTTTTTTTATATTTGTACAACTTCTGCACATTGGTGGTTTGTTGGTCTTTGTTATGTGCAGGTTTTCATTGACTCTATTGTGTTTCTTTGTATTTACTGTGAATGTCTCCCCCCTTTAAAAAAAAGAATCTCAGAATAGTTAGTATGTGGTATCATATATGCACTTGGTTAATAACATTACTTAGAACTTTGAAGTGAGCTGCCATTGTTTTTGTACCTGATTGTTCTAGTCCAGTTGCCTCTCATGCCCTCTGGTGATCAAGAAACATGTCTATTTAAAAATCATTTAGCTCACTAAAACATCTTATTCTCCAACACCCTTTTGGGAAGGAACTCTGTCACTCCTGAAGGACCTGTGTTACAGAGAAAGGTTAAATAGCTTATGACTTTATTCCCTGGAGCATAGGAGAATGAGGGATTTGATAGAGGCATACAAAATAGTTCCTTAAGGTTCTGGGTGGTAGTGAGGATAAGCTCTCACTACCTATTAAAAGTTCCCAATGGTGTGCATCTTAAATAGTCTCTGACAATCAAGTCCAGCTCCTGGCCTTCATGTATAGCTTAGCTACTATCATTTCTTCTGACAGGAGACGGTGCAAAGTCAGGTTACTGGCGCTTTAAAGCCAGTCACTTTGGGCAGATAGGGCTTGTCGGTCATGTTTTCATGATCGGGGGGGGGGGGGGTTGCTAAGCAGGTGCTGCTCCTGCCCAGTGGTGCCTGCAGGCTAATGGAAGGAAGGAGTACTTTACATCTCCTTTAGGAGAGACGCATCTCCACTTTGCCACCCAGGATGGTAAGGAAGGCAAATAGCATGCTTGCTTTCATTCTTTGGGGTATAAGAGTAAG
The DNA here is from genome assembly GCF_030028105.1 of Mobula birostris. Classification (NCBI taxonomy): domain Eukaryota; kingdom Metazoa; phylum Chordata; class Chondrichthyes; order Myliobatiformes; family Myliobatidae; genus Mobula; species Mobula birostris. Next base: position 11,777,327 of record NC_092374.1, on the reverse strand, counting down.
AAAACTATGTTGTAGCTAAATAAAACTGTTTTAGTGTATTGTGTGGAATTCTGGTCACCCCATTACAGGAAGGGTGTGGAAACTGAAAAGGGTTTACTAGGATGCTACCTGGATTAGAGAAGATGAGCTCGAAGGAGAGGATGGACACACACTTGGGGGTTGTTTTCTGTAGAGCAAAGGTTCCCAACCCGGGGTCCACTGACCCGTCGGTTAATGGTCAGGGGTCCATGACATTTAAAAAATGTTGGAACCCCTGCTCTAGAACACCAGAGGCTGAGGGGAGACCTTCTAGGAGTTTATAAACTTAAAGGCATAGACAGTGTAGATGGATTTTTTCCCCGGGGTAAGAATGCCAGATACTAGGAGACATGTGCATATAAGATGAGGGGGAAAGCTTACAGAAGATGAGTGAGGTAAGTTTTTTTACACACAGATTCCTGGAACAGGCTGCCAGGGGTATTGGTGGAAATAGATACGATAGTGGCATTTACGAGAACAAGATCTTAAGATAGTCACATTGAAGAGGGATATGGATCAAAAAAGGCAGAAGGGATTGAGATTAATTTGGCATTGTGTTCAGTGCAAACATTATGGGTTGATGGGCCTGTTCCTATGCTTTACTTTTCTGTGTTCTTCAGTACGCCATGACACAAATTGCAGCCTTACCATAGCTTATTAAAAACGGCAAAAAAAGAGTTGTCTTCCCCAAAACACCTCCCAGTGTCCAAACTACCTCATCTGCACATCTAAATATGTAGCTGGCAAAAAGATGGGTCATGCAGACCAATTAGGTCAGGTGTTCAGCACCCTTGCCTTAGCAGTGTGCAAAAGTACCATGGGCATTGTAGAGTTGGACTTGGAACCTCCAAGCAAGGACGAATGGGAAGTGAGAGGACAGCAGCCCACTACAAGGCATGAGGACATGATTGAGGTTGCCTGCAATACACCCTAAGACTGCCCCTCCCAGGTAAAGAACAGCCCAACAATATTCATGTCTGTGGCTCACTCTGGAAGTATGGGAAAGGCACCACAGGGCAACCAGCACCCCAAGCAATGAGACAGCTGGAGGTGGAGGGTGGTGAAAGATGGATGAGGAGAGAATAGGTCAAAAATACATTCTCTGCCGATAATGCGTCGCACAAGATTCCTGAATCCAATCGCCCTTCGAGCTCGTGCAGAGTCACAGTCTTGGTGCGTCAGAAGCAAGGTCAGTGTGGAAGTCGGACAGGTACCTGTCTGCCCAGGCCGGCATGGAAACTGCTTCAGTGCGCAGGGCTTGTATGAAAGAAAAGAAATGTGTTCCACAGAGCCCACAGATCACTGCAGTGGGGGTCCTTTCCTCTTCTGCTCCAGTTCTTGCAGCCGTTCCTCCCGGTGCTGGGCGTGCTGGCTGCCCACCTTGTGCGCTGTTTCCGTCGCTGTGATGTCGATCTGTGCGTACTTGGATGAACTCGCCCCTGCTGGAGAGAGGTGCATGCTACCATCAATGAGAGTAGGAAGACATACTGAGAGCCAAACCTCCACACAACCTCTCCAGAGCTGCACTTGGTATAATGCTTTGCAGTGCCAGAGATCAAGTTCAATTCCCTGTAAAGAGTTTTATATTCTACCTGTGACCACGTTGTTTCCTTGCAGGTGCTCCGATTTCCTGCTGCATTCCAAAGACTTAAGGTTTAGTAAGAATTATTGAGCTGTGGACATGCTGCATTGGCACCCGAAGCGTGGCGTCACGTTGGGGACTGTCCACGCACTGTGTCAGTCACTGACACATTTCTCTGTGTGCTTCAATGTACATGTGACAAATAAAGCTAATCTGTCTTGATGAAGGGTCTCGGCCTGGAACATCAACTGTTTATTCCTCTCCACAGATACTGCCTGACCTGCTGCGTTCCTCTAGCATTTTATGAGTGTTAACCTTTTTGTTAACCTTTTTCTCAAACAGCAGTGAATAATGCATTCCAGTATTCACATGATGGGAGTTCTCCTTTGCCAGTGCTTGTAATAACAAGTGGGTCTATTAGAGCTGGAGCGCTCTGCCTGAGGCCGGAACAGGCAAAGATACTACTACTAGTTTCCGGGCAAATAAAATATCACTAGGGAATAGAAGGCTTCAGAGCAGGTGCTGGAAATAGATTAATGTAGATGGGTTGTTGATGGGCTGAAGGACTTGTTTCTGTGCTGTAGAAGTTTATGACTACAGTTATGTTGAAGTTGTATGAGGTGTTGGTGAGGCTTAATTTGGAGTATTGTGGCTAAAACTGTATATTTACCTACAGGAAATAAGGTTGAAAGAGTACAGAGAAAATTTACAAGGATGTTGCCAGGTTAGAGGACCTGAGTTATATGGAAAGATTGAATAGGTTAGGGCTTTTTTTTCCTTGGAACATAAAAGATTGACAGGAGATTTGATAGAGGGATACAAAATTATTAGGGATATAGATAGGGTAAATGCAAGCAAGCTTTCTCCATTGAGGTTAGCTAGGACTACAACCAGAGGTAACTGGTTAAGGGTGAAAGGTGAAAAGTTTAAGGAGAACATGACGGGAAACTTCTTCACTCAGAGGGTCATGAGAGTGTGGAACAAGATGCCAGCACAAGGGCATGTGAACTCGATTTCAACGTTTAAGATAAGTTTGGATAGGTACAACTGCTGGTCTTCCATACAACCTTGCCCAGGCCTGCGCCCTGGAGAGTAAAGACTTTCCAGGCGCAGATCCATGGTCTCGCAAGACTAACAGATGCCTTTACTAGATAGGTACATGGATGGTAGGGATTTGGAAGGCTGTGGTCCCAGTAAGCAGTTTATGGTTCATCATGATCTTAATGGGCCAAAAGGCCTGTTTCTGTAATGTACTATTTTGACTCCATGGGTATGGCTCAAGGAACAAGGGGCACAAGGTTAAAGTATTGGATAAAAGGGTAAGAAGAAATTTGAAGAAAAAAAATTCACTGGAGAGTGGGGATGTGCTCATTACGTGCAAGGAAAGAGATTCAATCAGGTCCAAGGAAAGGCATTTAGCTAAGCACTCTATAGGGATCAAATCTGAAAGGCCTCAGAGTGGACATGGTGAGAATGCTTCCAATAAAGATTAAAGATTAGCTTTACTTGCCTATTGTACATCAAAACATACAGTGAAATGCTTCACTTGCATCAACGATCAACTCAGTCCGAGGATGTACTGGGGGCAACCTGCAAGTGTCGCCAGGCTTCCAGTATCAATGTTACATTCTCATAACTTAATAACCGGTACATCTTTGAAATTTGGGAGGAAAGTGGACCACGCAGAGGACACCCAGTCATGGGGGAAACATACAAACACCTAACAGACAGTAGCGGGAATTGAACCCCATTCAACGGTGCTGTAGAGTACTACGCTAACTGCCACACTACTGTAATGTGGATAGGTTCTTGATGATTGGCATGGATATGATGGGCTGTAGGACTTGTTTCTGTGCTGTAGGAGTTGATTCCATAAGCATAGCTCAAGAAACAGGAGGCATGGGGATAAAGTTTGGGTAATATGTACAAGAGTGAGGATTTTTTCACTGCCTGCATGGAAACAGACTCAACCAAATCCAAGAAAAGGCATTTTTGAAAAAAAAAATATTTTGCCCAATTCAATCATGGCTCCACCATTCAATCATGGCTGGTCCTTTCTTTTTCCCCTCCTCAGCCCCACTCTCCAGCCTTCTCCCCATACCCTTTGATGCCATGGCCAATCAAGAACCAATCAAGCTCCGACTTAAATACACCCAATGACCTGGCCTCCATAGCTGCCAGTGGTAATAAATTCCACAAAGTCACCACCCTCTGGCTAAAGAAATTTCTCTGCATCTCTGTTTTAAATGGAGATCCTTTTATCCTGAGGCTGAGCCCTCTTGTCCTAGACTCCCACACCATGGGAAACATCCTTTCCATCTACTCAGCCTAGGCCTTTCAACATCCAAAAGGTTTCAATGAGATCCCCCTTCATCTTTCTAAATTCCAGTGAGTACAGACCCAGAGCTATCAAACATTCCTCGTATGATAACCCTTTCATTCCCAGAATCATCTTCGTGAACCTCCTCTGAACCCCCTCCAATGCCAGCACATCTTTTCTTAGATATGAAGCCCAGAACTGTTCACAATACTCAAGGTGAGGCCTCACCGGTGCCTTATAAAGCCTCAGCATCACATCCCTGCTTTTGGATTCTAGACTGCTTGAAATGAATGCTAACATTGCATTTGCCTTCCTTACCACCAACTTTACCTGCAGATTAACCTTTGGGGTGTTCTGCACAAGGACTCCCTTTGCATCTCATATTTTTGGATTTTCTTGCCATTTAGAAAATAGTCTGCACATTTATTTCTACTACCCAGGTGTATGACCATGCATTTTCCAACATTGTATTTCATTTGCCATTCCTTGCCCATTCTCTTAATCTGACTAAGTCTTTCTGCAGCCTACCTGTTTCCTCAACACCACCTGCCCCTCCACCAATCTTCATATCATCTGCAAACTTGGCAACAAAGCTAATTATTCCATCATCTAAATCTTTGATATACAGCATAAAATGAAGCCGTCTAAACACTGACCCCCAAAAAACTGAGAGGCCAAGGTAGAATGGATGTAATGAGTATGTTTCCTATAGTGGGAGAGACTAGAACCAGAGGGCACAGCCTCAGAACAGAGATGAGGGAGAATTTCTTTAGCTAGAGTGGAACTCATTGCCACGGTCAGCTATGGAGGCCAAGTCATTGGGTATATTTAAAGTGGAGGTCGGTAGGTTCTTGAATAGTAAGGGCATCAAAGGTTATTGGGAGAAGGCAGGAGAATTAGGTTGAGCGGAAAAATAACACACACATTGGACTGGCAGAGCAGATTCAATGGGTTGTATGGCCTAATTCTGTTCCTATGTCTTATGGTCTAAGTTGCAGGGCTCTGGGGAAAGTCTGAGAGAATGGGACAGGTTTGACTTGATGGGCTGAATGGTGAATTAGTTTATTATTGCCACTTGTACCAAAGTACAGTGGGGAAGAAAAAACTTCTGCCATCCATTTCATCACATCAGTACATTAAGGTAGTACAAGGGTAAACAATAACAGATTGCAGAGAAAGTGCAGTGCAGGCAGACAATGAGGTGCAAGGTAGATGAAGTAGATAGGTAAGGTGCCTTCCTTCTATGCTGTAACAATTTTATGAATTGCTGAACCACTACCAAAGATCCACAGGTGAGGAATGCATTACTGCTCTACAGTGGTTGCAGTGTTCTGAAGGTCTCAAAGAACCACTACTGCAGTGATACACATCCCAACCTCAGGAGATTAGTTGTTATTAGTAATGCAAGATTTTGCCCTTCCTTCCAGATGCCTAATGTAGCATTCAACTGGGTAACAGCAGCTATGTCGTTATAATAAAACTGTGTACATCATTCATTTAGAATCTCTCAAGCAGCAGTTAATAACACAAAATATATTATCATAGTAGAGCTTTAATAGATCACATAAGTTAACATCTCATCCATTTCCAGCCTGACCTGTTAATGTTCTGTTTTTAAGGGGTTTTTTTTACCTTATTTTAGAGGTAATTTTACCTTATCATAGTCTTACAACACAGAACCAGGCCCTTCACCCTAACTTGTCCACTCCATGCCAACCACCTGCGTACTCTATTCTAGATCAGTGTTAGGTGTTAGAGATTGTTATAGCGCCATTGTTGGTTGGTTAGCTTGGGGTCAGGTTGGGGATCATTCCAGAGTCTTTGGATTGGCTGGAGTCAGGTCAAGTTTAGTTTGGGAGCTGAAATAGTAGAAGAACTCAGTCAGGTCACCTGTGGGAAGAGAACAAGTAATGTTCCTGTTCAAAACTGATGAAAGATCTTTGACCTGAAGCATTGACTGGTTTCTTTTCCTATAGGTTCTACTTGACTGGTGGCATTCTTCAGCATTTCTAGCTTAGTTTCTGATTCCAACAGCGACAATTTTATCAGAATCAGGTTTAATATCACTGGCATATATCATGAAATGTAGTGTTTTGCAGCAGTAGTACATTGCAATGCATAACAATAGAAACTATAAATTACAATGTACATATAAAAAATTAAGTAAGAGAGGAAAAAATAGAGAGGTAGTGTTCATGGGTTCATTGTCCACTCTGAAATCTGATGACAGAGGGGAAGAAGCTGTTATGGAACACTGAGTGTGTGTCTTTAGGCTCCTGTACCTCTTCCCTGATGGTAGTAATGAGAAGAGGGTATGTCCTGGCTGCTGGGATCCTTAATGATGAATGTCACCTTTCTGAGGCATGGCCTTTTGAAGGTTTCCTGGATACTGCGGAGGCTAGTGCCCATGATGGAGCTGGCTGAGTTTACAGCTTTCTGCAGCTTTGATGTCCATTAAATTAGTGGAAAATACCTCTTAGTTGACCAATTACATAGTCATAGAGTTATACAGCACAACGACAGGCCCTTGCTGAACTGTGAATATACCTAGTCCCATCAACTCACATAGCCCTCCATACCCCTCCAATCCATGTGCCTATCCAAAGTTATCATACAATTTGCAATTGAACTTGCATCCGCCACTTCTGCTGGCAGCTCGTTCCATACTCTCACTACCCTCTGAGTGAGGAAGTTCCCCTTAAGTATTTTACGTTTCACCCTTAAACTATGACCTCTAGTTCTAGTCTCACCCCTTCTCAGTGAAAAAGCCTTCCTGCATTTACCCTATATATACCCTTCATCATTTTGTTTACCTATATGGTCTATATTAATATTAAGATAGTCTATATTAATATTAAGAGGCACTTAGACAGGCAGGGGTGATATGGACCATATGTGGGCAATGGGATTAGTTTAATATGGCGTCACAATCAGTGCATAGATCATGGGTCTGTACTGTTCAATGTTCTTTGAATATATGGGTGATTATAAATAATAATATCTATTAAAGCACCAATGCAGTTAAGACCATAAGACATAGGAGTGAGTTAGGCCATTTAGCCCATCAAGTCTGTTCTATCATTTGATCATGGCTGATTTATTATCCCTCTCAACTCCATCCTCCTGCCTTCTCCCTGTAACCTTTAGCACCCTTCCAAATCAGGAACCTATCAACCTCCAATGTAAATAAACCCAGTGCCTTGGTCTTCACAGCCATATGTAGCAATGAATTCCACAGATTCGCTACCTTCTGGCTAAAGAAATTCTTCCTCATCGCTGTTCTACAGGATGTCCTTGTATTCTGAGGCTGTGCCTCTGGTCTTAGACACCCCACTATGGGAAACATCCTCTCCATGTCCACTCTATTTAGGCTTTTCAATATTTGATGGGTTTCAATAAGATCCCCCCTCGTTCTTTTAAACTCCTGCAAGTACAGTCCCAGAGTCATCAAATGTGCCTGGTACATTAAACCTTTAATTCCTGCAATCATTCTCATGAACCTCCTTTTATTTATTTTAAAATAAAAGGGTAACTGTCAGGAGAGTGAAAGGGAATACTCAGCCCCTGTAGCTGTTCCCCTCAATAATAAGTATAACCACTTTGGATACTGTTGGGGAGGACAACGTACCCGGGGAACCCAAAGCGACCGGGACTTTGGCCCTGATTCTGGCGCTGTGGCTCAGAAGGGAAGGGAGGGCTTCATTTTAACTAGAAGAGGAGGTTGGAAACACAAGTCTTGTGGCATCACTCTGCTGAATTACCTCGAATGGCAGCACCGGGTTCCTGGAGCTCAAGCTCCATGTAGTGGAGCTGCTTCTTAGACACTGGACTCACTGGGATGTTGACATATGTTGGCCCTTCACCACGAGATCTGTCAGGCCCAGAGAGATCTGGAGGGCAAGCAAATGCCCCACCTGAGAACAGTGGAGAGCAGGTTTAAAGAAATTACAGCAAAGGTTTGGAAAACTAACGATAAAATGGTCTTTGACATGAGACTGAGAAAGATTCATTGACAATACAATATCAGTGAATAGAGTAGTAATCTGTAGACAACTAGAATGGAACAGTATTATCCCCAGCTCTTCACTATTACTTTGCCTTCTGACTCTGCTAGTCGGAAAGCAACACGGCCACTGCCCCATTAATCCCATGAGCTGCAGGTTCACTGGAAAGTTTATAATTTAACTCTTGATGAAATTCTTTTTGAAATTCCATATACAAGACATCCACTTTGCCATTACTTCAGCAAAGAGCTCAATCAAGTTAGTCAATCAGATTTGCTTCACCTAAAACAAAATCTGGTGGAGGATCATTGAAAGGTCTAGATAGAGTGAATATAGAGAAGATGTTTCCTATAGTGGGGAATCCTAGGACCAGCGGGCACAGCCTCAGAATAGAAGGCCATCCCTTTAGAACAGAGATGAGGAGAAATTTCATTAGCCAGAGGGTGGCGAATCTCTGGAGTTCATTGCCACAGATAGCTGTGGAGGCCAAGTTACTGAGTATATGTAAAGTGGAGGTGGGTAGGTATTTGATTAGTAAGGGCATCAGAGGTTATGGGGAGAAAATAGGAGAATGAGGTTAAGAGGAATAATAAATCTGCCAGAATCTCAATGGGTGATGACTCACGTGTTAAGGACTAGAGCAGCAGCTTGATGACCTTTAGCTCATATAAGAAAATGAGGGAGTGATAGTAGGAGCTACAGGAGGTAGTCAACCAAAGTTGCAGGAGGGAGGTACCTGGGTAACTGTCAGGAAAGTGAAAGGGAATACTCAGCCACTCAGCAGAGTACCCCTGTGGCCATTCCCCTCAATGATAAGTATACCACTTTGAATACTGTTGGGGAGGACAACCTACCCGGGGAACCCAAAGCGACCGGGACTTTGGCCCTGATTCTGGCGCTGTGGCTCGGAAGGGAAGGGAGGCAAAAGAGGAGTGCAGTAGATATAGGGGATTCATTAATTGGAGGAGCAGAAAGCAGATTCTGTGGACATTAAAGAGAGACACAGATGGCATGTTGCCTCCCAGGTGCCAGGGCCATGAACGTCTCAGATCTGGTCTATGGCATTCTAAAGGTTGGGAGTGAACAGCTAGAAGTTGTGGTACATATTGGTACTAACAACATGGGTAGGAAAAGGAAGGAGATCCCAAAGGGATTATATTGGGAGTGAGGTAGAAATCTGAAAAGCAGAACCTCCAGTGCAGTAATATCTGGTTTGCTTCCATTGCCATGTACCAGTGGGGGTAAGAATAGGATGAAGAACTTGTACAGGAGGCATGGTTTCAGATTTCTGGATCATTGGGATCTCTTCTGCTGAACGTAAACCTGTACAAAAATGACAGATTACTCCTGAATCCAAGGGGGACCAATATCCTTGCAGGCAGGTTTTGCTAGAGCTGTTGGGGAGGGTTTAAGTTGGCAGGGTGATGGAAACTGGTGTGATAGGGTTGAGAATGGAACAGTTGGCATATAACTAGATGCAATGTGTAGTGAGACAGTGAGGAAGGACAAGCAGATGATAGGGCAAAATTGCAACCGGTAGGATGAGTTAAAGTGTAACATGGGGCCAAAATCAAAAGGGGTGATGGTTTTATGTTTTAATGCACACAGTATATGGAATAAGGTAGATGATCTTGTAGCGTAGTTAGAGATTGGCAGGTATGATGTTGTGGGCATCTCTGAGTCATGGCTGAAAGAAGATCATAGTTGTGAGCTTAACATCCAAACATACACTTTGTATCGAAGGGACAGGCAGGTTGGCAGAAGGGATGGGGTGGCTCTGTTGGTAAAAAATGAAATCAAATCCATGGAAAGAGGTGACATAGGAGCAGAAGATATAGAATCCTTGTGGGTAGAGTTAATAAACTGCAAAGGTAAAAAGACCCTCTGAACAGTAGCCAAGATGTATGTCAAAAAGGCAATGTTATGGGGATTTCAGTTTGCAGGTAGAGTGGGAAAATTAGGTTGGTGCTGGATCCCAAGAGAGAAAAATTGTAGAAAGCATTTTAGAGCAGCTTGTGGTTGAGCCCATTAAGGGAATGGCAATTCTGAATTGGATGTTGTGTCATAAGACCATAAGACAAAGGAGCAGAAATAGGCCATTCGGCCCATCGAGTCTGCTCCGCCATTTTATCATGAGCTGATTCATTTTCTCCTATTTAGTCCCACTCCCCTGCCTTCTCACCATAACCTTTGATGCCCTGGCTACTCAGATACCTATCAATCTCTGCCTTAAATACACCCAATGACTTGGCCTCCACTGCTGCCTGTAGCGACAAATTCCATAGATTCACCACCCTCTGACTAAAAAAATTTCTTCACATTTCTGTTCTGAAAGGGCGCCCTTCAATCCTTAAGTCATGTCCTCTCGTACTAGACTCACCCATCATGGGAAACAACTTTGCCACATCCACTCTGTCCATGCCTTTTAACATTCGAAATGTTTCTATGAGGTCTCCCCTCATTCTTCTAAACTCCAAGGAATACAGTCCAAGAGCGGACAAACGTCCCTCATATGTTAACCCTCTCATTCCCGGAATCATTCTAGTGAATCTTCTCTGTACCCTCTCCAACGTCAGCACATCCTTTCTTAAATAAGGAGACCAAAACTGCCCACAGTACTCCAAGTGAGGTCTCACCAGTGCCTTATAGAGCCTCAACATCACATCCCTGCTCCTATACTCTATTCCTCTAGAAATGAATGCCAACATTGCATTCGCCTTCTTCACTACTGACTCAACCTGGAGGTTAACTTTAAGGGTATCCTGTACGAGGACTCCCAAGTCCGGTTGCATCTCAGAACTTTGAATTCTTTCCCCATTTAAATAATAGTCTGCCCGTTTACTTTTTCTGCCAAAGTGCATAACCATACACTTTCCAACATTGTACTTCATTTGCCACTTCTCTGCCCATTCTTCCAATCTATCCAAGTCTCTCTGCAGACTCTCCATTTCCTCAGCACTACCGGCCCCTCCACCTATCTTCATATCATCAGCAAACTTAGCCACAAAGCCATCTATTCCATAATCTAAATCGTTGATGTACAATGTAAAAAGAAGCGGCCCCAACACTGATCCCTGCGGAACGCCACTGGTAACCGGCAGCCAACCAGAATAGAATCTCTTTATTCCCACTCTCTGTTTCCTGCCAATCAGCCAACGCTCTATCCACGTATGTAACTTTCCCGTAATTCCATGGGCTCTTATCTTGTTAAGTAGCCTCATGTGTGGCACCTTGTCAAAGGCCTTCTGAAAATCCAAATATACAACATCCACTGCATCTCCCTTGTCTAGCCTACTGGTAATTTCCTCAAAAAATTGTAATAGGTTTGTCAGGCAGGATTTTCCTTTAAGGAATCCATGCTGAGTTCTGCTATCTTGTTATATGCCTTCAGGTACTCTGTAACCTCATTCTTGACAATCGACTCCAACAACTTCCCAACCACAGATGTCAAGCTAATAGGTCTATAATTTCCTTTTTGCTTCCTTGCCCCCTTCTTAAATAGCGGAGTGACATTTGCAATCTTCCAGTCCTCCGGAACCATGCCAGAATCTATCGACTTTTGAAAGATCATCGCTAATGCCTCCGCAATCTCCACAACTACTTCCTTCAGAACACGAGGGTGCATTCCATCTGGTCCAGGAGATTTATCTACCTTTAGCCTATTCAGCTTCCTGAGTACTTTCTCTGTCGTAATTGTGACTGCGCACACTTCTCTTCCCTGCCACCCTTGAGTGTCCAGTATACTGCTGTCTTCCTCAGTGAAGACTGATGCAAAATACTTGATCAGTTCCTCTGCCATCTCCTCATCTCCCATTACAATTTCTCCAGCATCATTTTCTATTGGTCCTGTATCTACTCTCACCTGTCTTTTACTCTTTATATACTTGAAAAAGCTTTTAGTATCCTCTTCGATATTATTTGCTAGCTTCCTTTCATAGTTAATCTTTTCTCTCTTAATGACCTTTTTGGTTTCCTTTTGTAAGGTTTTAAAAACTTCCCAATCCTCTCTCTTCCCACTAATTTTTGCTTCCTTGTATGCCCTCTCTTTTGCTTTAACTTTGGCTTTGACTTCTCTTGTCAACCACAGTTGCATCCTTTCTCCACTCAAAAATTTCTTCTTTTTTGGAATATACCTGTCTTGCACATTCCTCATTTCTCGCATAAACTCCAGCCACTGCTGCTCTGCTGTCTTTCCTGCCGGTGTCTCTTTCCAGTCAACTTTGTCCAGTTCCTCTCTCATGCCACTGTAATTTCCTTTACTCCACTGAAATACCGACACATCAGATTTCGGCTTCTCTTTTTCTAATTTCACAGTGAACTCAAATCATGTTATGATTACTGCCTCCTAAGGGTTCCTTCATCTCAATCTCTCCAGTCACCTCCGGTTCATTACACAATACCCAATCCAGTACAGCCGATCCCCTAGTAGACTCAACAACAAGCTGTTCTAAAAAGCCATCTCGCAGACATTCTACAAATTCTCTCTCTTGAGATCCAGTGCTGACCTGATTTTCCCAATCTACTCGCATGTTAAAATCCCCCACAATTATCATAACACTGCCCTTCTGACAAGCCTTTTCTATTTACAGTTGTAATTTGTAGTCCACATCCCTGCAGCTGTTTGGAGGCCTATAGATAGCTGCCATCAGGGTCCTTTTACCCCTGCTATTTCATAACCCTGCTATGACCCAGATTAGATTAGGGAGCGTAAGGTAAAGGAACCATTAGGAGACAGTGATCATGATATGATAGAATGCACCCTGCAGTTTGAGAAAGAGAAGCTAAAATCAGATGTGTCAATATTTTAGTGGAGTAAAGCGAAATACAGAGGCACGAGAGAGGAGCTGGCCAAAGTTGATTGGATGGGGACACTAGCAAGGATGATGACAGAACAGCAATAGCTGTTATTTCTTGTGGAAATTGGGAAGGTGCTGGAAAGATACATCCTAAAGATGAATAAGTATTCTAAAGAGAGGATGAGGTACCATGGCTGACAGGGAAGTCAAAGGCATAAAAGCTAAAGAGAGGGCTTATAATATAGGAAAAAAATAGTGGGAAGGTAGTGTATTGGGAAGCTTTTAAAAAACAACAGGAGCCATAAAGGGAGAAATATGAAGATAAGCTACGAATCAAGAACCTATCAATCACTGCTTTAAATATACCCGCTGACTTGGCTTCCACAGCACCTGTGACAATGAATGCCACAGATTCACTACCCTATGGCTAACAAAATTCCTCATCATCCCTGTTCTAAAGCAATATCCTTCTATTCAGAGGCTCTATCCTCTGATCCTGCACTCCCCCATTACTGGAAACATGCTTTCCACTCTATCGAGGCCTTTCAATATTCAGTAGCTTTCAATGAGATCACCTCCCAATCTTCTAAACTCCAGTGAGTGCAGGCCCAGAGCCATCAAATGACTTACCAGTTAACCTCTTTGTGTCAAAGCCGCCCAATGCTTCATCTTCTGGCAACCCTTTCTCCTGAAAACACAAGAAGTTGTGCAAACAGGTTAAATTATTGCTCAGTAGGTGGGATGTTTATTCAGTGCTGTGATAGTGGGAGTAAGTTGTATGACTGAAGTTTGTGAGTTTCTCTAAGACAATCCAAATTACCATATCTATATTTTCTTATGACATAGGAGGAGGGCATTTCAGACCATTGCATAGGTTACAGTTGATGGGGCTGAGAGTTATCAAACGCAGTACAGCACGGGACTTTCCAAGTTGCAAGAGTTAAGTGCTGAAGCTCAGAATCAGGTTTATTGTCACTGACATATAGAACGTTACTGCACAGTACAGGCCCTTCAGCCCACCATGTTGTACTAGCATTGTAACCTACTGTAACAGCAATATAACAAAAGTGTCATGATATTTGTTGCTTTGCAGCCGCAATGAAATGCAATACATAAACATTACTACAAATGACAATAATATATCTATGTATTACAGCCCTCTCACCATATGCTTGCAATGAGTTAGCTATCAATAATATATCTATGTATTACAGCCCTCTCACCATATGCTTGCAATGAGTTAGCTATCACTGTGAATACAAACTAACAGCAACATAATTCGTGCATGGGAATAACAATGAAAGTGTCATTATCAGTAAATAAACAGGTCTCGGGTAACTATGATCCAGGCAAACACAAAAAGCATAAAACGTTGAATGTTCCTTTAAGGGTAAATAAGACTATTACTTATATCACATACAAAATGCTGGAAGAACTCAGCGGGCCAGGCAACATCTCTGGAAAAGAGTAGGCAGATGATATTTCGTAATGAGTCCTGATGAAGGGTCTCGCCCTTCCATAGATGCTGCCTGACCTGCTGAGTTCCTCCTGCATTTTGTGAGTGTTGCTTGCATTTTTAGCATCTGTAGATTTATTTATGTTTGTGCTATTACCTGTATGAACACTGACACACCCATGCAAACTTACCATTTGCCAGGAAGGAATAAGTTAGCTCACACCAGTCTAAACTTAGATTAAAGTTGTATTGACAAAATCTTTTAAACTATAACAAACAAAATAAATAAATGGGTCCATCATGCACTTAATCTTTGGAGCCCATAGTCATATTATCAATGAAGCTTCACTTCATGCAAAATTCAAAAGGGCAAAGAATGCAGGACTGAAGGTGCTGTATTGAAATGAGCATAGTATTCAGAATAAGGTGGATGAATCATGGCACATGTAGAGATTGGTCAGTATGACATTGGGCATCACTGAGTCGTGGCTGAAAGAAGGTCATAGTTGGGAGCTTAATATCAAAGAATATACTTTATACTTGTATCAAAAGGACAGGCAGGAAGGCACAGGCAGTGGTGTGGCTCTGTGGGTAAGAGATGGAATTACGCCTTTAGAAAGAGGTAACATAGGGTCAGGGAACATCAAATCTTTCTGGGTGGAGTTAAGAAACTCCATGAGTGAAAAAACCATTATGGGGATCATACATTAGCCTCCAAATAGTAGCCAGGATATGGGGTTGAGATTGCAAAGGGAGTTGGAAAGGGCATGTGATAAAGGCAATGTCACAATTGTAATGGGGGACTTCAATATGCAAGGGAACTGGGAAAATCAGATTGGTGTTGGATTGCAAGAGAGGGAATTTGTTGAATGCCAATGAGTTGGCTTTTTAGAGCAGCTTGTGCTTGAGCCGACTCGGGGAAAGGCTATCTTAGATTGGGTGTTGTGTAATAATCCAGATTTCAATTAGGGGCTTAACATAAAGGACCCTTAGGAGGCAGTGATCATAATATGATTGAATTCATACTGCAATTTGAGAGGGAGAAGCCTAAGTCAAATATATCAGTACTGCAATGGGATAAAAGGAACTACCGAGGCATGAGAGGAGTTTGCCCAGGTGGATTGAGGAGGAAAGTGGCGGTTTGAAGGCAGAGCAGAGACTGCTGAAGTTTTTGGGAATAGTTCACAAGGCGCAGAATAGATATGTCCCACAGAAGTAGTTCTCAAATGACAGAGATAGGTAACCCCGTGACTGACAAGGGAAGTTAAGGACAAGTAAAAGCCAAGGAAAGGGAATGTAATGTAGCAAAAGTTACTGGGAAGTTGGATGATTGGGAAGTTTTTAAAATCTGACAAAAGGCACTAAAAAAGCTATAAGAAGAGGAAAGATGAACTACAGGGGCAAACTAGCCAATAATATAAAGCAGGATACTAAAGCTTTTTACAGTTATATAAAGAGTAAAAGGGAGGTGAGTGTTGATATTAGACCACAGGAAAATGATGCTGGCAAGAAGGACAAAGAAATGGCTGATGAACTTAATAAATACTTTGGAAGACACTAGCTATGTGCCAGAGGTCCATGAGTGTCAGGGAATAGGAGTGAATACCATTGCTATTACAAAGGAAAAGGTACTAGGCAAACTCAAAGGTCTTAAAGTGGATAGGGACCAGATGGACTACATTCCAGAGTTCTGAATGAGACTGCTGAAGAGATAGCAGATGCATTGGTCATGAACTTTCAAGAATCACTTGATTCTGGCATGGTTCCGGAGGACTGGAAAATGTCACTCCACTCTTTAGGAAGGGAGGAATGCAAAAGAAAGGAAATTATAGGCTATTTAGCCTAACCTCAGTAGTTGGGAAAGTGTTGAAGTCTATTATTAAGAATGAGGTTTCGGGGTACTTCGAGACTAATGATAAAATAAGTCAAAGTCAGCAAGGTTTCTGTAAAGGAAAATCTTGCCCAACGAATCAACAAGATAAAATCCTGTGCTGTTACAGGAAAGATACTGCCATGGATAGAGGAATGGCTGACAAGCAGGAGACAATGAGTGGGATTAAAGGGGGCCTTTTCTGATTGGCTGTCAGTAACGAGTGGTGTTCCTCAGGGGTCAGTATTGGGACCGCTACTTTTCACATTGTTTGTCAATGATTTGGATAATGGAATTGATGGGTTTCTGGCAAAGTTTGCAGATGATACGAAGATAGGTGGAGGGGTAGGTTTGCTGAGGAAGCAATGCCATTGCAGAAGGACTTAGACAAATTGGAAAAATGGGCAAAATATTGGCAGATGGAATATAGTGTTGGGAAATGTACGATAATGCATTTCGGTCAAAGGAACAAAACTGCAAAAAATTCAAACATCAGAGGTGCAAGGGGACTTAGGAGTCCTTGTGCAAGACTCCCAGAAGGTTAATTTACATGTTGAGTCTGTGGTAAAGAAGGCAAATGTAATGTTGGCATTTATTTCAAGAGGAATAGAATATTAAAAAAAGGAGATAATGTTGACACTTTATAAAACCCTCAACACTTACCCATTTTTGTCTTAGCCCCGCTGCTTCCAAATGGCCGCCTTGCCCTCGGTGAGACTTCAGTGCCCCGGGTGGACCTTGGGGTGAAAACAAGAGAATGCTGATTAACAGGCATTGTAAAGTCACACCTCACCTGGGTAGCCTGGAGGAAAGGGGCAGATGTAATGGGGAGAGGGTGACTCACTCCAGAGACATGCACAATATTCTCAGCAGCCTGGCAGCCTCCCTCTGATGCCCCTCCTCCTCCCCTTTCTCCCATGGACCACTGTCCTCTCCTATCAGATTTCTTCTTCTTTAGCCCTTTGTCTTTTCCACCTATCACCTCTCAGCTTCTTACTTCATTACCCCCTCCCCCACCCGCTCACCTTTCTCCTCATCTGGTCTCACCTATCACCTGCTGACTTGTACTCCTTCCCCTCCACATCGCCCTATTCTGGATTCTGTCCCCTTTCTTTCCTTTCCTGATGGAGGGTCTCGGCCCAAGACCCCACCAAAGTTACCGCGTGACCTGCTGAGTTCCTCCAGCATTTGTGTGTGTTGCTCAAGATTTCCAGCATCTACAGAATCTCCATTCATTTTTTGTTTCACCTGCAACACCAGCAAATATTATCCATCCTCAATTACCCCTGAGAAGGAGGTGGGGAGCCTCCTTCATGAACCACTGCTGTTTGGAAAGGACTTCCAGCATTTAGAAGCAGAGATGACAATGTTTCAAGTCAGAGTGGGTGTGCAGCTTAGGGGGGAGCCTGCAGGTGGCAGACTCCCCAACTCTGAAAGGCATCTCAAGGCTCTGGGAACATGTCACACTTGCTCACTGTGCAAAGTCTTCCAAGTTCACTGGAATGATAAGCAAACCTGCCCATTTTCTTTTCTCTCTCCTACCTTCTGGAGAAGATACAGGAGCTTGAAAGACTTCCGAACCTATCCCCTCTGTTACTCCCAACATGGCTGTGTAGCAGTTAGCACAATGCTTTACAATGTGTTAGCTGTAAGATCGGGTTTCAATTCCTGCCTCTGTCTGTACATTCTCCTTGTGATTTCAAGGGTTTCCTCCCAGTGCTCTGGTTTCCTCCCATATTCCAAAGATGTTTGGGTTAGGGTTATTGAGTTATGGGCATTCAGTGCTGGTGCCAGAAGCATGCCAACACCCGTGGCTGCCCCCGGCATATCCCCGATAAAAGTGAAGCACTTTGCTGGATGTTTCAACGTACATGTAACAAATAAAGCTAATCCCCTTCCTGATGGTGCTGCCATGATCACAGACTCTTAACTCTACCTCTTTCATTTACACTGCTACTGTCACTCTAGCATTTCTTTTTGCTCTGCTTCAGACTTGTACAACAATCTTTGTACCACTTGCAAGGATTAGTTTTGCAAAGGTTGGTGTGACACTTTACAGCACCAGCCGTAAGATCAGGTTTCAATTCCTGCCACTGTCTGTAAGGAGCTTGTACGTTCTCTCCGAGATCACCTGGGTTTCTTCCAAGTGCTCCGGTTTCCTCCCGCATTCCAAAGACGTGCAGGCGAGGGTTGTTAAGTTGTGAGCATGCTATGTTGGCACTGGAAGAATGACACTCGCGGGCTGCCCCCAGCTCATTCTCAGACTTTGTTGATTGTTAACACAAATGTCGCATTTCACTATATAGGTTTCAATGTAGACATGACAGATAAAACTAATCTTACTCCTGCTCCTGTTTCTTATGTTGTGTTATTTTTTGAACCAACTGAAGATGAAGTTATAAACTTAAGAACATTTGCAGATGCAGGAAATCCAAAGCAAAACACGCACAAAATGTTGGAGGAACTCAGCAGGTCAAGCACCCTCTGTGTAAATGAATGTCAACATTTCAGGCCAAGACCCTTCTTCAGGACTGTAACAGTGTTCACAGGAACACATCCACCCTGAGCGGTTATTGCACTGTCTTGATGGAGTGTCGTACCTTCTGCCTCCGGGAGCAGCTTCTGTTGCCCACAGCTGGCCATGTATTCATATCCACTGCCCTTCTCTGCCTGCAAGTTAAAGCAATGTAATAACTGTTAGCCAAGGAGTCCCTCCACCTCAGATAATGCTCGAGGTGTTCACCGTTTATCAAATGCATCTGAACTCTGCTACTTTTTCACAAAAATCCTTTCCGAAAGACACATACCAGACCCCTTCAAACTCACCACACTGAATTAAGAACATAACAGATCTCATGATCTCCACACAGTGATGACATTTACTGTATGTGGCTGCTATAAGGGTGGCAACTCTCTGAGATGGATTCAAGTGGTCTATTCATTACACTTATTATTATTGCTCTACTATCCTCAAGGGGGTGTACGGCGGGGTGGAGTAGCACCCCTGGTGAAGGGGCTTGTCACGTCCAGTCTGGGCAGCTCACCCACCTTTAGTCCCCTTTGGGAACTCAGCGCCCACCTGTGGCTCCAGGTAGCTGTTTGCTTGCAACAGCGGCCACACCTCAGTAAACCACTTCAACAGGTGGGCCAAAGCAGGTGAGGGAAGACAGTGGGCCTCACACCCCAGGGAAATAGGGACATGCCTGTCCTAGCTTGCACAGTCAGCTCTGGCAGACAGGGCAGCTGAAATCTACAGTGAGATCCAATGGCCAGGAAGGTGGTTCAGCAACACTTCATCGAGAGCAAGAAGAAGTAATGGTCATCCAGTGCAACCAAGGAAGACACCAATTGTGATGATTTCTCATCCCACTGGACCCGGACTTCTGAGGTCGAGAGCAGGACTGCCCCAGTGCAAGACTTTCCCACTTTAAAAACTCTCCCGCAAAGGTTTCCTATCATCGTTGGATATGACGAACAACCATCTCTCTTTTAAATCACAATTCTATGATACTCTGCAGTTCAGTTTTCATTTTGTACTGTCTCAATGTACTTATGGATGGAACGATCTGTCTGGATGGCATGCAAACAAAAGTTTTTCGCTGCATCTCCAGATGTGTGTCATTAATAAACCAATCACCACCAGCTTTGTCTCCTTTAGCAATCTCAAATTAATGAAATCTTTATAAATTAATACTGAAAGGTTTTGCCCCAAATCTACCCCTTCAACCAGAACAGAACTTTTCTCTTTGGAGCAAAGGAGGATGAGATGAGAAGACACTCGACAGGTGTATAAAATGATAAGAGACATAGATAGGAGTGGACAGCATCATCAGCCAAAAGCTTGGCACAACATCATCGGCCAAAGGACCTGTACTGTGCTGTACTGTTCTAGGTTCTTTGTTGTAGGACAAGGGCAGTCAATGATTGGAAACACCATCACTTGCAGGTTCCCCTTCAGGCCACAAAAAATCTGCTGGAGGAACTCCAGGGGTCAAGCAAAATCGACGGGTCGAAATATCAATGATTCCTCTCCTCCCAGAGATGCTGCTCAACCCACTGAGCTCCTCCAGCAGATTGTGTGTTCCTCCAGATTCCAGCATCCACCGTCTCCAACGTAGCCTTGGCAATGTTTGACTTGGAGATGTGTCACTGTTCCTGTAGTGCCCTTGGGTTTAGATGCTGAAGTTGCCTCAACACCAGCTTTCATCTGAAGGACTGAACAAGAAGGTATCTTACCACCTCCTTCTTCTCCAAGGCATTCAAAGTTGGTCAATAACTGCAATACTCATTGCCCCACAAATGAATATAGATAAAAGACCAGCCACAGTGGGCACAGCTCTGTCTATACCTCACCTCCAACTGTTTCTCCATTGGAAGAGACTCCATGAGTTCATACATCTGTCCCATTTTCTGCTTCTCGTCCTTTTTCGTTGTTTTTTTATCTGTGGTAAGAGAGCATGAATACTTCTATGTAATGTGTCTTCAAACAGAGATATTCCTTCTGAACTACTTGTATTTGAGCAAGTTTACACAGTGCACCACCCTTTTCCAAAAGAGCCTTTGTGGTGTTCATGGCCAACCACGATCACCACCATTACCTTCCTGACATGGCTACAATACAATACCATTGGAAAATTCGGCCAGTCACTAAGTTAGTGTTCCATCAAATACCATACCCATCCTCAGGAAAATTAGGGGATGTTCTCTCTGTCCACGCAACTGCACCCAAATGGAGTTTAGTTCTCAGTAATGGGAGGCGGCGGGGAGAGTGGTTTCTCTCCTTGGTGAAAGGATTTTGATGATGTGAGTGGGGAGAAACCACTTCAAACAGAGGCTCAATGACCAGAGGTCAAAAAGAGAAAGAAACTTCCTCAGGTAAGATGGGCTGATGCCAGGGGTTGTGAAAGTTGCCAAGATCTCAACAAGCTCATCAATCCTCTCTGAGGAAGGCAGCCTCCATCTTGCATCTGAGCCCAATCTTATACCGGCTGCCCTCCCAAACTAGTGGTCCACTCCAAATGTTAGCCGAAGTCACTTGGGCAGCCCAGTCCCTCTGCAGGCAGGCAGGACCTCTTTGAAAGCACCTCCTAGACCCACATCTGCTGCCAAGAAGAGGAAGGTTCAAGGCTACAGGTTCCCCATGAGGTTACAAGTCATGCCCCATGTAAAATTGGCATTGTGTACCAACCATTACCACATCATCACTGGATCTCCCTCTCCAACAGCACTGAGGTTACCTTCACTGAAAAGATAAGTAAACTCAATGGCCGATAAATACTGGCCACACCTCGAGAATGAATACAATAATACTTAATAAAATTCGCAGAAAAAGTAGAGTGTACAGCTTTCCATTGTAACTGCTGGTTACGGTTTAGGTTTTAACTTGCAGAATCCAAATCAATCCCCAGATTAAGAATGTGCTGCCAGACTTCTGTGTTCTTGAGGTAAAGATACAATGCTATTGGGAGATTTAAAATTTAGATCCAGTGTTGACTGCCAAACAGTTTATTCACGATGGAGTGAAATTTTCAGAGGAACCTGCTGGAGAAGGTCTTCCAGTATCTCTGTCCTTGTCTTCCTTGACGAAAAGAGGTTGTGGCTTTGGGAGGTGAGTGCTGTACACCACAGTGCATTATTTGGCCCCATCAGTCACTAACATTCTTGAGAGCTTCTGTAATCACCACTTTCTCATGTCCCTCCCATTCACCTCCTCACTGCCGTAGCTTGTCAACATTTGGAGTCAGGTGTGAAGGCCAGAGGTGTCAGAGAATCAGAGACCAGGAGGCATCCAACAGAGAGTCAATGACAAGAGATGGGGAGGTATGTAAAAACAGACAAGAATTATAACCACTCATGGGGACTCAAATTGTAAAATTACTATTAGAACAATCTGCAGATGTCACTCCTAATGCTGAGTGCATGTCAGTCCATAAAAACAGATCAGGTTAAAACCAAAGTGAATTAAAATAGTCATGCAAAAAGAGATTTCCAAACAGAAAGAAGACACAATCACACAGACAAGTGTTGGGAGATTTATCTTTATTGGTGACAAAGAGGATATTATAAACAGCACACAACGTAGGAACACAATTCTGTCAGAGGTGGTTCTTCAGAGGAAGGTAGAAACGATGAGAGATGGGATAACAGATACTCCAGCAGGTGATGGGTTAATTGTATACCCAGTAGTCATGCAGCTGTGGGATTATAAATACTGGGTTCAAAGGGAACACCAACAAGTAACAATCAGCAGAGAGGTGAGGTAGTCAGGTTGGTGGAAACACCAGTAAAAATGGGTCATTTGGGAGGACCAGCAGGCAATGGTCTGCATGGAGGCCATTAAGTCATGCATTTCATGATTTACATTAGGATACGTGGAAATACTAGACGATAGCATGGGTGAGGGTGCGAGTGGGTGGTGGGATGGGTGAAGGTACCAGAAGATACTGGAAGTAGAGGGAGTGTTACAAGGAATCACTGGAGCCTTGCTCAGCTAATGGGCTCCCCAGCACCTCAACTTAACATCTTCAGCCTTCTATCAGCTCAATACCACCACCCCTCCACTTTCCTAACAGTCAATCGACAGTTTCTAATCCTCCTCCTTCGATCACCCAGCTCTCTTTGTGCTATAATTATTGACAGAGACCACAAGCATGAAACCCACGATGGGGAACAGGAGAGGTGAGTGGTTTAAATGGTGGGGAAAATGGGATGAGCAGTTTGGACAGAGTGGAACGGAGGGCGACTGATGAAATGGTGGTGAGTGGTTTGGCCAGTGGAGAAGGGACATTGGGGACTCTGATGGACACAGGAATACTTGAGACTGGAGATTACAGTAACTCAGCAGTCAGCACTCCACAGATCCACTCCCAGATCCCAGAAATAAATAGGAGGGTTAGTTGTCTTCAGTAAGCTGCGTCTAGCAAAGGTAGATGGCAAAAGAATCATCGGGAGCAGCGGGTTTGACAGTCACATGACAGGCAACAATCTGCAGGGCTACAGAACATGGGTCAATGGGATTTTCTATGCTGGGAGCTAGCATATTGACTTGTTGGCCCAAATAGCCTCATAGTGGCGCATCCAAAGCATTAGGCTGGAGTTGATGGAAATGGGAAACAGGGAGTCAGGTGGAAGAATGGTTTGAAGGGCTTGCTCTGAGAGCCAACATAGCCTCAGTGGGCCCAATAGCTGCCATCTCTGTCCTATGGAATTGGACTATGGAGAAACAGAAGGACTGGTGGACAACGGGAATTATCTATTTTATTTATTGCTGTTCAGATGGTTTGGTAAAGGGACCTCATGAATGGGGAGGAGAGGTAACTAACAGTCAACAGTGTTGATTTACCTTCAGTTATATCGCTGCGTTCATTTGGCGCTGCCTTCCAAGAGGTGGCCTCATATTCCGCAAGCTCCTGTTTCGCTGTCCTCAGCTTCGAGAGTTGCTGGCCTTGCCTGCTCGCCCATCTCCTCACACCCTCAGGCTCATGGTCCCGAACACGCAGGCTGTCTCCGATGCTCTCCGGGTCTCTGGACTTGAGAGCAGGGGCCTGCGGAAACTGGTAGGGCTCGGCAGCTGAGCCGAGGCTGTTCGCCCGGTGGCCGGCAAGGCCCCTGGTTCCGGGAAAGGTACGCGCCTTGCTCATTGCAGCAAGCAGTGGGCCGGGCACAGCGATGGCCTCGTATGCACCTCGGACGCTTTCCAGTGCTCCCCAAAGACGGCCCAGTGGCCGGTAGCCGTGGCTCCAGCCAGAAGCGTCTCCCAGTCCTGGTTTGGAATGATGTGCCGTCACCATGGTTTCATATACGGGGGAGCCGAAATGTCTCTGGGGAAGAGCAGTGCCATTGCCTTTGTCACCACCTCCAGGGACCTCAGGCTCCCGTCCAACAGCCACACTGTGCCTGGGAAATCCACCTGGTGCTGTTTTCAATCCTTCCTCCGCGGAATGGCTACGCCTCAGGGTGTGGCCCCTGGCGTCAGGATCCTTACTCAGGGCAGGCTGTCTGGTTCTGGTTACACCAGGATGGCAGCCTCCTTTGTCCCTGGGGTGTCTGGTCCTGAAATCCCACAGCATGCCATATCGCTCTCCAAGAATGCTTTGCCAGCTGACCCGGTCTGTCTGGCTGACTATTCTCGGCTGTTCCCTGCGCTGGATACTCTGCGACCCAAGCAGCCTGGGAAGGCTAACTCTGTCAGCTTTCTCTTTGATTTCAACACCAGTCCCTGCGCCGTGACATAAACAGCCAGATTCATTCGACAGCATATTGAATATTTTTGCAGAAAGGCCAAGAACATTAAAAGCAAAAGACACACCAAGTGCTGGAGGAACTCAGTAAGTCAGGCAGCATCTATAGAGGAAAATAAACAGTCGATGTTTCAGGCCAATATTCTTCATCAGGACTGGAAAGGAAGGGGCAGAAACTCTCTCAAAGATGGGGAGGGGAAGGAGTACAAGCTGGCAGGTGATAGGTAAGACCAGGTGTGGAGGAGGGGATAGGTGGAAGAGGTGAAAGGTTGAAGAAGAATTGCAGATGGAATCTCCCCTTCTCTCCTTCTTGTTTCCATCCCTATTCTGGTTCTCATCTCACCCCTTCTCCTCACCTGCCCTTCATCTCTCTCTACTGCCCCGTCTCCTTCCCTTTTTTCATGGTCCAGTCCCCTCTCCTATCAAATTCCTTCTTCGTCAGCCCTTTACCTCTTCCTCATATCAGCTCCCAGCTTATCGCTTCATCCCCCTTCCTCACCCACCTTCCCCCTCACCTGGTCATACCTATCACCTGCCAGGCCTTCCCCTCCCCCTCACCATCTTATTCTGCCTTCTGCCTCCTTCCTTCCCAGTCTTGATGAGGGTCTCAGCCCGAAAGGTAGAGAGTGGAAAATATTCTGCAGTGGTCGTCTATAAGCCAATAAACGGAAAAAAGTACAAAATGCTGAACTGTTGGTTTTCGAGCAAGATATGGGAATGGGAATTGAGCAGGAAAATCGAATTGGGAGACCATTTGAGGTTTTATTAAACAATGGCATGGATTCAACAGGTTGTCTGTCCAAATGCCTGTCCCAGTTCTTATGACTTCTTCCACTGACAAACAAAGATTTGAGACTTCAACTGTTTATTCCTCACCATAGATGCTGCCTGACCTGCTGAATTCCTCCAACGTTCAATGTGTGTTACTCAAGATTTCCAGCATTTGCAGAATCTCTTGTGTTTAAGGTCACAGTGGTCTAGCCAGGCAATGAATTATTCCACTGGCCATTACATCTCTCCTACACAGGGTCAGAATTTTACAGCACAGAAACAGGCCTTGCGGCCTACCATGTCTACACTTTGCCCTTCCACACTGCTTCCATCTGCCCACATTAGACGGAATCCTAAGCATTATATTCCATCGTATTTATTTATTTATTTTATTTAGAGGTACAGGAATAGCCCCTTCCGGCCCTTTGAGCCACGCTGTCCAGCAACCGTCAACGACTCCGATTTAACCCACATCTAATCATGGGACCACTTAATCTACCCGGCATGTCTTTGGACTGTGGGAGGAAACTGGAGCACCCGGAGAAAACCCACACATTCTATGGGGAGCACAGACAGACTCCTTACAGTGGATGGCGGGATTGAGCTCTGAATTCCGATGGCCCAAGCCGTAATCGCGTCGCGCCAACTGCTACGCTACAAAATGTCCTGAGATCTCGATGTTTCCTTTGATCTATTTAAATGCCCAGCCATGTGGAGAACATTTTCAGCACAAGGTGATGAGAAAGGACTGCAAATTAAAGTGCCGGGTTAAGTTACTCTGTTTAATTGCCACCACCCTTCTATGATTGCTGAGGGAATACGTCCAAACCAGGAGCTTTGATATGTGAGAGGGTGCATGCCGCAACATATTAACATCTTGTCCCAGAGTGTTTGGGTCCAGGTCACTCCAAAATGTGCCAAAGGGACTGCACTGTACTGTATGGAGTGTTCCATGTTCTACTCAGTGACCACTTTATTAGGTACACCTGTGCACCTGCTCATTAATGCAAATATCTAATCAGCCAATCATGTGGCAGCCATTCAATGCATAAAAGCATGCAGACACGGTCAGGAGGCTCATTTGTTGTTCAGACCAAACATCAGAATGGGGGAGAAATGTGATCTAAGTGACTTTGACCATGGAATGATTGTTGATGGCAGATGGTGTGTTTTCAGTATCTCAGAAACTGTTGATCTTTTGGGATTTTCAAGCCCAACAGTCTCCAGAACAGGGATTCCCAAACAGGGGTCCATAGAACCTTTTGCTTAATGGAGTGGTCCATGACATAACAAAGGTTGGGAACCCCGTGCTGTAGTGTTTGAAGAGAATAGTGCAAAAATAAAATAAAAAATCCAGTGAGTGGCAGTTCTGTGTGGACAAAAACACTGTTAATGAGAGAGGCCAGAGGAGAATGGCCAGATGGGTTCAAACTGACAGGAAGGCGACAATAACTCAAATAACCACACGTTACAACAGTGGTGTGCAGAAGAGCATCTCTGAACACACAATACATCAAACCTTGAAGTGGATGGGATACAGCAGCAGAAGACCATGAGCATACACTAGGAGGTATCTGATAAACTGGCCACTGAGTGAAAGATCTGAAGCTCATTCAGCCACCTGCCTCGCACCAGGTCCCCTTCACCATTCACACACTGCTTGCTAGCCTCTGTTGGCTGCCTGTTTGAAAATTCCCACCTTTGTTGTCAAGTTCCTTGATAATTTTTCCCTCTCTCTGGCTAGAGAGAGGGGCCATCATTTTAAGGTGAGTGGGTGAAAATATAAGGGGAGAACTCGGAGGTGAGTTTTTTTTTACATCGACTGTTGAATGTGTGGAATACCTTGTCACGGCTGGTGGTAGAGTCAGATACATAAAGGGGCATTTAAGAAAGGCTTAGATAGGAACATGGATGAAAGAAAAATGAAGAGTTATGTGAAAGAGAAGGGCTAGATTGATCTTGCATGGGTTATAGGTTAGCACATGATTGTGAGCAGAAGGGCTTTTACTGTGCTGTGCTGTAATGCTCTACGTTTATGTTTAAATTCAGAGTTTATTTTTATTTCATTGCTGAAACCAAACCCAAACTTAACCTAACTACAGCCAATTAAAAGCTGATTTGAATCCAAGGACTCTGACGTTATTGAAGAACTGACCCCAAGCAAACCACCGGGATTATAGCAATCTCAAACACTTCCAATGATCAATAACAGAGGACATGTGAGCTGGGTTCTTGATTAGTAAGGGTATCAAAGGTCATGGAGAGAGAAGACAATGGCTTGAGAGGGAAAGTAAATCAGTCGTGATGGAATGGCAGAGCAGGCTCAATGGCCTGAAACTGCTTCTATGTCTTATGGTCTTATAGTCTATGTTATATAACATTATGCAAGAAGTTCCCAGAGGCTCTGGAAACTTTTTTTTAAATCAGCATTGGAGAAGTTAGCCCAATGCTGATAAAAGGTTTCTAAAGTCTCTATCTGCAGGGGAGAATGCCCCATAGCAGAAAATGTTCACAAGCACAATTATTCCAATGTAGTTCCTATTGGTTGGAATCAATTTGTGTACAGCAAGATCCCGTAATCAACAATAGGATCATAACGATGTAATATGTGATTCTGACTGGGTATACTGTACATGGTTACATATTACAGCTCAGGGCGTCAAGAGTTCAGAGTTCAATTCCAGCAGCAATCATAAGGAGTCTGTATGCCCTTCCCATAGAATGCTTGGGTTTTCCCCGGGTGCTCTGGTTTCCTCCCACAGTCCAAGTAATGGGTAGGTTAATTAGTCATTGTAAATTGTCCCTTCATTAGGTTACGGTTAACAGGGTTTTTAGGGATTAATTAGTATTAATTGGTATTGATAGTCATTGTAAATTGTCCATTAGTTTAGGATTAACTCGGGGCTTTTAGGGATTAATTAGTATTAATTGGTATTAATTAGTCATTGTAAATTGTCCCTTCATTAGGTTAGGGTTAATGTGGTTTTTAGGGATTAATTAGTATTAATCGGTATTAATTAGTATTGTAAATTGTCCCTTCATTAGGTTAGGGTTAATGGCGTTTTTAGGGATTAATTAGTATTAATTGGTATTAATTAGTCATTGTAAATTGTTCATTGGGTTACAGTTAACTCGGGGGTTTTAGGGATTGCAGGGCAATGCGGCTCGATGGGCTGGAACGACCTAGTTCGTGCTCTATCTCTAAATAAATAAAAACAACACTGCCTTGTTCCTTTTTTTTGGAAACAGTACCTTGGGTTCCTTTACATCCATCCAGGAGTAGAAGGTGCCCTTCATCCAGACTGTTACTTCATCGGATGAAAGGTCTTGGCTCGAAACGTTGACTGTTTATTCATTTCCACGGGTGCTGCCTGACCTGCTGAGTCCCTCTAGTATTTTGTGTGTGTTACTGTGGATTTCCAGCATCTGCAGAATCCCTTGTGTTTAGAAGGTGCCTTCAAGTTAATGCCCTCACATACAAGACCTCGCTTGCAGCTGCATTCCGTCAGGTCAGATCAGATCAATTTTATTTTTGTCACATATACAGTGAAATATATCGTTTCTGCTAACAGCTAACACAGTCCAAGGATGTGCCGGAAGCAGCCCGCAAGTGTTGCCACACGTTCTGGCGCCAACACAGCAATCCTACGTAGCTCAGCAAACAGCATAAGCAACAACAATGTAACAGCAATACAAGCCCTCTTCCTGCCTCCCAGCCAGGGTTACTCAGTCGTGGGCAAGATATGTTGGCACCAGAACATGTGGCAACACTTGTGGGCTGCCCCCAACACATCCTCAGACTGTGTTGGTCATTGACACAGACGACGCATTCACTATATGTTTCAATATTTTGAAGCACATGTGGCAAAAAAGCTAATCTTTATCTTTAATCAAAATACTGGGGACCATAATGACTCGTTCATTCTTACCTGGAACAGCAAAGATTGATGAGGCTCCCAGTTGTAAAGCTGTTGTTCCCTGCACAATTACAAATAAAAGAACTGTTGTTAAAAGTGTTTTGCAAATTATGAAGTAAAAAGAGTTTGTCACACAAAACACTCAGCAGGTCGAGCAGCATCTGTGGAGGGAAATGGACAGTGGGCGTTTCAGGACAAGACCCTTCCTCTGGACTGATGAAGGGACTAGGCCTGAAACATCGATTGTCCACTCCACTTCACAGATGCTGCCTGACCTGCTGAGTTCCTCCAGCATTTTGTGTGTTACTCCAGATGTCAGCATCTGCAGTCTTTAATGCCTCTGGTCTGAGGCATCGTACAACACTGAAACAGGCCCCTCGACCCACCATACCCAAGTAACCACCAATACTGAACCCATTTACCCTCAGGACTCAAGAGCCTCAGATTCAAGAACAGTTACTACCCCTCAACCATCAGGCTCTTGAATAGAAGGGGATAACTACACGTTCTTGCCCCATCATTGAAATGTTCCTACAACCAATGATTTCACTTGAAGGACTCTATCTCTTTATCTCACATTCTCATTATTTATTGCTATTCATTTATATTTGCATTTGCTCAGTTTGTTGTCTTCTGCACTCTGGTTGATCATTCATTGATCCTGTTATAGTTACTATTCTACAGATTTGCTGAGTATGGCCACAGGAAAATGAATCTCGTGTTTGTATATGGCGACAGATACGTACTTTGATAATCAAATTTACTTTGAACCTCTATGTCTCAGCAATTCAGAATCAGAATCAGGTTTAATATCATTAACATATGCCGTTAAATGTCTTGCTTTGCGTAAGAAATATACTGCATATTAAAAAGCAATTTCAGTAAGTAATGCAAAAGGAAAGCAAAACCAGTGAGGTAGTGTTTATGGGTTCATTGCTCCTTCAGAAACCGATGGCAGAGGGTTAGAAGCTGTTCCGAAAACATTGAGTACGCGTCTTCAACAGTTGCATTCAAGTACATCTGAATACTTCCTAAATGTTGTGAGGGTCTCTGCCTCCACCATCCTCCCAGACAGTCAACTCCAGATTTCAACCTCCCTTTGAGTGAAAAAGAAAATCCACTCCCCCTTTCCACCCCAAGAGGCACACTGTATGATACCTGGGAGTATCAAGTCTATTAACATTCAGAGTGGGGTCACCTGCACCCAGCGTTCCATCCAGGCCAAGTTATTTATGCTATCATAAGACCACAAGACATAGGAGCAAAATTAGGCCATTCAGCCCACTGAGTCTGCCCTGCCATTCAGTCCTGGCTGATTTATTATCCTTTTCAACCCCATTCTCCTGTCTTCTCCCCATAACCTTTGACCCACTTACTAAACAAGAATCTGCCACATGCCTCATTCTTGATCAGTATTAGGTGTTTGAGATTGTTATTGTGCCAGTGGTCTGCTTGGGGTTAGTTCCAAGATAATTTCTGAGTCCTTGGATTCAAATCTGTTTTGGATTGGCTGTAATTAGGTCAAGGTTGGATTGTTTTTTAGGTTAGGAAAGGTGCCCAGTCACTCAGCAATGAAACAAAATAAATTTGGATTCTAATCATCAAGATCCCTTTCTTCAAGCTTACAATATTACAGCACAGTACAGGCCCTTTGGCCCACAATGTTCTGCCAACCTTAGAACCTACTCCAAGAAAAATCTGACTTTTCCTTTCACGTAGCCCTGAAGTTTTCTGTCATTCATGTGCCTATCTAAGGGTTTATTAAATGTATCAGTCTTCACACAACACAGAACAATAACAGCAAACCAACACTCTTTCACACCCTCCCAAATCCTCTTACACACAGGTCTCCAACCACAAGGCAGGCTGCCTCCAGACCTCTTGTCCTTGGCCTAAGACTCTCAAACTCACAGATGTAGGGTCATAAATCTTCAATCCCTGGCCCGAACACCCAGACATCAGGACTACAACCTCCTGTCACTGGCCTGGACTTGTCCTCTACTATATAGACTCATTGGCTTCAGTCTTTGTCCTTTTGGGCTTTCTACCTCCAGACTCGCAGAACTCTGGGTATTGACTCCAGGACTTGCCGATCACAGGTTTGACCTTTGGACCTCGACCCCAGGACTCACCAGTCATGGGTTTGACCTTCAGGCCTTGACTGTCCTGACCTCCAAGATCATTGACCTTTGACTACAGAGAGCCCCGAGCCTCGAAAGAGGCAGTCAATGTTTTGGGTCTACACCTGCACCGCTCCTGATGAGAGGTCTTGATCTCAACTGACAGCCACCTCCACAGATGTTGCCTGATCTGCTGAGTTCCTCCAGCAGTTTGGCTTTTTTGCAGTAGATTCCTGCAACTGCAGTGTCTTGTCTGCAGGTATTGATTGGAATGGGAGTAAAGCCCTGCTGAACAAATCACTGCCCATAGGTGGTGCTGCTGAACCAGGTGAGCACTTCATGACCGCCGCCAATTGGATCACATCAGTACTGCAAATTGCGATGCCATAGAGTCATACAGCAAGGAAACGAGCCATTCGATCCATCATGTCCATGCTGATCACTAGGCATCAATTCATAACAATCCCACCTTGGCCTAACAATTGGCTGTATCGAGCTTATACGTGCTCTCCACGTCCTCCAAATTTGCTCCAGATGCTCCAGTACTCGTCCACATTCCAAAGATGTATGGTTAGGGTTAGTGAGCTGTACACATGCCATGTTGATGCCAGAAGTGTGGTGACTCTTGCGGGTTGATAAACACACATTAAGGGTTCAAGTTCCTGGCTGTTAACATCTGTGGATCTATCCTGGGCTCAACATATTAATGCAATTACAAAGAAGGCACGACAGTAGCTATACGTATTCCATTATGAGTTTGAGGAAAATTGGTACATACCAAAGACACTCGCAAATTTTTACAGATGTACAGAGGAGCATTCTAACTGGTTGCATCTCCATCTGGTATGGAGGGGCCACTGCACAGGATTGGAAAAAGCTGCAGAAAATTGTAAACTCAGCCAGCACCATCATGGACATGAGCATACCCAGCATTCAGGACACCTTCAAAAGGCGATGCCTGAAGAAGGCAGCATCCATCATTAGGGATCCCATCATGCAGGACATGTCCTCCTCTCATTGCTTTCACCAGGAAGGAGGTACAGGAGCCTGAAGGCACACACTCAATGATTCTTCCCCTCCGACATCAGATTTCTGAATGGACAATGAATCATGAACACCTCCTCAGTATTTTCTCCCTCTCTTTTTGCACTACTTATTTAATTTTCTATTTTGTATCTAATTATCATCATTTATAGTTTCTATTATTACATATTGAAATATACTGCTGCAAAACGGCAAGTTTCACAACAATGCCAGTGATATTAAACCTGATTCTCCCCAACACAATCCCTGCTGATTTGATTTGATGCAAGCTCCGAATTTCATTGTTTGTTTCGATGTATGTGACAAGTAAAGTTAACCTAATCATTAAAATGCTGTCGGCAACTCTGTCTCTCCAACAGTGGGTGTCAGGGACTCTCTCCTCTCTGGATGAGAAAGAAACCTCCCAGATCCCTCTATACCTCTGCCCCCTTACATGTCTGATGAGGATAGGTAGGGTGAGCTAGGGTATTTCTCTTTGGAAGGAAGGAAGATGAGACGTAACTTGATGGAGGTGTACAAGGTTATTTGAAAGGAGTCATAGATAAAGTGGACAGCCAGTGCCTTTTTCCCCAGAGGGGCAATGGCCAATACCAGAGAACATCTGTTTAAGGCAGCAGTTCCCAACCTGGGGTCCTGATCCCTCGGTTAATGGTAAGTCTCCAGGGCATAAGGGAGGTTGGGAATGCCAGGTTTAAGGAAAATGGAGGAATGTTTACTGGAGGTGTCAGAGGTAGGTTATTTCTACAAAGGGAGTGGTGGGTGCCTGGAGTGCACTGCAGGGGATGGTGTTAGAAGCTGATACAATACAAACATTAAAAAGACCTCAATAGGCATGTAGAGGTAAGAAAAATGGAGGGTTGTGAGCTGTGTAGGTGGAAGGGTAGATTGTGCAGATTGATCATGTGTAGCACATACAAAATACTGGAAGAACTCAGCAGGTCAGGCAGCATCGATGTGGGGGGTGGGTGAGAAATAAACAATTGATGTTTCAGACAGAGACCCTTCATCAGGATTGATTGTGGAGTAGGTTTATAGAGGACCACAAACCTGTCGTGGCTTGGAGGTTTGTGTGCCTCAATGACCCGGAGAGCTGTGTTGGCTGGAGTCAGGGCTTGTTGCTTTGGCTCTTGGTAGGGTCAACCATGCCAAACAGGTCAAAGGGTAGAGGCCAGACTAAGAGTGGTCTACTGATCTTCTAGGTTCGGGAGTTCACTCAGGGCTAACAACCCTGAATGGTCAAATAAAACTGTTACAGAAACAGCAATGGAGAATCCTTCTACACCTGAGTGCGATAGTATTCCTGAGTCTCCACCTGGGACTTGCATTGATGACGCTGAACTACATCTGGGGCACCATGGAGAAAATGGCCAAGGACAAAAATGGATGACTTTTAAAGCTGCCCTAAATGCCAGTGGCCTAACAGGCAGTAGGTAAGTACAGTTTATATAGCCAAGCAAAACTTCGTGGGCTGGAGAGTTTATACTGTGCTCCACTGTTCTAAAATCTACTTTCTAATTCTATGTTCTTACAGTACTGGGCAAAAGTCTTAGGCACATATATATAGCTCAGGTGCCTAAGATTTTTGCACAGTTCCTTAGCAATTTTATATATTGCACTGTATTGCTGCCGCAAAAAAGAACAAATTTTATGACACGAGGAATGCAAACACGAGGAAATCTGCAGATGCTGGAAATTCAAGCAACACACATAAAAGTTGCTGATGAACGCAGCAGGCCAGGCAGCATCTCTAGGAAGAGGTACAGTCGACGTTTCGGGCCGAGACCCTTCGTCAGGACATATGTGAGTGATGATAATCCTGATTCTGATATGGGTCTCTGTTCTGGACTGAGAGTCGGAAGGGGACAGGGAGAGGGGAATCATGGCTGGGAAAAGGGGAGGGAGTGGGAAGTACCAGAGAGACATTCTGTAATGATCAATAATCCAATTATCTGGAATCAAATTACCTTGCCTGGTGTCTCAGGGCTGGGTGTGTCTGCAGAGGTGCCACTCCCCCCAACTCCTGCCCCTGCCTCTGGCACTCCTTCTCTGCCACCTGTCCCCTGCCCCTCCCATGGCACTCCACCCTCACTATTCTCAACCACCTTTTGCTCCCGCCAGAATTACAAACTCACTCTCCGCTCTACGCTGACAAATAAAGTACTGTGCTGCAACTTGCTACACAGGACAGTAACAAATTTTACCAATTTTTAATCAAAACACAATAGAAAGCACCCCATTTTTTGACTGCAACACTCACAAAATACTGGAGGAACTCAGCAGGTCAAGCAGCATCTATGGAAATGAACAAACAGTCGACGTTTCGGGCTGAGACGCTTCTTCAGCACTGAAAAGGAAGGGGGAAGACACCAGAATAAAAAGATGGGGGGAGGGGAAGGCAGACTGCCTAGAAGGTGATAGGTGAAGCCAGGAGAGTGGATGAAGTGAGAAGCTGGAGGTGATAGGACAGAAGAGTGGATCATGGGAGAAAGGAACAGAGGTGGGGCACCGGGGGAGGTGACAGGCAGATGAGGAGAAAAGGTAAGAGGGGGAACCAGAGGGGGGAATTGAACAAGAGGGAAGGGGAGGGCGAATTTGATGTTCATACGATCAGGTTGGAGGTTACCCAATTGGAATATGAGGTGTTGCTTCTCCAGCCTGAGGGTGGCAGTAGAGGAGGCCATGGACTGACATTTTGGAATGGGAATGGGGATTGGAATTAAAATGGTTAGCCACCGGGAAATCCCACTTGCTGCGGATGGAGTGCAGATGCTGGGTAAAACAGTCCCCCTTTTTTTATGTTGGGTCTCACCAACGTAGAGGAACACTGGATACAGTAGACAGATCCTACAGATTCGCAGGTGAAGTATGCCTCACCTGGAAGGACTGGTTGTGGCCCTGATTGGAGGTGGGGGGAGGTGATCAATGGGCAGGTGTAGCACTTCTTCCATTTCCAGTAGTTCGTGCCAGGAGGGAGATTAGTGGGGAGGGACGAGTGGACAAGGGAATCCCGGAGGGAGCGATCCCTGTGGAAAGTGGAGGGGTTGGTGGAGGGGGGGGAGGAGGTAAAGATGTGTTTTGTGATAGAATCCCAGTGAAAATGGTGAATTATTTGCTGGATGT
The DNA here is from genome assembly GCF_030028105.1 of Mobula birostris. Taxonomy (NCBI): domain Eukaryota; kingdom Metazoa; phylum Chordata; class Chondrichthyes; order Myliobatiformes; family Myliobatidae; genus Mobula; species Mobula birostris. Next base: position 11,742,069 of record NC_092374.1, on the reverse strand, counting down.
GGAGGCTATTGACACTTGGTACACAGGATTATAACAAACTTGGCCGCAGAAAATATCTTATCCTTTTGACTGTCACTTGGTATACAGAACAGTAATAAGCAACATGAACTGATTCTGATACAATTGTTTTTGACTAACTCTGTGCACAAGACAGTAACAAGGAATGGAAGGCGAATTGTGTTAGCACAATGTTTGAGGTGACCTACCTTTAGTCCCCCACAGCTCTGACAGGCAGTAGTGAACGGCTGCCCTGTTCCGAGCTCACAGCTCTCACACTGCAGGACTGAAATGCCAGGGCCGCCCCCGGGCTCCCCCGCCTGGCCCGCGGGTCTCAGCCGCAACCAGGCCGCCAGGAAGTCCGCAGGGATCTCTCCGCCCGAGTCGCCCGCGCCTTCGGGAGCCGCCGCCTGCTCAGCCGGGCCGGGGACAGACAGGACGCTGCGGGGTGTGTCGTAGTGATGGTGTATGGGGGCAGACGGTCGACCGTACTCGAGGCCAGGGCTCCTAGGGGCCCGCAGAGAGGGCAAGCTGAGTTGCGAGCCGAAGTCGTCAGCCAGGCTGCCGGCGCACGACGAGGAGGAGAAGCTTCCGGTGGCAAAGCCGCTGTCCGACGAGCTCTGCCGGCCCACCTCCTGCAGCTTGCGGGGGCGCGGTGGCTTGGCAGCGGGGGCCAGAGGAGGGGGAGGCGGGTGGTGGGGGGCGGCCCCAGTCCCGGCTCCCCTCAGACCCCCCCTCCCCGCTGTCTCCATCAGAGACATCTCATCGACCAGGCCCGGTGGCCTGGAGGCTGGTGGCGGAGGCATCAGCAGCATTGGGTCCGGGGGGCCACCAGCCACCAGCTGCTCCGGCCACAGGGTGAGGCGGCTGCCCACACTGGCACTGTCTGACTGGCTGGTGTCTGAGGACCCGGTTGAGCTGGAGAGGCTCCGGTCGTCTCCTGTAACGGGCACAGAGAGGGGGAGGTGGGAAAGGGGGTGGGCAGGGTTGTACATGAGTGGGGAGTGGGGATGAGGGTGAGAGGAGGGGAAGAGAGGGAGCAGGATGGAAGTGAAAGAGGGAAAGGGACAGGAGTGAGGGGGTGGTGCAGGAACGAGTGAGGGGGTGGTGCAGGAACGAGAGAGAGGGCAGTGCAGGGGGAGAGGGATGGGGTCAGAGGGGTGAAGGGGAAGAGATGGGGTGGGGGAGAGATGGAGTGGAGGGAAAGAGAGGGGGTGGAGAGGTGAGAGGGGATGGCGGGGAAGAGATAGGGTGGAGGGATGGAGGGAAATAGGGGAGGTGGATTGAGGGTGGAGGGGGAGAGGGGGTGAAGGGGAAGAGATGGAGCGGAGGGGCGAGAGGGCGTGAAGGGGGAGAGATGAGGTGGAGAGGAGAGAGGGGGTGGAGGGAAAGGGGGTGGAGGGGAGAGAGGGGGTTGAGGGGAAGAGAGGGGGTGGAGAGATGGAAGGGGGGAAAGAGAGGGGGCAGGGTGGAAGAGAGGTGCATCAGCTGAGGACCCACTGAGCCACATGTCACTGTGTATTCTGCCCAGATTGTCTACAGTAATATCGTTCCCCACCCCCCACCCTTTACCAGTTTCCGCAGCTCAGGAACACTGTGGTGCAGCGGGTAGAGTTGCCGTCTCACACCTGCAGAGCCCAGCTTCAATCCCGACCTCCAGCACTGTCAGTCTGTGGCCGATGGTCAGTGGTGACTGAATGGGCCACAGGGCCTGTTCCCTGCTGTAGCTATAACTCTATTGATCCAAAAGCCATGAGACAACGAATAGTTCTATCGCTACAGCTCAATAAAACAGGCTAGTTATTGTACAACCAGCTTCCACAAGTAAGCTGTGATAATGTCAGATAAAATGCTCGAATGAGGATAAACATGAGGAGCATATGACAAAAACAGGCCCTTCAGTCCATCAAGTGTGTATGGACCATCAATCACCCAGTAGCATCCTCCTGAATGTCTGGAGGGCCCATTCCTGTGCAGTCATGGGACCGTTGACCCTTGACCCTTGACCCAACTCACCCAGGCTGACCAAGGTTCTACATTCTTACCTCCACTGCTGTGCCGACTGGACTGTGACAGAATACTTAATCGTTTCTCCAGCTCCAGGGCCTCGTGGCTGATCCTCTCCTCGATGGAGGCTGGGCTCATACTGGGATCTACAATGCGATGGGAGAGAGTAGGTTTCCAAGTGCACTCGGCTGGCCTTCATTCACAGTTTTCCATCTTCTGTATGTAACACATTGACCTGCTTATCAAAAATCCCCAGCTGTTCCCAGACTGGGTGCCCAGTACACTAACCATCCGATATTAGGGTAGCTGATGGGTTCAAAGTTCGAAGTACATTTATTATCAAAGTATGTAAACTCAGGGTACTTGGAGACTAATGATAAAGTAAGTCAATGTCAGCAGGGTTTCTGTGAAGAGAAATCTTGCCTGAAAAATCTGTTAGAGTTCTTCGGGGAGGTAACAAGCAGGGTGGTCAAAGGAGAGGCAGTGGATGTCATTTACTTGGATTTTCAGAAGGCCTTTGATAAGGTGCCACATGTGAGGCTGCTTAACAAGATAAAATCCTATGGCGCTACAGGAAGATACTGGCATGGATAGCGTATTAGCTGACAGGCAGGAGGCAGCGAGTGGGAATAAAGGGGCCTTTTCTGGTTGGCTGTCAATGACTACTGGTGTTCCTCAGAGGTCAGTATTGGGACCGCTACTTTTCACGTTGTTTGACAATGATTTGGATAATGGAATTGATGGATTTCTGGCAAGGTTTGCGGATGTTACCAAGATAGGGAGAGGGGTAGATAGTGCTGAGGAAACAATGCAATTGCAGCAAGACTTAGACAGATTGGAAAGATGGACAAAAAAGTCGCGGATGGAATACAGTGTTAGGAAGTGTATGGTAATACATTTTGGTAAAAAGAACAATAGTGCAGAGTATTATCCAAATGGAGAGAAAATTCAAACATCAGATTTGCAAAGGGACTTGGGAGTCCTTGTGGAAGACTCCCTGAAGGTTAATTTACAGGTTGAGTCTGTGGTAAAGAAGGCAAATCCAATGTTGGCATTTATTTCAAGGGGAACAGAATATAAAAACAAGGAGATAATACTGAGCCTTTATAAGACACTAGTCAGGCCACACTTGGAGTATCGTCTCCATATCTCAGAAAGGATGTGTTGTCATTGGAGAGAGTCCAGAGGAGGTTCACGAGGATGATTACAGGAATGAAGGGGTTAACATAGGAGCATTTGGCAGCGTTAGGCCTGTCCTCACCGGAACTTAGAACAAAGTGGGGAGACCTCATTGAAACCTACCGAATGTTGAAAGGACTAGATAGGGTGGATGTGGAGAGGATGTTTCCTATGGTGAGGGTTACCAGAACTAGAGGGCACAGCCTCAAAATTGAGGGGTGACCCTCTAGTACAGAGGTAAGGAGGGTTTTGTTTTTAGTTAGAGAGTAGTTAATCTGTATAATGCTTTGCCACAGACTGCAGTGGAGGCCAAATCCTTGGGTATGTTTAAAGCAGAAATTGATAGTTTCAAAGGATATGGCGAGAAGGCGGGTGTATGGGGTTGAGTGGGATCCGGGATCAGCCATGATGGAATGGTGAAGTGGACTCGATGGGCTGAATGGCCTAATTCTGCTCCTATGTCTTATGGTCTTATATACAACCTTGAGACCCGTCTCCTTACAGACAGCCACAAAACAAAGAAACCCAATGATGGCTCTGGGCCTGTATTCACTAGAATTCAGAAGAATGAGGAATGACCTCATTGAAACCTATCGAATGGTAAAAGGCCTGGATAGAGTGGATGTGGATAGGATGTCTCCTGTGGTGGGACAGTCTCAGACCAGAGGACACAGCCTCAGAATAGAGAGGCCTCCTTTTAGAACAGAGATGAGGAGGAATTTCTTTAGCCAGAGAGTGGGGAATCTGAGGAAATCTTTGCCACAGGCAGCTTAGGAGGCCAAGTCTTTATGTATGTTTAAGGCAGAGGTTGATGGAGTCTTGAATGGTCAGGGCATGAAGGGATATGGAGCAAAGGAGAGAGATGGGGACTGAGAGGAAAACCGGATCAGGCAGAGTAGACTAATTGGCCAAATGGCCTAATTCTGCTCCTATGTCTTATGACCCTATGGTCTTATAGAATCTATTACCAAAAAGAAGACAGTCAAGCACACAATGTACAGGAAAAACAAATCGTGCAAACAACAGAAGTAAGCAAGTACCATCCGGAAGTGAAGTTCACTAAGCCACGAGGCCAGTCATCTCTGCAGCCGAACCAGGAGCCCGTTAGTTGCAGGCCGCAGCCTTACTTCTGTGCAGAGACAGTGAGCTGAACACTGGCCTGTTCCTTGCCTCGAGCCCGGGCACTGATGCTTCAATTAGCCAAACCTCGAGCCTTCTTCGCTCTCGGAACCTGGTCCGAGCCCCCGCCGCTTCAACTCAGTTCAGCCAAATCAAACCGCCTCCAAGTCTGTTCCAGAAACTGCCAATCACTGGCTTGTTCCCTGCTCTCGGGCCCAGGTCCCACTGCCTCGATTCAGCCTGTACCCGCCATGCCGCAACCATCCTGCACCTTCGAGGCTTCAGTTCACACCGCAAAAATGCCAGGCCGTACCGGCGGTTCCAAAGCTCAGCTCCATAAGGAAGGTTACAAACTGTTGATTGCAGTGATCGGATCCAAGGAAAAAGTGTGATTAATATAGTGATTTATAGTTTTGTTTGCCATCAGCAAATCATCACTGTGCTTCACCAGTGGCGTCTTAAACCAGAATTGGAGAGAAGGTTTGAAACTCCCCGTGGATCAATATCTGGCTCAATCAATTCGAAACAGGTCCCATTGGGTGTCGATACAAGAACTTATTTTATTTATTTATTAATTTGAAGATACAGTGCAGAGCAGGCCCTTCCAGCTCAATGAACCACACAGCACTGTAACCCAACTATTTAACCCTAGCCTAATCACGGAACAATTTATAATGACCAATTAACCTACTAACAGCTTTGTCTTTGGACTGTGATAGGAAACTGGAGCACCCGGAGCAATCAATCACATTGATGCACCATCGATTACTCCAAAAGACTGGAAGTAGAGTAAATACTGAAAGGCTTTTATTAACAGTAAATGGACACACGTCCCTGCTGAGTATCTGTCCTGGACTGAGGAAGGAGCAACGGCACAATCGCCTTTATTCAGGAGTCTGTGGGAGGAGCCACAGGAGCAGTCAGCAGAGGGGCGTGTCCAGACAGCTAACCCAGTTACAACATATATACATATGGTTTACCACACACGGGGAGACCATACAATCTCCTTACAGACAGCCCCAGTATTGGAACGCTGGACACCCCAAGCTGTAACAGCATCACACTAACTGCTACACGACCATGGCAGCCGAGAATAGATCCAGATGAGGCACAGGAAAAACATCTGAGCAAAGCAACGTGCATAACGTGCTGGAGGGACTCAGCAGATCCAGCAGCATCCATGGAAATGAATAAACAGTAGACATTTTGGGCCAAGACCCTTCTTCAGGACAGGTGGGGAGGGTGGGGGAATGCCTGAATTAAACAGTGGGGGTTGGCTAGATGGTGATAGGTGAGGCCAGGTGGGTGGGAAAGGTCAGGAACTGGAGAGGCAGGAATCTGATAGGAGAGGCGAAGAGGAGAGTGGACCATTGAGAAAGGAAAGGAGGAGGGGAACCAGAGGGGATCAACAGGCAGGTAAGAAGGGCTGAAAGGTCAGAGTGGAAAATGGTGGTGGGGGGGGGAGTTTGCTTACCGGAAAGAGAAATCAATATTCATGCCATCAGGTTGGAGGGTACCCAGAAGGTGTTGCTCCTCCATCCTGAGAGTGGCTTCATCTTGGCACAAGAGGAGGCCACGGACTGACATGTTGGAATGGGAATTGGAATTAAAATGTTTGGCATTAGGAAGTTCCTCTTTTGCATATGGTGCAGAGGTAGTTGACAAAGCTGGGTCTCACCAACGTAGAGGAGGCCAAATCAGGAACACCAGACGCTCTTCATATGACAAGCCATTCAACCCTGGAATCATTTTCGTGAACCTCCTTTGAACCCTCTCCAGTTTCAGCACATCCTTTCTAAGATAAGGGGCCCAAACCTGCTCACAATACTCCACGTGAGGCCTCACCGGTCGACATTACATCCTTGCTTTCATATTTTAGTCCTCTTGAAATGAATGCTAACGTTCCATTTGCCTTCCTCACCACACACTCAACCTGCAATTTAACCTTTAGGGAATCCTGCACAAGGACTCCCAAGTCCTTTTGCACCTCAGTTTTTTTGTATTTTCTCTCCATTAAGAAAATACATTTCTTCTACCAAAATGCATGACCATACACTTTCCAACACTGTATTCCATCTGCCATTTATTTGCCCATTCTTCTAATCTGTCTAAGTCCTTCTGTAGCCTTTCCACTTCCTCAAAAATACCTGCTTCTCCAGCTTTCTTCATATCATCTGAAAACCTAGCAACAAAGCTATCAATCCCATCATCAAAATCATTGACATATAACGTAAAAAGAACTGGTCCCAACACACACCCCTGTGAAACATCACTAGTCACTGGCAGCCAGTCAGAGAAGTCTCCCTTTATTCCCACTCTTTGCCTCCTGCCATTCAGGCGCTGCTTGCTTTATCCATGCTAGAATCTTCCCTGTAATACCATGGGATTGCAGCTTGTTAAGCAGCCTCATGTGTGGCACATTGTCAAAGGCCTACTGAAAATCCAAGTACACAACATCAGCCAATTCTCCTTTGTCTATACTGCTTGTTACTTCTTCAAAGAATTCCAAAAGATTTGTCAGGCAAGATTTTCCCTTCTGGAAACCATACTGACTATGGCCCTTTTATCATTTGCCTCCATGTATCCTGAGACCTCATCCTTAATAATCGACTCCAACATCTTCCCAACCACTGAGGTCAGACTAAGCAGCCTATAGTTTCCTTTCTTCTGACTCTCTCCCTTCTTGAGGAAGTAGTGCCATTTCCAATTTTCCAGTCTTCTGGAACCATTCCAGAATCTAGCGACTCTTGAAAGATCATTACTAATGCCTCCATGATCTCTTCAGCCACCTCTTTCAGAACCTGGGGTGTATACTATCTGGTCCAGGTGACTTATTTACCTTCAGACCTTTCAGTTTTCCAAGAACCTTTTGTTTAATTATGGTAATTTCACACACTTCATTCCCCCTGACACCCAAAAATTCCACCATACTGCTAGTGTCCTTCACAGTGAAGTAAAGATTGATGGAAAATATTTATTTAGTTCATCCATTATTTCATTGACCCCCCCATTACTACTTCATAAAAGATGACGGTAGACTGTTTGACTCCAGAGAGATCAAGAAAGGGGAGGGAAGTGTCAGAGACAGAAAAGTGAATTTAAGGGCAGGGTGGAAGTTAGAGGCAAAGTTGATAAAATTGGCAAGCTCAGTATGGGTGCATGAAGCAGCACCAATACAGTCGTCAATATGGCAGAGGTATGCCCCTCAAGTTTGGAGATGTGGGAGGAGCTGAAGGAAAAATCGTCCAGGATGACAGACAGAGGAGGTTGGTGGTGAAGCAGATTGGTTGGTTCTTTTGTCAGGAAAGAGGCAGAGAGCTTTGAGGCCTTCTTGATGGAGGTTGTAAGTGTATAGGGACTGAGCATCCATAGTGAGGACGAGGTGATCGGGGCCAGGGAATTGAAAGCTACCGAGAAGATCGAGGGCATGAGATGTAGGTGGGAAGGGACTGAACCAAGGGTGATAAAATGGAATCAAGATATGAGGCCACAAGTTCAGTGGGGCAGGAGCTGGCAGAGACACCTGGACAGTCCAGTTTGTGGATCGTAGGTAGAAGATTAAAAGCATGCAGTGCGGGGTAAGGGAACTATAAGGTTGGTGGCAGTGGATGGGAGTTCTCTGGAGTCGATGAGGTCAGAGATAGTGTAGAGGGGGATCTACCTCGAAGGGTAGGTATGAAGAGGTGTCTGAGAGTTGCTGCCTGGCTTCAGCAAGGTCAAGGTCAGGGCACCACACTTCAACAGCACCCCCTTTTGTCTGTGTGTTTGATGGTGAGGTGGGATAGGTGGGGAGAGAGCGGAGGGCAGTGTGTTTGTAAGGGGTCAAGTTGGAGGAGAAGAGAGGAGTGCTGATGTCAAGGTGGTTTATGTCTCAAAGATAATTCGAGATGAAAAGGTCTAGAGCAGGCAGAGAATCAGGGTAGGGGGTCCAAAAAGAAAAGGACAGTTGGAGTTTCTTCCGAGGAATGAAAGATTTGATGTTTGATGTCTCTGGGCCTGTACTCACTACCTCAGTATTTTCCCTCTCTTTTTGCACTACTTAATTAACATAATTTTTTAATATATATTTATTGTAATTTACAGATATTATTATGTATTGCTGCTGCAAAACTTTAAAAAATGACATATGCCAGTGATATTAAACCTGATTCTGATCATCAGAGGAGGTCAAAAGGATGAGAGTGGTGGGGAATCTTAGTGAAATATACGGGACCCTGAAAGGCCTGGATAGAGTGGTCACGGAGAGGATTTGAGGGCACATCCACTGAATAAAGGGAGGTTCATTTAGAACTTAGACTTGAGGCAGAACTTCTTCAGCCAGAGGGTGGAGAATCTGTGGAATTCAGAGGGCAGGTCAGTGAAAAGGGGGTTTTCACTGTACCATGTGACAATAATCATAAACCAATACCGTACCAAAATATCTGTGGAGCTGAATGGCCCAATTCTGCTCCTGTGTCTTGTGTTTCAGTAAGAGGGAAGAGGTTTAAAGAGGATCAAAGGGTAAAATGTTCACACAGAGAGTAACATAGAAACATAGCAAATAGGTGCAGGAGTAGGCCATTCGGCCCTTCGCGCCTGCACCGCCATTCAGTATGATCATGGCTGATCATCCAACTCAGAACCCTGTACCTGCCTTCCCTCCATACCCCCTGATCCCTTTAGCCACAAGGGCCTTATCCAACAAGAGTAGCTGGTATCTGGAATGAGGTGGTGGAGGCAGAAACATTAACAACACGTAGGAAGCACTTTGAATGAGCCAAGCTTTGAGGGATATGGAATTAATGCTGGCAAGTGAGAAATAGTAGAGATAGGCATAATGGTAGGTACAGATATGATGGGCCGAAGGGCCTGTTTCTGTGCTGTATCAATGACTTCTTTCTGTCTGCAGTGTAGAGGGCACCAGCAATGTTCTCTCTAATTTGTAATAACCAGTGTACGCAAAAATCTTGAGATATGCAATTTTTTGCCCAGTGATAACAACATGTGCACGCTGAATAATTTCTTCAATTAAAACAGCATGAATAAGCCAGTTCTAAAATCTGCAGACAAATCATCGCAAACTCCACGTTGTCAACACCAACCGCATCAGAAACTGGAAAAGGAAATGTGATTGTGTGCGACTGTGAAATACACTTAACATGCCAAAAAGGTGGAGGGTGACAACCTTTTGTGTGCAGTTTAAATTCCTCTGTGTGCTCATAGCGTGCACACGCACACATCTTAGAATACTGGGCATCACACAAAGATGGGTCTTTGTTTTTTATTCAATAAGAGGGACTCTTAACCTTATAATCTACCTCATTAACCTTACTGTCTGCCTGAACTTACACTTTATTCTACATTCTGTTATTGTTTTACCTTGTACCACCTCAATGCACTGTGTAATGATCTGATTTGTGTGCAATACAACCTTTTCACTGTATCTTGGTACATGTGACAACAATAAACCAATATTTGACCTGACCATCTACCTCATTATGACCTTGCAACTTACTGTCTACATGCACTGCGCTTTGCAACTTGAGGCCCTTCTGTTGTTCAGGGCTAACCATGGATGTTGCAGGCCAGCTGTCTACTTGAGACACAAGCCAGGGCGGTACGATATGGAGAGCAAGCTGTTGCCCGTGCAGCAGGATCCAAAGGAATAGCAGAGACCGATACAATTTGGCACCAGCGGTGTCGCAGGAGATGTCAGCTGGGGTTGAACTCAACGTAAGACTGCCTCAGGGACTCCAGCTCTGGATTTTTCCTCGGGGTTCACTCCTAAAGACTTCCCCGTGACTGGTAATAGCCACAAGGCAGTGGAAGTTTGAGATCAGAGTTTTCCTTCTCCAAGATGAGCTGACAAGCCCCATCTGCCCAGTAACCCGCCTTTGCCCTTCTCCTGTCAGTAAGAATGGTCACACCAGGCTTAGCAGCAAAGTAACATGTGAAAGTCCGGAATTGGACTTGGTTTTCAGAGGCTATTTGAGATGCACGCCATTTGAAGGATTTAATAGGTAGTGGGAGCTTGTCCCCATTACCACCCCCAGCTATGATCACCTGAAGGAACTTTGTAACTGTAACACTTTATTCTGCCTTGTGTTATTGCTTTCCCTTGTACTAACTCAATGCACTGTGTAATGATCTCATCTACCATAGGTGAACAGCACGCAAGACAAGCTTCTCACTGTACTGTACCTCGGTACATATACCAACTCCAATTGCCCAGTGCTAGCTGTTGTGTCAGGAAAGATGCTTTGAGGGCAGGGACCTTTCCGTGGGGAGACAACAGCCCAGAGCTGCAGGCAGTAAGCTGATGAGGTCCGGCAGTGACGGGGTGGGGGTGGGGGTCTCAGAGTGCTGATCATTGCATTCTTCAGGGTGAGAGGGCAGAAGACCACCCTGCTGAATGAACAAGTGTCTGATTGATTCCTTTGTCTGCAGCTAGACGCAGCATCCTGAGGTGTTCCCAGTGTAACCTTGGAAGCTGAATCTCAGTCTCTTAGAAAGAAAGGCCCAGAGTGAAATCGGATCGGGCTCTTGGAATGCACTCAGATACCAGAAGGACAGTTTCCGGAGCTGGCTTGTGACAGCTGCCACTTTTTTCTTTAATTCTTCAACAGCAGACATCCCAGTCCATCAGATTAACTCAGCGTGGGATCATCCCATTCTCTTCGGATTTACTTTGCAGACCAAACTTTCCCAAAAATCCACCCTCTATAAGTATGCAAGACAAGCTGTCCATCGTACATCAGTACACATGACATTTCTTGCTAGCTGTTGTGTCAGGAAAGATGTTTTGAGGGCAGGCACCTTTCTGTGGGGAGAGGATGTGAGAAGGCAGAGTGGTGGTTACCTGGGACCCTGCCCCAGAGCTGCAGGAAGTGAGCTGATGCGATCCACTGGGGTCTGGCAGTGATGGGGTGGGGGTGGGGGTCTCAGATGCTGATCATTGCATTCTTCAGGGTGAGAGGGCAGAAGACCACCCTGCTGAATGAACAAGTGTGTGATTGATCAAACAAAAACAGGAGACTCTGCAGATGCTGGAAATCCAAAGCAACCCACACAAAGTGCTGGACGAACTCAGCAGGTCAGGCAGCACCTATGGAAATGAATGAACAGTTGACGTTTTGGTCTGAGACCTTTCTTCAGGACCGGAAATGAAGGGAGAAGACACCAGAATAACAAGATGGGGAGAGGGGAAGGAGGATAGCCATAAGGTGATGGGTGAAGCCACGTGGGTGGGAAATGGTAAAGAAGGAATCTGATAGGAAAGGAGAGTGGACCATAGGAGAAAGGAAAGGAGGAGGGAACCCAGGAAGAGGAGATAGGCAGGTGATTGATCAATTTGTCTGCAGCTAGAGGTTGTATTCTGAGGTACCAAGTGGCTCTAGAATCCTCATGTGCAATAGCTTCTTTATGCTACAACTTACAGGGTGTTTGCAAGACTGCAGCTAGATCCATAGGTTCATACAGAACTGCCATTCGGCCAACTAAATCTCTCCCGAGCATCGACACCCAGTTACACTGATCCCGTTTCAAGTCAGGTAGATTCTGTGGTCATAAGCACAGGTACAATGCAAAAATTTGTTTACAACACCATCACAGGCAAAGTCAAGGTTGTTCGCTTCAATTGTTTGCATGTTTTTTTTTCTTTTGGACATCATTCGTTGGCCTTTTATATTTATTCTTTTGTTTTTCTTTAATTAGGTTCTTTTGGGTTTCTTGCTTTGAGGCTACCTGTGAGCAAACAAATCTCGGTTGTATAATTTATACATTCTTCGATAATAATTGAATCTTGAATTTATTATCAAAGTACATATATGTCACCATGTACTGTTATGTATTTAATAATTCAATAATATTTGAGTAATTTTGCATATATATTGGTTGATTAAGCATTCTTGCTCATGTAAATAATTAATTTAAAGTAAGCTCAAACTACGCCTATATTTCAGACACCCAGCATCTTCATTTGCATTAATTTAATGTTTTGAGGTTACAAAACATAACATATACTACCCTGAGATTCATTTTCTTGCCATTTAAATAAAAATAATGAAATGCAATAGAAGTTATGAAAAACTATCAATAACTAAGGAGAGAAACAACCAATGTGCAAAAGAGAACAAGTTGTGCAGATAAAAAAAGGTTCAGACATTTCATGGAATGTTTTATGACATAATCATGGAAGATTAATTATACAGAAGTTATACCAGGCAGTGGAAAATCTGTGCAAAACAAGAGAGTACTGAGAAAAAAACATTCAGAGCTAATTCATTATCTTCATATTCCTATCAGCTTCCCCAAGGCTCCACCACTCTCCTGCATACAAGTTTACAGAAGCCAATTAACTACCAAACTGCAAATCTTTGGGACATGGGAGGAAACTAGAGCACCCAGAGGAAACCCATAGTGTCGCATGCAAACTCCACACAGACAGAGGACTGTACCTAGTACAGCTTTGGTAATCTCAAGCAGGTTTGGGCTTTCTGTTCATTGGAGTGGAAAAGGACAGTTGGCGTTTCAGATCAAGGTCTTTCATCAGGACTGGTGAAGAGTCTCGGCTTGAAATGCTGGCTGTTTATTTCCCTCCATAGACACTGCCTGACTTGCTGAGTTTCTCCAGCATTCTGTATGTGTGGCTGCAGATTTCCGGCAACTGCAGAATCTCTCATGTCTGCAGTTGTGTAAGACTCTGGTTAGGCTGCACTTGGATTACTGCACACATTTCTGGTCACCCCACGACATGAAGGGTGCATAGACTTTGGAGAGGGTTCAGGAGAGATTTACCAGGATGTTGTCTGGGTTAGAGCTGTAAGAGCAGGTTGGACAAACTTGGATTGTTTTATCTGGAAAGTCAGAGGGGAAACCTGATAGAAGTTTATAAAACTATGAAAAGCATTGAGAGGGTAGACAGCTGGGGTGTCTTACTCAGGGTAGAAATATCAAATATCGGAGGGTGCATAGCTGTCAGTGAGAGGGAGGAAAGTTAAAAGGAGACGTGCAGAGCATTTTTCTAAACACAAGAGTTTTACGTGACTCTTTTGTTCCTTCAGTCCTCCTCCAGACCTTCCTCCTGGCACTGACCCCTGCACGTGGGACAAGTGCTAAAGATGCCCCTACACCTCCTCCCTCACTACCATTCAGGGCCTCAAACAGTCCTTCCAGCTCAGGTGACACTTCACCTGCGAATCTTTTGGGGTCATTCTTAAGCAGGAGGGTGAACAGCCAGATGTCATGGTCCATGTAGGCGCCAATGAATTGGGGAGGATGAGAGATGAGGTTCTGCATAGGGGGTTCAGAGAGTTAGGTGTGAAGTTAAAGAGCAGGACCTCCAGGGTTGTGGTATCAGGTTTGCTACCCATGCCACATGTTAGCGAGGCTAGAAGTAGGAAGATTAAACAGTTTAATACGTGGCTAAGGAGTTGGTGTAGGAGGGAGGGCATAAGATTTTTGGATCATTGGTCTCTCTTCCAGGGAATGTGGGTCCTGTACAGAAGGGATAGATAACACCTGAACTGAAGGGGACTGATATCCTAGTGGGAAGGTTTGTTAATGCTGCACGGTGGGCTTTAAACTAGAGTCGCAGCGGGACGGGAACCAGAGTGCCAGAACAGTTAGTAGTGAATTTGCAGAGGTGGACGTTTATAAGACCTCAGACAAAGTTAGGAATCAAAAGGTTGAGCATGGTACAACAAAGTCAAAAAGGGTGAATACAGGACTGAAGTTGTTATACTTGAATAAGCACAGTATACAGAATAAGGTAGATGAACTTGCAGCACAGTTGCAGATTGGCAGGTATGATGTTGTAGGCATCACTGAATCATGGCTGAAAGAAGATTATAGCTGGGAGTTTAATGTCCAAGGATACACAGAATGGAAAGGATAGGCAGGAAGGCAAAGGGGACATGTTGCTCTCTTGGTAAAAAATGAAATCAAATCATTGGAAAGAGGTGACATAGGATTGGAAGGTGTGGAATCATTGTAGATAGAGCTAAGGAACAGCAAGGGTAAAAAGACCCTGATGGGAGTTGAACACAGACCCCAGACAGTAGTAAGGATGTGGCCCATAAATTACAACAGGAGATACGAAGTGCACGCCAAAAAGGCAATGTTACAATAGTCATGGGGGACTTCAATATGCAGGTAGATTGGGAAAATCATCTTGCTGCTGGATTACGGGAGGGGGAATTTCTAGAGTGTCAGGGCATGAAGGGATACGGGGAGAAGGCAGGAGACTGGGACTGAGAGGAAAATTGGATCTGCCATGATGAAATGCAGAGCAGACTCGATGGGACAAATAGCCTTTTTCTGCTCCTATATCTTATGGTCATCTACTGTACCCGGTGCTCCTGGAGTGGCCTCCTCTACATCAGTGAGACTTGACATACGACCACGGACCTGGCCTCCACAGCAGTCTGTGGAAGAGTATTCCGCAGATTCACCACTCTTTGACTAAAAAAATTTCTTCCTTACTTCTGTTCTAAAAGGTCACCCCTCAGTTTTGAGGTTGTGCCCTCTTGTTCTGGATACCCCCACCATAGGAAATATCCTCTCCACATCCACCCTATCTAGTCCTTTCAACATTCGGTAGGTTTCAATGAGATCCCCATGCATTCTTCTAAATTCCAGTGAGTACAGGCCCAAAGCTGCCAAATGCTCCTCATATGTTAACCCCTTCATTCCTGGAATCATCCTAGCGAAACTCTTCTGGACTCTCTCCAATGACAATGCATCCTTTCTGAGATAAGGGGCCCAAAACTGTTGATAATACTTCAAGTACAGCGTGACCAGTGTCTTATAAAGCTTCAGCATTATCTTCTTATTTTTATATTCTATTCCACTTGAAATAAATGCCAACAATGCATTTTCCTTCTTTACCACAGACTCAACCTGTAAATTAACCTTTTGGGAGTCTTGCACAAGGACTCCCAAGTCCCCTTGCACCTCTGATGTTTGAACTTTCTCCCCATTCAGATAATAGTCTGCACTATGAGGTGCTCAATGAATATAAAGAATGTAAAAAGAATCTTAAGAAAGAAATTAGAAAAGCTAAAAGAAGATATGAGGTTGCTTTGGCATGTAGGGTGAAAATAAATCCCAAGGGTTTCTACCATTATATTAATAGCAAAAGGATAGTGAGGGATAAAATTGGTCCCTTAGAGAATCAGAGTGGACCAAAAGAGATGTGGGGCCAAAAGAGATGGGGGAGATTCTGAACAATTTCTTTTCTTCGGTATTCACTAAGGAGGAAGGATATTGAACTGGGTAAGATAAGAGAAACAGGTAGGGAAGTTATGGAAACTATGATGATTAGAGAAGAGGAAGTACTGGAGCCTTTAAGGAATATAAAAGTGGATAAGTCTCCGGGTCCTGACAGGATATTCCCTAGGACCTTGAGGGAAGTTAGTGTGGAAATAGCAGGGGCTCTAACAGAAATATTTTAAATGTCATTAGAAACGGGGATGGTGCCGGAGGATTGGTGTATTGCTCATGTTGCTCCATTGTGTAAAAAGGGTTCTAAGAGTAAACCTAGCGATTATCGGCCTGTGTTTGACATCAGCAGTGGGTAAATTGATGGAAAGTATTCTTAGAGATGGTATATATAATTATCTGGATAGACAGGATCTGATTAGGCTTTTTCCATTGAGAGTGGGGGAGATTCAAACAAGAGGACATGAATTGAGAGTTAAAGGGCAAAAGTTTAGGGGTAACATGAGGGGGAACTTCTTTACTCAGAGAGTGGTAGCTGTGTGGAATGAGCTTCCAGCAGAAGTAGTTGAGGCAGGTATGATGTTGTTATTTAAAGTTAAATTGGACAACTATATGGACAGGAAAGGAATGGAGGGTTATGGGCTGAGTGCAGGTTGGTGGGACTAGGTGTGAGTAAGAGTTCGGCACAGACTAGAAGGGCTGAAATGGCCTGTTTCCATGCTGTAATTGTTATATGGTTATATTGTTCCTTTGACTAAAATGTATTAGCATACATTTCTCAACACTAATCCAACTGCCAATTTTTGCCTATTCTTCCAATTTGTCTAAGTCCCACTGCAATCTCTTTGCTTTCTCAGCACTGCCTATACCTCCACATATCTTAGTATCATCTGCAATTTTGCCGCAAAGCTATCAATTCCATTATCCAAATCATTAACAAACAATGTGAAAATTAGTGGTCCCAATATTGACCCCTGAGGAATACCACTAGTCCATGACAGCCAACCAGAAAAGGCTCCCTTTATTCCCACTCACTGCCTCCTGCCTGTCAGCCATTCTGCTACCCATGCCAGTATTATTCCTGTAATGGCATAGGATTTTATCTTGTTAAGCAGCCTTATGTGATTTTCAAATCCACTGCCTCTCCTTTGTCCACCCTGCTTGTTACTTCCTCGAAGAATTCTAAAAGATCTGTCAGGGAAGATTTCCCTTTACAGAGACCATGCTGACTTTGACTTATTTTATCATTAGTCTCCAAGTACTCTGAAATGTCATCCTTAATAATGGACTCCAGCATTTTCCCAACCACTGAGGTTAGGTTAACTGGCCTATAATTTCCTTTCTTTTCTCTTCCTCTCTTCTTGAAGAGTGGCGTGACATTTGCAATTTTCCAGTCCTCCGGGACCATGCCAGAATCAAGAGATTCTTGAAAGATCATGACCAATGCATCCGTTATCTCTTCAGCAAGCTCTCTCAGGACTCTGGAATGTTGTCCATCAGGCCCAGGTGACTTATCCACCTTAAGACCTTTCGGTTTGCCTGGCACTTTTTCCTTTGTAATAGCAATGGCACTCACTCCTGCTCCCTGACACTCACGGACCTCTGGTATACAGCTAGTGTTTTTCACAGTAAAGACTGGAGCAAAGTACTTATTAAAATTCATCTGCCATTTCTTTGTCCCCCATTACTACCTCTCCAGCATCATTTTGCAGTGGTCCAATATCAACTCTTACCTCCCTTTTATTCTTTATATAACTGAAAAACTTTTGGTATCCTGTTTTATATTTTGTCCTTATATTTCATCTTATCCCTTCTTAGTTACCTTTTGGTGGATTTTAAAAGTGTCCCAATTATCCAACTTCTCACTTATTTTTGCTACATTTTATGCCCTTTCCTTGGCTTTTATGCAGCCCCTAAGAGCCAGGGTTGCCTAGCTCTGCCCTTTGAGAACAACTTCTTCTGTGGGACATATCTATTCTGAGCCTTGTGAACTATTCCCAGAAAGTTCAGCCACCTCTGTTCTGCCATTATCCCTGCCAGTATCCTCCTCCAATTCACCCCGGCAAGCTCCTCTCCCATGCCTCTGTAATTCTCTTTATTCCATTGTGATACTGAAGCATGTGACTTATGCTTCTCCCTCTCAAACTGCAGTATGAATTCATCCATATTGTGATCACTGCCTCCTAAGGGTTCCCTTACATTAAACTGTCTAATAAAATCAGGTTTATTACACAACACCCAATCTAAGATAGCTTTTCCCCAAGTAGGCTCGAGCACAATCTGCTCTAAAAAAAGCATGTCATGGCCACTCAACAAGTTCCCTCTCTTGCGGTCCGACACCATCTTATTTTCCCAATCCCCTTGCATATTGAAGCCCCCCATTATAATTATGACATTAACCTTACTACATGCCTTTTCCGGCTCCCCTTGCAATCTCAGCCCCACATCTTGGCTACTATTTGGAGGCCTATATGTGATTCCCATAACAACTCCACCCACAAGGATTCAACATTCTCTGACCCTATCTAAAGATGTAGTTCCACCCCTTACCAACAGAGCCACACCACCTATGCTTTTCTGCCTGTCCTTTTGATACAAAGTATATCCTTTGATGTTAAACTCCCAACTGTGCCCTTCTTTCAGCCACGACTCAGTGATGGCCACAACATTATGCCAACCAATCTCTAACTGTGCCACAAGTTCGTCCACCTTATTCTGAACACTACGTGCATTTAAATACAACACCTTCAGTCCTGCATTCTTTGCCCTTTTGAATTTTGCCTCTGTGGTACAAGTTAACTCTTTGCTCTGTCTGCAGCTATACCCAGTCATTGGCCTGTCCTTCCTTATTACATCATCTATGACATCAGTCCATGGCCTCCTTTACTGCCATGATGAGTCCACACCCAGGCTGGAGGAGCAACACCTCATATTCCAACCGGATGGCATGAACATCAATATCTCCCATTTCTGGCAGTGCCGCAGCCTGGTACAGGATGGTAAATCCTACAAAAAGCAGTGGACACTGTCCACCTCTCCCCACCGTTGAGCACATTTACAAGGAGCGCTGTCGCAAGAAAGCAGCAACCATTATCAAGGTCCTCCATCATCCAGGCCGAGCTCTCTTCTCATTGCTGCCATCATGAGGAAGGTCCAGTAACCTCAGGACTCTCATCACCAGGTTCAGGAACAGTTACTACCCCTCAATCATCAGGCTCCTGAACCACTGAACTGATTCCACAACCTATGGACTCATCTTTAACAATTCTACAACTTATGTTCTTGATAATTATTGTGTATTTATTTATTATTATGAATACAACTTTTTTCACTTCTTTGTATTTGCATAGTTTGTTGTCTTTCACACATTGGTTATTTGTCTACATTTTTGTGTGCAGTATTTCATTGATTTTGTTGTGTATCTTTGTATTTACTGTGAATGCCCACAAGAAGTGAATCTCAGGTGATATATGTACTTCGATAATAAATTTACTCTGAACTTTCATTTCTCCCCCATTCCTACTTCTCTTTTTCCATTCCCCAGTCTGATTCCCCTCTCGCCCCTTCTCCTCTCCTCATCTGCCCATCACCTCCCTCTGGTGCCCCTCCTCTTTCCCTTCTCCTCTAGTCCACTGTCCTCTGCTATCAGATTCCTTATTCAATAGGTACATCTAATTCACTTTTCAATTTAGATCTTCTTCAGCTCCTTCCCCTCTTCCATCTATCACCCCCCAGTGTACAGTACTGTGCAAATGTCTTACGTACATATATATAGCTCAGGTGTATAAGACATTTGCACAGGACTGTATTTCTCAATGTGAAGCAAAGAGCAAGTTTGTAGATATGGCGGAGCAAAGGATGTTGGGAATGGCAAGGGTGGATCACTGCAGGAGGGGAGAGGGACAGGTGGCAGAGGGGTGCCAGGGGTGAGGGATGGTGTGGGTGCAGACACACCCAGCCCTGAGATACCAGGGAAGGTCATTTGATTCCAAACAACCAGTTTATTGATCATTACAGAATGTCTCTCTGCTGCTTTCCACTCCCTCCCATCTCCATTCCCCTTCTCCGAACCATGATTCCTCTCTCCCTGTCCTCTTCCCACTCTCAGTCCACAATAGAGACCCAGATCAGAATCAGGTTTATCATGTCCTGAAAATAGTTTTTTTTTTGTGGCAGCAGTATATTATATGCAGCAATACATAAAATTACTAGAGTACTCTGCAAGTCTTAGACACCCGAGCTATGTGTATGTGACCATAGCTTTTGCACAGTACTACACATGATAACATACTCTACTTGGCCTGACCTGTATGAAGTGGCCTGTCTCTCTGGATGGATGCAAAGCAAAGCTACATGTGACAATAATAAACGGATTATCTGTTAAACACAGACTAATTTCGAGAGGAAAGTGTAAAGAATGGACAACATGTACAGTATAGTCACCAGGCCTGACTGAAGAAAAATCACTCTGGCTGACATTGTGAAGATGTGCAGCTTTAAATAAAAGCATAAATCTGAACCTCTTCCTGGCACCTGGACTTCGTTTCATTTAAAGAGGACGATTAATAATTTTTTAAAATATCTAATCTTCTAAAAGAAGGCCACTTCTGTAGAAAAATTTGCCAAGAACAATCATGGTCAAAGCTCATAATTGTCTACGTCAGACGACATGACACATAATGATGATGATGATGAATCTTATAAACCAAAATTGCCCTCATGCAACACAAATACACAATTACAATGAATACAGAATAAACACAGAATCAAAAGAGTTAAAATATTGCATCCCTTCCTCTCCAAAATCCCCTGCTCCCCACTCCTCACTCCACAACTCCCATAACCTAAAAGATGAAGTCTTGATCTCGCAATCTACCTCATCGCAGCCCGTGCACTTCATT
The DNA here is from genome assembly GCF_030028105.1 of Mobula birostris. Taxonomy (NCBI): domain Eukaryota; kingdom Metazoa; phylum Chordata; class Chondrichthyes; order Myliobatiformes; family Myliobatidae; genus Mobula; species Mobula birostris. Next base: position 11,721,667 of record NC_092374.1, on the reverse strand, counting down.
TGACTGCCTGCTCTGTCCCTGTTACAGTCTGTTTTCCTGCCTCAGTATACTTATTTACGGAATGATCACTCTGAGCACCGGTGCCCCACAAGGCTGTGTTCTCAGCCCCCTGCTGTACTCACTGTACACCCATGATTGTGTAGCCAAGTTTCCATCAAACTCAATATATAAGTTTGCTGATGACACAACAATTGTAGGCCGTATCTCGGGTAATGATAAGTTTGAGTACAGAGAGAAAATTAAGAACCTGGTGGCATGGTGCGAAGACAATAACCTATCCCTCAATGTCAGCAAGACAAAGGAATTGGTTGTTGACTTCCGAAGGAGTAGCAGACCGCATGACCCAATTTACATTGGTGGTGCGCAAGTGGAACAGATCAAAAGCTTTAAGTTCCTCGGGGTCAATATCACAAATGACCTGACTTGGATCAACCAAGCAGAGTCCACTGCCAAGAAGGCCCAACAGCGCCTTTACTTCCTGAGAAAACTAAAGAAATTTGGCCTGGCCCCTAAAACCCTCACTAATTTTTATAGATGCACCGTAGAAAGCATTCTTCTAGGGTGCATCACAACCTGGTATGGAAGTTGTCCTGTCCAAGACCGGAAGAAGCTGCAGAAGATCGTGAACACGGCGCAGCACATCACACAAACCAATCTTCCATCCTTGGACTCACTTTACACAGCACGCTGTCGGAGCAGTGCTGCCAGGTTAATCAAGGACACGACCTACCCAGCCAACACACTTTTTGTCCCTCTTTCCTCCGGGAGAAGGTTCAGGAGCTTGAAGACTCGTACGGCCAGATTTGGGAACAGCTTCTTTCCAACTGTGATAAGACTGCTAAACGAATCCTGACCCGGATTTGGGCCGTACCCTCCAAATATCCGGACCTGCCTCTCAGTTTTTTTGCACTACCTTACTTTCCCTTTTCTATTTTCTATTTATGATTTATAATGTAAATTTTTAATATTTACTATCGATTTGTACTCCAGGGAATGGGAAGCGCAGAATCAAATATCGCTGCGATGATTATACGTTGTAGTGTCAATTGTTTGGTGACAATAAAGTAAAGTATAATATCCTCCAGGAGAACCACAACCTTGTTGTAGGGTTTGGAAGCTTGTGTGCCTCAATGACCCAGAGAGCTATGTTGGCTGGAGTCAGAGACTTGTGTTTTGGCTGTTGGTAGGGTCACCCATGCCAAACAGGTCTAAGGGTAGAGGGTTGACTAAGAGTGGTTCACCGGTCCTTCAAGTTCAGGGTTCAGCTCAGGGCTAACAACCCTGACTGGTAAAGCAAAATTGTTACAGAAAAAGCAATGAAGAATCCTTCTATATCTGAATGTGACAGTATTCCTGAGCGTCCATCTGGCACTTGCATGGCTGACAGTAGTGAAAATTGAGAGGAAGCTACTGACATGATGAAGGAAGTCCTGAACACCAGCGAGAAGGTGGAGGACCTTCATTGCTGCCCTAAATGCCAGTGGCGTAATGGACAGTAAGTAGGTAAGTTCCCTCCATATCCCTCTCAACACCTCACTTTGTCCCTTCCTCATCCTTCCCCTTCACTATTAGGCCACAAGATGTTGGAGCAGAGTTAGGCTGTGCCCTCTGATCCAAGACTCTCCCACTAATGAATACATCCTCTATCTAGGCCTCTCAATATTCGATAGGATCCACTGAGGTCCTCCTCATTCTTCCAAACTCCAGTGAGTACAGGCCCAGAGTCATAAATACCGCTCATACATTAAGGGCAAGATCTTTAACAGTGTTGATGAGCAGAAGGCTCTTGGAGTCCAAGTTCACAGCTCCCAGAAAGTGGGTACACAGGTTGATAGCGTGTTTAAGATGGCATACGGCATGCTTGCCTTTCTTAGTTGAGGCGCTGATTTAAAAAATGAGGAGGTTAGATTGCAGCTTTATAAAACCCTGGTTAGGTCACATCTAGAGTACTGCATACAGTTCTAGTCACCCCATTATAGGATGGATATCGAGGCTTTGGAGAGGTGCAGAAGAGGTTTACCAGGATGTTGCCTGGATTAGAGAGGATGTGCTATAATGAGAGGTTCAACAAACTTGGGTTATTTTCTCTGGAGTGACGAGGCTAAGGGGAGATCTGATAAAGGCTTATATAAGATTATACAAGGCATAGGCAGAGTAGACAGACAGTGTCAGTGTTGAAATGTCTAATACCAAAGTGAGATGGGATAGTTTCAAAGGAGATGTGAGGGCCAAGCTGTTCAGAGAGTGGGGGGTGCCTGGATCACACTGCCAGGGGTGGTGGTAGAGGCAGATACATTAGGGGCATTTAAGAAATATTTAAATAGACACATGAACATGAGGGAAATGGAAGGATATGGACATTGTGCAGGCAAAAGGATCAGTTTAGTTGGCCATTTGATTACTAATTTATTTGGTTCAGCACCAACATTGTGGGCTGAAGGGCCTGTTCATGTGCTGTACTGTTTTATGTTCTATGTTCTAACCCTATCATTCTCGTGACCCCCCCCCCACACAAAACTCTGGTCCCTCTCCAGTGCCAGATATGAGTCCCAAAACTGCTCACAATACTCTAAATGTGATCTGACCAACTCCTTACAAAACCTCAGCATTACATCTTTGCTTTTATATACTAGTCTTCTCAAAATGAATGCTAACATTGCATTTGCCTTCCTTACACTGACTCAACCTGCAAGTTAACCTTGAGGAAATCCTTCCCGAGGATTCCCGAGTTCCTTTCCACCTCTGATTTCTGATTTCATTCCCTATTTAGAAATAGACTGTGCCTTTATTTCTTCTACCAAAGTGCATGACCATACACTTCCTGACACTGTATTCCATCTGCCACTTGTTTGCCCATTCTCCTCCTCTGTCCAAGTCCTTCTGCAAACTCCCTGCTTCCTCAACGCTACTTGCCCCTCCACCTATCTTTGTATCATCCACACACAAACTTGGCCACAAAGCCATCAATTCTGTCTTTCGAATCATTCACATATAACATGAAAAGAAGCGGTCAAAACACCAAATCATGTGGAACACCACTAGTCACTGGCAGCCAACCTGAAAAGGCCCTCTTTACTTCCACTCTATACCTCCTACCAATCAGCTAATCTTCCATCCATGTTAGTACCTTTCCTGTAATACCATGGGTGCTTATCATATTTAGCAACCTCCTGTGGTGCCACCTCATCAAAGGCCTTCTGAAAATCCAAGTAAACAACATCCACTGACTCTCCTTTCTCTACCCTGCCTGTTATTTCCTCAAAGAATTCCAACAGATTTTACAGGAGGATTCTGTCTCTTTCTTCCTGTAGCCCCCTCATCCCACTGACCACCCTCTTACCCCACCCCATCCCTCTCCTCCCTGTACTAACCTGGCAATACTGGCCTCAGGCCAAAAGGCCCTTTAGTCGGTGAGATCCCTCTGACGATGCAGTCAAACAGGAAGCTAATCCGCTCGCCGTCGGTACAGGACAGGAAGAAAACTCCGGCCCCTGCCATACAAACACACAAGGTATCGTCACATTTACACAGGCACATAGGAGAATGTCCTAAAGCATCATATCTGGGACATCACAGATTGGCGTAGGACCTGTTTCAGCTGGAAGTTCAACATCAGAAAGTCCAAGGAACTGATTGCGGGCTTCAGGAATAAGAAATTGGGAGAACACATCGAGGAGTCAGCAGTGGAAGGGTGAGCAGCTTCACGTCTCTGGACCCAACGTATTGATGCAATTACAAAGGCACACCAGTGGCTATATTTCATTCAGAGTTTGGGGAGATATGGTACGTCACCAGCTTCCTACAGATGGAGAGCATTCTAACAGGTTGCATCACCATCTGGTATGGTGGCTCCAATGCATCGGATCAGAAACAAAAACCCTTTACCAATCTGGACATCCTTAGAATGTAGGAGAAAACCAGAGGAAACCACATAGTCATGAGGAGAACATACAAACTCCTGACAGACAGTAGCAGGAATTGAACTCCAATTGGTGATGTGGAATGCCATTCATTCAACTTCCCATTCTCACTCTGACGTGTCTGTCCGCGGCTTCCTCTACTGCCATGATGAGGCCACTACTCAGGTTGGAGAAGCAATGCCTCATATTCCGCCTGGGTAGCCTCCAATCTGGCAGCATGAACATCGATTTCTCTAAGTTCTGATAATTTCTCCCCCTCCCCCTCTCTTTCCCCACCCCTCCTCCCAGCTTTTTATTCTGGCTTCTTCTGTTTTTTTATTCTGTTCCCTTTTTTTCCCAGACCTGATGAAGGGTCTTGACCTGAACCGTCAACCGTTTATTCCTCTCCATAGATGCTGCCTGACCTGCTGAGTCCTCTAGCATTTTGTGTGTGTGTGTGTGTGTGTGTGTGTGTGTGTGTATCTATATGCGAGTGAGTGTGTGCGTGCGTGTATGTGCGTGCGTATGCATGCGTTACATACAGAATGTGGGCACGTGGCCAAGTGGTTAAGGCATTGGACTAGCGACCTGAAGGTCGTGAGTTTGAGCCCCAGCCGAGGCAGCGTGTTGTGTCCTTGAGCAAGGCACTTAATCACACATTGCTCTGCGACGACACTGGTGCCAAGCTGTATGGGTCCTAATGCCCTTCCCTTGGACAACATTGGTGTCGTGGAGAGGGGAGACTTACAGCATGGGCAACTGCTGGTCTTCCATACAACCTTGCCCAGGCCTGAGCCCTGGAGAGTGAAGACTTTCCAGGCACAGATCCATGGTCTTGCAAGACTAATGGAGGCCTTTACTTACATATAGAATGCTTGCCTTTTTGAGTTCAGGAAACAGGAAGGAGCATTGCAGCTTTACAAAACTCTATTCAGGCTGCATCTGGAATATTACATACAGTTCTGATCACCCCACTATAGGAAGGATGTCAAGGCTTTGAGAGGGTGCAGAAGCGGTTCACCAGGATGCTCCCCGGGTTAGAGGGCACGTGCTGTAAAAAGTTGGGTTGGGAGGTGTATAAGCTTATACAGGGCACAGGTTGGATGAATGTATGCAGTCTTTCTCCAAGGATTGGGGAGTCAAAGCCTAGGGGTTCAGGTTTAAGATAAGGAGGCACGATTTAAAAGGAACCTGAGGCACAACTTTTTCATGCAGAGGGCGGTGAGTATATGGAATGAGGACCACATAAAGTGCTGGAGGAACTCAGCAGGTCAGGCAGCTTCTATGGAGGGGAATAAACAGTCAACATTTGGGGCTGAGATCCTTCATCAGGACTGTATATGGAACAAACTGGCAGAGGATGCTCTTAAGGCAGGTACATTAACAACATTTAAAAGATACTTGGACAGCAAATTGCTTAGAGGGATACGGCCCAAATGCTGGTAAAATGACGCTAGATGCGAATCTTGGTCGGCTGGGACCATTTGTGCTGAAGGGGCTGTTTCTGTGCTAAATAACTCTAGAGCTGAATTGAAATTCCACAGCTGATCTGGTGGGATTTGAGCTCAGGCTGGCGTGTCCACACTCTGCGTTACCAGTCCAGTAGCTTAACCTCCACACCACCAGCACTCCCACAACAGCAAGCCCTTCCTCCCAGGTTGCACAGATCACGGCCTTGAATGAGGGCAGAGCCAAAGCCTTAGTGTGGAGCTTGGCGGCCCAGTGTGTCTGGCGCCTGCTGCCAGCAGCCTCCTCGCCCTTCCCTTCCTAGAAAACAGCTTTTAAGGCCGAGGGCCGAGAGCCGAGAGCGCAGACGCAGTCCACTTGGCCGGTTGCCAGGCACACCAGTGCCTCATGGCTCTCTCCCCTACTCCAGTCACTCAGCAAGTCTTTGGAACGACGGGAATGCCAGGCAGCTGTTTATCAGCCAAGAGTGAAAGCCCATGGAGACAGGGAGGAGGGGTGGGAGGGCAAGCAATGCTGGCAGGCCATTAAATATAGTTTTCATCGCTTAATGGCTTTGAAGTGGTTTAGGTACTTCTACAGCTGAAGACAAAAATAATATCTGTGGAAGGAAGAAGGTGAACAACTTGTACTTTTCGCAGTGCAGAACCCTGTGCTCACCGCTCTCGTCTTCTCCCCGTACTGCGGTGGGCCCAGGTTACTGGCTGCCTTGTGGAAGACTCGTGTCGGTCTACAGGCACAACCCTCAGCCTCCAGTCACCCGGACCTTTAATTCCCCATCCGACCCTCCCTCCAACCCCTCTGCCCTTGGCCACAGCCGGGTCTGGTTTCACAGTGGTTATGTTATTCGGAGTTGCATCCTAAGGTCTGGACTGTTGACCCCAGGGAGAGTGAGTTCCGCCCTGCTGTGACACACAGGGGAATGAAATCTGAGTTTATAACGGTAAAAAAAAATGTGGGATAAAGTGACTGTCACATTGGAGTGAATGTGTACGTACAAGAGAGGGAGACAGACAGACAGACAGAGAGAGAGAAACAGAAACACAAAATACTCTGCAGATGCAGACAGCGAGAAACAGAGAGACAGACAGAGAGAGAGAGACAGAGAGAGAGACAGAAATAGTTAAGTGTCTGCACTTGCACACTATGATCATCAAAAAGGTACAGAAGCCTAAAGACACTCAATGTTTTAAAAATAGCTTCTTTCCCCTCTTCATCTGAATGGTCCATGAACACTACTTCACTATTTTGCCTTCTTTTTGCACTACTTTTTTGATAATATTCTTATTGTAATTCATGGTGATTTTTAAGTATTGTATGGTACTAACTCCGCAAACAACAAATTTCACAACACGTCAGTGATAATCAACCTGGTTCTGACTTGTGCGCATGTCTGCATGCCTGCGTCTGTGGTCTGCAGGTCGGAGCCCCACATGGCATACCCCGAGGTCGAAGCCCAGAGGTTGGCAAGTCCAGAGGTCAGAGTGCGAAGGTCAGAGGCCCAATATCTTTGAGTGCAGGGCCAAGGTCTGAAAGGTGGTCTGTCCTGGGGTGTGAGGGAGAGGGCCGTGGATTGGGGAAGGGGCTTGATTTGCTGTTGCTGCTTGTTGTATGTTGGGTGTGTTGTTCTGCTGAACACTGTGGGTATGCTATCTTGGCATCAGAATGTGGGAACGCATGTGGGCTGCCCTCAGATTGTGTTGCTTGTGAATGCAGACAACTCATTTCAGTGTCTGTGTCTACGTGCATGTGATAAATAAATCTAATCTGCGTGCTTGTGTGTCAAGTGAGAGCCAAGTGTGTTAAGTGTGAACGTTGGAATGTATAGGAGGATATCCGTAGATGCACGAGTGTATATTTCTCTCCTTTGGGCATGCAGGAGTGCGCAAGTGTGTGTAACTTTAGTAGGTGTGATAGAGTACACGTACATGTATGTGTGAGGAGGTTGAATTAATTACCATCTTTAGCCAATTCAGAGGTGTAAAGCTAATTTACAATTCATTTAAGAACCAAACTAATCAAGATAGAGCGTAGAAGAGTACAGCACAGGAACAGGCCCTTCAGCCACAATATTGTGCTGAACCAATTCAATTAGTAATCAAATGGCCAACTATACTAATCCCTTCTGCCTACACAATATCCATATCATTCCATTTCTCTCATGTCTATGTGCCAATATAAACCTCTCTTCAAAGTCTCTAATGTATCTGCCTCCACCAGCACCTCAGACAGTGCTTTCCAGACATCCATCATTCTTAAAGTGAACTTAATATCAAAGAACACATACGTCACCAAGCACAACTGTGAGATTCATTTTCTTGCAGGCATACCCAATAAATCCACAAGAATAGAATAATTGATAGAATCAGTGAAAGATTGCACCAACTGAGGCATCCAGCCAGTTTGCAAAAGACAACTAATGGCAAACACAAAAAGAAATAATAATAATAATAATAATAAATAATAAGCAAATAAAATCGCCCTTTGCACCTCCATTGAAATGATCCCATAAAACCATAAGATATAGGAGCAGAATTAGGCCATTTGGCCCATCAAGTCTGCTCTGCCATTTCATGGCTGATCCAATTTTCCTCTCAGCCTCAATCTCCTACCTTCACCCCTTATCCCTTCATGCCCTGACCAATCAAGAATCTATCAACCTCTTCCTTAAATATACATAAAGACTTGGCCTCCACATCTGCCAGTGGCAAAGAATTCCACAGATTCACCGCTCTCTGGTTAAAATCGCCTATCGGTTTAGTGCATGCCCTGTGGTATTATTGTTATTAAGATAGTCCCAAAACAGTTCCCCACTCCCACTGAAAACAGACTTTATTTATATAGCAAGACACATCAAAGTTGCTGGTGAACGCAGCAGGCCAGGCAGCATCTCTAGGAAGAGGTACAATCGACGTTTCGGGCTGAGACCCTTCATCAGGACTAACTGAAGGAAGAGCTAGTAAGAGATTTGAAAGTGGGAGGGGGACGGGGAGATCCAGAATGATAGGAGAAGACAGGAGGGGGAGGGATGGAGCCAAGAGCTGGACAGGTGATTGGCAAAAGGGATATGAGAGGATCATGGGACAGGAGGTCCGGGGAGAAGGAAAAGTTGGGGGGGGGGGAGGAAGCCCAGAGGATGGGCAAGGGTTATAGTCAGAGGGACAGAGGGAGAAAAAGGAGAGACAGAAAAAGAAAAAGAATGTGCGTATATAAATAAATAACAGATGGAGTACGATGGGGAGGTGGGGCATTAGCGGAAGTTTGAGAAGTCAATGTTCATGCCATCAGGTTGGAGGCTACCCAGACGGAATATAAGGTGTTGTTCCTCCAACCTGAGTGTGGTTTCATCTTGACAGTAGAGGAGGCCGTGGATAGACATATCAGAAGGGGAATGGGACGTGGAATTAAAATATGTGGCCACCGGGAGATCCTGCTTAAAAAAGCACACGGAGAATGCGGGCATTGATCCCACTACCTCTCGCATGCTAAGCAAGTGCTCCACCATTTGACCTAATTCCCCCGTATCCAGCATCTGCAGATTTCCTCGTGTTTGCGTTTATTTATATAGCATTTTAACACAATTAAGCATCTTCTTTCTATCAAATAGTTGAAAGCATTTCATAAGAGCGTTATAAAGCAATAATTAATACTGAGTCACATTGTGAAATCTAGAGCCATTGGCTAAAAAGTTTGGGAAGAGTTGGGTTTTAACGGGTGTCGAAGGAGGGATGAAAAGTTCAGGGAGGGAATTTCAGCTGAGAACATAGCTGCCAGTGGGGCAGTGAATACTTGAGTCAACCTCAAAGTTCAAAGTAAACTTATGATCGAAAGTTCATTTATGTCACCACATGCCGCCCCAAGATTCATTTTCTTACAGGCATGCACAACAAAAGAAAGAAACACAACAGAATCAATTAGAAACCTCACACGACAGAAACAGACAAACAACTAATGTGCAAAGGACAACAGACTGTGTAAATACAAAAAAGAAAAAGGAAGTAATAATAACAATAAATAAATAATCAAGATTACGAGTTGTAGAGTCCTTGCAAGTGAGTTGATAGGTTGTGGAATCAGTTCAGTGGCTGGGGTGAGTGAGTTGTCTGTAAGAAGTTTGTACGTTCTCCCCATGACCGTGTGGGTTTCCTCCCACAGTCCAAAGACGTACCAGTTGGTAGGTTTATTGGTCATTGTAAATTGTCCTGTGATTAGGCTAGGATTAAATCGGAGGATTGCTGGGCAGCGTGGCTCGAAGGGCCGGAAGGGCCTATCTGCACTGTATCTCAATCGATCAATAAATAAGTTTCCCCCTCTGGTTCAAGAGCCTGATGGTTGAGGGGTAATAACTGTTCCTCAGCCTGGTGGTGTGGGACCTGAGGCTTGTGTACTTCCTTCCTGACAGCAGCAGTGAGAAGAGGAGAGAGAGCAGCTTTTGATAGTCATTAAACTCTTACCTTGTTGATCAGTGATAGAGCGGTGATCTAGTTAAATAATGACTTCACAACCTATAAACGGAAATAATGTCAGTGCTGCCTGGCATGCCTGGCGCTCACTGTCAATTCTTGAGGTCAGTTCACACAACCGCCCTCCTTGACTGAAATGCAGCAGTTCCTGTGTATTTCAACAGGGAAGTTTCTGTCTGCTTTAGCAATATGTTGAGCCCTTAAGATTAGCTTTATTTGATACATGGTCATCAAAACAGTGAAATGCACTGAAAAAGGATCTTGTGCTTTCTCGGTGTATATGATGAATAAGTTCTTGGGCTCCGGGCATCAATTACATCCAACATTTCGATGACAAACTCTGCCATCTTCATCAGGGATGATGCCTGGGTATGTCTAGACTGGTGGTATTTATACCCCCGTAGTCTGTCCCTCCTGATTGGTTAGTCCTCATCCTATCAGGTTTCTGATCTCCCACCTTGTTTACAATCAAATTCCAGTTTTTGCTAAGAGCGAGACCTTCACCTTTGTTAAAATTCTTTTCCTCTAGTTTTATTTCAATGACTTCCTTATCATCGATACCTGTATTCGGCTGGAAGCCCCAGGAAGAGTTTATTAGTGCAGTGCCTCGTTTGGATCAAATCAAATCAGAAGGATTGTGCTAGGCAGCTTGCAATTGTCTCTTCCGAGCCTAGTAGGGGCAGACAACCAATGGTACCATGGACATCCTGTGAATCATTAAAGATGCTGTGTTTTGGAATGAAATCAAATCCTTGACTGGAGTCTAGAGTGGGTGTATAAGATCTCAGACCCTTTGTCCACCTATGTAAGTGTTTTAACAGTGATGTTAGGGGTAGCTGTTAAATCATATTTAGTACCATACTGGCAGCACAGTGGGAAGCAATTAGCATAATGCTTGGAGCCATGGTAGTGTAGTGGTTAGCGCATTGCTTTTACAGTACGGGCCATTCTGGAGTTTGGAGTAAAATCCCAGCACCGTTCTATAAAGAGTCTCTGTATGTCCTCCCCATGGAATGTGTAGGTTTTCTCCGGGTGCTCCGGGTTCCTCTCACAGTCCAAAGACATTCCGGGTAGGTTAACTGGTCACTTAAGTTGTCCCATGATTAGGTTAGGGTTAATTGGTTATGTCTGGGGCGGCAAGGCCCAAAGGGCCAGATGGCTCCGCTCCACACTGTATTGCTAAATGATAAATGTACTGCACCAGCTATACAATCACGGTTTGATTCTCACCACCGTCTGTGAGGACTTTGCACGTTCTCCCCGTGGCCTCCGCGTGTTCCAGTTTCCTCCCACACATACGGTGAGGGTAGGCAACTTGTGGGCATTCGATGTTGGCCAGTCGAGTGATCTGGCACCTTGCTGTCTCTGAGGGTTTTCCGTGAGGCTTCGAGTGAAGTGTGCAACCTCGAGGCCATGAAGCCGGGAGACAGGGCACCAGCCCACGATCGACTCCATTTCTCACCGATCAAAAACACGAGGAGGATTGAAATCATCAAGATGGACGCGGAATGCAAAATGGGTGGCCAGCATCATCTATCGGCCTCTCGCAGGCTGCTGTTTGTGTTTGACAGTCTCTCCCTTCCTCTCACTCGCTGCTCCCGAGGGCAGGTCCCGGCATTCGAAAGCTCTCTTTCTCTCTCTCTCCCTCGGTGCAGTCAGAGCAAGGTTTAATTGATGTGGTTTGTGGATTGGACTCCGTTGTTCATGTTATGACGTGTTTCTAGTTTCTGGTTCCATCTTTTACTGATGCTATTTTGTGCGATTTTGGATCGGGGCAGCGCACAGATAATGAACACTGAGCTGAACTGAATATACCTGGACTCTTTTCAATTCTGTGTTTTATATTCTGTGTTCTTCACCTGTTGTTTTTTTGTTGCTGTTTGTGCAATTGATTTTTGTTAGCGTATGGGAGGGTTTGATGTTTTTCTTTGAATTGGGATTCCATGGTGTTTCTTTGTTTCATGGCTGTCTGTGGGAAGACAAATCTCAGGGTTGTATACTGCATTCATTCTTGGACAATAAATGTATTTGAATCTTTGAGCTTAGAAGTGTGACGACCCCTGAGGGATGCCCAGCACGGTCTTTGCTGACTTGATCTGATGCAAACACAAATTCAGTTTGTTGCGTCATGCTGGGTCTCTTTGAATCAGCACAAGGTAGCAAAAAGGCCCTGTTCTGCAGAACAGTTTCTCTCCAAATAAGGCAGCAAATACCTTTTCTGCTTTTGGCTTTTACTACGTTTACAAGGATGTTGCTGGAATTGAGTTATAGGGAAAGATTGAATAGGTTAGGCTTTCTACCCTGGAGCATAGGAGAATGTGGGGAGATCAAAGTTCAAAGTAAATTTATTATCAAAGTACATATATGTGTCCATATACAACCCTGAGGTTCGACTTTTTGAGGCATTCTCAATAAATCTGTAGAATAACAACCATAACAAAATCAATAAAATCCACACTAGCTTGGGCATCCATCCAGAATGCATGAAACAACAAACTGTGCAATACCCCCATCGTCCGTCCCTCTTGACTGGTTAGTACTAATATCGACCACGTGGGATGCACAGTGGAAACCCACATCAAGTAGCACAGGAGGTGTATCTGTTTGGCTTAACCGGAAAAACCAGCGGTGGCAGACCACTGTGTTCACAATGGCCATAGGATTGACTTCGACAGCACAACCGTATGCTTTTGGGACTGCCTGGTGAAAGAAGCTATTGAAATAAAACTAGAGGAAAAGAATCTTAACAAAGACGAAGGTCTCACTCAAAGTAATAACTGGAATTTAATTGTAAACAAGGTGGACAGCAGAAACCTGATTGGATGAGGACTAACCAATCAGGAGAGATGGAATACGGGGGTATAAATACACCGGACTAGGCATGCCCAGGCATCATCCCTGATGAAGATGGCAGAGTTTGTCATCGAAACGTTGGTTAAAATCGATACCTGTACCAGGCTGGAACTCCAAGAAAAGTTTATTCCCATACAAAACTACTAAGAGTAAATGCATGCAGGCTTTTTCCTCTGAGGTTGGGTGAGACTAGAATAGAGGTAATAGGTTGGGGGTGAAAGGTGAAGTATTTAAGAGGAATCTGAGTGGAACTTCACTCAGAGGATGGTGAGAGTGTGGAACATGTTGCCAGCAGAAGTGGTGGATGCAAGTTTGATTGCAAAACTTAAGAGAAGTTTGGATAGGTACAGTACATGGATAAGAGGGGTATCAGAGGCTATGGTCCTGGTTCAGGTAGATGGGTCTGGGCAGAAAAAAACAGATCAGCACAGAGCAGAAGGCTGAAGGGTCTGTTTCTGTGCTGTAGTGCTCTATAAATGCCCTATAAACTCTAGTCAGAGAACAGCTTCTTCAGGCATGAGAATCTTGAGTTATTGTAGTTCAGTTCTGGTCATTTCACTATAGGAAGGATGTGGATGCTCTGGAGAGGGTGCAGAGGAGATTTACCGGGATGCTGCCTGGATTAGAGAGCATGTCTTATGTGGATAGGTTGAGAAAGTTAAGCCTTTTCTCTTTGGAGCTAAGGCGTATAAGAGGTGACTTGATAGAGGTGTACAAGATGATAAGAGGCATAGATAGAGTGGACAGGCAGAGACATCTTCCTAGGGCAGAAATGGATAATACAAGGTAGCATAACTTTACGATGATTAGAGGAAAGTACTAGTGGGGGAGGGGGGATGTCAGAGTTAAGTTTTGTTTTAAACTCAGAAAGTGATGGGTATATGGAACGTGCTGCCAGGGGTGGTGGTAGAGGCAGATACATTAGGACCAGTTAAGAAACTCTTAGATAGGCTCATGGATGAAAGAAAGATGGAGGGTTATGTGTGTAGGGAGGGGAAGGGTTAATTGATCTAAGCATAGGTTAAAAACGTCGGCACAACATCGTGGGCTGAAGAACAGGAAAGATGGGCAGCAACAGAAAGAGTGCGGAAGAGATTCACCAGAGTGTTTGATGAAGTGTTTCACTGAGGCAAACAGTTAGTCTCTACCAATATCCTACAAAAACAACGTGACTGGGAGGGACAAAAGGGCGAGATTGATTCATTCTATTTATCTATTTATTTAGAGATACTGTACAGCATGGAATGGGCCCTTCAAGCCACACCACCCATCAACATAGGGTCTTTTAAGAGACTCCTAGGTAGGTACATGGAGCTTAGAAAAACAGAGGGCTGTGGGTAAGGCAAGAAATTTCTAAGGTAGGGACATGATCAGCACAACTTTGTGGGCCGAAAGGCCTGTATTGTGCTGTAGGTTTTCTATGTTTCTATGTTTAACCCCCAATTTAACCCTAGACTAATCATGAGATGATTTACAATGACCAACTAATCTACTAGCCGATATATCTTTGGACTGTGAGAGGAAAGCAGAGCACCCGGAGACAACCCACACAGTCACAGGGAGAACATACAAGCTCCCTACAAATGACGTTGGAAATGAACGCTGAACTCCAACTGCCCAAGCTGTAATAGCATCACACTAACCACTATGCTACCATGACCTCAGAGAAAGTTAAAGGGTTGGCACAACTCTGTAGGCCAAAGGGCCGGTACTGTGTTGTAATGTTCTTCGAGAACCTGCTTATACTTACAGGGACCACAACGGGAACCTCCTTCAAAGACAAATCCATTGGGAATGGCACCATAGCGCCTCATGTCCGAGAGTTTCCAGTGCCCAATGATGACTGGGGGGACATCCCTCACCAGCACAAAGATATTGTTGCAGAAGTGAAGGGTGGCTGGTCCACTTTCCAGTTTAGTACCGGGTAGCACCGTGACATGGAATCTGTGAACTATAAACAGAGGACAGTGTTACAGGACTCGTCACAAACTGCAGAAGTGCCTCTAACAATCCTTTAGCAGGACGGACACCAATCACCATTCATTCTCATTCAAGATCTCCAGAACCAATCTCCCATTCACCCCACCAACAGTAGACCCACAAACTCAGATTCCACACCCCAAATCTCCCACTGCGTGGTACGGAAGCTGGACAGCGGTGGAGAGGAAGGCTCTACAACCAGTAGACAAAACTGCCCAACATGTCACCAACACCAGCCTACCCGCCATCAAGGACATAGATAGAGAAAGGTGCTGGAAAAGGGCCAGTAACATCATGAAGGATACCACCCACCCTGCTCATAGACTGTTTGTCCCACTCCCATCAGCGAGGAGGCTACCTAGCATCCATGGCAGGACCACCAACTCAAAAACACTTACTTACTAAGTTGATCAATGCCTCCATTCACCAACCCACCCCTCCGCAGCCCGCACCACCACTACTTGATCATTTCCTGTCAGAGTTGAGTCACCTTGTGTATAAACACTCCTACGTCTAGCACCATTTCATGAACATATCTATGAATATATGCTATCTTACATATTTATATTTATTGTACTTTTTTTATTATTGTTTTCTCTGTCTTACTATGTTATGTTTTTGCGGTGCATCAGATCTGGAGTAACAATTATTTCGTTCTCCTTTACACTTCGGTACAGGAAATTACATTAAACAATACTAAATCTTCTCTGCATTCCAGAACAAGGGAGGAGAGGACATAGATCTCATGTTGTTCGTGAAAGGGTTAGAGAGGAGATAGGGAAAGAAAAACAAAATACCCTGCGGATCCTATCATGTGTAACTGACTGCCTGTAAGGGTGGAAGAGCTGGAAGCCATCCTCATAGACAGCTGATAGCTGGGGGTATAGTTGAGGAAATAGTAGATGTATACACTCAGTGGTCACTTTATTAGATACATCTGTACGCCTGTTCATTAATGCAAATATCTAATCAGCCAATCATGTGGTAGCAACGCAATGCATAAAAGTATACAGACATGGTCAAGAGGTTCAGTTGTTGTTCAGACCAAATGTCAGAATGGAGAAGAAATGTGGTCTAAGTGACTTTGACCGTGGAGTGATAGTTGGTGCCAGATGGGGTGGTTTGAGTATCTCAGGGACTGCTGATCTCCTGGAATTTTCACACACAGCAGTCTCTAGAGTTTACAGAGAATAGTGCAAAAAACAAAAAAAAACATCCAGCGAGTGGCAGTTCTGTGGGTGAAATCGCCTTGTTAAAGAGAGAGGTCAATGAGTAGCCCGCTGGTTCAAGCCGACAGGAAGGTGAGAGTAACTCAAATAACTGTGTGTTACAACAGTGGTGTGCAGAAGAGTATCTGAACACACAGCACATTGAACTTGGAAGTGGATGGGCTACAGCAGCAGAAGACCATGGACATACACTCAGTGGCCACTTTATTAGGTACAGGAGGTATCCAATCAAGTGACCACTGAGTGCAGAACAATACAGCACGAATACAGGCCATTTGGCCCAACAAGTCTATGGCAATAATGATACAAATCTACCTTATCCCAATTTCCTGCACTCAGCCCTGCCCCTCCATGTACCTATTCATCAAAGTTCAAAGTAAAATGTATTATCAGAGTACATACATGTCACCACATACAGCCCTGAGATTCCTTTGTGGACATACTTAGCAAATCTATAGAACAGTACTGGTAGACAGGATCAACAAACTGTGCAAGTGCAAATATAAATAAATAGCAATAAGTAGCCAGTATGAAATAACAGGAGCCCTTAAAATGAGACCATCGGTTATGGGAACACCAGAAGTAGAATGAGTGTAGTTACTCCCTTTTGTTCAGGAGTCTGGTGGTTGAGGGGTAGTAACTGTTCTTGAACCCGGTGGGGTGAGTCCTGAGGCTCTTGTACCTTCTACCAGACAGCAGCAGCCAGAAAAGAGCATGTACTACTTAAAGGAAACTATTGTACCTGCCTCAGGCACTTTGTCTAGGAGCTTGTTCCAAACCCTCACCACCCTCTATGTTGCACCTCCAGGTCCTTTTTAAATCTTTCCCCTCTCATCCTAAACCAATGTTCTTAGTTTTGGATTCCCATCCCTTGGGAAAAGACTGTTCCTATCCACATTATCCCTGTCTCTCAGGATTTTAAATACTCCTGTAAGGTCACTGTTCATTCTCCTACATTCCCAAGGAATAAAGACCACCTAGTCATCCTCTCTCAATAACTCAGGCTCTCATCCTAACAACATCCTTGTAAATCTATTCTGCACTCTTACCAGTTTAATCATGTTTCCTTTAACAGCGTGACCAAAACTGTACACCGAACTCTAAATACTAAATCCAGAAATACTAGAGGGCATAGTTTCAAGATGAGAGAGGGGAAAGGGCTTAAGGCAGACTTACAAGACAAGTATTTTTAAATATAAAGTGCTGGGTGGCTGGAACATTCTGCCAGGGGAGGCAGATACGATAAACAATAAGAGGCCTTTTAACAGGCACATGAACGTGCAGTGAACGGCAGACTGAAGTATTCCAGACGGATTCATCCCTCCCCATCCTTCTCTCTTCTTCCATTCCCAACTCAAGCACCCCTCACCCCTTCTCCTCACCTGCCCATCACTTCCCTCCAGTGCCCTTCCTCCTCCCTTTTTTCCGTGGTCCACTCTCCTCACCTATCAGATTCCTTCTTCTTCAGCCCTTTACCTCTTCCACCTCTCACCTCCCAGCTTCTTACTTCACCCCAATCACCTTCCCCCTCACTTGGTTTCACTTATCACCACTGGCTTGTACTCTTTCCCTCCTTAGTCATTTTATTCTGGCTTCTGCACCCCCCCCCACCCTTTCTAGTCCTGATGAAAGGTTGTGGCCTGAAACGCTGACTATTGATTACCTCCCCCCCCCCCACCACTCCGCCATAGATGCTGCCCGACTTGCTGAGTTCCTCCAGAATTTTGTGTGCCCCTCCACAAGGACAGTCTGGCTTACTTAGCATTGTAATGGGTCCAGTAAGAGACTCACAACCCACAGATTCAGGATAGAGAAGATCTCTGACAGAAGAGAGCAGCAAAGCATCTAAACGTCCGCAGTGAATGACCTCTGCTGCTGAAGCCCGAATGCCACACGTTGCACTGGAACACCATTGTGTCAATGGCTTTGCAAGTGATGCCTTCATCAGTCCCCTCATGACTGGCTCATCGTCATCATAGCGTGGCGTTCCAGGTTTACTTGACACACCAGGGATTTTTCCTGGATTTTGCCCACGTGTGGAATGTTCAGTAGCTCTTCGCACCTCTCTGTTCAGTTCTGGTCACCTTATTATAGGAAGGACGTGGAAACTTCAGAGTGGGAGCAGAGGACGCTGCCTGAATTAGAGAGCACATCTTATGGGGATAGGCGAGTAACCTGGGGCTTGTCTCTTTGGAGAGAAGGCGGATGAGAGGTGACTAGATAGAGGTGTACAAGATGATAAGAGGCATAGGTAGAGTAGGCAGCCAGAGATAAGGTGATCGGAGAAAAGTAAAGGGGGATGTCAGTTAACATCTCTCTGTTTTAAACACAGAGAATGCTAGATGAGGTGTACGTATAGAGAACCAGAGGCTTTATCCCAGAAATGGCTAATGTAAGTGGGAACAATTTTAAGATGATTGGAGGAAAGTATGGGGGGGGGCGATATCAGAAGTATTTTTTTCTCTTTTTTTACACACGGAGGGTGGCAGGTGTGTGGAACATGCTGGTAGTAGAGGCAGATACATTAGGGACATTTAAGCAAATGGATGAAAGTGAAATAGAGGACTATGTGGGTTAGATTGATCTTGGAGTGGGTTAAAAGATCGAAATAACATTGTGGGCCTGTACTGTGAGCTAGTGTACTATGTACATGGGAATATCTTCCCAAATCGTTGGGAAAGGCAGGAGCAGGAGGAGCAGATAAGCAAAGAGTGAACTAAGGCAGACAGATATGGTCTGTACAAGCCAATTTGCATTTTCACAGCAAGGTAAAACATCCCAATGAACATGGGTTAACCAAAAGAGATAGGATTTGAGGAACTTTTAAAAAGAGAGCAAGTGGATTGAGGAAGGATTGAGATTAGGTCCCCTTAGGGATCAATGTAGTAATCTACAAACAAAGGTTGGGGGCGTTGTGGATAGTGTGGAGGGCTGTCAGAGTTTACAGCAGGACATCGATAGGATGCAAAACTGGCCAGAGAAGTGGCAGATGGAGTTCAACCCAGATAAGTGTGAGGTGGTTCATTTTAGTAGATCAAATATGATGGCAGAATATAATATTAATGGTAAAACTCTTGGCAGTGTGGAGGATCAGAGGGATCTTGGGGTCTGAGTCCATAGGACACTCAAAGCAGCTGCGCAGGTTGACTCTGTGGTTAAGAAGGCATACGGTGCATTGGCCTTCATCAATCATGGGATTGAGTTTAGGAGCCGAGAGGTAATGTTATAGCTGTATGGGACCCTGATCAGACCCCATTTGGAGAACTGTGCTCAGTTCTGGTCACTTCATTACAGGAAGGATGTGGAAACTATAGAAAGGGTGCAGAGGAGATTTACAAGGATGTTGCCTGGATTGGGGAGCATACGTTACGAGAATAGGTTGAGTGAACTTGGCATTTTCTCCTTTTAGCGATGGAGGATGAGAGATGACCTGATAGAGGTGTATAAGATGATAAAAGGCATTGATCGTGTTGATAGTCAGAGGCTTTTTCCCAGGGTTGAAATGGATAACATGAGAGGACACAGTTTTAAGGTGCTTGGAATAGGTACAGAGGAGATGTCAGGGGTCAGTTTTTTACACAGAGAGTGGTGAGTGCATGGAATGGGCTGATGGCGACGGCAGTGGAGGTGGATACAACAGGGTCTTTTAAGAGACTTTTGGATAGGGACATGGAGTTTAGAAAAATAGAGGGCTATGGGTTACCCTGGGTAATTTCTAAAGTAAGTACATGTTCAGCACAGCATTGTGGGCTGAAGGGCCTGTATTGCGCTTTGGGTTTTGTATGTTTCTATGTAAGTGGGCAAGGGAATAAATCAGAACCTCTCACTTGTATTTACTGTGGAGTAGCACATGGATACGAGAGAGTTCAGGAGAGGAAACATCCCCAATCCCGATGTCCTCAACTTTATTACTTAGGACAGTGGTCCCCAACCTCCGGGCCGCGGACTGATACCAGGCCACGAAGCACACAGGATTGCAGCGGTAGCTGGGAGGCACCCAGCACATCTTTAAGAAAAAAGCCGAAATAAACAAGCTAATTAATTAGGTGCCACCCGGCACGTAAATGTCGGCCCAGATCAGAGGCGATTGCCAATTTCACTTGCTCTACGTGATGTTCACTCCTCTTTCCAGGGCGCTGGAGCCTTTAGCTGTTCCATTGTTTGGTCAATTTAAACGCCAGCCCAGACAGGCTGAAAAGACAGGGCTGCCAGGATCAAGGTGACATGTTGAATCTACACAAACTTCTGATAAAGTATAGGCGCTGCCGTGCTTTCTTTGTAATGACAGTTACGTGCTGGTCCCAGGACAGATCCTCTGACACTCTTCAGAGAGAGAAACGTTGATCCTTAATGCCGAAGAATTTGAAGTTATTGACCCTCTCCACCTCAGTTACTGGCTTCTGGGCGGCACCTAATTAATTAGCTTGTTTATTTCGGCTTTTTTCTTAAAGATGTGCTGGGTGCGCTCTGGCTACCGCTGCACCCCTGCATGCTTCGCGGCCCGGAGTTTGGGGACCACTGACTTAGAAGGATGTCTTGAAGCACATGAAGAGACCAAGTGAATACTAGGAACAGGTGGAAAGCAAGAGGCGAGATTGCTGAGGCCCTGGCAGGGATTTGTTTTCTTGTGAGCCGCAGCTGAGGTACCTGAACACTGGAGGGTGGCTGATGTTGTACCGTTCTTTAAGAAGGGTTCCAACGACAGATTGAGGAGCTAAAGAGTGGTAAGGCTAACATCAGTGTTGGGAACATTAGTTGAGGGAATTAAGGGGCAGAATTCATTGACATTTGGAAAGGCAAGGAGTAATTACAAATGGTCAGGGTGGCTTTGCTCAGCATTATGAGGAACACAGATAGATGGTGAATCTGTGGAATTCTCTGCCAATAAAGCAGTGGAGGCTACCTCAGTAAATATATTTAAGACAAGGTTGGGTAGATTCTTGCATAGTTGGGGAATTAAGGGTTATGGGGAAAAGGCAGGTAGGTGGAGATGAGTCCATGATCAGATCAGCCATGATCTTATTGAATGGCAGAGCAGGCTCGACGGGCCAGGTGGTCGACTCCTGCTCCTGTTTCTTATGTCCCTATGTTCTTATGAAATTCAGGATGACTCTAATGACTCTTACCAATTTTTACAGATGCCCACAGACAGCATCCTATCACAGCTTGGTATGGCAATGGCCTTGTCCAAAACCACAAGAAATTGCAGAGAGTCGTGAACACAGCCTAGTCCATTGCACAAACAGCCTCCACTGCACTGATTCCATCCACACCACTGCCTCAGGAAGGCAGCCAATATGATCAAGGACCCCACCCCACCCCTGGTCACTCTCTCTTCTCCCCTGCAGCAGAAGATACACAAAACTTAGGAGCACAAACAACTAGACGCAAGGACGGCTTCTATGCCATAGATAATCTCTTGCCCTTTCTCTGGAACTGTAACAGTATATTCTGCATTCTGTTTCTTTTTGCTACCTCAATGAAATGACCTGTCTGGATGGCACGCAAACAAAAGCTTTTCACAGTATCTCAGTACATGTGACAATAATAAACCAACACCAATGCCACACGGGGTGAAGACACACACTCAGGTACCGGCATGTTACATTCCACAGCCCCTCCTGTGGGTAACCTCATGCTCTAGTCACAGGGGACTGTCAATAAGAAAAGTTCCTCGAGAAGCCGCAGAGACAGCTAGAACCACAGACTCGTACACTTTTCAGACCATCAGGCATCGGAGCAGAATTAGGCCAATCGGTCCATCAAGTCTTCTCCGCCACTCTGTCAAGGCTGATTTACTACGCCTCTCAACCTCATTCTCCTGCCTTCTCACCATAACTTTTGACGCCCTCACTCATGAAGAACCTATCAACCTCCACTTTAAATACGCCCAATCATCCACAGTCATCTGTGGTTATGAATTCCACAGATTCACCATTCTCTAGCAGCGAGAGGCTAGCTAAAGAAATTCCTCTTCATCTCTCTTCTAAAGGGACATCCTTCTATTCTGAGGCTGTGCCCTCTGGCCCTAGACTCCCCCACTATTCAAAATATACTCCCTACATCCATTCTATCATGGCCTTTCAATATTCAATAGTTTTCATTGAGATCCTCCCACATTCTTCTAAAATCCAGCAAGTACAGGCCCAGAGCCATCAAATAATCCTCATACATTAACCCTTTCATTCACAAGGTCATTATCGTGAACCTCCTCTTGACCCTCTCCAAAGCCAGCACATCCTTTCTTAAAAAAAATGGCTCACAATACTCCAAGTGTGGTCTGACCAATGCCTTATAAAGAATCTTCAGCATTAGTGAAAAACATTCCTCAAGGAGCCAGAGAGACAGCTAGAAGCACAGATCTGTACCAAGCAGAAAAGATGGTGATTTGGCTCATCAGGTCTATACCAGCACCTTGTGGAACAATCCTATCATTCCATTTCCCCATTTCCCCCCTCACCCAAGGCCCTACAAAATCTTCTCTCTCAATTATTTATCAATTCCTTCTGAAAGCCCCTGTGGTTACAGAATTGCAGCACTGCCTTCATTTTCCTCATACTCTTCGCTGCAACACTTGACCATCTGCCTTGCCTGGGACTTGAATCACCCATCAACAGGAAAGGTCTTCCTCCATTCACATTGCCTAATCAGCCATGACCTTGTCCATTTCCAATCCACCTCCTCTCAAACTTCTTTGCTCCAATGATAACCTCAGCTTCTCCATTATCACCACGAAATGACTCTTCCCAGGAACCAGTCTTAAAGTAGAGTATGAGTTATGACCATAAGACGTAGGAGCAGAATTAGGCCATTCAGCCCATCAAGTCTGTTCCACCATTCCAACATTGCTCATTTATTATCACCGTCCTCCCCAATTCCATTCTTCTGCCTTCTCCACAAAACATTTGGTCATAGAACAGCATCAGCAGGATTATTAAACCCAAAACCAGATTCGAGAACAGTTCTTAACCTAAAATCATTAGGCTCCTGAATTAATATTGATAATTTCTTTCATTTCAGTACTGATCTGATTCCACAACCTACAGAATCACTTCCAAGGATTCTACAACTCATGTTCTCAGTATTACTTGCTTTGTTCTCTGCACAATTTGTCTTATTTTGTGTAATTGGTTATTTGCCAGTGTTTGTTTATGTGTAGTATTTATTTATTTTTCTGTAAATGCCTGCAAGAAAATGAACCTCAAGGGAGCATATGTAACATATTCACACTTTGATAATAAATTTACTTTGATTTTGAGAGTTTTGGGGGGAAACCTCTGGTGATTACCCAACTATGACTGGATAGTTAACCACCACACAGCTAAAAACAAGGCATACAGGAGCAAGATAGATCAGCTAGTCAAGAGGTGTCACAACAACAACCTCACATTCAACACCTGCAAGACCAGAGAAGTGATTGTGGACTTAAGGAAGGCAAAGCCTGGGGATCACACATCTGCCCTCATCAAGGGGTCAGTGGTGGAAAGGGTGAGCAGTTTCAAGTTCCTGGCCATGAACGTCTCAGAGGATTTTGTCCTAGGCCCAACACGTTGATGAAATCATAAGAAGGTACACCATCCTTCATTACCTAATTTTGATTCTGAACATTAAGAGCAGCAAATTAACAGTAGGTCAGCAAGCAATCTATTTGAGAAACTCAGCATGTGGGAGGAACGGAATTGGGTTGAAACACAGCATCAGGTTTGAAACATTAATAATTCATTTCTCTCTCCACAGATGCTGTTTGATCCATTGAGATCCTCCAGCAGATTACTTGCTGATCCAGATTCCAGCATCTATAGTCTCTTATGTCTCCACAGATTCACAAGATTCAGTTTCATGGCTAGGAAAGGTTTGAAGGGATATGGATCAAACACGGGCAAGTGGGACTTGCTCAGAAAGGCACCTTGGTCGGAATGGACAAGAAGGGCCAAAAGGCCTGTTTTTATGCTGTATAATTCCATGACTCTAAAATTCATCATCATCATTATGTGGCATGTTGTATGACATGGGTGATCCTGGTCTTGACCAAGATTGTTCCTGGCAAATTTTTCTACAGAGTAAGTTGCCTTTACCTTCTTCTGAGCAATGTCTTTACAAGACAGGTGACCCCAGCCACTGTCAATACTCTTCAGAGATAGTCTGCCTGGTGTCAGTGGCCGCATAACAAGGACTTGTGATATGCACCAGCTGCTCGCACGACAATCCACCACCTGCTCCCATGGCTTCACATGACCCTGATGGCAGAGGAGGCTAAGCAGGTGCTACACCTTCCCCAAGGGTGACCTAAAGGTTAGCAGAGGGAAGGAATGCCTCCACTCCACCATTCATGACTCTAAATTAATGACCCAAAAGAGAATATTTGGCCCATTGTGGCTATGCTACCCCAAGTGTTGCAATCCATCTTCCATCAGGCCTGAGGTCATGGCTCTTCAAATGGGCACCTGTTATATTCATATGTGATAGCAATTTCGGTCTAGGTCAGTGAGTTCCAAACCCATAATATCCTCTGGGTAAAAAAAACATTTAATGTTCTTCTATTTAATCATTCTAAATCTAACCATCAAACCATGCACCCGGATTTTGAATTATCTGCTAAGGGAAAAGGTTCTCTTCCATTCAAGCTATCTAGATTCCTTGACTTTATAGCAACAGCTTTCTGTGGTATGGCAAATGCTCTGCGCTGTATAATCGGAAGCTCCAGAGAGTGGAAGTACCAGTGTAATACAATAGGCTCTTTTAAGAGACTCTTAGAAAAATAGAGGGCTATGCGGTAGGGAAATTTTAGGCAGCTTCTAGAGTAGGTTGCATGGTCAGCACAACATTGTGAGCTGAATGGCCTGGAATGTGCTGTAGATTTCTATGTTCTTTGTTCTAATCACTCCATCTGAGAATGATGTTCTCCTCAAGGGTTGTCTATTGGTGGGTCTTCATGCGGCTGTAGAGGCCGATTCAGGATCCACATATTCTGGAGCAGTGTGGGCTTCCAGACCTGACAAGCCTGTCCCCTTTGCCACTTGCTGATCAGCATGGGACTTAATCCGGGATGTTTGGTGGATTTCCTTAATGGAGGGTTCCTGTGCGTGACGTTCTTTAATGTGGGGAGGCTGATGCACGGGCAGCCACAACACAGTCCTTGACAGATCGGGGTCAGGGTCCAGTGTCATGGAATACAAGACAACTGGGGACCCTTCACTGCCGTTGTGATGTGTCATCATCTCCCACCAGCAACACCATTGAGGTCTTGGTTGGATCACTCTTTGCCTGCAACCTCCCTCTCAAGCTTACCGCCGTGGAAGGCCCTGCCAGGAGCCACGCACCATTCAGTCAGCTCCAGACCACATCAATCTTGGGATCTCAGGAACTCACAAGCCTCTCCACTATGACAAGGTGACGAATCTCAGCGAGGCCATAGACTGGTAAACACTGCCCAGTCCATCACAGATTCATCACTTACTTGGGGTGGCATGGTAGTTCAGCAGCCAGCGTGATGTTTCAATTCCTGCCTAGTGTAACAATTCACAGCGCCAGCAGACAATGGTCAGGGTTCAATTCACACCACCGTCTCTGAGGACAGTGAGTTTCCCCCAGGTGCTCCAGTTTCCTCCTACGTTCCACAGACACACGGGTTAGGAAGGGTTAGCAAGTTGTGGACATGCTGCTGTATGTATAGAGTCATAGAAAAGTACAGCACAGAAAAAGGCCTTTCAGCCCATCTAGTCTGTGCTGAACCATTTAAATTGCCTACTCTCACAGCCCTACACTGGCTCCATAACCCTCCATAACCCCTTCCATCCAAACTTCTCCTAAATGTTGAAATCAACTCGCTCGACAGAGGATGGTGCTCAGTGCTCAGTGTCAGAGGGCTAGTCAGAGGCTCGAAGTTTTCGGACGGACTCAGAGTCCGCTGCGGTCGGGTGCTTCCAATAGTGCTGCATCGGCAAGTTTGCGGCACATGGAGGTTCATGACAGGGAGAGCTTCTCTCTTCTACCATTTACGTGAGATGATGGGGCTATCGGGACTTTGAGACTTTTTTTTTACCGTGCCCATGGTCTGCTCTTTATCAAATTACAGTATTGCTTTGCACTGTTGTAACTATATGTTATAATTATGTGGTTTTGTCAGTTTTAGTCTTGGTTTGTCCTGTGTTTTTTGTGATATCATTCTGGAGGAACATTGTATCATTTTTTAATGCATGCATTTCTAAATGACAATAAACGAGGACTGAGCGTCCTCATAATCTAATGTAATCTTTCACATCCCCTTCTGAGACACGCTGCCACATTCTCCAACCCTTAATTCTACTTCTTTGGTTACTGTCACTCTAGCATGCCGTGATGCATCCAGATAGGATGAATTCTATTTATTGGTGCACTATAAAAATAGATGATGCATGATGACGATGGTGAATTACGGGCAGCTTACAAAACCTGCTAAGTATTCTTCTGAACTACCCTCACTGAAATCTGCAGTCTGTAATTTCGCTTTAAATAACATAATTTTGAACCGTCTGAACGAACCAGTGATTCTGCAGTCCTCTGAAGGACTCGAAGGACTGAACTCTCAAGTCTGTAGGTAGGGCACCTTTGAGAGGATGAAGGTGCATCAACATGGCCGAAAGAGAGGAAGGAGAGGAGGGCTTCAAGCTTTGCTAAAATGTCAGGATGTGAAACTTCCTCTTTCGGGCTTGAATGCAGCAGTCTTGTCAACTTCTTGTTCCCCCAACCTGGAAGATCTAACGATTAAGTGCCGGCCATTCTACTCACCGAGAGAGTTCTCCAGTAATCCCGACTGCGGTTTACACACTGCCAAAGGCTGATCTTAAGCAGGCACTCAGTGTACTGAGTGCCATGATCAGCAAACATGAAACAGCCTACTCCGACGCCTTTCAAATCATTGTCAGGGACTTCAATTAGGCCTGTGCCCAGTTATCATCAACATATCACCTGCAACACCAGGGGTCCCAGCACACTAGACGACTGCTATACTACGATTGAGAATCCTTGCCGTCCCATGCCTGGACTGCCTTCGTGAATCTGATCACTTGGCTGCCCTTCTCCTACCTGCGTACCGGCAGAGGTAAAGAGTAAGGCTCCAGAGAGAAGGACAACAAAGAGGTGGTCGTGGGAGGCAGAGGAGCGGCTACTGGACTGTGTAGAGTCCTTATACTGGGCTGTGCTCAAGGACTCATCAGTAGATCTGCACAAATACACCACCGTGAAATGGACTTTATAAAAACAGTTGTAGACAAGCGTGTCCCACAAAATCATTCAGTCTTCCCCAACTAGAAGCCCAGCATGAACCACACGATCCGCAATCTGTGGATTTAGTGGTACTTAGGTCTGGCGACCAGGTAAAATAAAGAGGTCTATGTATGACCTCTGGAAAGTCATCTCAAGTGCAAAGTGGCAATACCGGACCAACGTTGAATCACCGAAGGTTGCTCGACAGTTGCAGCTGGGTTTGAATGCTATCCCCTCTTACGAAGTGAAACCAAGCGACATAGGTGACAACAAGGCTTTGCTCCCAGATAAGCTCAATGCCTTTTATGCTTGCTTTGACTGTTAAAACATGAGGTACTTTCACAAACTTGCACAGCCCCCGAGGACCCGGTGATTTCAGTCTGAGGCCAATGTGAGAGCATCCTTTAGGAGTGTGACCCCTGTTTCTAGATGTTTCCACGAGAGAAAAGATCCTCTACCCATCTAAGCAACACACACAAAATGCTGGAGGGGAGTAAACTGTTGGCGTTTCAGGCTGAGACTCTTCTCCCCTCTGTCCTGTTAATCCCTTCAAGATTATTGGTTTCAATCTTATGGCTGAAATGGACAATTTCATATTTTCCCACATCTGTTCACATCTATCTGCTCACACACTTTACCCACCTACTTAAGCAATCACCTATTACTTTTCTGAACTCCAGTGGGCATAATGTCAGCCTATCCACCTTTCCCTGTAACATGGCCCTGCCATTACAAGAACCAATCTAACACCAATACGAGATGGGCCATAGGGCCCGACTTTGTGCCGTAGCAATATGTCTATAATTAAAAATGATTCATGGAATGAAAGACTTAACTTATGAGGAGCCTTCGATGGTTCTGGGCCTGTACGCACTGGGGGATAAGGGGGTTCTTATTGAAACTACCTGGATACTGAAAGGCCTGGATAGTGTGAATGTGGAGGGGATATTTCCACCAGGAGGAAAGTCTAGGATCTGAGAGCAGAGCCTCAGAATAAAAGGACATCCCTTTAGAACTGAGGTGAGGTGGAATTATTTTCAGCCAGAGAGTGGTGAATCTGTGGAATTCATTGCCATGGGCACTGTGGAGGCCAAGTCATTGAGTATCTAAGGTAGAGATGGATGGGCTGTTGATTAGTATTGGAGTTAAAGGTTAGCAGAAGGAGGCCATAATGGGGTTAAAATGATTAGCCATGAGAGAATAGCGGTACTCTGCTCTTATATCTTATGGTCAATCAGATTCCTCTGCTCTTCATTTGGAAAATCCTAAGCCATCAGAAATGAAATCTTCTTAACAGAAGAAAGCTACATTTCTAGATTATCTCTTCTGAACTGCTACAGTACACTTCACAGCCAAAGTAGGAAGGGATGTCACAGCCATAATGTTGGATACAAGGGAGCAAATTTATACACAGCCAACTCCTGCAAACGGCAATGTGAAAATAACTAGAAAACCACTTTTGAGTGAGGAATAAATATTGGCCAGAGCAGCAACAGAAGTCTCCCGATCTTCTTCAGACACCTCTTCCCTCCCTCCCTCCCAGAGTGACACTTTGAGACGAGCAGCCTCAGTTGTGGAGTAGGACTAAGGAAAGAGTTAAATGTGATTCCTCCTGGGTACGTGCTATAATAAACGGAAGTCTGTAAGACAAAATGGTGTATCTTGGGGTGGGATTGGAGAGAACCAGTCCACAGCAATGTTTTCAGAAAGTCAAATCTGCAGCCATAATACTGAAAACATGTTTGTCTGGGCTAGAGGTCATAAGAGATAAATGGGGGGGGGGGGTGCAGCTGGTATCATTGAGCAAAGGAAAAGTGCCTGTGTAAGGGCTTTTGAGAGGTATAAAAGGGGCACTTTCTCTGTGTGGGGGAGGGCTTTGTGTTAGGCCAGGTCATGGCTAGGCTAGGTGCTAGTGCTAAGACAATAGGAACAAGTAAGTATATTGAGTCAGAGTGAGAGCTAGAGTGAGAGCTAGAGAGAGAGAGCTAATGAGAACTAGAGAGAGAGAGAGAGCTAGAGAGAGAGAGAGCTAAAGAGAGAGAGCTAATGAGAACTAGAGAGAGCGTTAAAGAGAGACAACTAGAGAGAGAGCTAATGAGAACTAGAGAGAGAGAGAGCACTGAGAGAGCTAGAGAGAGAACTAATGAGAACTAGAGAGCTAGAGAGAGAGAGAGCTAATGAGAACTAGAGAGAGAGAGCGCTGAGAGAGAGCTAGAGAGAGAACTAATGAGAACTAGAGAGAGAGAGAGAGAGAGCGCCGAGAAAGAGCTAGAGCTAATGAGAACTAGAGAGAGAGAGAGAGTGAGAGCTAGAGAGAGAGCTAATGAGAACTAGAGAGCGAGAGAGAGCAAGAGAGAGAGCTAAAGAGAGAGCTAATGAGAACTAGAGAGCGCTAAAGAGAGACAACTAGAGAGAGAGAGAGCACTGAGAGAGAGCTAGAGAGAGAGCTAATGAGAACTAGAGAGCTAGAGAGAGAGAGAGAGAGCTAAAGAGAGACAACTAGAGAGAGAGAGCTAATGAGAACTAGAGAGAGAGAGAGCGCTGAGAGAGAGAGCTAATGAGAACTAGAGAGAGAGAGCACTGAGAGAGAGCTAGAGAGAGAGCTAATGAGAACTAGAGAGAGAGAGCGCTGAGAGAGAGCTAGAGAGAGAACTAATGAGAACTAGAGAGAGAGAGAGAGCACCGAGAAAGAGCTAGAGCTAATGAGAACTAGAGAGAGAGAGAGAGTGAGAGCTAGAGAGAGAGCTAATGAGAACTAGAGAGCGAGAGAGAGCAAGAGAGAGAGCTAAAGAGAGAGCTAATGAGAACTAGAGAGCGCTAAAGAGAGACAACTAGAGAGAGAGAGAGCACTGAGAGAGAGCTAGAGAGAGAGCTAATGAGAACTAGAGAGCTAGAGAGAGAGAGAGAGAGCTAAAGAGAGACAACTAGAGAGAGAGAGCTAATGAGAACTAGAGAGAGAGAGAGAGTGAGAGCTAGAGAGCTAATGAGAACTAGAGAGCGAGAGAGAGCAAGAGAGAGAGCTAAAGAGAGAGCTAATGAGAACTAGAGAGCGCTAAAGAGAGACAACTAGAGAGAGAGAGAGCACTGAGAGAGAGCTAGAGAGAGAGCTAATGAGAACTAGAGAGCTAGAGAGAGAGAGAGAGAGCTAAAGAGAGACAACTAGAGAGAGAGAGCTAATGAGAACTAGAGAGAGAGAGAGAGCGCTGAGAGAGAGAGCTAATGAGAACTAGAGAGCTAGAGAGAGAGAGAGCTAATGAGAACTAGAGAGAGAGAGCACTAAAGAGAGACAGCTAGAGAGAGAGAGCTAATGAGAACTAGAGAGAGAGCACTGAGAGAGAGCTAGAGAGAGAGCTAATGAGAACTAGAGAGAGAGAGAGAGAGAGTGAGAGCTAGAGAGAGAGCAAGAGAGCAAGAGAGAGAGCTAGAGAGAGAGAGCTAATGAGAACTAGAGAGAGAGAGCGCTAAAGAGACAGCTAGAGAGAGCTAATGAGAACTAGAGAGAGAGAGAGCGCTGAGAGACAGCTAGAGAGAGAGAGAGCTAAAGAGAGAGCAAGAGAGAGAGCTAGAGATGGAGCGAGAGAGAGAGAGAGAGAACAGGCTGTCTGTAAGATTGTCGGGTCTGTGGCTCCCCTCCAACATTGTGGAGATCGGTTTGTTTAGTGGATAAGAGTTATTTTGCTTTCTGTACTGCTGCTCCTGCAGACACCTGTTTCTCTGTCTGAATTGCATTTGTGCTGGCTCTAATAAAGTGCTTCCTAGTGGTTTAACACATGTGAAGTGTCTCCTATGTTTGTGGATGCATATGCAAATTACCTGGGCTGAATAAGAGAAGAATACATTATGAAATTTTAAAAAATGGTTTCAATTGGCATCTCTGATTCTCAGCTACCTTCTCCAAGGCTGTAGCAAGTCCGTATGTCCCAGGCACACATGGTATCTTTGTTTTCAAATGCCAGCAACACAGTTTGCCCCAGACAGATTATTGCAAGGATGTGATTCACTCCTTCAAATGAAAGTCCGGGCTCTAAACCACATATATCCTCCAGGACCACACTGCTCCTCTCCTTGTTCCCTCGACTCTTTTCAGTCTTGTCTTTGAACACCAGCATCAGCAAGCAATCTGAAAACATGACAGTGAACAAGACAGTTAGGCAGTGAAGATGATTATCAAGAATTACCGATACAGCCCAGTCCATCGTGGGTAAAGCCCTCCCCACCATTGAGCACACCGACAAAGGAGCGCTGTTGCAGGAAAGCAGCATCCATCGTCAAGGACCCCCACCATCCTGGCCATGCTTTCATCTCACTGTTGAGGGAGGTACAGGAGCCTTAGGACCCACACCACCAGGTTCAGGAACAGCTATTGCCCCTCAAACATCAGGCTCTTGAACCAGAGAGGATAACTTCACTCACCCCATCACTGAACTGACTTCAAAACTCACGGAATCACTTTCAAGGACTCCACAACCGAAGTTCTCAATATTTATTTCTATTATTTTTTCTTTTTTGCATTTGCATAATTTGGTGGCTTTTGCACATTGGTTGTTGTCCATGTACAGTTTTATCATTGATTCTATTGTGTTTCTTTGTATTTTCTGTGATAGCCCAAAGAAAACAAATCTTACAGTAGTAAGGGAGATATATATGTACTTTAATAATAAATTTACTTTGAAATTTGAATTATTGAGGGATCTTGATCAGCAGAGTAAGTGGACCGTGGAAGGGCAAATTGTGGTCGGTGCCAGAATGTGTGGTGACACTTGCCCCCAGCACAGTCCTGGGTGTGTTGGTTGTAATGCAAATGTTTCAATGTACACATATGTGATAAATATTGGAGCATCTTGAATCTTCAGATGGTGTGAGGTGTTGCAAATCAGCATTTGAACTTCACAATGAAAGGTAGGGCCCTGGGTCTTTCATTGGTTCTGTTATGGTTACTATTCCATAGACTTATTGAGTATGCCCACAAGAAAATGACTCTCAGAATCTCAGTCCTGCTGAAGGGTCTAGGCCTGAAACAACAACTGTTTATTCTTTTCCACAGATGCTGCCTGGCCTGCTGAGTTCCTCTAATATCTTGTGTGTATTTCTTGGATTTCCAACATCTACAGATTTTCTCTTGTTCAGGGTTCTACGTACTTTGATAATAAATTTACTTTGGACTTTGGAGAATGTTGGAGGAACCTAGTGGTACAAGTACATGGTTCTCTGAATGAGGGTCAGAGATAGTTAGAGTAGTGAAGGAGGCTTTTGGCACTCTTGCCTTCATCAGTATAGAAGTTGAGATGTTATGTCG
This sequence comes from Mobula birostris, assembly GCF_030028105.1. NCBI lineage: Eukaryota > Metazoa > Chordata > Chondrichthyes > Myliobatiformes > Myliobatidae > Mobula > Mobula birostris. Next base: position 11,689,239 of record NC_092374.1, on the reverse strand, counting down.
CAGTTGCACAAATCATTGGTGAGGCTACATTTGGAATATTGTGTCATTAAGCTGGAAAGCGTGCAGAGGATGTTCGCCCAGTACTCGAGGGACAGAGTTATGGAGAGAGGTTGTGCAGGTTAGCGTAGGAGAATGAGGGGTGATCTTCTTGAGGTGTATAAATCATCAGGGGGGGCATAGATAGCATTTTTTCCCCCAAGTTTGGGGAATCAAGAACTAGAGGCACGGGTTTAGGGTGAAAGGGGAGGGGAACGTGAGGGTCAACTTCTTCCACCCAGAGGGTGGTCAATATATGGAATGAAATGCCTAAGGGAAGTGGTTGAACCACGTGCATTAATAACATTCAGAAGGAATGTGGACAGGTACACAGATAGGAAATGGGCCAAACAGGGACAAATAGTAGCTTGGCGGCATGGAAAGTTTGGCCTAAAGGCCTTTTTCCTTGCTGTGTGGCTCTATGACTCTGACTCTTGGACCTGTGTTCACAAAGAAGCGCAGGAAAAAGGACGTACAATGAATATTTCACCTCAACAAGGCTCCCCCCTTGGGTCACATACAGGCAGGAGGGAAAACAAAGGGAAGGAGAGAAGAAGAGGAAAAGGAGGAAGAGAGGAAGAGAGGAAAAGGAGAGAAGAGAGGGAAAGGAGAGAGGAAATGGAGGAAGAGAGGAAAAGAAGGAAGAGAGGGAAGAGAGGAAAAGAGGAAGAGAGGGAAAGTAGAGCAGGGAGTGTGAAAATGCAACAAAGAAAGTGAAGAGAAAATGAAAAAAAGTTAAAAGGGAATAAAAAGAATGGGGAATCAGATTTATTATTGCCTATTGTCACTTTATAGACATACAATATAACCATATAACATATAACAATTACAGCACGGAAACAGGCCATCTCGGCCCTTCTAGTTCGTGCCGAACTCTTACTCTCACCTAGTCCCACCAACCTGCACTCAGCCCATAACCCTCCATTCCTTTCCTGTCCAATCTACTCATATAAGCTATCTCATGTATTCATATTTATTGTGCTTTGTTATTATTGCGTTCTTTATCTTAGTGGTTTTTTTTGTATTGTATTGGATCTGGAGTAACCATTATTTCATTTTCCTTTACACTTGTGTATTGGAAATGACATTTAACAATCTTACCACTGATTTATTCTCATGAAATTTGTAGTTCTGGAGCAGCAGTGCCATGCAAAGACAATAAATTACAAAATAAATAAAAGCTGCAAGAAAAGGAATTAATGAGGTAGTTTATGAGTTCATGGGCCATTCAGAAACATGATGGCGGAGAGGAAGAAGCTGTTCCTGAATCGTTGAGTGTGAGTCTTCAGGAAAGAAAAGAGAGAGCAAAGGGTTAGACACAGATGCTGGAATCTGGAGCAAAAACCAACTCATGGAGCAGGGGTTCCCAATCTTCTCTATGCCATGGACCCCTACTCTTCACAGGGGTGTCTGTGGACCCCACATTGGGAACCCCTGTACTGGACGAACTGGGGAGAAATGGACAATCAGTGATTTAAGTTGAGACCCTTCATCTGGATGACTATCCAACAGCTGTCCATCTCCCCTCATACATGCCGCCTGATACAGTGAGGTCTTCCAACAATTTGCATTTCTGCAAAGGATTTGTTTTACTAGGCTTCGATATCAAAGTGTGAACGGTCTCTATCACAAGGAAGAACGTCACTCACAGGAGACAACCCACTACACTCCAGGTTTCATCCCCAGAGGTGGGACATATTGGGATAAGGGATGGTGTGCCTTTCGACAAGGGGGGCAGAGGAGGGGTGGAGATATACTGACCAGAATCATGTGAGAGGGTTAGATATTACAAAGTAATATATATAAACTGCCCTGCCCCATTCATGTCTCTTATATCCCTTGCAATACACTCCCGAACGATCGTTCCTTTGCAATTGGTTTATGATGGTCACATGTAGTGATATACTGTGAACAGCTTGTCACGTATACTGTTCATACAGATCAGAAGGTAAAGCAATAACAATGCAGAATATAAAGTCAAGAGTCCATCTTAGCGTACTAGTGAATTACTTAGTTTTATAACAGCAGGGTAGAAATTGTCTTTTTCATGATGGGAGAGTTCTCTATTCTCCTCCCCTCACTCTGCTCCACAAATCTCACTCTGTATCCATCCCCTCACCCTCACCTCCCCCCCAATACAGTCCCCCTATCCCAGACATCCTCCTCCCTCAGTGCCCCCCTCACCTTTCCTCCTCCCAGGTCACACATTCCCTCCCTCCTCCAGATCCCCCTCCCACTGTCCCCCCCAACCCCTTCTCCTTCCATCTGTTCTTCAGTCTGCCCTAGGGTTGCCAACTGTCCCGTATTAACCGGAACGTCCCGTATGTTGGGCTAAATTGGTTTGTCCCATACGGCACTGCCCTTGTCCCGTATTCCCCCTGCTAAGGTAAAGCGTTGCTATGAAACCGTCCGTAAGCCGAAATGGCGTGAAGCGAAGAAGCAATTACCATTAATTTATATAGGAATAATTTTTGAGCGTTCCCAGACCCAATAACCTACCAAATCATACCAAATAACATAAAACCTAAAATAACACTAACATATGTAAAAGCAGGAATGATATGATAAACACACAGCCTATATAAAGTAGAAATAATGTATGTACAGTGTAGTTTCACTTAATAGAATTGGGAAGATTAAGCCAACACACATAAAAAATGCTGGTGAACGCAGCAGGTCAGGCAGCATCTATAGGAAGAGGTACAGTCAACATTTCCGGCCGGGACCCTTCGTCAGGACTATTTTTCCAGCATTTTTTGTGTGTGTTGCTTGAATTTCCAGCATCTGCAGATTTCCTCGTGTCTGCGAAGATTAAGCCAAAACCGATTTGTAGAAAAAACATGCATGCGCAGGTCACATATGTGCACGTCACGCATGCGCACGCAGGTGCCCGTGCAAGGCTTCATGGTCATGGTAGTCTTTCTCGGGGTAAATACAAGTGTATTTGACTGCTACGTTTGTCCCTTATTCAGGAGTGAGAAAGTTGGCAACCCTAGTCTGCCCTCTCCCCAATCTCCTTTCCTTCATTTTGCCCCGTCAGTGCCCATCCCTCCAGACTCTCTCTCTCCCCCCCACTTCACTCAGTCTGTCCCCTTCATACATCCCACGCCCATTCCTCAGTGCCTCTGTCCCACCTTCCCTCAGCCCTCGTCTCCCTCATTTCAACCCCCCCATCAGTGTCCCTCACCCTGCCTCTTCCAGAATCCACCCTCTTCCTCCTTCCCTCAGTCAGTCTCCCTCTTTTCATTACTATTTCCCTCCCCCAGTCCCCCCTCCCTCATCAGGGCCCCTCTCCTTCCCTCTGACCCCTCCATCTGCTTCCACTTCTGCTGCAACCCCTGACCCCTCAGTACCCCTCTCACTCCCTCTGTACCCCCTCCTCCTGCCTCCCCTCAGTGCTCCGTCCCCTCCTCCCTCCAGCCCCTCTCCCTGCCCATGCTGACTGACAGGACCCCCCCCCCTCCCTCCAGCCCCTCTCCCTGCCCGTGCTGACTGACAGTCCCCCCTCCCTCCAGCCCCTCTCCCTGCCCGTGGTGACTGACAGCCCCCCCTCCCTCCAGCCTGTACTGACTGACAGGAGCCCCCCTCCCTCCAGCCCCTCTCCCTGCCCGTGCTGACTGACAGGACCCCCCCCTCCCTCCAGCCCGTGCTGATTGACAGGACCCCCCCTCCCTCCAGCCCCTCTCCCTGCCCGTGCTGACTGACAGGCCCCCCCCCTCCAGCCCCTCTCCCTGCCCGTGCTGACTGACAGCCCCCCCCTCCCTCCAGCCCGTGCTGATTGACAGGCCCCCCCCCTCCAGCCCCTCTCCCTGCCCGTGCTGACTGACAGCCCCCCCCTCCCTCCAGCCCGTACTGACTGACAGGACCCCCCGCTCCCTCCAGCCCCTCTCCCTGCCCGTGCTGACTGACAGCACCCTCCTCCCTCCAGCCCATGCTGACTGACAGGAGTGCGTTTCTCCGCCCGGCCTCGGCCCAGCAGAGCAGCTGCCGCACAAACAGCTGCAGAAAACAGGCACTTCAAAGATTCCTAATCCATTCACAAGATTCACTCACACTGCAGCTCAGTTTCACCTTCTGTCGAAGAGACACTGCCCTCCGAGATAAATCTACAGCCCCCCACCCCGCTCGCAGAGAGACATTTCACAACTGCGGTCACCAAAGGAGCTGGTTATTGATTACAGGAGGAAACCAGAGGTCCGTGAGTCAGTCCTCATCAGGCATCAGAAGTGGAGAGAGCCAGCAACTTTAAATTCCTCGGTGTTATCATTTCTGAGGGTCTGTCCTGGGCCCAGCAGACAAGTGCCATTGCAAATTAAACACGACAGCTCGTCTGCTTTCAAAGATTCAAAGTACATTTATGATCAAAGTGTGTATGCAGTATACAACCCTGAGCTTTGACTCATAAGAGCATAAGAAATAGGAGCAGGAGTAGGCCATCCGGCCCATCGAGCCTGCCCCGCCATTCAATAAGATCATGGCTGATCTGTCCATAAACTCAGCTCCATCTACCTGCCTTTTCCCCATAACCCTTAATTCCCCTACTATGTAAAAATCTATCTAACTGTTCCTTAAATATATTTAATGAGGAAGCCTCAACTGCTTCCCTGGGCAGAGAATTCCACAGATTCACCACTCTCTGGGAAAAATAGTTTTTCCTCATCTCCATCCTAAATCTTCTCCCCTGAATCTTGAGGCAATGTCCCCTAGTTCTAGTCTCACCTACTAATGGAAACAACTTTCCTACTTCTATCTTATCTATCCCTTCCAAAATTTTGTATGTTTCTATAAGATCCCCTCTCATTCTTCTGAATTTCAGAGAGTATAGTCCCAGGCGACTCAATCTCTCCTCATAGGTTAACCCCTTCATTTCTGGAGTCAACCTGGTGAATCTCCTCTGCACTGCCTCCAAAGCCAGAATATCCTTCCTCAAGTGTGGAGACCAGAACTGCACACAGTACTCCAGGTGCAGCCTCACCAGTACCCTGTACAATTGCAGCATGACCTCCCTGCTCTTGAATTCAATCCCTCTAGCAATGAAGGGCAGCATTCTGTTTGCCTTCTTAATAACCTGTTGCACCTGCAAGCCAACTTCTTGCGATTCATGAACAAGCACTCCCAAGTCCCTCTGCACAACAGCATGCTGCAATCTTTCACAATTTAAATAATAATCTGCTCCTCTATTACTCCTTCCAAAGTGGATGATCTTGCATTTACCGACGATGTATTCCATCTGCCAGACCTTGGCCCACTCACTTAACCTATCTATATCCCTCTGCAGACTCTCCACATCCTCTGTACAATTTGCTTTTCCACTCAGTTTAGTGTCATCAGCAAAATTTGCTACGCTACACTCAGTACCCTCTTCCAAATCATCAAAGTAAATGGTAAACAGCTGCGAGCCCAGCACCAACCCCTGCGGCTCCCCACTCACCACTGACTGCCAACCGTATAAACACCCATTTAGGCCAACTCTCTGCCTTCTATTGGTTAACCAATCCACTATCCATGCCAATACACTTTCTCCAACTCCATGCATCCGTATCTTATTTATAAGTCTCTTGTGCGGCACCTTATCAAATGCCTTCTAGAAATCCAAGTATACGACATCCACCTGTTCCCCTCTTTCCACTGCACTCATTATGTCCTCAAAGAACTCCAGTAAGTTTGTCAAACAGGACCTGCCCTCTCTGAATCTGTGCTGTGTTTGTCTAATGGAACCACTCCTTTCTAAATATTTCGCTGTTTATCCTTAATGACAGCCTCAAGCATTTTCCCGACTACAGATGCTAAGCTAACTGGCCTGTCTTTTGCCTACATCCTTTTTTAAAAAGTGGCATGACATTTGCTGTCTTCCAATCTGCCGGGACCTGCCCAGAGTCTAGAGAATTTTGGTCTTTTGCTATCTGTTTTTAGAGGAAAGGGCTCTATCTTCCCTTTCCTTATTTCTTGTTTAGTTGTTCTTTGTTGCCTCCCCACAAACAGCCAAAGAAAATCACGATGCCCGCTCAAGGAAAAACATCAAACCCCCAATGAGCAAAAAAAACCAAGTCACAAAAATAGCAAAAAAAGAGTGAAAAACACCCAACCACAAAGTCATTGAAAGAGTCCGGGTATTCACTATAGTTCAGCTCAGTTCAGTTCAATCTAGCGCTGTGGCAGTCGTTATCTGCAGACCACCCTGATCAAAATTACACAAAATTGCAAAAAAAAGGAGCGACCAGAAACCAGAAACACTCCATAACGTGAGCTACACAAAGTAACCAGTCCAATCCACAAACCCTGTTGATTAAACTTTGCTCAAGACTCTGGCGCTATACTCCAGCAGGAGTGGGGGCGGGAGAGAGGAAGGGGGGGGAGGGGGAGGAGAGGGTGGGGAGGGGCAAGGGGATGGGCAGGAGGAGGGAGGAAGAAGCGGGAGTGGGAGAGGCACCATTCTAACACAGGGACCTTCCTCCGGCAGCTATGGGTGAGAGGCTTATGGACGGCGCTGAACACTCGCTCGCCTTCCGCGCTCACCCCGACGATTTCAATTTTCCTCAATGCTTTAATCAGCAAGAGATGGAGTCAATTACAGCCTCAAGCCTCATCTCCAAGCTTCTTGGCCTCAAGATCACACTTTGCTCGAAACCTAATCAAATCCCCTCGGAGACAGTAGAGTGCCAGATCACTCGATCAGCCAGATAATACACCACCAAGATGTAGATCACAGGCTTCAACAGTAGCAGAACCACAGTTGAAAGAAAAAGAAGATGTTGAAAAAGAGAAAGAAGTAGTTTCGTGAACCGTCTGAAGGATGTCGTCCTCGGGCGTGTTGTTCACTGGTGCCATCTTCATACTTTCTAAGAAATTTGTAAAGACTCGGCATGTCATCTAACTTTGACAAAACTTCTATAGGTGTGCAGTGGTTGTATCACTGCAGGTGTGGAAACGCCAATGCCCTTGAGTGCAAAAGATTACAAAAAGCAGTGTATACAGCCCAGTTTATTACAAGCAAAGCCCTCCCCACCATTGAGCACATCTGCATGGACAGCAGCATCCATCAAGAACCTCCACCACCCAGGTGGTGCTCCATTCTCGCTGCTGCCTTCAGGGAGGGGGTACAGGAGCCTTAGGTCCCACACCACCAGCTTGAGGAGCAGTTATTACCCCTCAACTTCACTCACCCCAGTGCTGAACTCTTCCCACAACCCATGGGCTCACTTTGAAGGATCCTTCATCTCATGTTCGTTACTCATTGCTTTTTTTGTTTCTTTGGATTTTTTGTGAATGCCCACAAGAAAACAAATCTCAGAGTTGTACATGGAGATATATAAGTACTTCGATAATAAATTTACTTTGACTTTGAAAGTGGACAGCAGGTACACATTGAGATGATATAAAAGGAAAATAAACATTTAAATAGATAATTATGTACTATCATCTCAATGTGTACTTAAGAATGTATAAATAATTGTAGTTTTATACATATAAAAAAATGGAAAAGGTTATATGTGTGAAAAAAGTACATGATATTTGTGAATTCCTTATCCAAATAAAAATAAAATTAAGAAAAAAAGATAATAAAAAAAGAAAGTGGACAGCAGGACAGAGAACGTCCAGTACTTAGCCCACTGCTCTACCCCCTCTACGCTCATAACTGCGGAGCTAATCACAGGTCAAACATTACTTATAAATTCACTGATGACACCACTGTTGTCTGAGGTGGCAATCAGGAGGCGTACAGGAGATGGTTCAGTGTTGTCTCAACAAGAACCTCACATTCAATACCAGGAAGTCCAAGGAATTGGGTGTGGACTTCAGGAAGGGGAAATCAGGAGAATCCTCATTGAGCAGTCAGCAGTGGATAGGGTGAGCAGCTTCAAATTCCTGGATGTCAACATCTGAAAGGATCTATCTTGGTCCCAACACATCGATGCAGTCATGAGGAGGCATCCCAGTGGCTTTGCTTCAGAAGGCTCTTGCAAATTTCTATAGATGTGCAGTGGAGAGCATTTTGACTGGTGTATCACTGCCTAGTATGGCGGTCTCAATGCAGAGGATCAGAAAAAGCAGCAGAGGGTTGTAAATTCATCCAGTTCCATCATGGGCACAACTTCTCCACCATCGAGGACACCTTCAAGAGGAGGAGGCATCCATACCAACTTCAACATTCGGTACATACCCTCTTCTCAATGCTACCAACAGGGAGAAGGTACAGGGGCCGGAAGACACACACTCAATGATCCAGGAAGAGCTTCTTCCCTCTGTCATCAGATTTCTGAACAGTCCTTAAACAATACCTCATTATTCCTTTCTTTGCACTAATTATTTATTGCTGTAATTCAGAGATGTTTATGCCTTTGCTACAAAGTTCAGGTCACAGAGAGGTACAACACTACAGCACAGAAACAGACTCCTCATCTCATTTAGTCTGTGCTAAACTGTTATTCCGTCTAGTCCATCGGCCCATAGCTCTCTATATCCCTCTCATCCATGTACCTATCCAAACTTCTCTTAAATGTTGCAATCGAGTTCATGTTCACTACTTCCACTGGCACCTTCTGAGTGAAGAAGTTCTCCCTCAGATTCCCCTTAAGTATTTCACCCTTAACTCATACTTCCAGTTCTATTCTCACTCAAACTGAGGGAAACAGCCTGCATACATTTACCCTATCTATACCCCTCAGAATTTTGTTTGCCTCAGTAAGATCTCCCCTCCTTCATCTTAAGTACTGCATTCAGTGGGAGGTTAAAGTCCACAGGTGATACATCAAAGACTGCTGCCCTGCTCACTTTGGTTTGACACCTTTTGCCTATTTCTGATATTAACTGCACCTTAACAAGAGTGTCTGAGCAACCTGGTATCACACACCAGCTCAGGCCTGGAGTCTCTGTTTTCACTATCTTCTCTAGTTACACACTGGCATTAAAATCTTAAAACTGTTTTGTTTGCTTTTAACTGGACTTTTTGGAAATCTTTTCAAAGCCATCAGTAAACGCTTGCCAAAAAAAACCTCAGAAGAGCTGCAGAAGTTGAGGGCGGGGGCTGTCACAAATCAAACATAACTCTATCCACAGAACAGAAACAGGCCTTTCAACCCATCTGAGCCAGTGTGGAAATTTTGCCCCTCACAATCTTCCTCACACCCTTCTCCATCTCATCTTCTAAGCACATTAGAACATAGAACATTACAGCACAGTAGAGGCCCTTCAGGCCACAACGTTGTGCTGACCCATTAAGCTGCTCCACAATCAATTTAACCCTTCCCTCCTACATAACCCTCCATTTTACTTGCATCACTGTGCCTATCATTTCTTAATGCATGCATTTCTAAATGACGATAAATGAGGACTGAGTGTCCTCATAATCTAATCTAAGAGTCTCTTAACTGTCCTTAATGTACGTATCTGCCTCTACCACCACTCTAACAGCGCACTCCACAAATACACCGTACAAAATCCTACCTCTCATATCCCTCCGGCATTCCCTCCAATCACTTTGAAAATATGTCCTGTCGTATTAGTCTTTCCTGCCCTGACTGTCCACTACCTATGTCTCTGATCATCTTATACACCTCTATCAAGTCACTTCTCATCCTCCTTCACCCAGACTGAAAAGCCCTAGCTCGCTCAACCTTTCTTCATAAGACATGTTCTCTAATACAAGCAGCATCCTGGTAAATCTCCTCTGTACCCTCTCGAAAGATTCAACATTGTTGCTATGATGAGGCAACCAGAACTGAACACAATATTCCAAGTGTGCTCTCACCAGGGTCTTAAACAGCTGCAACATTACCTACACACAAAATACTCTGCAGATGCTGGGGTCAAAGCAACACTCACAACACGCTGGAAGAACTCAGCAGGTCGGGCAGCATCCGTGGAAACAATCAGTCAACGTTTCGGGCCGGAACCCTTCGTCAGGACTGAAGGGGGAGGGGGGCAGAGGCCCTATAAAGAAGGTGGAGGGATGGTGGGAAGGAGAAGGCTGGTAGGTTCCAGGTGAAAAACCAGTAAGGGGAAAGATAAAGGGGTGAGGGAGGGGAAGCAGGGAGGGGATAGGCAGGAAAGGTGAAGAAGGAATAGGGGAAAACACAATGGGTAGTAGAAGGAGGCAGAACCATGAGGAAGGTGATAGGCAGCTAGGGGAGGGGGCAGAGTGAAATAAGGATAGAGGAAGGGAATTACTGGAAGTTGGAGAATTCTATGTTCATACCAAGGGGCTGGAGACTACCTAGATGGTATATGAGGTGTTGCTCCTCCAACCTGAGTTTAGCCTCATCATGGCAGTAGAGGAAACCATGTATGGACATATCCGAATGGGAACGTGAAGCAGAGTTGAAGTGGGTGGCAACTGGGAGATCCTGTCTGTCTTGGCGGATGGAGCGGAGGTGCTCGACAAAGCGGTCCCGCAATCTGCATCGGGTTTTACCGATGTAGAGGAGGCTGCACCGGGAGCACCGGATGCAATAGATGACCCCAACAGACTCACAATATTACCTCGTGGCTCTTGAACTCAATCCCCCAACTAATAAAGACCAACATGTCTTTATCAGTTCTTAACCACCCTATCAATTTGAATGGCAACTTTGAGGGATCTAAGGACTTGGATCCTAAGATCCTTCTTGTCCTCCACGTTGCCAAGAATCCTGTCACTAACCTTGTATTTTACCTTCAAGTTTGATCTTCTAAAGTGTTCACACTCCACACTTTTCTCGGTTGAATTTCATCTGCCAATTCTCAACCCAGTTCTGCAACCTCTCAATGTCCCAATATAACCTGTGATAACCTTCTACACCATCCAGAACACCACAGATGCTCACGTCATCTGCAAACTTATTAATCCACCCTTCTACTTCCTCATCCAGGCCACTTTTACAGAATTCAAAGGGCAGGGATCCCCGTGGAACATCACTGGTCACAAACTTCCAGGCAGAATGCACTCCATCTGCCTTCTGTGGGCAAGACAATTCTGAATCCATGCACAAGCAAGAGAAAACCTGCAGATGCTGGAAATCTGAGCAACACACACAAAATGCTGCAGGCCAGGCAGCACCTAGGGAAAAGAGTTCAGCTGACGTTTTGGGCCGAGACCCTTCAGCTGGATCTTTTTCTTTCCAGTCCTGCTGAAGGGTCTCGACCCAAAACGCTGACTGTACTCTTTTCCACGGATGCTGTCTAGCCTGCTGAGTTTCTCCTGAATCCATGCAGCCAAGTTTCTCTTAATCATTCCAGACCAGGAGCTCCCAACCTGTGGTCCATGGACCCCTTGCGTAATGGTATCGGTCCATGGGATTAAAAAAGGTTGGGAACCCCTGTTCTAGACACTTTATCAATAACATAAGGCATAGGATATAGGAACAGAACTAGGCCATTCAGCCCATTAAGCCTGCAATACCATTCAATCATAGCTGACTTTTTTTCAACCCTATTCTCTCACCTTCTCCCTCATAACCCTTGGACCTCACCCTACCCACCGCCCCCCCCCCCCACCAATCAAGAGTTCATCAGTCTCTGCCTTAAAGACACCCAATGACTTGGCCTCCACAGCCCTCTGTGGCATCAAATTCCACAATTTCACCAGCCTCTGTTCGAAGAACCTCCTCCTCACCTCAGTTTTAAAGGGATGTCCCTTTATTCCGAGACTGTGCCCTCAGATCATAGACTGCCTCACTAATGGAAACAACCTCTCCACACTCACTCTATCCAAGCTTTTCCATATCCAGGAGGTTTCAATGAGATTCATCCTCTCCCAGTGCTTCTGAAGTCCATCAAGTAGAAACCCAGTTTATTTGAAGTCTGTTTCTCTGGTAGTGCATACACCTTCAGTAACACACTCAGAGCTAAAGAATGATGTCTGAATTCACAATAAAACACCACAGAATGGTAAACAAAAGCAAAAAGAAATCAGGACTTATATTTTTGAATAGGAAGAAACCAACAGACTTAGTTTGTAGGGCAGTTCTAAAAGACCTTACTGAAAGGATGGACTGGAATTATAAGGAGAAACTGACTGGGCTTTATTTTCCCCGGAGCACGAGAGTGTTAAGGAGTGACCTTAAAGAGGTTTATCAAATTATGCAGTGCAGAAGTGAATGCTCACAGTCTTTTACCCCCCAGAGTAGGGGAAGATCTAATAGGTTGGCTTTGTTTGTCACACTTAAAGCAAAACATCAAAACATACAGTGAAATGTGTCAACAACCAACACGGTCCGACACTGTGCTGGGAGAGGTCTGCAAGTGTCACCACGCTTCCAGCGGCATCATCGCGTGCCCACAACTCCCTAACCCTAACCCGTACATCTTTGGGAATGTAGGAGGAGAGTCTAAATTGAGATTTGAGGGTGAAAGGAGACACTTGGGACAGGTTTTTCCTACACAGAGGATGGTGGGTACATGGAACGAGCTGCCCGAGGAAGTGGTAAAGGCAGGTACAACTGCAGCATTTAAAGGGACATTTTGACGGGTTCATGGGCAAGGAAAAGTTTAGAGGGACCAAATGCAGGCAAATGGGACTAGCTCAAGCAAGCAATTTTATCAGCATGAATGAGTTGGGCAGAAAGGCCGTTTCCATGCTGTTTAACTCTGAATCACAAGCAACTCAGACACTATCAGACCACCTGAACTGGTCAGGTTGGTTTGCCGCCGACCCTTAAAGTTAAAAATAGTGAGCATCATATAATAAAATACATTAATCAAAAAGATATATCTATGAACCCATGGGACCCATAGGGTCACGAGGTAATGTTGCACCTCAGTAAAGTTGTGGTTAAATGACACGTGGAGTATTGCATTCAGTTTTGGTTGCCTCATTATAGGATGGATGTGGGAGCTGGATATGGATCCCACAGGAGTGCCACGGCAGTGTAATGGTTAGCACAATGCTATTACAGCTCTGGGTGTCTGAGTTCGGAAATCAATTCTGCCTGTAAAGAATTTATATGCTCTTCCCAGGTTTCCTCCGGGTGCTCCGGTTTCCTCCCACAGTCCTAAGACATACCGGTTAGTAGGTTAATTGGTCATTGTAAACCGTCTGGTGATTAGGCTGGGGTTAAATAGGTGGGCTGCTGCATGTAGGCTCATTGCACCAGAAGGGCCTGTTCCATGCTGTATCTCGAAATAAAACAAAATCACAAATTCACTATTCCACTTTTGCACTATTTTTAATTGTGACTTCTAGAGGTTTATTTTATGTATTACACTGCCCCGTTGCCACAAAACAACAAATTTCACGACATACGTTGGCGATAATAAACCTGATTCAGATTTAGTGTGAGATTTTCATCGTGCAGCAAGTCAACGTTCCTTAACCTATTTGCCATTGTGGATCACTTTGTAACTCTCATATCGTTACAGCTGCTGCACGCCCACAGTTTTTATTTTGTTATCTGATAGTTACACAATTCAAATTAATTTTCCATTTTTTGGAGAAAAATATTTGGAACAGGGAACAGGAAGTGAAATGGAATTGTTATAAATTTTTCCTCATTAGACAACGCACCCAGTCCAAGTTATGTGTTGTAACCTGGATTGAGTGAATTATCTAATGAGGAAAGGCTAGACATGAATCCATGAAAGTTTAAGAAGAATGAGAGGAGTCTTGACTGAAGCATAAAAGTTTCTAAACAATTTCTCTTCTGGGAGAATCTAAACATAGAGATCACCATTTAAACAAGATCTTTAAAATGGTCTCAGTGGGCTGTGAGTCTTTGGAAATTGGTTCCTCAAAATCCATTGAAAGCAGGATTGTAGACAGATTCTTGAAACATGAAAACATGTGTAAAACAGGTTTTACACATTTTTCCCTGGATTCCATTGTTTTTCATGGATTCTATTGTATTTCTTTATTTTCCTCAAGAAAATAAATCTCTTGGTTGCCGCAAGAAAATAAATCTCAACATTGTATATGGTATTCATATTTTGATAATAAATTTATTTATATTTTTATTGGGATACAGCATGCAACAGGTTCTTCCAAGTCACCTAGCAATCCCCCGATTTAAACCTAGCCTGATCACGGGACAATTTACAATGACTAATTAATCTACCAGCCAGTATGTCTTTGGACTGTGGGAGGAAACCAGAGCACCCGGAGGAAACGGGGAGAACATACGAACTCCTTACAGGCAGCACTGGGAATTGAACCTGGGACGCTGATACGGTAAAGCGTTGAGCTAACCACTGCACTACCATGCTGCCCCAAGTTTACTTTGAACTTCATACGGAATGAACTGTCAAGGGTGGTGGTATAGAGGCAGATACGATGGAGGCGTTTAAGAGGCTCTCAGGTGGGGACATGGACATTGTGTAGGCAGAAGGGATTAGTTTAGTTAGGCATTTACTTTCTAGTTTAATTTGCTCAGTGTAACACTGTGAGCTGAAGGGCCATACTTGTGTTGTATTGCTCTACATTCTGTTGGCGTGGGTAGGCAGCAGTGCAGAGTTGAGGTTACAGTGAGATCAGCATTGATCTGATTGAATGGGGGATAGTCTTTTGGGGCAGAGTGGCCTTCTCCTGTCCATAATACATGTGCTCCTCTATGAAAAGGAGGCAACCAATGTAGGGCAAGAACCAGAAGAGTTGTGCAATGCAGCAGTCTAAATAAGGAGCTGGAGATGTTGCAAATGCTTTAGAAGTTCCCCCCACAAACTATCTGCCAGTTCCCCCCAGAGTCAAATATAGTTATTGAGTGAAAGTATGGATGTGTACCTGCTACAGGAGAAGGTTTCCGAAGCACCAGCCATCTATTTTTCCACTGGAGTTTCATGTAAAATAAAATACAACACGAAGTTAACAGAGCAGCCCGGCACATACCACTTAGCTCAAGCCAACAACTTTTAATTTTCCACTACGGCGGATCCACAAACCTTTTTCCCGTCTCTCAGTTTTACTTGGCCCTCCGCGACAACTGAATCCGTCATCTTCAGTCATGGTCGTAAACAGCTGCAAACCTTTCAGGGTCACTTTCAAAATAGCTCGCTGAGCTGAGCTCCCACAGCCCGGACCGCTCAGCAGAGAAGCCGGAGCCCTCTGACGCCTCTCCCCGACCACCTGCTCCACCCCCAGGACCCAGGCGCGAGGGAGGGCTCTCCTCTTAAAGCAGAATGCTTCCCCTGAACTTTATTCAGAACCAGAACCAAATCAGGTTTAGTATCACCGGCACGCGTCGTGAAATTTGTTGTTTTGCAGCAGCAGTACAGTGCAAGACATAATATTTGTCAAAAACTATAAATTACAATAAAATAGATAAAAATTAAATTAAATTAGTACGAAAAGCAAAAAATATTGAGGTAGTGTACATGGGTTTATTTTCCAGTCAGACATCTGATGCTGGGGGGAAAGAAGCTGTTCCTGAATCGTTGAGTGAGTGCCTTCAGCCTTCTGTACCTCCTCCCTGATGGTAGCAATGAGAAGAGGGCATGTCCTGGGTGAGGGGGGAGATCCTTAATGATGGATGATGTCTTTTTGAGGCAATGCCTTTAGATGATTCTGGTGGTTTTTCCCTTTTCCACCTATCGCTGCTGCTTTTGTTTTACAAGTATATACTTATTATAAATTCAAACCACTGCAACGCCATTGTACAATCACATTACAAATAAAAACAAAACGGACTAAACTAACACGTCCAAGTTCAAGTTTATTGCCATCTGACTGTACATACATACAACCAAATAAAACAACATTCCTCTGGACCCACAAAACATGTATCACACAGCGCATAAAACAAAAATATTGCCACAGATAAGTTATTAAAATATAAATCAAAATGCATGTGAAGTTCGCCAACCAGCCCCTGACTAGGAGTTGAGGATGCCACCGTCTTCCTGCTGAACCGTGTCTACGCCCACCTGGACAAGCCAGCGAGCACTGTGAGGGTCATGTTTTTTGACTTCTCCAGTGTGTTCAACACCATCCGCCCTGCTCTGCTGGGGGAGAAGCTGACAGTGATGCAGGTGGATGCTTCCCTGGTGTCATGGATTCTTGATTACCTGACTGGCAGACCACAGTACATGTGCTTGCAACACTGTGTGTCCAACAGAGTGATCAGCAGCACTGGGGCTCCACAGGGGACTGTCTTGTCTCCCTTTCTCTTCACCATTTACACCTTGGACTTCAACTGCTGCACAGAGTCTTGTCACCTTCAGAAGTTTTCGGATGACTCTGCCATAGTTGGATGCATCAGCAAGGGAGATGAGGCTGAGTACGGGGCTACGGTAGGAAACTTCGTCACATGGTGTGAGCAGAATTATCTGCAACTTAATGTGAAAAAGACTAAGGAGCTGGTGGTAGACCTGAGGAGAGCTAAGGTACCGGTGACCCCTGTTTCCATCCAGGGGGTCAGTGTGGACATGGTGGAGGATTACAAATACCTGGGGATACGAATTGACAATAAACTGGACTGGTCAAAGAACACTGAGGCTGTCTACAAGAGGGGTCAGAGCCGTCTCTATTTCCTGAGGAGACTGAGGTCCTTTAACATCTGCCCGGATGATGCTGAGGATGTTCTACGAGTCTGTGGTGGCCAGTGCTATCATGTTTGCTGTTGTGTGCTGGGGCAGCAGGCTGAGGATAGCAGACACCAACAGAATCAACAAACTCATTCGTAAGGCCAGTGACGTTGTGGGGATGGAACTGGACTCTCTCACGGTGGTGTCTGAAAAGAGGATGCTGTCCAAGTTGCATGCCATCTTGGACAATGTCTCCCATCCACTACATAATGTACTGGTTGGGCACAGAAGTACATTCAGCGAGAGACTCATTCCACCGAGATGCAACACAGAGCGTCATAGGAAGTCATTCCTGCCTGTAGCCATCAAACTTTACAACTCCTCCCTTGGAGGGCCAGACACCCTGAGCCAGTAGGATGGTCCTGGACTTATTTCATAATTTACTAGCATAATTTACATATTACTATTTAATTATTTATGGTTCTATTACTATTTACTATTTATGGTGCAACTGTAACGAAAACCGTTTTCCCCCGGGATCAATAAAGTATGACTATGACTATGACTAAGTGCATAGCACAGGTAAACAGTAACTTACATAATTCAGCCCATCACCCTACTGGGGCATAGGCTGTTGACGTACCTTGCCCGAGTCCTCTGACCTGGGCCAGTCCTTTGTGTTCTCTTCAGGTGTAGCCCATCTTCTTGCTCTAGCCTTCCTCCCCCAGGGATGAGGACTTTGGAGCTTCTGCTAGCATTTCTGTAGCACTGAGTTTTTACTGAATGGGGTGGCTCACCCCATGCCTGCTCTTTTTCCTTTCTCAGCCGGGCTTGGGACTGTCCAAGGTAGAATTATGTAAACAGCAAAGAGTACAGTAAACAACTCACTGTCCCAGTGTGGCCCCATCCTTATTTATTCCCACAGTGCAGTGATCAACTCCCTCAAAACGCCTCTCACTATCCTGTGGATGCTCGTGTCCTTTTTCCACAGTTACCCAGGCATGGATGTATATTCATGGATGAACATTCCCAGGCAGTCCGCCCAGACGGAACTGCCCAACTCCAAGACCCACAGATAGCTACCTAATTCAGCCCCAGGAACAGATTAATCCTCCCTTAGTTAGCCCTGCTGGGGGAGTCACAGGCAGAGAACCTGGGACAGTACACTGGAGGGATAGGCTCTTCGGTTCTCAAACTCCATGCTGAGCATGCACGCAGTCCAACATACGTACACATCCCAATGTGTATACGCACATACACACACACGCGCGCGCGAATATACATGAACATACACTGAGTGTACATGGTCTCCTGCTGTAGCCCACCGTTTCAAGGTTCGATGTGTTGTGCATTTAGAGACGCTCTTCTGCACACCACTGTTGTAATATGGTTATTTGAGTTACTGTCGCCTTCCTGTCAGCCTGAACCAGTCTGACTATTCTCCTCTGACCTCTCTCATTAACGAGGTGATTTCACTCACAGAACTGTCACTCTTACTTAAGCCTATCACTCCTGCTGGGGCATACACCGTCGATATCCGCTCACCAGATTCCCCTGTCCTTTCAAGTTTTTCCCAGATTTAGCCCATCTTCTTCTTTTTTCTCCCAGGGATGGGGTCTCTGGAGGTTCTGGTGTTTCTGTAGGACTGGGATTTTTATGGGATGCAGTCACTAGCCCCATGCCCAATCCTCCTCCTTTCTCAGCTGGGTTTGGGACCATCCCTGGCAGAGTTAAACTTCCACTCACTGGATTTTTTTTTTGCTTTTCGCACCACTCTCTGTAAACTCTAAGAGATGGTTATGCGTGAAAATCCCAGGAGATCAGCAGTTTATGAGATACTCCAGTACCTTATAAAATGGCCACTGAGTGTATGTTCATGATCTTCTGCTACTGTAGCCCATCCACTTCAAGGTTCGACATATTGTGCATTCAGAGATGTTCTTCCACACACCATTGTTGTAATGTGTGGTTATTTGAGTTACTGTCGCTTTCCTGTCAGCTTGAACCAGTCTGGCCACAACAGGCCCTTCAGCCCATAATGTTGCGTCAACCCTATAACCTACCTGTTGTGTTTGCTCATCTATAACTACTGATGACACCCGAAGCTAGGAGATAGAACAAAACTGGAAATCAAAATAAACCTTTATTCAGTAAGCTCACGTAACTACAAAACTCTCAATACTCAGTACATCCCAAAGCACGACAATTTAAATGGTTTACCCAAGAACTTTTGAGACATTGATAGATATAACAACCAATCAGTGTAAGTCAACCTGGGATTGGTTGTCAGCTGACCAATAGGCATTGGTTGTTTCAGCTCACCATACACCTCCCTTTTGAAGATGATTACCTGTACGATATGAGCTGAGAGTTGACTTGGATTTAAACAACTGGCTTACGCAGGGGATCAGAGTGCTGTCTCTTCCTCGTTGAAAACTTAACTATGATGTTGGAGCTGTGCTTAGCCTCACAGTCACAAATATAAAGCTGGTAGAGCATGGGGATAAGCGCACAGCCTTATGGTGCATCTGTGCTGATGGAGATTGTGGAGGAGATGTTGTTGCCAATTTGAACTGACTGGGGTCTGCAAGTGAGGAAATCAAGAATCCGATTGCACAAGGAGGTGTTGAGGTCTGGGATTTGAAGCTTATTGATTAGTTCTGAGGGAACAATAGTATCAAATGCCAAGCTGTAGTCAATGAACAGCACATTGATGTATGCATCTACGCTGCCCAGGTGTTCCAGGACCGAACGAAAATCCAGTGAAATGGCATCTGCTGTTGATCCGTTGTGATGGTAGGCAAACTGGAGTGCATCCAAGTCACTTCTCGGGCAGGGTTTGATATATTTCACCACCAACCTCTCAAAGCACTTCATCACACCTGTTGTAAGTGCTACTGGACAACAGTTAGTGAGGCAGGTCACTGGTATAATGAAGCCTTCTTGAAGCAGCTGGGTACCTCTGACTGCTGAAGCAAAAGATTAAAGATAACGGTGAACACTCCAGCCAGTTGATAAGCACAGGCCTTTAGTACTCAGCCAGGTTCGCCATCTGGGCCAGATGCTTTCCTTGAGATCACACTCTTGAAGGATGCTTTCACGTCGGCCTCAGAGTCTGAAATCACAGGGACATCGGGATCTGTGGGAGTTTGTGAAAGTGCCTCCATGTTTTGATAGTCAAAGAGAGCGTAAAAGGCATTGAGCTCGTCTGGGAGTGAAGTCTTGTTGTCACCTACAGTTCTGTGCAAAAGTCTTAGGCACGTATATATAGCTAGGGTGCACAAGACTTTTGCACAGTACTGTACTTGTCAACATGGAGCGGAAAGCGACTTTGTAAATCTGGCGGGTTTTGGTAATGGTGAGGGTGGAGTCCCACTGGAGGGGTGTGGGACAGGTGGCAGAGAAGGAGTGCCAGGCAGGTGGGTGGTGTGGATGCAAACACACCCAACCCTGAGACACCAGGCACGGTCATTTGATTCCAAACAATTGGTTCATTGATCATTACAGAATGCCTCTCTGGTGCTTTCCACTCCCTTCCCTCTCCCTTCTCCTTTTCCCAACCATGATTCCCCTCTCCCCGCCCCCTTTCCACTCCCAGTCCACAATAGTGACCCATAACAGAATCGGTTTATCATCACTCACATATGTGATGAAATTTGATTTTTTGTGGCAGCAGTACAGTGCAAAACATAAAATTACTACAGTACTGTGCAAAAGCCTTATGCACCCTACCCTTTTACACACACACATATATACATATATCTCTAAGACCTTTGCACAGTACTGGTTTCACTTTGTAGGAGGTGATTGCATTCAAGCCCTGTCACAGCTGTCCAGCATCTTTCAATGATTCACGTTTGGTCCAGAATTGCCACTTCGCATGAGAGATTGCTTTCTGGAGGTCGTACCCTAACCTCTTCTATTTCGCTTGGTCATCGGACCTGGGTGCCACTGATCTGGCCCTGGGCAGATTGCGGATCATATGGTTCATGCAGGGCTCCTGGTTGGTTGAATGATTTTGTGGGACACACTTGTCTATGACTGTATTTATAAAGTCCGTGACAACCATGGTGTATTCGTTCAGATCCTCTAATGAGTCCTTGAACATGACCCAGTCTACCAACTCAAAGCAATCCCATAGCCGCTCCTCAGCCTCCCGTGACCACCTCTTCGTTGAGTAAACTCTTCTCCAGCTTCCAGCCAGGTACAGGTATCATTTATAACTGATGTTTCGATGACAAACTCAGGGATGATGCCTGGGCATGTCTAATCAATGGTGTTTATACCACCGTAGTCCGTCCCTTCTGATTATTTAGTCCTCATCAAATTGGGTTCCTGCTCTTCCACCTTGTATACAATTGAATTCCAGTTCTTACTTAGAGTGAGACCTTTGTCTTTTTCCTCAATGGCCATTGCGAATGCAGTGTTCTGCTACTG
Organism: Mobula birostris; assembly: GCF_030028105.1. Lineage (NCBI taxonomy): Eukaryota > Metazoa > Chordata > Chondrichthyes > Myliobatiformes > Myliobatidae > Mobula > Mobula birostris. Next base: position 11,668,338 of record NC_092374.1, on the reverse strand, counting down.
CCAATTTCTCTGGGTATATTTCCACTGTTTCTGGATCACCGGGATTCTGAAGAAATATCGGATTAATGTCATTCACAAACTCATAAGGAAGAGGCCGGCTGATGTTTACAGGATTTGCTGTGAATGCGGTGCAGCGCATATTGGCCAGACAAGGATGCATGGTGGAAATCTGCATCAAGGAGCACAGGAGGTGAATCCGTTTGGGTTACCCAGAGAAATCAGCGGTAGTAGAACACTGCATTCACAATGGCCATAGGATTGACTTCAATAGCACAAAACTACTGTACCGCAACAATGGGTTTTGGGGCCACCTGGTGAAGGAAGCCATTGAAATAAAACTAGAGGAAATTTTAACAAAGACAAAGATCTCACTCAAAGTAAGAACTGGAATTCAATTGTAAACAAGGTGGGAGAGCAGAAACCTGATAGGATGAGGACTAGCCAGTCAAGAGGGTCAGACTATGGGGGTATAAATACTATCAGACCAGACATGCCCAGGCATCATCCCTGATGATGATGGCAGAGTTTGTCATTGAAACGTCGATTATAATCTCTCCTGTACCAGCTGGAAGCCCATGAAGAGTATATTCGTCATATACGCCAGGAAAGCACTAGATCCTTTTTCACCTCTTTGTTGTCCTTATCTCTGGAGCCTTGCTCTTTAGCCTCTGCCTGTGTGCAGGTAGGAGAATGACAGACAAGTGATTCAATTTACTGAAATGCAGTCCAGGGTAGGCATTCCTAATCGTAGTATAGCAGTGGTTGAGTGAATTGGGACCCCTGGTGCTACAAGTGATGTGTTGATGATAATTGGGAAAAGATTTCTCCAAACAAGCCTGACTGAAGTCCTTGACTCTGATTTGAGAAGTGTCAGGGTAGGCTGTTTCTTGTTTTCTAATCACGGCGTTCAAAGCATTGAGTGCTTGTTTAGCATCTGCTTTTGACGGTAGGTAAACTGCATGAAACAGAGAATGCAACAATTATCAAAGTTGCTGGTGAACACAGCAGGCCAGGCAGCATCTCTAGGAAGAGGTACAGTCGACGTTTCAGGCCGAGACCAGAATTCCTGTTGTTTGCGAATGCAACAATTCCTCATTTCCCAATAATACTGAAATGTTACCCCTTAGGTCTTCCATCTCACTCTCACAGAGGAAAACTCTCTTGGTAAGTAGAACAGTTGGCACTTAATCATCAGATGTTTCAGGCTGGGGAGAAAAGAGTGTGATATGACCACTACGTCCCAGCATCACAAAGAGTTTATCATGAAACACAATCCCCCACCTTTTGCCTTCTCTGAATCAGAAGTCCAGCTCATACTGTGTATTGAGAAGCCCTTGGGTCTTACTGACGTATCTGACGTGCCCAGAGTGAGCCACCTCTCTGTGAAACATAGAACGCAGCAATTCCTCATTTACCACTGATACTACGATCTTGCCCATAGGTCCTCAATTTGGAAAATCTGTGAGTTTAATTCCTCAGCATTTCAGCCTGGTTTGGAGCCCTCCCCTCCCCTACTTCTTCTCTTGTGGTCATAGCAGTGTACTCTCATCCACTTAAAGGTGCCATACCTGCATGCTTGAGAGTTAATTCTGCAGAGTCTTTCAGAAGATCGTGAAATTGCTAGTTCATTAAGACAGTTCAAAGGTACATTGTTTAAAGGAAAATTACATGCTGCAGATTGCAGTGACAGTAACTCAGAAGAAGTATATATAGAAGTTTTGTAAGCAACCAGCAAAATATCACCGCCATTGATTCATGCCATGTTCAGCAGTACGCAATTTTTGGAGCAAAGTGCATGACATCCACAAGTTATCTATACTGGCAAACTCAACTTGGATCATATCTTCATAATGTTTGAACCATGATGCAAAGGCAACTCATGAATCAGCTTTGAACTGGAAATTGGTAATGGATGTAACAACTGGCTCATATGTTTGGTTTTTGACACCAATTTCGATTAACTTCACCTTCAAACTGAGCCTGCTGCTGTTGAGGGCCAGCAACTTTAAATTCCTTGGTGTGATCATTTTAGAGTACCTCTCCTGGGCACAGCACATAATATTACAAAGAGAGCAAGACAACACTTCTACTGCCTGAGAAGTTTGTTAAGATTTGGAAATGACATCTATGAAAAACTTCTTTTGATGTGTGGTGGAGAGTATATCGACTGGCTGCATTACAGCCTGGTATGGAAACACCAATGTCCTTGAACAGAAAATCCTACAAAAGTAGTGAATACGACCCAGTCCATCACAGGTAAAGCCCTCCCCTCCATTGAGCACATTTGAACTAGAAAGCTGGCATAGGAAAGCAGCATCCATCATCAGGGACCCTCACCCCCAGCTAGGCCATGCTCTCTTCTCGCTGCTGCCATAACGGAGAAGGTACAGGAGCCCTGGGACTCACACCACCAGGTTCAGGAATAGTTATCACACCTCAACCATCAGGCTCTTGAACCAGTGGGGATAACTTCACTCACCCCATCACTGAAAGGATCCCACAATCTATGGACTCACTTTCAAGGCCTTTTCATCTCATGTTCTTGATATTTATTACTTACTTATTATTATAATAATTATTATTATTTCTTTTTCTTTCTTTTTTTCTTCTTGTATTTGCACAGTTTGTTGTCTTTTGCACACGGGTTGTCTGTCCTGTTGGGTGCAGTCTTTCATTGACTCTTTTATAGCTATTGGAATTATTGAGTATGCCTGCAAGAAAATGAATCTCAGGGTTGAATATAGTGACATATATGTACTTTGATAATAAATTTACTTTGAAATTCGAACTTATACAACTGTAAGTTTTCTGCTGAAATTACCACATGGATATGATACAGCACCTTGTCGCCAACATATCATGTTCACTCGTCTATAACCACTGATGAGACCTGAAGTCAGGAGACAGAACAAAGCTGGAACTCAAAGAAACCTTTATTCAGTAAAACCACACAACTACAAAAATCTCAAAACTCAACAGTACCTCCCAAAGCACGACTACTTAAATATTTGAGACATCGATAGGAGCAACGACCAATCAGTGAGTCAGCCTGGGATTGGTTGTCAGCTGACCAATAGGCATTGGTTGTTTTGGCTCGCTGAACCATTACTCTGATGGTTGTCTGTCACATCCAACGATGACAGGAAACCTGTGCGGGAGAGTTTTTAGTCATACTTTATTGATCCCAAGGGAAATTTAAAGTGGAAAAGCATTGCACTGGGGCTGTTCCACTCTCCCAACCTCAGAAGTCCAGGTCCAGTGGCATGAGTAGTTGTCACAACTGGGGCCTTCCTTGGTTGCAGTGGATAATTGTGACTTCTTCTGTGCCTTGTCATGCCTTCCACTCTCCACGTAGCGTTGCAGCACTGCCTTCCTGGCCATTGCATCGCTAAGATCAATCTAACCCTTCCCTCCTACATAGTTCAAACAAGAGAAAATCTGCAGATGTTGGAAATCCGAGCGACACACACAAGATGCTGGAGGAACTCAGCAGGCCAGGCAGCATCTATTCCTACATAGTTCTCCATTTTTCTATCATCTGTCTATCTACAAATTTTCCAAATGCCCTTAATGTATCTGCCTCTAACACCATTCCTGGTAGGGCATCCCACACACCTACCACTCTCTGTATAAAAATAACTTACCTCTGACATCCCCCCTATACTCTCCTCCAATCAACTTAAGATTATTCCCCCTGGAATCTCCCCCCACGGAAGAAGTCTCTAGCTGTATAGTTGATCTATACCTCTTATCATCTCATACACCATTGTCAAGCCTGGGGCAGATTCCTGAAATACCCTGCCCATCAACGTGTGGGTGTACCACCACTTTGCAGATTGCAGTAGTTCAAAAAGACATTTCACCACTGCCTTCTCGAGACCAACTAGGGATGGGTAATTAAATGCTGGCTCAGCCTTCAAAAGACCACATCCCCAGAATAAATCAAGGAAAACATCCATGAAAGGACTTCTGTCCCTCAGTACATGGTGTGTGGGGAACCTTCTAATCTGCTGCAGCCCATCATCACCAATCACTGTCCACCACCGGCCAATCTGCCTCATCGTTGCACTTACCTCAAGCATAGAGGTCCATCAACAAAGATCCCACCAAAGTTTCAAAGTACATTTATTATCAATGTGTGCATTCAGAACAGAACTCTGAGATCCGCCCTCCCGCAGGCAGTCATGAATCAAAGAAGCACATGGAACCCGTTCAAAGGAAACATCAAACGTCCAACACATGAACAGCAAAGAGCGGGTGAACAACACACAGAATATCAAACGTCAAACAGGGAGTCCGGGGTATTCAGCTAAGTTCAGTTCAGCACCGTGCTGCTAGCCCACCACAGGCCACAGAGCCCGTCTTCACCGAAGTGCCCCAGTTCTCACCAACTGCCCTGATCAAATCACTCAAAAACACCAGTAAACAAAAAATAACGAGAATCCAGAAACTCATACAACATGAAGCTCAAAGTCCCTCAAGACAAGTCCACAGCCACCTGCCTCACTGATCAACCCTTGCAACGTGGATCCCAAGGCTCCTGCACCTTCCTCTGACAGCAGCCAGTGAAAGGGAGAGGAAGACCTGTCCAATGCAGTCAGATGGTGCTGAACGCCCTCCATCCTCCTCTCTCGTCTTCGTCAACTTCGACCTTGCCCGATACCTCAGTCGGAGAGAAGCAATAGAGTCGATCATGGGCTTACGCCCCATCTCCAGGTGTCAAAGCCAGACACTCAGCTCCAAACTTCACCGAATTCCCTCGGAGATAGCAAAGTGCCAGATCGCTCAGTCGGCCCAAAAGCACGCCATCAATGTAAATTACAGGTTCCAATCGCACGCAGGTTCGTAGTAGAATCATATTTCAAAGCAGAAGGGAAAGAAAAGAAATGAAAGAAGTAGCTTTGTGAATTGCCTGCAGGACGTCACCGTTGCTCGCATTGTTTTCTGGCGCCATCTTGAAAATCATCCAGGCCATGCCATCCTCTTACAGATATCACCAGACAGGAAGTACAGAACCCTGGAGTCCCACACCACCAGGTTCAAGAACAGTTACTTCCCTTCAACCATTTGTCACAACACTAATCACTACAGTTTTGCAAAACTATGACCACCTTGTACTAAAATGGATTTACTTTTTTTTCTTTCTTGTAAAAATGGTGTCTAGTTTATGTTTAATTGTTGCCTTTGTTGTAAATGCTGCCTCGCACCTACTAGTACATTAAAACAACAAACTTTGTGTTAATAGTCAGAATAGTTCCAATGCTGGACATCCGACATAACGAAAAGGAAATTTCTGGAAGCACTTGGCAGGTCAGTGGAGCAAGAAGCACATTTTGGGTCAACAGCCCTTTGTCACAGCTGTGCCTGAGGAAAACATGTTACCTTAAACAAAAGCAGAAAATGGAGACACAAAGAGGCTGCAGATGCTGGAATCGGGAGCAGCAGTCTGCTGGAGGATCTCAGCAGGTTGAGCGGCATCTGTGGACGAGGGGAAGGAATTGCCAAAGTTTCAGGTCAAAATGCTGGAAAAGTTCAACAGTTCAGTCAGCATCTGTGAAAACGGTAAAACAGAGACAATGTCCTGACCATTTCTGACAACTTCCAAAGGAGACTGAGGCAAGCGAGGCCCCCCCAGCCCACCTCCCCACTACATTCTAACCAATCTTTACAGGAGCACCATTGAGACTGATCTGACCAGCTGCATCCAGCACGGTCTGATTTGGGAATCACAAGACCCTACAAAGGCTTATGAAGACTGCCAAGAGGACCTGTCTTCCATCCATCCGTGATTCTTACCAGGAGCACTGCGTGCACAAAGTCCTTAGCATTGTCAATGATTCCCTCCCATCCATCTTTGACCCTCTACTATCTGACAGGAGGTACCATAGCATTAGGACAAGGACTGTTAGGATGGGAAACACCTTCTTCCCTCAGTCGTGAGACTACAGAATTCCCTGCCACCACCCAGGTCTCACCATGTATGAAACAGTAGCATTATACTGTTTACTTTTAACTTGCAATGTAAATGCACCTTATTACTTGTTAATTTATTGGTGATAATATTACTATATAATGTATGTAGTGTGCGAGTTACACGCAGTGTGTGTGCACCTTGGTCTGGAGGGACATTGTTTCATTTGGCAGTGTAGGTGTGTATGGTTAAAATGACAATAAGCTGAACTTGAACTTGAAAGGGTCTTCTACTAGAAACATTCAAGTTTTCCCTCACCACAGATGCCGCCTGACCTGCTAAGTGCTTTCAGCATTTTCTTTTTCTCCTTCAATACCTGCAGTTTTTTTCTTTGATTTTCAAATTAATTATAAATCACAGAGGCTTTTAATTTCCATTCCCAATATTTTTAGCAACAAACAAAACACGAGCATTCCAAGAAAATACATTTTTAATGACACCATAATTTCTTTTTTATAATGCATTTGCAGCCATGAGCTGGACACTAATTTCTTATTTCACAAAAGACCCTGGTCCAGCCAGAATTAAGATTTAATTTCCCAGTCACGAGAAAATCTGCAGATGATGCAACGCAACACACACACAAAGTGCTGGAAGAACTTAGCAGAACATGCAGCATCTATGGAAAAGAGTAAACAATCAACATTTTGAGGTGAAATTCTTCTTCAGGACTTGATGGCATGAACATCGATTTCCTGAACTTCCGGTAATTCCCCCCTCACCATTCCCCATTCCTGTTTCCATCTCTCACCTTATCTCCTTACCTGCCCATCTCCTCCCCCTTCCCTTTCTTCCATGGTCTCTTGTCCTCTCCTGTCAGATTCCCCCTTCTCCAGCTCTTTGTCTCTCCTACCAATCAACTTCCCAGCTCTTTACTTCACCCCTTCCCCTCTCCGTTTCAACTGTCACCGCTCACCTTGTACTTATTCCTCCCCTCCCCTCACCTCCTTAATCTGACTCTTCCCCTTCCTTTCCAGTCCTGCTGAAGGGTCTCGGCCCAAAACGCCGACTGGTTACTCTTTTCTGTAGATGCTGCCGGGCCTGCTGAGCTCCTCCAGCATTGTATGTGTGTTGCTTGAACTTCCCAGTGTTTGCTCCAAACCTCAGATTTGAAAAATTAAGCAATAAATGTACTTTGAAAGAAGAATATAGTTGAATTCATCATTTGAGCAAAGTGCAGTCTCGGTTGCCCCGGCCTTCAGCCCTTGGTGTACTTCGGCCTGCGTTTGATGATGCTGTAGATCCACTCTACATAATAGGGCACATTCGTGTAGACGCCCGGTTTATTTTCTGCAGCACAGCCCTCTCCCCAGCTGGCAACCCCATACAGATATCCGACGTGGTCTCTGTAGCACACCAGAGGCCCTCCAGAGTCTCCCTGTCCAGTTCACCACAGACAACAATGAATTAGTACAGATGTCATGTGCATTGTACTTCTAGCCTCTCATTATTGAGTTGAATTGACTTTATTTCTTACATCCTTCACATACAATGAGGAGTCAAAATCTTTATATTACGTCTCTGTCTAAATGTGCAATGTGCAATCATAGTAATTTATAATAAATAGAACAGTCAATGTAACACAGGAATACACTCAAGTCAGCGTGAGTTAATCAGTCTGATGGCCTGGTGGAAGAAGCTGTCCTGGAGCCTGTTGATCCTGACTTTTACGCTGTGGTACCGTTTCCCGGATGGTAGCAGCTGGAATAGATTGTGATTGGGGTGACTCGGGTCCCCAATGATCCTTTGGGCCCTTTTCTCACACTTTTCTTTGTAAATGTCTTGAGTCATGGGAAATTCACAACTACAGATGCACTGGGCTGTCCGCACCACTCTCTGCAGAGTCCTGTGATTAAGGGAGGTACAGTTCCCATACCAGGCAGTGATGCAGCCAGTCAGGAAGCTCTCATTTGTGTCCCTATAGAAAGTTCTTGGGATATGGGGGCCCACACCAAACTTCCTCAACTGTCTGAGGTGAAAGAGGCGCTGTTGTGCCTTATAAAAATTGCTGGTGAACACAGCAGGCCAGGCAGCACCTATAGGAAGAGGTACAGTCGACATTTCAGGCTGAGACCCTTCGTCAGGACTAACTGAAAGAAGAGATAGTAAGAGATTTGAAAGTGGGGGGGAGGGGGAGATCTGAAATGATAAGAGAAGACAGGAGGGGGAGGGATGGAGCCAAGAGCTGGAAAGTTGATTAGCAAAAGGGATATGAGAGGATCATGGGACAGGAGGCCCAGGGAGAAAGAAAGGGGGCGGGAAGTCCAGAGGATGGGCAAGGAGTATAGTGACAGAGGCAGAAGGAGAAACACATCTGCTCTCACCCCATCCTCCTGCCACCCCACTAGGAATAGGGTTCCCCTTGTCCTCACCTACCACCCTACCAGCCTCCGGGTCCAACATATAATTCCCTGTAACTTCCGCCACCTCCAACAGGATCCCACCACTAAGCACATCTTTCCCTCTCCCTTCTCTCTGCTTTCCGCAGGGATCGCTCCCTATGTGACTCCCTTGTCCATTCGTCCCCCCATCCCTTCCCACTGATCTCCCTCCTGGCACTTATCCTTGTAAGCGGAACAAGTGCTACACATGCCCTTACACTTTCCCCCTCACCACCATTCAGGGCTCCAGACAGTCCTTCCAGGTGAGGTGACACTTCACCTGTGAGTTGGCTGGGGTGATATACTGCGTCCACTGCTCCCGATGCGGCCTTCTATATATTGGTGAGACCCGACGCAGACTGGGAGACTGTTTCACTGAACACCTACGCTCTGTCCGCCAGAGAAAGCAGGATCTCCCAGTGGCCACATATTTTAATTCCACGTCCCATTCCCATTCTGGTATGTCTATCCACGGCCTTCTCTACTGTAAAGATGAAGCCACACTCAGGTTGGAGGAACAACACTTTATATTCCATATGGGTAGCCTCCAACCTGATGGCATGAACATTGACTTCTTTAACTTCTGTTAATGTCCCACCTCCCCTTCGTACCCCATCTGTTATTTAGTTATTTATTTATTTATTCTTTTTTCTCTCTCTCCTTTTTTTCCCTCTGTCCCTCTCACTATACCCCTTTCCCATCCTCTGGGCTTCCCCCCGCCCCCTTTCTTTCTCCCTAGGCCTCCCGTCCCATGATCCTCTCACATCCCTTTTGCCAATCAACTTTCCAGCTCTTGGCTCCATCTCTCCCCCTCCTGTCTTCTCCTATCATTTTGGATCTTCCCCTCCATCTCCCACTTACAAATCTCCTTACTAGCTCTTCTTTCAGTTAGTCCTGACGAAGGGTCTCAGCCCAAAACGTCGACTGTTAGGTTGAGGGTAGCAGACACCAACGGAATCAACAAACTCATTCGTAAGGCCAGTGATGTTGTGGGGATGGAACTGGACTCTCTCACAGTGGTGTCTGAAAAGAAGATGCTGTCCAAGTTGCATGCCATCTTGGACAATGTCTCCCATCCACTACATAATGTACTGGGTGGGCACAGGAGTACGTTCAGCCAGAGACTCATTCCACCGAGATGCAGCACAGAGCGTCATAGGAAGTCATTTCTGCCTGTGGCCATCAAACTTTACAACTCCTCCCTTGGAGGGTCAGACACTCTGAACCAATAGGCTGGTCCTGGACTTATTTCATAATTTACTGGCATAATTTATATATTACTATTTAACTGTTTATGGTTTTATTACTATTTATTATTTATGGTGCAACTGTAACAAAAACCAATTTCCCCTGGGATCAATAAAGTATGACTACTACTACACCAGCAATTTTTGTGTATGTTGCTTGAAATTCCAGCATCCTCATGTTTACTGTTGTGCCTTTTTCACCACACAGCTGTCAGAGGTAGTGGAAGAGGAAGGTATGTAAGGGACATTTAAGGGAGTACATGGATGATGAAAAAATTGAGGGTTCTGAGGGATTGATCTCAGAGTAGGTTACAGGGTCAGCACATCGTGGGCTGAAGACCGCTAATGCATTGCTGTATGTTCCATCTATCCTTCCCCGACCTATGTAACTCTGGACCCTCCAGTTTGGTAACATAGAGCATGGAACAGCATAGCAAAGCAACAGGCCTTTTGGCCCTCATGAGGTACATGATGCTGAACTAAACTACTGTAAATCTCTTCTGCCTGCACATGATCCACGTTCCTCCATTTTCTGCTTATTCGTGCGTCTAACAGGCTCTTAGAAAGGGTCCCGATGAAGAGTCTCGTCCCAGAACGTTAACTGTTTATTCTTTTCCATAGATGCTGCCTGACCTGCTAAGTTCCTCCAGCATTTTGTGTGTGAGGCTCTTAAAACACCCGAACTGTATATGTTTGCACCACTAGACCGTGGCAGCCTGTTCCAGGCACCCTCCACCCTCTGCTTCATCCCATCGACCCCAGACAGTCCAATTTGTTCAATCCCTCCTGGCAGCTAACCTGCCACATTTACGTGCTCCCTCAATACCTGACAGGTGTCGATGCCTTTATCCAGGTCTCCAGCGCAGATCATGCTGGGCGTCACCTTACTGCCGTAGTAGAGGCTGCTGGCACACTGCTGTCGGGAAATGATGGGGATGGACGCCTCCTGCAAAGTCTTGGCATATTCAGAAGCATCTAGAAAAGGGATGTAGTGAACAGAAGGAATCCACAGAGTGGCAGATGCATGGTAAACAGCTAGAGGCTATTTGGCCCGCTGTCTCTCTGCTGGCTATTTGGATGATTAGTCCTGGTGGTTAAAAGAAATCCCTTTGTTTTGTCCATAAGCTGATTGTCAGTGGAGCAGCGGTGGTTAAATCAACAAACTTATAAACCCGCGAACCGGGTTAGCAGATATATAGCTTTAGTAGTGTTGGAATTCAGTTTATTATGTGGAATTTTTGGAAAAATAACTCTTCTTTAGCTAATTGGAGGAACTCTGGCTGATACACACAGAGACACACATGCACACACACTGACAGACCAACGGACACACACAAATAACACATATGTTAACACACATCCGGTACATAGCTTAACAGACACACATACAGACAATACACACACTAGCACAGTACATGTGTTAACACAAAAACAATACATACGTTAACAGATACACATACATCTACACAAACGTACATGCACCCTAACATAAACTAACAAACACTAAGCTATACACACACTAAGATTTGGGAGAAGGTAGGAGAATGAGGTTGAGAATGGGCCACGATTGAATGGTGGGGCAGACTCGATGGGCCAGATGGCCTAATTCTGCTCCTATGACAATCTACAAAAGCACAAACACATACACACACAAGCTCACTAACATATGCAAAATAACACACACTAAGATACGCTAAGATGCGGGGAGAAGACAGGAGAATGGGGTCGAGATGGAAAGTAAAACAGCCATGTTCAGATGGTAAAGTGGACTTGATGGGCTGAATGGCCTAATTCTGCTCCTATGTCTTATGGGCTATAAAAACACCAACACACACACACACACACACACACACACACACACATACACACACACACACACCCACAATATACACTCTAACAGATACATGCTGGTAGTACATACAGTACACTACCAATTACCATTTCACTGGCAGGAAATACCTTCCCTCATCTGGTGTGACTCCAGTCTACTAGCAGTAGATTTCACCTACACCCTGACCAGTTCATTCTTCATGGGGCTAAGACATAGAGGTACTTTCCAGAGTAGAGTGTCTCACTAGCCTCTTCCCAGTGGAACAGAGGCCGGTGCACTGGTGACTGACAGCCCACCACCCAGATTCCTCACATTAAAGACAAAGGTGCTCAGGTGCTGATCTGTGATTTTGGTGGGCTTTTCATCCACACTTTTCTCTTCTCTCTCTCTCTCTCTCTCTCTCACACACACACATATTAGACTGGCTTTGGCACAGTAGCATTGCGGTTAGTGTAATGCTTTAGAGTGCAAGTGACCCAGGTTCAATTCCTGCTGCCGTTTCTAAGGAGTCTGTGCACTCTCCCATCACCACATGGGTTTCCTCCGGGTGCTCCAGTTTCCTCCACATTCTAAAGACACATAGATTTGGGGTTAGTAAGTTGTGGGCATGTTACGTTGGCGCAGGAACCATGGTGACACTTGCGGTCTGCCCCAGCACATCCACAGACTGTGTTGGTCAGTGAAGCACATGATGCTTTTCACTGTATGTTTTGGTGTACAGTACTGGATAAAAATCTTAGGTACACATATATAGGCTGCCTAAGACTTGCACAGTACTGTATTGTCATTGTGGAGCGGAGAGCGAGTTTGTAAATGTGGCAGGAGCAAAGGCTGTTGGGAATGGCAAGGGTGGAGCGCTATGGGAGGGGTATGGGACAGGTGGCAGAGAAAGAGTGCCGGGGCGGAAGTGGTGCAGGTGTAGGCACACCCAGTCCTAAGGTCAGTTGATTCCAAACAATTGGTTTATTAATCATTACAGAATATCTCTCTGCTGCTTTCCACTCCCTCCCCTCTCCCTTCCCCTTTTCCCAACCATGATTCTCCCCTCCCTGCCCCCTTCTCACTCTCAGTCCACAATAGTGACCCATACCAGAATCAGGTTTATCATCACTCACATATGTCATGATTTTGTTTTGCGGCAGCAGTACAGTGCAATACTGTGCAAAAGTCTTAGGCTCTCTAGCTATATATATGTGCCTAGGACTTTGTACAGTACGGTACGTGTGACAAACAAAGGAAATCTTTAATCTTTTATCTTTGGTGATTATTTTCTGCTCTTTCATTTTTCCAAGTAACATCTCAGGGCAGAGTTGATTACCTTCCTTCATGTGTCCCCACCCAGTGACCTGGCACATAGAACCTGCCGGGAAGAAGTCGTTCTCACTTGGTAGACACAATGGCTGTACATAGTGTGACTTGAATGCACACTGCTTTGACACCTTCTTCAGTTTGATAAGGGCTACAAGATAAAAGATACACGTAAGTATATATACATATACACACACACACACACACACACACACACACACACACACACACACGCACACAGCTATTTAAGTAAAGCAACCACACTTCTGCTGAGGTAATAGAAAAGAATATGTTTGCCTTGTTACCTATATCATGTACATTTTCTTCATATATACTGTAGGCATGGTGTAAAAAGTATTTCTGGACTTCAAATTCCTGAGTGTTCTTGTCAGTTTTATTAAAATCTTGTTGGCCCAATACAACGTGGATAGACGACTCCAGTGGACTTAAAGGAAAGAAGAAGATTGGTCAGCTTAGAGAAAGACCATAAAACACAAGAGCAGAATTAGGCCATTTGGCCCATTGAGTCTGCTCCACCATTCCATCATGGCTGACTTAATCTCTCTCTCAACCCCATTCTCCTGCCTTCGCCCCATAACTTTAATGCCCTTACTAATCAAGAACTTATCAACCTTAAATTTAAATATACCCAATAACTTATTCTCCACAGCCATCTATGACAATGAAATCCACAGATTCACTACCCCTGGCTAAAGAAATTCCTCCTCATCTCTGTTCTAAATTGACACCCCCCTATTCTGAGGATCTGGTCTCTGGTCCTCGACTCCCCCACCATGGGAAACAACCTCTCTGCGTCCAGTCTTTCTAGGTCTTTCTATATGCAATAGGTTTCTCGGAGATCCTTCCTCATTCGACTAAACTCCAGTGACTACAGGACCAGAGTCATCAAGTGCTCCTCATACATTAACCCTTTCATCACCAGGATCATTCTTGTGAACCTCTTTGGGACCCTCTCCAATTCCAGCACACGCTTTATCAGATAAAGAGCCATTTCTCGAATAAGAGACAGATTCAAGAAAGCAGTCTGTTCAGATTTCGCTGTAGGGAAACAATAATCAGAAAAAATCTTTTCCAAAGTCTACATTAATTTCTGACCATAAAGAGACACTTGCAACCCCAAACGTCAGTATAATGAACATGGCCAATGGATGTTGAGACCAGCCACCCAAAAGGTCATAGTACCAGCAAACACTGAAAGGTTTCATACTAGCTCCTCTCCAACCCCCTTCTCCTCACTTGCCTATCACCTCCCTATGGTGCCCTCCTCCTTCCCTTTCTCCCATGGTCCACGTTCCTCTCCTATCAGATTCCTTCATCTTCAGCACTTTACCATTTCCAGCTATCACCTCCAGCTTCTTGCTTCACCCCCACCCTCCTGGCTTCATCTATCATCTTCTGGCTTGTACTCCGACCCCTCCCCTCCCCCCCAAACATATTTTTCTGGTTTCTTCCTCCTGCTGAAGGGAACCTGTCCAAAATGTCGACTGTTTGTGCCTCTCCATAGATGCTGCCTGATCTGCAGAGTTCTTCCAGCATGTTGTGTGTGTTGCTCTGGATTTCCAGCATCTGCAGAAGCTCTTGTGTTGAGGGTTTCATACTTCATGTGCAAGGGAGTCAGAGCTTTAGCTTTACCCAGAGGAGTGATCCTCTCTCGGAGAACGGTTCGAGCGTGCCTGTCAAAACCACTCGGCAGAACGCCTCATCGACAGACAAAAAAGATCCTGCAGATGCTGGAGATCTTGAGCAATACACACAAAATGTTGCGGTTGTATCAGTTTCTGCCACTTGCCCTGGCAGTGCGTTCCAATCACATTCTGTGTCAAAAAACCTGTTTTATAAATCCATTTTAAACATTCCTCATCTCAGCTTACAGCTATGTCCTCTAGTGTTTGACAATTCCACCCTGGGAAAAAGACTCTGACTATCTACTCTTCATAATCTTTGAACTTCCATCGCAAGACCATAGGCGCAGAATTAGGCGATTTGGCCCATCACATCTACTCCCTCATTCAATCATGGCTGGTTTATTTTCCCTCTCCACACTATTCTCCTGCCTTCTCCCCATAACCTTTGATGCCCTTTACTAATGAAGTACTGTGACTTTAAATATACCGAATGTTTTGACCTCCAAAGCCACCCATGGCAATCCATAGATTCACTACCCTCTGGCTGAAGAAATATATCCCCATCTTTGTTCTAAAGGGACATCCTTCTATTCTGAGGCTATGGCCTCTGGTCCCAGCTATCAGACTTTTGGAAACATATTAGTTGGCCCTCAGCCGTTGACAGTCTGAAGAAAACAAAGACCATCCAGCCTCTCCTTATAACCCATACTCTCGAATCCAGGCAGTATCTTGTTGAACAAAGCCTCCACATCCTTCCTGTAATGCAGTGACTAGACCTGTAGATAATCCTCGAAATGTGACTGGTCTTAACCATGTCTCCTTACAGAACAAGTCTCCCCGATCTTGGTTAATATTTAGGGTGGCTTAGTGCAACACCTCCATGTTGTGGTTTGGAGGCCTGTGTGCCTCAATGACCTGGAGAGCCGTGTTGACTAGAGTCAGGGCTTTATGATTTGGCTCTTGGTCGGGTCACCCATGCCGAACAGGTCAAAAGGTAGAGGCCGGACTAAGAGTGGACCATGGGTCCTCCAGGCTTGGGGGAATTCAGCTCAGTGCTAACAACCCTGACTGGTCAAATACAAAATTGTTATGGAAACAGCAATGAAGAATCCTTCTACATCTGACGGGGATGGATTTCCTGAGTCTCCACACAGGACTTGCATGGCTGACAGTAGTGAAAACCGAGAGGAAGCTACAGACACGATGAGGGAAGCCCTGAACACCACCAGAGATGGAGGACCTTCATTGCTGCACCAAGTGGCAGTAAGTAAGTAAGTTAGTGGGACAGGAAGTAGTGCGATTACTTCACAGCTACAGCAACCCAGGTTCACTGGTGACCACTGGCGCTGTCTCGATGGGACCCTGCATCTTTTGACCGTGTGGCTCTTCGGGTGTTTCAGTTTCCCAAGGACATGTGTAGTGACCACCCTTCAGAAAACATCCTAGAAACTTCAGAGAGTAGTGGGCACGGCTCAGCACATCACGGAAACCAGCCTCCCCTCCATGGAGATGAGAAGGAATTCCTTTAGCCAGAGAGTGGTGAATCTGTAGAATTCATTGCCACAGGCAGCTGTGGAGGCCAAGTCATTGGGTATATTTAAGGCAGGGATTAATAGATTCTTGATTGGTCAGGGCATGAAGGGTTAAGGGAAGAAGGTAGGAGACTGGGACTGAGAGGGAAATGGATCAGCCATGACAAAATGGCGGAGCAGATGGCCTAATTCTTCTCCTATATCTCATGGTCTTACAGCTCTCTCTATACTTCTTGCTGCCTTAGTAAAGCAGCCAAAGAGTCCGGCCATCCTGGACATTATTTCTCCTCTCCCCTCCCATCAGAAATACAAAAGCCTGAAAGCACATACCACCAAGCTCAAGGACTTGTACTATCCAGCTGTGATAGAACTGTTGAATGGTCCCATAGTATGATAAGGTGTACTCTTGATCTCACAGTCCACCTCGTCATAGCCTTGCACCTCACTGCCCGCCTGCATTGCACTTTCTCTGTAACTGTAACACTTCATTCTGCATTCTGTTACTGTACTACCCCAATGCACTATTGTAAGTACAGTATGCAAGACAAGCTTGGTACATGTGGACGACGATAATCCAATCACCACAGGTAGGATTAAATTTATTGAAATTTTACATCCATCCCACAACATGAGAGAGTAAAAATCTTTGCATTATGACTCCATCACAATATACAGACAGGTGAATTTATAAGTCTAATGGCTTGTAGAAACAAGCTGTCCATAGCCTGTTGGTCCTGACTTTAATGCTGCAGTACAATTTGCCAGATGGAAGCAGCTGAAACCGTTTATGGTTGGGGTGACTGGTGTCCCCGACAACCTTCAAGGCCTTCTTTACACACCTGCTGCTGTAAGTGTCCTGAATGGAGGGAAGTTCACATCTACAGATGTGCTGGGCTGTCTGTACCACTCTCTGAAATGCTCCACCTGCGTTGAGGGTCAGAGGGGCAAAGGTGAGGGAGCACATCCTTATCACCTGTCGGCAATCCGTGAGGAAATCCAGGATCCAGATGCACAAGGCAGAGTGCGGGCTGAGGTCTCTGAGCTTCCTGTCAAGTCTGGAGGGAATTCTGGTGTTGAATGCTGAACTGCAGTCCAGGAACAGCATTCTAACGTATGCATCCCTCTTCTGTAGGTGAGTGAGGATGGTGTGTAGTGCTGTGCCTATGGTGTCATCGGTAGACCAGTTCCCTCGGTAGGCAAATTGCAAGGGGCCCAGTGTGGGTGGTAGCTTGCTGCAGGTGTGGTCTTTAACCAGCCTCTCAAAGCATTTACTTATAATTGAGGAGAGTGCAACAGGGCTACTGCTGGGTAAATTGGTAAATTGGCTTATTATTGTCACCTGTACTGAGATCAGTTGAGGTAACAATGACAAATTTCCTTTCCTAAAAACTGTCACTGAATCCAGTGTTTTATTGCCAAAAGCATAATAGTTTATGCTCACTAAGATTAAGTCTACTTAGTTACTTGTGTTTGCCTTCCTGTGTCCTGTTTTATTTGGTTCAGCCATTTCCCACTCTCCTGTTTAAACATTGTTTCTGTGATTTGTTATCATGAAAATGAATCAGACATTGCAAAAATAAAAAAAAATTACCCATTTTATCCCTAATGGTATGATCTGGGAAGGATTTAATGTGACAAGGAAAGAAGAGTTTGCACGGGGAATCAATGGGGAGTGGGGTTGCTCTGCGAGACAGCACAGATTGAGTGTTGTCAGAGGGAGGGACATGAAGAGATCTCAGGTTACCTGTGGAGGAAGCAGTGGGCAGCAGTGACCACCCAGCAGGGAGCAATGAGAGTTCCACCACAGATCATCTTTCCCATGTAAATGGCTGCAATCCAAGGGTGAGAACCTCGCATCGCTGTGGTCCCTCCGACAACCCTCGGGCGGAAGTTCTTAAGGTGCCGTACACCGCACGTGGGTGATCGCCTTGGAAGCTTCCTCGCCAATGACCTGGCAACAGCAGGAAATCTCCTTGGGGTGATGCCTGTGGAGACAAGAGGACAAACGCTGTGTACTGGGACCCGCAGCATCAGTAGAAGGCAGATGTACGCAGGAAAACTCCCACGAGACAACACTGTTATTTTAACAACTATCGCACTGTAGCCCTGACATCATGAAATGCTTTGAAGGCTCTTGAACAAAAAGGAATAACTACACTCATTATTTTTTCTAGTATTCCCACAACCAGTGGTCTCACGTTAAGGACTCCATCTTGTTATGTCATGCTCATTTTTATTGTCATTTATTTACCGCAGCCCTCTGGTGAAAAATGATGTCGTGTCTGTTAAATAGGGGCCGTGGACAATTCTGATTTGATGGAGAATGGACGTGAAAGCACAGAGGAACATCTGGAGAAATTTCTGAAACGCCTGTCCGCTGCTGTCGTTACTGTGTGGTCGGGAATCTTTCGGAGGGTAGGCCTCAAAATCCCCGGCCTTGCCTGCTTTTGGCGACTGAGAAGGAGGTCGAATCTTTCAGCAGAGATGGCACTCAGTACTCGGTGTCAGAGAGCTGATCAGAGCTCGAAGTTTTCGGATGACTCAAGAGTCGGATTGTGGTCGGCATGGCAGGGAGAGTTTTTCTTCCCTCTCCCATCTGCGTGAGATGTGGGACATTTGAGAAACTTTGAACTTTACTGTGCTCACGGACTTTCTTCATCAATTTATGGTATTGTGCACTGTTGTAACTATATGTATAATTATGTGGTTTTGTCAGTTTTTTCAGTCTTGGTCTGTCCGGTGTTTTGTGATATCACACCGGAGGAAATAATGTATCATTTCTTAAAGCATGCATTACTAAATGACAATAAAAGGGGACTACGTGTCTTCATAATCTAAAAAAAATTTGCAATTGCAAAGTTTGTTGTTCATTGATCCTGTTTACCATTACTGGCTATAGATTTGCTGAGTATGTCCACAGGGGAAAAAATCTCAGGGTTGTATGTGGTGAAATGGATGTACTCTGCCAATAAATTTTACTTTGAACTTTGAAGGCTGGTCATGGCACAGATTTAATCCAGCCTCCCAGACAACCTCAACCCAACACAATCAGGCCTGCCTGTGATACCACTTTCAAAGTTGAAAATAGATTTATTATCAAAGTACATATATGTCACAGTATGCAACCCCAAGATTCATCTTCTTCTGGGCATACTCAGTAAATCCAACAAACACAACAGAATCAATGAAGGACTGCACCCAACAAGATGGACAAACAACCAATGTGCAAAAGACAACACACTGTGGAAATACAGAAGAAATAATAATAATAAATAAATAAATAAGCAATAAATAGCAATAACATGAGATGAAGAGTCCTTGAAAGTGAGTCACCCATAGGTTGTGGGAACATTTCAATGATGAGGTTAAGCTTTAGGTTGAGTGATGTTATCCCCACTGGTTCATTAGCCTGATGATTCAGGGGTAGTAACTATTCCTGAACCTGGTGATGTGAGTCCTACGGCTTCTGTACTTTCTTCCTGATAGCAGCAATGAGAAGAGAGCATGATCTGAATGGTGGGGACTTGAAGGGAACTGTGTACTTTTACTCCTAGGCTTCTCTGTTCTAGTGTCCTACTGTTCCCTGTGAAAGTACTAGCCTCACTTGTCTTTCCACAATGCAACACTGGGCAGGTCCAAGTTAAACTCCACTTGACATTCCTTGGCCCCACCTACCCACCTGATCAAGATCCCTCCGTAAATGTGGTGGCAACACCTTTACTACCCATGCCTTGTACATTCTCAGCCAAATCATTAATATAAATGGCATACAGTAACCGAGCCCTGGAGAACACTACCAGTCACGGGCTTCCAGTCTGGAAATCAACTGCAACACACACAAAGTGCTGGAGGAACTCAGCAGGTCAGGCAGCATCTACGGAAATGAAGAAACAGTCGACGTTTCGGGCCAAGACCCTTCTTCAGGACTGGGAAGCGGGGGAAGACGTCAGAATAAAAAGGTCGGGGGAGGGGAAGGAGGCTAGCTGGAAAGTGAAGCCAGGTGGGTGGGAAAGGTCAAAGGCTGGAGAAGAAGGAATCTGACAGGAGAGGAGAGTGGACCATGGGAGAAAGGGAAAGAGGAGGGAACTGAAGGGAAGAAGGAGGGAACTGAGGGGAAGGTGACAGGCAGGTGAAAATAGGTAAGAAACCAGAGGGGGGAAATAGAAGAAGACGGAAGGAGGAGGGAAGTTTTTTTGCCAAAAGGAGATTCATGCCATCAGGTTGGAGGCAATCCAGATGGAATATAAGGCATTGCTCCTCCACCCTGAGGGGGGCCTCATCTTGGCACAAGGAGACCATGAACCAATATGAGGGAACGGAAATGGAAATCAGAATTAAAATGTTTGGCCACCGGAATATTGAGCTTTTGGCGGATGGAGCGGAGGTGCTCAATGAAGAGCCCCGCAATTCACGACGGGTCTCACCAATGTAGAGGCAGCTGCATCTGGAACACCAGACACAATAGACAAACCCAGCAGATTTGCAGGTGAAGTGTTGCCTCCCTCTTTGGGGCCCCGAGTGGAGGTGAGCGAGGAGGTGACTGGGCAGGTGTAGCACTTTGGCTGTCTGCAGGGATGAGTGGCAGGAGGGAGATTAGTGGGGAGGGACGAATGGAAAAGCCCCTAAAGGAGTGATCCCTGCAGAAAGCAGGGTGGTGGGTGGGGTGGGGGGGGGGGTAAAGATATGTTTGGTGGTAGAATCCTTTGGAGATGGCGGAAGTTGCAGAAGATAATGTGCTGGGATGGTGGAAGTTGCAGAGGACAACCTCTGCTTCCTACCATCTGGTTTCATCTATCACCTGCCAGCTTGTACTCCTTTCCCTTCCTCAAATTCCTATTCTGGCTTCTATTCTCTTCCTTTCCTGTCCTGATGAATAATCCCAGCCTGAAACATCGTATTTATTCCCCTTCATAGATGTTGCCTGACCTGCTGAGTTCCTCCAGCACTTGGTGTGTGTACTCAAGTTTGTTCAACTTCTCCCTATAGGTAATATTCCCAGGTCAAGGCAACATCTCTACATCCTTCCTGTGATGGGGGCAACCAGAAATGCCCTCAATACTCCTAGTGCAGCCCAACGGATGTTTTATACAACTGCAACCTGACTTCCTGGCAGTGGCCCAACCAATGGGGGCAAGTGTGTTGTACATTCTCTTTACAGTCCTAGTTACTGGTGTGGCCACTTTCAGGACTTGCACGTTACAGGGCTTTTAAAGAAGAATCAACTCTTTAGGGAATCCCCTCAGAATTGAAGATGACCTTGAGGTTCAAGATTATTTAATGTCATTTCCAGTACACATGTGTAAAAGAGAACTAAATAACTGTTACTCCAGATCCAGTGCAGCACCAAACAAACAAGAAGATAAAGAGCACAGTAATGAAAAACACAATAAATATTAGTACATAAAATAGCCTATATACATAGATTGATTGTGTGTCCATAAAGTGACACTAGGCACAGGAGTGTTTGTACATAAGGTGACTGACAGGGAATGATAAAGTAGTGGTGGTTGGGGGTGTGGAGGGGTGGGTTAGTGGGTGGAGGTGTTGATCAGCCTTACTGCTTGGGGAAGGTAACTGTTTTGATTCTGGTGGTCCTGGCGTGGATGCTACATAACCTCCTCCCTGATGGGAGTGGGACACACAGTCCATGAGCAAGGTGGGTGGGATCTTTCATGATGTCACTGGCTTGCATCCACTCTGGTTTTGTGGGCTCAGGTGAAGAGTAATAGTGCATAACTTTTATTCTTCACCTGTAACTGCTGTGCCCTTTGGTCACCTACCTATAGGAAAGGTAAAAATGAGGTTGAAAAGATATACAAAATTATGAGGGGTATGAGTAGGATAAATCCAAGCAGGCCTTTTCCACAGAGGTTGGGGGGAACTAAAACCAGAAGTCATGGGTTAAAGGTGAAAGGTGAAATGTTTAAGGGGAACATGAGGGGAAACTTCTTTACTCAGAGGGCAGTAAGCTGCCAGTGGAAGTGGTGGATGTGGGCTTGATTTCAACATTTAAGAGAAGTTTGGATAGGTACATGGAAGGTAGGAGTATGGAGAGCTATGGTCTCAGTGCAGGTCAATGGGAGAGACAGTGGTCTGGCACAGACTAGATGGACTGAAGAGCCTGCTTCTGTGCTGTACTTCCCTATGACCATATATGATTCTATAGCTGTAATACTAATAGTCACGTAAAAAATACTAAAAACCTAAATACTCACTTGGTGTACCACACTTTGGAATGTTGCAGTACTCCCAGGAGATATGGTTGTCCAACATTACGTAGCACCAGGGCTGTTTATCCCCATCTGGGTTTCTACGCAAGGCAAACAAACAATGGCTCAACCTTACTGTATTGTGCAAATTGTTTCCATGACAACAAAGCACAGAAGCAATATTTAAACAGGAGAGTTGGAACCAAATAAAACAGGAACTATTTGACAGTAACAAAATAACCTTAATCTTGGTTACCATAAACCATAGTTTTTCTGTCAATAAAACATCTGTTTCAGTGACAGTTTATAGGAAAGGAAATCTGTCATTATTACCCCAACTAATCTTGATACCTGTGACAAAAATACGGCAATTTACCCACCAATGTGGTGATTGGCAAATTAAAAGGCATTTAGTTAGGCACTTCAAATGTGCAGTGAATGGAGGGATATGGATATTGTGTAGGCAGAAGGGATTAGTTGAGTTAGGCATTTAATTACTAGTTTAATTAGTTGGCACAACATGGTGGCCAAAGGACATGTTCTTGTTCCGTATTGTTCTGTGTTCAAAGTTCTGATCATTTCCCCTCTTAAACCTCTCTGATCCAGGTTCCCCCATCTCTTCTTATAACACCCAACCTATTATCGAATTGTAATCTCTCTTCAAAGTTCGAAGTACATTTATTATCAAAGTATGTATCCTATATACCACCTTGAGATTTGGCTTCTTGCAGGCAGCCACAAAACAATGAAACACAATAGAACCCATTTTAAAATTCCACATAACAAAGTCTGTCAAATACCCAATGGGTAGGAAATGTAGTTGTCCATCTTCACACGGCAAGCTCCCACACATCAAGTTGGTCATTTCCATATTATTTTCATAGTTTCTTAAAACACAAAAGGAGTCAACTTAGACCCTTAAAGTCTACATTAACTTTCACTAAAATCCTGTTGGTCAAGATACCAGAGCATGAAAGCACGTACCACTAGGCATCGCCAGGAAAGCTTCTGTCCTGCTGGGATAAGACCATTCGCAATGCAGTCAGATGCCTTGCAATTCCTGTACCAGACAGTCTCATTTTATAAAAATTCCAGGAACTGCAAGGCACCTGAATGCATTGTGAACGAATGAATGAATAAATAAATAAATATTTGCATATTTATTTATTTGTATGTATGTGTGTTTATATATCTACCTTATTGTAATTTAGTTTTCTTTATTTTGTATTGAGATGTAATGCTGCCAGAAAACAATAAATTTCACAACATATGCCGTTGATATTAAACCTGATTCTGATTCTGCAGTTTTGAAGTTTGATCACTGAATGGGGAAATACCAGTTATCACCAAGAAAACTTCTAGAGACTTGCAGTCAGATGCCTGGCAATTCCCACAACAGACAGCCAGATGGTCTCATTATATATCTATCTCATAGTTTTTAAAATTATATTTTCTTTATTTATCCATTTATGGGGTGTGGTCATCACTAGCTAAGCCAGCATTTATTGCCCATCCCTAGTTGCCCTTGAGAAGGTTGGCAATGAGCTGCCTTCTTGAACTGCTGCAGTCCCTGAGGTGTAGGTACAGCCACAGTGCGGTTGCCGCAGTGGGCCAAAAGGCTTTTGAGCTGTGTGACTCGACTTGAGACCAGCTTCGAGGCAGTCAGTTTAATGTAAGTACATTGCATCACTCCCCCACCTGCAATAGGAATGATCGCCCAGTCCCAGCCGGAGAGCTTCTTCCAAGCTGCTGACGTTTAACTTGTTTCGCAGGAAGCTCTCCTTCCATGGCATGCACTCGGTGTTTGATTCACTCTCATCCTCCGTGCCTTTGTAAGTCACCCCGTCGTCTTCATAGCAGTTTTCGTTCTTATCTAGATGAAAGCAAGTAGGTTAGATGGGTGTAGCGCAGAGGCTATCATAATGCTACCCTCTGTAAGGAGTTTCTACATTCTCCCCATGACCACGTGGGTTTTTTTCCAGGTGCTCCCACATTCCAAGGACATAGGAGCCAGGGTTAGTAACTTGTGGGCATGCCATGTTGGTGTTGGAAGCTTGTAGACTCTTGCGGGCTGCCCACAGTAGCACATCTGCACACTTTGTTGGGTCATAGACACAAACAACACATTTCAAAGTTCAAAGTACATTTATTATCAATGTGTGTATAAATTATAGAACCTTGAGATTTGTCTCCTTACAGGGAGCCACAAAACCCGTAAGAACCCAATTATAAAAAAAAGACCAACACCCAATGAGAAAGAATTTCACCAAAGAGAAAGAAAAACTCAAATCATGCAAACAGTAAAAGCAAGCAACAGCTTTCAGAACAAAAGTGAGTCCACAGACATGAAGCTCAGAGCAGCTGAGCAGACACAGCCTCAGCCCCAGTGAATCACACAGCAGGGCAAATCATCGCAAATCCCACAGGCTCAAAGCCCAGAGCAGCTGGAGCAGGACACCGCCTCAGCCACTGCGCCAAAGAGAGAAGAGGCAAAGTCGCAGAGCAGCAAACAGAGCCAGCCCAACCCTCACCTCTGGTCCTGACACCCAACCTTTTCAGTCCATCTGGCCCAACATTTAAACTGCTCTAACACCAGGTCGTTCCCCACCCAGGCTCCACAACATCGACCTCACCGCCACATTCCGGCCAGTACCCAACCTTTCCAAATTGGCCCAATACCTCACTGTATGTTTTGATTGAGGACAACTCTGCGTGGTGCAGAGATTCAGGTTCATTTCCGACATATACATTGAAACGTGCAGTGAAATGGGTCGTATACATTAACAACAAACACAAAAGTTGTGGGACTAATTCAAGTCAGTAGCACACCCCCCCAACCCCCCACCTAAACCTTCAGTGACTATACTGCACTGAAAACTCTTAAAACACTTTTTATAATAATGTTGGTATTTATGTACATTTTATTCCATATTTTTATATAATTCTTCATGCTTTATAATGTTTGAATGTTGTCATTAGTTGTTGACCAGCACAGCACAGTAAATTCCTAATACATGTAAATATATACGGCCAATAAAGCCAATCCTTCATCCTTCATGTGCTGGGGGCAGCCTGTAAGTGTTGCAACACATTCCAACACCAACACAGCATGCTCATAATGTTCCATGGTACAATGGAGAACACAGCAAGCAACGAAACAACAACATCAGAGCCACAGGTTTCCAATGGAGACAAAAGAGAGTCTGCAGATGCTGGGACCTGAAGCAGCACACACGAAATGCAAGAGGAACTGGTCAGAAATGGTCTGGAGGGAAATGGGCAGACAACATCTCAGGCTGAAACCCCTCATCGGGACTGGTTACAAAGGTCAGGACTGCTCAGGATGAAGGGTCTCGAGCCGAAGCATTGACTGTCCGTTCCCCTCCACAGATGCTGAGTTCCTCCTGCAGTTTGTACAAGCTGCCCCACATTTCCAGCATTTGCAGAATCGCTTGTGCCCCCACTTTTCTGGAAAAATGGAGATACACTCTCCATCGCAGCTAGGTCTGACTATATCTCTAGCACACAACTGCAGTGGACTTCACACACTCACAATGTGCTGGAGGAACTCAGCAGGTCAGTCAGCATCAGTTGAAAAGATTAGTCGACGTTTCGGGCCGAAACCCTTCGTCAGGACTGAAGGAAGAACCTTGGGGAGGGTTTGAAGAATGCTGGTAGTTGAAAAAAACAGTAATTTGAAAGACAAAGGGTGGGGGAGGGGAAGCAGGGAGGTGATTGGCAGGAAAGGTGAAGAAGGAATAGGGGAAAACACAATGGGTAGTAGAAGGAGGCGGAACTATGAGGGAGGTGATGTGAAATGGGGATAGAGGAAGGGAGGGGGAGGGAATTACCGGAACTTGGAGAATTCTGTGTTCATACCAAGGGGCTGGAGACAGTAGATGAGGTGTTGCTCCTCCAACCTGTGTTTAGCCTCATCAGGGCAGTAGAGGAGGCCATGTATGGACATATCTGAATGGAAATGGGAAGCAGAGTTGAAGTGGGTGGCTACTGGGAGATCCTGTCTGTTGTGGCGGACGGAGCAGAGGTGCTTGACGAAGCGGTCCCCCAATCTGCGTCGGGTTTCACCGATGTAGAGGAGGCCGCACCGGGAGCACCGGATGCAATAGATGACCCCAACAGACTCACAAGTGAAGTGTTGCCTCACCTGGAAGGACTGTTTGGGGCCCTGAATGGTGGCAAGAGAGGAGGTGTAGGGACAGGTGTAGCACTTACGCTTACAGGGATAAGTGCCGGGTGGGAGATCCATGGGAATGGACGTGCGGATAAGTGAGTCGCGGAGGGATCAATCCCTGCGGAAAGCAGAGAGAGGTGGAGAGGGAAAGATGTGCTTAGTGGTGGGGTCCTGTTGAAGGTGGCAGAAGTTGTGGAGGATAATTTGCTGGATCCGGAGGCTGGTGGGGTGGTAGGTGAGGACAAGGGGAACTCTGTCCCTGCTGTAGTGGCGGGAAGATGGGGTGAGGGCCGAAGTGCGGGAAATGGAGGAGATGCGGGTGAGGGCATCATTGATCACCGTAGAAGGGAAACCACGATCCTTAAAGAAAGAGGACATTTGAGATGTCCTGGAACGGAAAGCCTCATCCTGGGAGCAGATGCGACGGAGACGGAGGAACTGGGAATAGGGAATGGCATTTTTGCATGTGGCGGGGTGGGAAGAGGTATAGTCGAGGTCGTTATGAGAGTCAGTGGGCTTGCAGAAGATGTCAGTGGACAGTCTGTCTCCAGAGATGGAGACCGAGAGATCGAGAAAGGAGAGAGAAGTGTCAGAGATAGACCAAGTGAATTTGAAGGCTGGGTGGAAGCTTAAAGTAAAGTCGATGAAATTGACGAGCTCAGCATGGGTGCAGGAAGCAGCACCAACGTAGCGAAGGAAAAGTTGGGGAGCAGTACCAGAGTAGGTTTGGAGCACAGACTGTTCCACATAACCAACAAAGAGGCGGGCGTAGCTGGGTCCCATGCGAGTTCCCATAGCTACACCCTTAGTCAAAAGAGAAGTTATTAAGTGTGGGAACCAGTTCTGTCAACCGGAGGAGGGTAGTGGTGGTGGGGAACTGGTGAGGTCTATTATACAGGAAGTCGCTGAGGGCTTTGAGGCCTTCTTGATGGGGAATGGAGGTGTATAAGGATTGGACATCCATAGTAAAAATGAAGCGGCTGGGACCGGGGAACTGGAAGTTATTGAGAGGTGGAGGGCATGGGATGTATTGCGGATGTAGGTGGGGAGGGAGCAACACCTCATATACTGTCTAGGTGGTCTCCAGCCCCTTGGTATGAACATAGAATTCTCCAACTTCCAGTAATTCCCTCCCCCTCCCTTCCTCTATCCCTATTTCACATCACCTCCATCATAGTTCCGCCTCCTTCTACTACTGCGCATTGTTCTCCTGCCAATCACCTCCCTGCTTCCCCTCCCCACCCCTTTGTCTTTCAAATTACTGTTTTTTTCAACTATCAGCATTCTTCAAACCCTCCCCAAAGTTCTTCCTTCAGTCCTGACGAAGGGTTTCGGCCCGAAATGTCGACTAATCTTTTCAACTGATGCTGACTGACCCTGCTGAGTTCCTCCAGCGCATTGTGAGTGTTCCTTTGACAACAGCATCTGCAGATTACCTTGAGTTGACTTCGGACACTGGGACGTGTGAAACTTTAAAAAAACTATAAAGTGCTGGCCTCGCTTCCCTTGAAAAGCAAAGACGTGATAAAATTTAAGCTTTTAAAATCTACGATTGTTGGCATGACGAAAATATCTCCACCAGAGGGAAAAGTCCAAAACTAGATCACCAGTGAGAAAGGGGCAGTGATCAGTTAGTTCAACAACAGCTTTGATCGGTAATGTAAGACGTCCCTTCAGAACAGAGATGCGGAGCTAGGGGATGGTGAATCTGTGGGGTTCATTGTCACAGGCGCTGTGGATGTCAAGTCACTGGGTGCATTTAAAGTGGAGGCTGATAGATTCTTGATTAGTAAGAATGTCAGAGGTTACTTGGAGAAGGCAGGAAGAAGGGGTTGAGAAAGGTAATAAATCAGCCACGATGGAATAGCAGAGCGGACTCGATGGGCCGAATGGCCTGATTCTGCTCCTATGTCTTATATGCAGTAGTCTGACTGTGTATAAACCAGAGAGCACTTATTGACAAGAGAACTGGCGGTGGCCAAGTCACGTACTTATCTCACAGTACTTCCCCACGAAGTTGCTGTGGCAGCCACAGATGGCCTCTGCCGTTCCTTGGATAGATCGACATTCTCCAGCATGGAGACATAGATTGACCTCACAATCTGAAAGGAAGAAGATAAAGGGTAAAAGGAGGCACCATAACGATCAGACTGTTGCCGACAACATCCCATGTACCATCAATCTACAGGATAGCACCATTAATCTACAAGGTAGACACTCAGGGACTTGGGATAGATTATTATTACTATTATTATTATTTACTTTTATTTTATTGTCTCAGCTCAAGCTGTTAAAACCTGAGATACAGGCATAGCCAAGCACACTCATTTCTCAATTGCTGGGAATTTTCGGACTATTCTAGCGGTGTTTAGTATTGTGGCTCTCTGAGGATTTACATAGATATTACTGTGTAGCCCTAATTGTTCAATACTATTGGGTAGTGCCTTTGTGATGACACCAGTTGTAGATGTTACTATTGGGACAATGTATACCCATTTCATGTTCCAAAGTCCTTCAATTTCCTCTTTTAATTCAGCATATTTCTGGTGTTTTTTACTTACTGATTTCTGTAAGTTATGTGTGTTTGGAATGGCTATATCTATTAAATAAGTTGTTCTTGCTTGTTTATCCTGTAATATTATTTCCGGATGGTTATTATGGATTTTCCAATCTGTAATAACTGTCTGGTCATGATATAATTTGTGGTATTCTGATTCTAAAACTGTTATTATTATTATTATTTTTACTGTATGTTTACTGCTATCATAATTATATGTACTATATGTGCTTTGTGCTGTGTATGACTGTTGGTGCTGTGTTTTGCATCTTGGTCCCAGAGGAACACTGTTTCATTTGGATGTATTTATGGGTATTCATGTATGGTGAATGACAATTAAACTTGAATTTGAACTTGAATTTGAACTTGAATTTGAACATAAAACAAGGGAACACAAGAGACTGCTGATATAGAATATAGTTTAGTACATGGATGGAAGGAATATGGACTCTGCTCCCTGTGCGGATGTGTGGTCACGCAGTAACTGAAATGCTCCCACGCACATAGCCTTCGTTGCCGAGCAGCTGGAATTTTCTTTTATATAATGTTAATATAATTTTGAAATCTACATTAATATAATTTTGAAATGCCCTGTAATTAGTTGTGTTAATTAATGTAATCCATAAATTTTCTAAATAATAAACATTTACTTTGAAACATTTTAGAGCTCTCTCCAAACTTCATACTTCCCTCTCCCCATTTCACTCCAACTGCCTCATCATTTTATTTCTCTTCATCTGCTCCATCTCAAAGTTCAAAATGAATTTACTATCAAAGTATGCACACGTCTCCGTATACTGCCCTGAGATTCATAGTCTTGTGGGCATTCACAGTAGGTACAAAGAAACATAATAGAATCTGTGAAAATCTACACACAAAAACAGACAAACAACTAATGTACAAAAGAAGACAAACTGTGCAAACACAATCAATCAACCAATAAATAAATAAATAAATAAATGAATGAATGAATGAATGAATGAATAAATAAATAACTTTGAGAACATGAGATGCAGAGTCCTTAAAAGTGAGTCTATAGGTTGTGGAATCAATTCAATATTGGGGTGAGTGAAGTTGTCCACACCGATTCAGGAGCCTGAAGGTTGTAGGGTAATAACTGTTCCTGAAGCTGGTGGTGTGGAACCTAAGGTTCCTGTACTACCTTCCTGACGGCAGCAGTGAAAAGAGAGCATGGCTCGGATCATGGGGTACTTGATGACCATCTATCATCGACTTGCCTTCGTCCTACAGGACCTCCCAATTCTATGCCCCCTATTGCTAGGACAAGGACAATTGGGTGCATGGAAACACCACCACCTGCAGGTTCCCCTGCCAAACTGCACGTGGAAATGTATCACCCATCCTTCAACATTCTGCAATGCTAGAAATCCAGAGTAACACACACACACACAAATGGAGAAACTCAGCCAATTAGGCAGGATCTATGGAGGAGAATACGCAGTCAATGTTTTGGACCGAGACCCTTTATCAGGACGCAAAGAATTTTTCTCATCTCTCCCCAACTATCTAAAATCTTGGTCCACTTGCTTTTCTGTCAGTAGAGATAAGATTCTCATTTATTCTGCACTTGTCAAAACCTTTCCAAATTTGGATTGACTCCAGTCGGTCTCTCCTAAATCTCCTCAAAAAAGGTTAAGGAGAGATCCGGTTAAGGTCTTACTCAACTCATTTGCAAGAAGAGCTCTAGTCAGTGAAAAAGCTGGTTATGACAAAGGTTGTCAGAAGAACGTAAGTGATTGGCCCATATTTCAAAGAGAGTCACAGAAATTTTTAGTTTGCTGACTACCACCTTTGCTTGCGACGCTTTGGCACTCTGACCCATTCTCGGCACACACACAACTTTCTACTTTGCCATCGACAAACCGGTTCCATCTCTCTCTGATGTGGAAGTATCTATGGTGGGTCTTCTCCAAGCATGTCTCTGAAACACAAAGGGAAATAACTGAATATCTTCGAGGCACATAGCATGAGAAAAGCCTAGCAAGTCTGAGCTGACCAATAATACACCCACTGACGTGATAATCCTAAAGAGGTTGATAGGTTCTTGATTAGTAAGGGGCGAGAAAGGTTATGGGGAGAAGGCAATAGAATGGGGGTGAGAGGGATAGTAAATCAGCCATGATGGAATGGCAGAGTAGATGAATGGCCGAAAGACCTAATTCTGCTCCTCCGTCTTACGGTCTTAAACAACCCTAGATTCTTATCAAAGCACACCTCCCTCCCCACAACCACCAAATTCTATCACTCACCAACACACATGGGACAATTTACACTGATCAATAACCTACCAACCTCACACATCCTCGGGCTACTGCACAGGACCGAAAGAAGCTGCAGAAGGTTGTAAATCTAGTCAGCTCCATCTTGGGTACTGGCCTACAAAATACCCAGGATATCTTCAGGGACTGGTGTCTCAGAAAGGCAGCGTCCATTATTAAGGACTTCCAGCACCCAGGGCATGCCCTTTTCTCACTGTTACCATCAGGTAGGAGATACAGAAGCCTGAAGGCACACACTCAGCGATTCAGGAACAGCTTCTTCCCCTCTGCCTTCCAATTCCCAAACGGACATTGAATCTTTGGACACTACCTTGCTTTTTTTAAAAATATACAGTCTTACTGTTCTTGCATATTTTTTAAAATCTATTCAATACACATAATTGATTTACTTACTTATTATTATTTTTATTTATTTATTGTTATTTTTTTCTCTACTAGATTATGTATTGCATTGAACTGCTGCTGCTAAGTTAACAAATTTCACGTCACATACTGGTGATAATAAATCTGATTCTGATATCAGAATCAGCAGAAAATTCCAGCATCTGAAGAATCTCTTGTGTTTAATTTTTGCTGAATTTACTCTCAATTGTTATCTTGTTTTACACAGGATGTTTTTAGCTCTTTACAAAATGCAGCTTGCAAAGTAGTGTCATCCAGTTATAATAAACTGCATGTTTTATTAACTTAGGAGATGAGAACATCTCTGTCATAGCCAGCATGAATGCTCATTCCCAGTTGCCTTTGAGAAGGTGGTGGTAAGCTATCTTCTTGAACCCCTGAGGTTCTTCCATTTATTATCACTGTCTTATATGACATGAAATTTGTTGTTCTACAGTAACAGTGCAGTGCAAAGACTTCAAAGTTATTATATATTACAATTCAATAAATAGTGCATAAAAAGGCGTGAGGTGGTTTCACAAAGAAGAGAAAATCTGCAGGTGCGGAACATCTGAGCAACACACACAAAATGCTGAAGGATCCCAGCAGGCCAGGCAGCATCTATGGAAAAAAGTACAGACAGCGTTTCGGGCCGAGACCCTTTGGCAGGGTTGGATTTTCTCTTGCTTGTAACTTTGGAATCCAGAGCACCCGGAGGAAACCCACACGGTCACAGGGAGACCCCTTACGGACAGCGGCAGGAATTGAACCCAAGTTGCTGGTACTGTAATAGTGATACACTATCTTCTGTTCCAATGTATTCTACAGCAACTGCTGGTGTGGAGTAAGGTTCCAGATTTCCACCGTTCCCTTAACTTTCCTCCTCAGCACTGCAGGTTGTAGACCCTTGTCTCCGGTTCTAAGCTCTAATGGATTTTTTCTATCCATATAACAAACAACACAGTATTAAATTAAACTGAACTGAAAATGCCCTGACTCTTTTAATTTTGTGCTTTATATTCCGTATTTCTAGCTCATTTTTTGTCATTTGCACAATTTGTTTTGTTTTCATTTGAAGAGGGGTTGATGCTTTTCTTTGAACAGTTTGAACATGGTTTTCTTTGTTTCATGGCTGTCTGTGGGAAGACAATTCTGAGGGATGACTACTGCATACATACTTTGAATCTTTGAATCCATCCTGCTAGCTTCTAATTCTAGTTCAACTTCAAGCTTAATGGTCATTCCTGGGGTGAAGGTGCAAAACGGTCACACAGTGCACACAGCACATGACAGCAGAAAAAACATACTGTCACAAAAAAGTCCCTGAGTGACACGGCCTGTAGATTGATGGTACATGGGATGTAGATTGATGGTACACTAATGCAGCTGCAGATGAACGCAAATCAGGTTGTCTCTGCCAAGCGAACACTGGAAGGCAGCACTGATGGGAGGGCCAGCCCCAGTGGCGGCGTTGAGGTGGTGCTTGCTGGTGCTATAGCGCCAGCAGAAATTACAATAACACTACCATAGCACCACCAAGAAATTAACTGAAATTTGACATACAAATTGCAGCTGCTTTCTCTGTATAGTTTTGAATACAGCTTGTTTCTCCAGTTGATCTAGTTATAAACTCTGATGCTGGTCTAAAGTCAGATCCACTCTATACTTCTGCTTATTCGTTCATTGTCAATATCTTGCTGTTGTTGTCCTCAGATCAGTTAAGCTGATTTAAGATCACTTAAGGTGGTGATGTCACTCACTCTCTCTCATGCGAGAGATTGATAGTATACATACATTGTGCAGGATCCAGGCTCGCGAGACTAACGAATGCCACACACACACATTGTGCTTCTACAAGCTAGCGTGGGCCTGGCACCTGCACTATTTTGGCAGCGTGAAAAATGGATCGATTTTTAGTGAGAAAACGACCTCATCCAGAGGAATCAGTGGTGTCTCAGCTTGATCCTGTCTTAATTGAAAGTGACATGCAGAAAGAAGTAAGTGGGGATGAGGACGACAGCAGTTCATCGAAGGAATGTGAGGGCGAAGTAGAGGAACAAGAAATGGAGTGGGATTCGGAAGAGAACATGGATGAAGCTGCTCTTAGTGCTAGTGGGAATACTGTCAGCGATGTTAGCCAGCAGCCTGAGGAAGGACCCCATCGGCCAGCATTGAAAAAGTACCCTTCGCAACAGTTTGACAATCAGCAAAGGAGTTTTATTCGTGGCTGGTTTGACCTGTACTCCTGGCTGGAATATTCAATCATAAAAGATGTTACATTCTGCTTCGCATGCAGGCATTTCCTGTGTGGAGGACATGGTTTCCATTCTGAGTCTACCTTCACTGTCACTGGTTACCGCAACTGGCGGAAAGCTACAACAGCTTTCAAAACCAACCAAGTAAGTACAGCTCATAAGTTTGCTATGGAGGCATGGGCCGAATTCAGATTGAGAAAACAAGACGGTTCAAGATCGGGAAATATGCTTGATAAAGGACATGCAAAGATGGTTCAAGAAAATCGTGAGTATATGAGAGCAGTGGTTGAGTCTCTACGCTATACTGCGTGCCAAGGCATTGCCCAGCAAGGACACCGGGAGGATGATGGATCTGGCAATAGGGGAAACTTTGTTGAGTTGCTCAGTGTAATTGGGCAGTTTAATAAGACTGTAGCTAAAAAAAATAGAGGACAATCCTGGAAATGCAAAAAACACCCATCACGATATTCAAAATGAAATTATGGGTATTATGGCAGATATGGTCAGACGTCAAATAAGTGCAGAAATCAGAGGAGGCTGGACATTTTGCCATCTTGGTGGATGAAAGTAAAGACTTGAGTAATAAGAGCAAATAGCAGTGGTGGTGCGGTATTTGAATAACGAAACAATGCTTGAAGAATTCTTGCACTTCACTCCAGCAGAAGGGCTGGACGCAGAGTCGC
Organism: Mobula birostris; assembly: GCF_030028105.1. Classification (NCBI taxonomy): domain Eukaryota; kingdom Metazoa; phylum Chordata; class Chondrichthyes; order Myliobatiformes; family Myliobatidae; genus Mobula; species Mobula birostris. The sequence continues at coordinate 11,633,845 of NC_092374.1, read as the reverse complement.
TTCTTAAAAGCATTGAACAGACACTCGCCCAGTGTGTTATTGATAAGAATGCATGTATAGGTCAGTGTTATGACGGAGCAGCAGTGATGTCCGGGTGCAATAACGGACTACACGAGAGGTTCAGGAAAGAGGTCCCGCAGGCATTATATATACACTGCCATGCTCACAGACTTAACCTCGTTTTAGTGGATGTTGTGAGCAATGTACCACAAGCGGGTGAGTTTTTTTGAAACTGAGCAGCTGCTTTACAACTTCTTTTCAAACTCTGTTGCCCACGATCTTTTCATGAAGAAACTGGAATCAACTGCACAGCCCGTGGAGTTGAAGAAATTGTCAGATACACGCTGGGCCTGGCAGTATACAGCTTTGTGGGCTGTAAGGAAATCACTCCCTGCCATTCTAGCTACACTACAGGATATTATGGGTCAACCACATGCACGGAGGAAAACGGAGGCCAGAGCTGTAAATGGACTGATTGACGAGCAGTTTGTTTTACTTCTCACTCTGTTTGAAGATTTATTCCGAGTCACCAAGTTCATGTCAGACCAGCTACAATCTCCCAGTTTGGAGCTTTCATCTGCTGTGGACTTGGCTCAGTCTGTTATCGATGCACTCTCAGCAAAACGGGGAGAGGAATCATGGAGTGAAATTCGGACAAGAGCTAGGGACCTGTGCGTCAAGGCCGGTATACAGAGCAGACCACATGAAAGGAGACAGGCCCAGCCACTGCTGCCTACATGATTTTGTTGTTGAGGCCCAAACCGAACGCACACCTGTCACATCCTCTGATGACCTTCGCAACCACTGTTTCTATCCGATTATAGACAGACTTCTGACTGGAATGAAAAGATGGTTCTCAACTGAGACTGGGGGTGTTCTGACTGGAATCTCAGCATTGAGTCCCCAACACAAATTCTTCCTAGACAAGAATTGTCTTTGGAAAATGGCCCAATACTATGGAGTGACTGAAGTGAACCTGACTGCAGAGCTACATCCAGTTCGGCGTCTGCTGGAAACGAAACAAAAGCAAGGACAGACAGTGAATGACACAGTGGAATTTCTAGCTGTAATGAGACCCTACTGTGATCCATTTATAGATTTATACAAACTAATCTGCGTATCACTGACTCTGCCTGTGACATCTGCCTCATGCGAACGGAGTTTCTCTTGCCTCAGATGCGTCAAAAACTACCTAAGGAATAGCAGCGGCGATGCTCGGAACAGCAACTTGGCCCTGTTGGCCATAAACAGCCGGAGGACCAAAGCGCCTGACATCCGGAAAATCATTGATGCTTTCGCCAACAATCACAACAGACGAATTGTGCTTCTCTGAAAACATCAATGGTGAGGGCAGTTGATTTTTTTTTAATTTGGGCCTAGACTAATGCTGATTATAATTATTATTTTGTGGTGGATACCCCATAGTCCTTATGTTTCCTGAAACGGTGTATCTTTTGGCATTGTCTGTGTATGTAATGCTAACAGCAGTGGACATTGTGGGTTAGTGTTGTGTTTTTCAGTTGAAAAGCACGCATTTGACGCTGATTGCGGGATTGGTGTGTGATTCACGTTGTGTGCTGTGGGTCGGATGCTCTGTTGGTTTGTTTGTTTATGCTCTGTGTAGCCCAGGTTGTCTCCGATGCTGTTGACACTGTCACAGTTCACTTCTATATTAGATCTATCAATTTCTGTTGCTTGTGAATCTACAGAGGAATTTACAGTAGGCACATAATACTTGAAACTGACTTTTTAACGCCACGCGTCTGGCCTTGCGAATACATATTACCATACAGTGCATCCCTCAGCACCATCACTGAGTAATTCAGCCCCACTGTAGCACCAGCAAGAAAAAAACTCTGGCGCCGCCAGTGGCCAGCCCCCAACCCAGAGCGCCCACAGAGGTCTCAGCGCCCCCACACCACATCTTAATCTCTTTGGACTTGCTCAGTTCCAGTAATATTGCGCCTCAGCCTCAGACGTGAGTGGATTGCTTCGCAACTTTCTCACCTGCCTGGCAGTAGACTCCTGAGTACTGATCACTGCACTGGCAGTAGTAAGATTTCTGCAGAGCATCGCTGATGCAGGTCCCTCCGTTTTGACAGGGAATTGAAAGGCAGGGATCTGGAAAGAACAAAACAAAGAGTTTGCATGTATCTGAGCAGTGTCCACAGTAATCTTTCTGAAGGATCTGTAGCTCACATGTTAATTCTCCCAATTAACCCACCCACCCCTCACGTCTTTGGCATGTGGGTGGAAACTGGGGCACTGGGGGAAGAGAATGCAAACTCCACAGAGGCAGAGTCAGCACTGAACCTGGGTCCCTTGTGCTGTGAGATGGCAGTGCCATCTGCTGCCCAACTGTGCAGCCCCTAAGGTCATAACCACAAAAGAACTATTTTAATCATCGCACCTTGCACTGGACAGCGCGGTAGCATGCAATAATCCCAGGAGACGGTGTCATTCATCAGCGTGTAGCACCATGGTGCTTCGTCGTTGTCGAAGTTTCTGGAAGAAACACACAGTTCATGGGACAAAACTCATGTCCAGTTGTTGCTTCCCCTGAGCTTCAACCAGCTAATAAATCAAATTTATCAGCTGCCATTAAATCTGCCTCTCAGCAGCATGCAAAACTCAGCCAGCTCCATCATGGGCACACGAGGACATCTTCAAAAAGTGATACCACAGGAAAGAGGTATCCGTCATTAAGGATCTCTACCCACCCACTCCGTCATGGGTACAAGCCTCCCCACCATCTTCAAACACCAATGTCAAATTAAGGTCCCCCACCACCCATGACATGCCCTCTTCTCATTACTACCATCAGAGAAGTGGTATAGGAGTTTTCAGAACAGATTCTTAACTTCCACCACCAGAATCCTTAACGGGCAATGAATCCGTGAACATTATCTCACTCTTTTTGCTCTTTTTTTACACTATCGGTTTATCAATTTTTAAATATATATTGGTTATTATAACTTATAGCATATTCTATGTATTGCACGGAACTGCTCCCACAAAACAACATACAAACGTTTGTATATATCAGTGACAATAAATCTGATTCTGATTCTGAACTCTACCAAATGCACATGACAAACTTCAAAAAATGCAGTTGAGTTGTGAACAAGATTGACAAGACTGTTGATACTAACTTTGCAATAACATACAGGTTAGCACAACGCTTCGCAGCAGTCAGCTGTAAGACTGGGATTCAATTCCCGCTACTGTCTGCAATATGTTCTCTCTGTGACCACGCGGGTTTCCTCCGGGTGATCTGGTTTCCTCCCACAGCCCGTCACACAGGTTGGGGTTAGTGAGCTGTGTGCATGCTGTACTGGCAGCAGAAACATGGAGACACTTTTGGGCTGCCCAGCACGATCTTTGCTGATTTTATTTTTTTTAACCCATCTAGGTAATTTCTGAGGTAAGGGCATGTTCAGCACAGCTTTGTGGGCCGAAGGGCCTGTATTGTGCTGTAAGTTTTCTATGTTTCTATCTGTCCATCTAGTTAGTTAGTTGGTTAGTTAGCCCAACGAGCCGCACCGCCCAGCAACCCACCTATTTAACCCTGGCCTAATCACAGGACAATTTACAGTGACCAATTAACCTGCTGACTGGTTCGTCTTTGGACTGTGGGAGGAAACTCACATGGTCATGGAGAGATTGCACAAACACCTTACAGATGGCACCAGATTCGGACTCCAAACACCAGAATGCCCCGGGCTGTAAGAGCGTCGTGCTAACCATAACCAACGCATTTCTCCGAATGTTTCAATGTACATGTGACAAATAAAACAAATCTTTAAATGGGATCAATGTAGATTGGTATCATGGACAGTACAGATGAAGTGGGCCGAAAGGCCACATTTCTATGAAGTGGATTTATGTGATGTACCGAAGAACCCCACTATCTGTCTCCATCAGGCAAGGAAGAGCCAGACTAAGGAACTGCCCTACCCCTGCCGACTGAGCCTCATACTCGTGGTTATGTTGTGCTTCTGAAGTTCATTTTTCACACCTGCAGTAGGGGTGGTCACCCACACCCAACATGTGAGGCTCCTTCAGGCTTCCCATGTCTAACTCCATGCTTATGAAGCTGGACGTCCAAGGTAGGCAGTCAGTTCCTGAGGCAGTCCGCTTGGCCTTCCCTCGATAGAGGGTCCCTTTGTCCTTGTAGCAGCGGGAGGCAGTATCTGGACATCAAAACATGGCAAATATTGGGTACAAAGAGTTAATTCTGGAGGCCTATTCCCCAAAATGGCCGACCCAATAGGGCTGTAGGTGTGTGTGGATATATCAGGAAGAGGGGCAGAGAAGAAGAGGGGGAAAGAGAGAAGAAGAAGGAAGGAGAGAAAAGGACAGAGAAGGGGAGAGAGAAGGGGAGAGAGAGGGAGAGGAAGAGGGACAGAGGGAGAAGGGAGAGAGGGAGAGGGAGAGGGAGAAGGGAGGGAGAGGGAGAAGGGAGGGAGGGAGGGAGGGGAAGAGAGAGGGAGGGAGGGGAAGAGGGAGGGAGGGGAAGAGAGAGGGAGGGAGGGGAAGAGAGAGGGAGGGAGGGGAAGAGAGAGGGAGGGAGGGGAAGAGGGAGGGGGAGGGGAAGAGGGAGGGAGGGAGAGAGAGGGAAGGAGGGAGGGGGAGAGAGGGAAGGAGGGAGAGGGAGAGAGGGAAGGGGAGAGAAGGAGGGGGAGAGAAGGAGGGGGAGGGAAGGAGGGGGAGGGAAGGAGGGGGAGGGAAGGAGGGAGGGAGAGATGGAGGGAGGGAGGGGAGAGAGGGAGGGAGGGGAGAGAGGGAGGGAGGGGAGAGAGGGAGAGGGAAGAGAGGGAGAGGGAAGAGAGGGAGGGAGGGGAGAGAGGGAGGGAGGGGAGAAAGGGAGGGAGGGGAGAGAGGGAAAGGGGAGTTAGGGAGGGAGAGGGGAGTTAGGGAAAGAGAGGAAGGGGGAGAGGGGGAGGGGAGGGGAGGGAGAGGGAGGAGAGAGGGGGGGAGGGGAGAGGGGGGAGTGGAGAGGGAAGGGGAGAGGGGGAGGGGAGAGGGAAGGAGGGAGAGGGAGGGGGAGGGGGAGAGAAGGAGGGGGGGGAGAGAGAGGGGTGAGAGAGGGAGGGAGGGGCAGGGAGAGGGAGGGGAGGGGGTGGGGGTGAGGGCAGAAGGGGAGAGAGGCAGGGAGAGAGAGGGAGGGAGGGGTGGAGGGACGAGGAGAGGGAGGGGCAGAAGGGGAGGGGAGGGGCAGGACAGGGAGGGTGGGAGGTGGGGAGAGAGGGCAGGGAGAGAGGGAGGGGGAGAGAGAGAGATCTGCTATGGTAATGATCAACCACCGACATACAAAAGGTTTCATCTGCCATCCACGTCAAGTAAGATTTGGAGTGTCACAGTTAGTGCGACAATATTACAGCTCTGGGGGTCAGAGGTCAGAGTTCAATTCCAGCATCATCTGTAAGAAAGTTTGTACATCCTTCCCATGACTATGTGGGTTTCCTCTGGGTGCTCTGGTTTCCTTCACAGTCCAAAGAAACACCGGTTAGTAGGTTCATTGGTCATCGTAAATTGTCCTCCGGTTGGGCTGGGGTTAAGTAGATAGGTTACTGGGTGGTGTGGTTCATTGTGCCGGAAACGTGTGTCCCACGCCATACCTCTAAATAAATAAATAAAATGAAGCTGACAGGAATGAGAGAAACGAGAGCAGGTCAGGCACACAATGGAAATACGTATTTTATTATTTGTATATATTTAGTATATAATAGAAAGAATAGAAAAAGAAAATAGGTGAAGAACATAGAGAGAAAAGCAGAGCATCCAGGGGAAGAATAGAGAGAAGAAGGCAAGAGAGAGAATATATTTATTCAGGGCGAGGGACTGAGAAAGAGAGCAACACGAGACTGCAGATACTGGCATCTGAAAACATTTTCCTGGAAACAATCTCCTGGATGAACATAATGGTGGAGGGACGGTGGGGGGAAATAGAACTCTTGACAGCAAGAACAACTGCTCATAATTGGTCTGTTTACTCTGGAACCCAATAATAAAAACACTGAAATTTCCAGTTTCAAGTCCCCTTAGATCTTGTATTCCTTTCTCTTCTCTCTCTCTCTCTCTCTCTCTCTCTCTCTCTCTTCCTATTGATCTGCTCTCTCCCCCTTTCTCCCTATCTCTCTACCCTCTCTACCTCTCTCCTGCTCTCCACCTCCCTTTTCTCTCCCCCTCCCTTTTCTCTCCCTCCCCCTTCTCTCTCCATTCCTCTCTTTCTAACCCTCTCTCTATCCATCTTCCTCTCTGTCTGTCTCTCCCTCTCTCTCTCCACCTCTCTTCCCTTCTATCTACCTCTTTCTGCTCTCTTCTCCTCTATCCCTCTCTCTACCCATCTCCTCTCTCTCTCTTTCTGCCTCTCTTCCCCCCTCTCTCTCTACCTTCTCTACCTTCTCTGCCTCTACCTCTCACAGTCTCTCTCTAACTCTGTCCTGCTCTCTTCCTCCCCCAACTCTCCCTCATCTACCTCTAGTGTTCTCACTGGAACACACACAATATACTGGAGGAACTCAGCAGGCCAGGCAGCATCTATGGAAAAGAGTGAACAGTCAACATTTCATCAGGGCTGGAGAAAAAAGATGAGAAGTCACAATAAAGGGGGGGGGGGGGAGGAAGAAATACAAGGTGATAGGTGAAGCCCATGGAATTACAGGGAATTTACTAGCACAGGTGGAGCATTGGCTGATCGGCAGAAAACAGAGAGTGGCAATAAAGGGATCCTTTTCTGGCTGGCTGCCGGTTACCAGTGGAGTTCCACAGGGGTTGATGCTGGGACCGCTGCTTTTTACGATGTATGCCAATGATTTGGACTATGGGATTAATGGGTTTGTGGCTAAATTTGCTGATGATACAAAGATAGGTGGAGGAGCGGGTAGTGTTGAGGAAACAGAGCGCCTGCAGAGAGACTTAGATAGTTTAGGGGAATGGGCAAAGAAGAGGCAAATGAAATACAATGTTGTAAAGTGTATGGTCATGCACTTTGGTGGAAGAAATAAGTGGGCAGACTATTATTTAGATGGGGAGAGAATTCAAAATGCAGAGATGCAAAGGGACTTGGGAGTCCTTGTGCAAGATACCCTAAAGGTTAACCTCCAGGTTGAGTCAGTGGTGAAGAAGGTGAATACAATGTTTGCATTCATTTCTAGAGGTATAGAATATAAGAGCAGGAATATGATTTTGAGGATCTATAAGGCACTCGTGAGACCACACTTGGGAGTATTGTGTGCAGTTTTGGGCTCCTTATTTTAGAAAGGATATACTGACATTGGAGAGGGTTCAGAGAAGATTCACCAGAATGATTCCAGGAATGAGGAACGTCTGGCAGCTCTTGGGCTGTGTTCCCTGGAGTTCAGGAGTATGAGGGGGGATCTCATAGAAACATTCCGAATGTTAAAAGGCCTGAACAGATTAGATATGGCAAAGTTATTTCCCATGGTCGGGGAGTCTGGGACAAGAGGACACAACTTCAGGATTGAAGGACGTCCATTTAGAAAAGAGACGCAGAGAAATTGCTTCAGTCAGGGGGTGGTAAATCTGTGGAATTTGTTGCCATGAGCAGCTGTGGTGGCCAACTCATTGGGGTGTATGTAATGCAGAGATAGATAGGTTCTTGATTAACCAGGACATCAAAGGGTATGGGGAGAAGGCAGGGGAGTGGGGATGACTGGAAGAATTGGATCAGCCCATGATTGAATGGCAGAGCAGACTCGACGGGCTGAATGACCTACTTCTGCTCCTATATCTATTGGTCTAAGCCGGGGGGCAGGGGAGGGGTGAAGAAGAAAGCTGGGAAGTTGATTGGTGAATGAGATAAAGGGCTGGAGAAAGGGTCATCTTCCAGGAGAGGACACAAGACCAGAGAAGAAAGGGAAGGGAAGGAGCACCGGGGGGGGGGGCAGGTGGGGGGGCGGTGGTTGATGGACTGGCAAGGCGATAAGAAGAAAGAAGGAAATAGGGATGGGGAATGGGGAATGCTGAAGGGGGAATAGGTCATTACTGGAAGTTCGAGAAATCGATGCTCATGCTATCAGGTTGGGGGCTACCCAGATGAATATAGGGTGTTGCTCCTCCAACCCAAGTGGGTACTCATTGTGTCAGTGGAGGAGGCCATAGACTGACATGTCAGAATGGGAATGGGAAGTGGTATTAACATGGATGGCCTCTGGGAAATGCCGGTTTTTCTGGTGGATGGAGTGTAGGAGCTCAGCGAAGTGGTCTCCCAATCTACGTCGGGTTTCACCGACAGAGAGGAGGCCACACCAGGAGCACCAGATACAGTAAATGACCCCAACAGACCCACAGGTGAAGTGTCGTCTCACTTGGAAGGACTGTTTAGAGCCCTCAATGGTAGTGAGGGAGGAGGTGTAAGGGCAGACAACTTCGGTCTGTTTCGCTGAGCACTACGCTCCATCCACCAGAAAAAGCGGGATCTCCCAGTGGCCAGCCATTTTAATTCCACTTCCATTTACCAACTACTCGTCTCTCACCCACCAGTTACCTTATCCATGCCCAGTTTTCCCCAGCCATCCCCTCTAACACAGTCTTCAATCAATGCTGTCCAACTTAAGAGATGGTCTCTCTGTGAAAGTATTCTTGTTCCCAGCCCGGGAAGAGTGCAGTGTCTCACTGAGAATCCTCAGGTCAAGTCAGCTCTAACAGGACCAAAGAGTTAAAGATTTTTTAAAAGTTAGCTTTACTGGTCACTTGTACATCGAAATATACAGTGAAATGTGTCATTTGTGTTGAGGATGTTGTGAGGCAGCCTACAAGTGTCTGTCAAAGCATTCCCACAACCCACTAACCCGTACGCCTTTTGGGATGTAGGAGAAAACCCACATGGTCACGGCGAGAACACACAAACTCCTCTCAGACAGTGGAGGAAGTCAAGGGAGGTTGAAAGCCGAGGCAATCTGCACGCTGATACACATTCTGAATTTGCAGCTGCAGTAACTTCTGCAACGTGAATTTACCTATTTCGCAGTTCTTCCCCGCGTGTCCATCGCTGCAGGAGCACACTCTCTCCCCAGTGGCCTGAGTCTTCCGGCACATTCCATTGTTGAGGCACAGGTTGATCTCACAGTCTGTGAATCAGAAGAAAGTCACTTGCTACGATCCTGCAACAAATGGATGAGGATCTTAAGGGGGGGGGGGGGTCAGTCAGCTGGTGATTCAATCCTGCTCTCCATCCACTTTCCCCAAACGTCCAGCACATCACGATTACACCGATTGTATTGGCAGGAGATGCTACCTCGAGAAGGCAGCCTTCATCATCTCCACCTGCCACCTTCTCATAGCCACCACCAGACAGGAGATACAGAAGCCTGAGATTTCACACCACCAGGTTCAGGAGCAGAATCAGGCCACTCGGCCCATTGAGCCTGAATCACCGTTCAAATGGCTAATATTTTTCTCAACCCCGGTCTCCCGCTTCCTCCCCATAACTGTTAACCCACTAACCATCCAAAAACTTACCAATCTCTACCTTAAAAACACCTATATATTTGGCCTCCACTGCTCTCTATGGCAATGAATTCCACAGCTTCGCCACCCTCTATCTGAAGAAATTCCTCCGCATCCCTGTTCTAAAGGGACGTTCCTTTATTCAGAGGCTGTGCCCTCAGATCTAATGGAAACATCCTATATCTGCTATATCTCTCCATTTCTTCAAAACAATCACCTCCCATAGACATCTTCCCTAACAAAGACTCACTCACCAACCAATCTAGTCCCCAGCCCTCTTTCCCTAACCAGGATTCAACTTCATCCAACCATTCTCCTCCTCCAGCTTGGTATGCTATCTATTTCTTCATCCCATCTTTCATTGTCACTCATTTAAGCCCCATCTTGACCAACATTTATCCTTCAGTTGATAAAACAGATTAACCAGCAATCTTTTCATATAAACACTGAGTTTATATGAGACACAAAGTGTCTGTTCGCCTCTCAATTTGTAACCTTCAAGCATGACTACTGTTTTTATAGAGAATACAAAACCCAGGATTTGTTGTGTCCTCTTCCCGTTTATCTTTCCCAATGGAAATTGCGTACTGAACTCCACGTGGTATAAACTTCTTTCTAAAAACCTGTTGAGTTTAAGAGCTGCGAATGAATCCCATCTTCGGCACAGAAACATCTTTCAATGTCACCGTGAAGAACTCGGGTCCACGTCTCTCCAATGTTGTAGTACCTCAGATGCCGTCTTTCAAAGCACTTCTCTAAAGAGAAAGGAGAGTGGTTATTCTTCACAGAATCTTAAAATAGTACGGACCAAAATGCCATTCTGCCCCTTGAGTTCATGATGGCTCTCCCAAAGAGCGAACTTCTTAGTCCCATTCTCTTTCTCTTTCCAACAATCCCCAAAACATTAACCCTGTTCACTTTGGTTTCATATTAGCACATAGAACAGTACAGGGCCTTCAGCTCATGACATTGCGTCAACCTTTTAAACTACTCTAAGATCAATCTAACCCTTTCCTCTCCTATTACCCTCCATTTTTCTATTACCCATGTGCTTCTCTAAGAGTTTTTCCAATTTTACGTATTTATTTTTATTTAGTGAATCGGTATAGCAACAGGGCCTTCCACGCAAGTGAGCACACGCCACCCAATTACATCCATATGACCGATTTACCTACGAGCCTGTACATCTTTGGAGTGTGGGAGGAAACTGGAGCACCCGGAGGAAAGCGACACAGTCATGCGGAGAACCTTCAAACTCATTATAGTCAGCGGCTGAAATGACCCCGGGTCACTGGTGCTGTACTAGCGGTGTGCTAACCGCTACAATCCCATGCTGCCTGCTCTGCACGTGACCACAAGCAACTGCAAAAATCTGTGGACGCAGCTCAGCACATCGCGGAAATCAACCTCCCCTCCATTGACTCTGTTTACACTTCTCACTGCCTCAATACAATCAAAGACTCCACCCACCCTGACATTCTCTCTTCTCTCCTCCCCCATCAGGCAGAAGATACAAAAGCCTGAAAGCACATCTGACCAGCTTCTATGACACTATATGGTCCCCTTGTACAATAATTAAAGATTAAAGTCTGTCCCGAGCCTTGTAGGCTCATCAGGCCGCTGCTTCTGCCGGTTTCTGTGGCGTGAAGCGACTGAGAGTACGAGACTCTCCCCTGGATAGGACACCAGTCTATCGCGAGGTTAACCCCCAGCATTTTGCCAGTACCCATTTTCAGCTGGGTAGACTGGAGCAGTGTGTGGTTAAGTACCTTGCTCAAGGACACACACACTGCCTCAGCCGAGGCTCGAACCCATGACCTTCAGGTCGCTAGTCCAACACCCTACCCACTTGGCCATGCGCCACACCTTGTACAATAAGATGGACTCTTAAACCTCACAGTCTCCTTAGTTATGGCCTTGCGCCTTATTGACAGCCTGTTCAGCATTTTCTCTGTTTGTCTGACACTTTATTTTGCATTCTGTCATTCTTTTCCCTTTTATTACCTCATTGTACTGATGTGTTGAAATGATCTGTATGGATAGCATGCAAAACAAGTTTTTCACTGTACCTTGGTAATACAACCATACCAGAACTGCCCACTTTCCCCTTCACCTGTCTCATTTAGGGCCGGCCAGCTTGCACTCTTTCCTGTCCTCCCACTTTCTTATTCCGAATTTTTCTCCTTCCTTTCCAGTCCTGATGAAGGATCTCAACCCGAATCACCGACTATTTATTCAACTCCACAGGTTCTGCCTGAACTGCTGAGTTAGTAGCGGACCAATCAATTCGCAGAGAGCGAGCTAAACACAGGTCAGGGAGAAGAGTTTAAAAAAGGAGCGTTTTGCAGGGATCGGCGCATTAGCGGTGCACCAATCGATTCGCGTTTCATTAGCAGGAGCAAATAAAAGTAAAGCAGGGTCAAAGCAGAGCGGCCATTGTGTGAGGGGACCAGTGTAGGTCTGGGAACTTGTGACTTTGGCAAGGAGGCACAGGTAAGTAGCAGGCAAGGCTTTTGTGGTGGTTGAATAAAAAGTCACTAAATTACAGCTAATTAAATAAAGTAGGGATGACACAGGTTCGGGTGATGCGCTGTAGCTGCACGATGTGGGAGCTGGTGGGCCCCATTATGGTTCCTGGTGACCACATCTGCAGCAAGTGTTGACTGCTCGAGGAACTCAGGCTCAAAGTTGATGACCTGGAATCTGAGCCTCAAACATTGCGGCACATCAGGGAGGGGGAGAGTTACCTGGATTCTTTGTTTCAGGAGGTAGTCACACCCATTAGATTAGCTGTCTCAAATTTGGTCTGTGGTCAGGGACAAGAGGGTGTGACTGTGAGTGAGGCAGGTAGTGGGATCCAAGAAACAGTGCTGAAGGAGACTCAGCCTTTGAGCTTGTCCAACAGGTCTGAGATTCTTGTTCCCTGTGTGGATGAGGGTGGGGACTGTAGGAAGGATGAGCAACCTAACTGTGGCACCATAGCTCAGGGAGCCATTCAAGAGGGGGAAGAGAAGAGAAATGTAATGGTAATTGGGGGTAGTACAGTCCAGGGAATAGACAGAATTCTCTGTCATGAGGATAGAGTATCCCGAAGGCTGTGTTGCCTGCCTGGTGCCCGGGTTCAGGACATCTTATCCGACCTGCAGAAAAAATTTGCAGTGGGAGGGAAAAGAGCCAGTTGTTGTGGTCCATGTGGGTACCAACAACATACTGTAGGTAGAATGAAAAAAAGTTCTGCTGAGGGAATTTGAGCAGCTAGGGACTAAATTAAAAAGTAGAGCCAAAAAGGTGGTAATCTCTGGATTACTACCTGAGCCACATGCAAGTTAGCATAGGGGCAAGAAGATTAGAGAGATAAATGTGCATGGGAGAAGTGGGTTTGACTTCATGGGAAATTGGCTCCAGGATTGGGGAAGGAGGGAGCTGTACCAATGGGACAGGCTCCACTGAACCGTGATGGGACCTGGATCCTAGTGAATCGCATAACTGGGGCTGTGGATAGGGCTTTAAACTAAATAGTAGTTGGGGGGGGTGGAGTGGTTCAACAAGTTGGAGAGGTATGGATAAAGTAAAAAAGAAAAGTGTGGATGAAGATAAAGAAAAAAACAAAGGATAAAAAAGAGAAAAGTAAGAGTGGAATGAAGAAAAGTCAAGTGCAAAAGAGTAAAATATTACAAGATTTTAAAAGCACGATGAGTGTAAGGGCACTTTATTTGAATGCCGGTGTATTATTCAAAACAAGGTCAGCGGTTCAAATCAGTACAAAGAGGTATAATTTAGTGGCCATTGCAGAGATGTGGTTGCAGGGTGGAGAGGATTGGGAATTAAATCAGGTAATATGGAAGGACAGGCAGGAAGGTAAGGGAGGTGGGGTAGCACTCTTAATTAAGGATGAGGTCAGGTCGATAGTGAGAGACGATATAAGATCTAAACAGCAGAATGTTGAATCCATCTGGGTGGAGATTAGGAATAGTAAAGGGAAAAGTATCACTGGTGGGATTGTCTAGTGGCCACTGAATAATGACATTACAGTGGCACAGGCAATAAACAGAGAAATATCTGAGGCATGTAAGAATGGAACAGCAATTATTGTGGGGGACTTTAACTTGCACATAGATTGGGTGAATCTATAAGGGAGACTTCATAGAATGCATCCATGACAGCTTTCTTGAACAACATGTTACTGAACCTGCAAGGAAACGTGCTATCTTAGGTCTGGTCTTGTGCAATGAGACAAGTAAAATTAGCGATCTTGTAGTTAGGGATCCTCTTGGAAAGAGTGATCACAGTATGATGGAGTTTCTCATACAAATGGAGGGTGCAGTAAAAGTAAAGTAAAGGGATCCGTTAGTCTTGCGAGACCATGGATCTGCACCTGGAAAGCCTTCACTCTCCAGGGCGCAGGCCTGGGCAAGGTTGTATGGAAGACCAGCAGTTGCCAATGTTGCAAGTCTCTCCTCTCCATGACACCAATGTTGTCCAAGGGAAGGGCATTAGGACCCGTACAGCTTGGCACCGGTGTCGTCGCAGAGCAATGTGTGATTAAGTGCCTTGCTCAAGGACACAACACACGCTGCCTCGGCTGGGGCTCGAAATCACGACCTTCAGGTCGCTAGTCCAATGCCTTAACCACTTGGCCATGCGCCCACTGAGGGTGCAGTAGTTCAATCTAAAACCAATGTATTATGCCTAAACAATGGAGACTACAATGGGATGAAGGAGGATTTGGCTAGTGTAGACTGGGCACACAGGCTACGTGGTGGGACAGTTGAGGAACAGTGGAAGACTTTCAAAGAAATTTTTCACTGTGCTCAACCAAAGTATATTCCAGTTAAAAGCAAGGACAGTAAGGGTGGGGAGAGACAAACTTGGATAACTAAAGAAATAAAAGAAGGCATCAAACTAAAAGCTCATTCATACAAAGTCGCCAAGAGTAGTGGGAAACTGGAAGATTAGGAAGACTTTAAAAAGCAACAAAGTACCACTAAGCGAGCAATAAAGAAAGGGAAGCTAGATTGTAAAAATAAACTAGCACAAAATATAAAAACAGATAGTAAAAGTTTTTATAATTATATAAAGCAGAAAAAGGTGGCTAAAGTGAATGTAAGTCCCTTGGAGGACGAGAAGGGGGAATTGATATTGGGTAATGAGGAAATGGCCGAGGCTTTGAATGACTATTTTGTGTCGGTCTTCATGGTGGAGGACATGTCTAACATGCCAAACAGTGATGTTATGGATGTGATGGGAGGTGAGAACCTCAATACAATAGCTATCACTAAAGAGGTAGTGCTGAGCAAACTTGTGGGTCTGAAGTTAGATAAGTCCCCTGGTCCTGATGGAATGCTTCCCAGGGTACTAAAAGAAATGGCAAAAGTTATAGTAGAGGCTTTGGTGATGATTTACCAAAATTCTCTGGACTCTGGGCAGGTCCCGGCGGATTGGAAGATGGTGAATGTCAGGCCACTGTTCAAAAAAGGATGTAGGCAAAAGGCAGGTAACTATAGGCCAGTTAGTTTAACATCTGTAGTTGGGAAAATGCTTGAAGCTATCATTAAAGAAGAAATAACGAGGCATCTGGAAAGATATGGATCCATCAGGCAGACGCAGCATGGATTCACCAAAGGCAGCTCCTTTTTGACAAATTTACTGGAGCTCTTTGAGGATATAACAAGCGCAGTGGATAGAGGGGAACAGTTGGACGTTATTTACTTGGATTTCCAGAAGGCGTTCAATAAGGTGCCACATAAAAGACTTATCCATAAGGATGCATAGAGTTGGGGGTGATGTATTAGCATGGATAGAGGATTGGTTAACTAATAGAAAGCAGAGAGTTGAGATACATGGGTGTTACTCTGGTTGGCAATCAGTGGTGAGCGATGTGCCACAGGGGTCAGTCCTGGGCCTGCAACTGTTCACGATAAACATTAACGATCTGGAAGAGGGGACCGAGTGTAGTGTGTCCAAGTTTGCTCATGATTCTAAATTGAAAAGCAAATTGTGCAGAAGATATTGAGAGTCAGCAGAGAGATATAAATAGGTTAAGTAAGTGGGCAAGGGTCTGGCAGATGGAGTACAATGTTGGTAAATGCGAGGTCATCCTCTTTGGAAAGAAAAATGAAAGAGCAGATTATTATTTAAATGGTAAAAAAATTGCGGCATGCTGCTGTGCAGAGGGAATTGGGAGTGCTTGTGCATGAATCACAAAAGATTGGTTTGCAGGTGTAGCAGGCTATCAAGAAGGCAAATGGGATGTTGGCCTTCATTGCTAGAGGGATTGAATTTAAGAGCAGGGAGGTCATGCTGCAACTATACAGGGTACTGGTGAGGCCGCACCTGGAGTACTGTGTGCAGTTCTGGTCTCCTTACTTGAAGAAGGATATACTGGCTTTGGAGGCAGTGCAGAGGAGATTCACCTGGTTGATTCCAGAGATGAGAGGGTTAGACTATGAGGAGAGATTGAGTTGCCTGGGACTGTTCACGCTGGAATTTAGAGGAATGAGCAGAGATCTTATAGAAACATATAAAATTATGAAAGGGATAGATAAGTTAGAGGCAGGAAAGTTGTTTCCACTGGTAGGTGAGACTAGAACTAGGGGACATAGCCTCAATATTCGAGGGAGTAGATTTAAGATGGAAATTCGTGCGCAGAACTGAAAAAGCGTGTGCGAGCAAGGAGACCTACAAACCTGACTCAGTTACACCAGTTCTGTCTGAAGGAATGGAACAAAATTCCAGCAACTTACTGTGAGAAGCTTGTGGAAGGCTACCCAAAATGTTTGACCCAAGTTGCACAATTTAAAGGCAATGCTACCAAATACTAACAAGGTGTATGTAAACTTCTGACCCACTGGGAAAGCGATGGAAGAAATAAAAGCTGAAATAAATCATTCTCTCTACTATTATTCTGACATTTCAGATTCTTAAAATAAAGTAGTGATCCTAACTGACCTAAGTCAGGAAATGTTTTCTAGGATTAAACGTCAGGAATTGTGAAAAACTGAGTTTAAATGTATTTGGCTAAGGTGTATGTAAACTTCTGACTTCAACTGTATGTTTGTAGATAACTTGGACTACTGGCTTTCGTCTGCCCATGTGAATCTCCATGCACAATGGAGTGGGCAGTCGGGTGGCTTGGATCAAGGTGGATAAGAGCTAGAAGACACAGTGGGTTGCCTTGGCACTCAGTGGGTTTCCAGAGTCTGCTCATTTCTGCCGCTTTGATATACAGGTTAATGCTTCATCAAATTACAGATTCATACAAGCTCACAAAGTAAGGATCACAGAAAGGGATTCAATGGTGCCCTCACCGGCATCTCTTCCAATTCATGGACATTTGCCTTCACCCTTTCCTCCCGCTGCCACACCAGGGATGGAGTTCCTCTTGTCCTCAACTACCACTCTACAAGCCTCCGCATTGAGCACATAATTCTCCACAACATCTCCAACAGGATCCCACCACCAAGCACATGTTTCCCTTCCTCCACCTCCCCCCACCCACTGTCCAGGTTCCGCAGGGATCTCTCCCTATGCGACTCCCTTGTCCACTCATCCCTCCCCACTCATCTCCCTCCTGGTACTAATCCTTGTAAGTGGAACAAGTGCCACACCTGCCCCTACACCTCCTCCCTCACTGCCTTTCAGGGCTCCAAACAGTCCTTTCACCTGTGCGACACTTCCCCTGTGAGTCTGTTGGGGTTATCTACCGTATCCGGTGCTCCTGGCGTGGCCTCCTGTATACTGGTGAGGCCCGACGTAGATTGGGAGACCAATTCACTGACCATCTTTGCTCTATCCACCACAAAAAGCGGGATTTCTTGGTGGCTACCCATTTCAATTCTACTTTCCATTCCCATTGCAACATGTCAGTCCATGGCCAGGGTAAGGCCAGGTTGAAGAAGCAACTCCTTATCTTCTGTCTGGGTAGTCTCCAACGTGATAGCATGAGCATCAATTTCTCCAACTTTCAGTAATTGCCTCCACTTCTCGCCTTCACCACTCCCCATTCTTGTTTCCCTCTCACACCTAATCTCCTTCCCTGCCCGTCACCTTCCTTTGGTGCTCCTCCCCCTTCCCTTTCTTCCCTGTCTTCTGTCTTCTCCAAACAGGTTCTCCCTTCTCCAGCCCTATATCTCTTTCACCAGTCAGCTTCCCAGCTCTTTACTTCATCCCCTCCCCTTCCCAATCTCACCTATCACCTGCCACCTTGTACTTCTCCCCCCCACCAACTTCTTACTCAGACGTCTGATCTTTCCTTCCAGTCCTGATGAAGGGTCTCGGCCTGAAACATCGACCGTTTACTCTTTTCCGTAGATGCTGCCTGGCCTGCTGAGTTCCTCCAGCGTTGTGTGTGTGTGAGTTCCGCCAGCTTTGTGTGTGTGTGTGAATTCCTTCAGCATTGTGTGTGTGTGAATTCCTCCAGCGTTGTGTGTGTGAGTTCCTCCAGCTTTGTGTGTGTGTGTGTGTGTGTGTGTGAATTCCTCCAGCGTTGTGTGTGTCTGAATTCCTCCAGCGTTGTGTGTGTGTGAGTTCCTCCAGCGTTGTGTGTGTGTCAGTTCCTCCAGCTTTGTGTGTGTGTGAGTTCCTCCAGCTTTGTGTGTGTGCTGCTCAGAGGAAGGAGGAGCCCAGCTAACCCAAAGACGTACATATTAGAGTTAGTAAGTTGTGGGCATGCTATGTTGACGACACATGTATTCTGACCAGCACATTCCTCGCTGATTAAGATTTGATGCAATATATTTCTCTGTATGTTTTAATGTAAGTATGACAAATAAAGCTAATCTTTAAAAAAGATCCCTTTTCCTAAGAAAGACTCCACCTATAACCTCTGCTGGGGCAGACATGAGTAACATGGGCCTCCTATTTCCTCGTGTTCTAAGCTTTTTGCTGTACCAGTGAGAATATTTTTAAAGACTAGCTTTATTGTGACACGTATATCAAAGCAAATAGAAAAATGCATCATTCGTGCCAACGACCAGCACAATGCTGGAGGCAGCCCGCAAGTGTTGGTGCGCTTCTGGTGCCAACGTAACACGGCCACACCTTACTAACACTGACCCATCCATCGTGTAGGAAGAAACCAAAGCGCCCGGAGCAAACCCACGCGGTCACCAGGAAAGCGTCGGAACTCCTTATAGACAGCAGTGGGAATTGACCCGGTCGCTGGCTCTGTAAAGCAGCGGTCCCCAACCACCAGGCCGCGGACCAGTACCAAGCCGTGAGGAAACGATATGAGTCAGCTGTACCTTT
Source organism: Mobula birostris (assembly GCF_030028105.1). NCBI lineage: Eukaryota > Metazoa > Chordata > Chondrichthyes > Myliobatiformes > Myliobatidae > Mobula > Mobula birostris. The sequence goes on along the minus strand of NC_092374.1, from coordinate 11,615,125 downwards.
CCTCATCCCCTGTCACGCACTGTTGAACTTGAATATAGGGTTGCCAACTGCCCTGTATTTGCCGGGACATCCCGTATATTGGGCTAAATTGGTTTGTCCCGTATTCCCCCCGCTAAGGTAGAGCGTTCCTATGAAACGTTTCGTGCTGAAATGGCGTGAAGCAAAGAAGCAATTACCATTAATTTATATGGGAAAAATTTTTGAGCATCCCTTGACCCAAAAAAATAACCTAACAAATCATACCAAATAACACATAAAACCAAAAATAAATAGCAGTAACATATAGTAACAGCAGGAATGATATGATAAATGCACAGCCTATATAAAGTAGGAATAATGTATGTACAGTGTAGTCAGGAAGATGAAGGCAAAACCAGTTTGTGTGAGAAAAATCGGCATGTAAGTGTATGCGCACACCACATACACAGTCACGCATGCGCACACAGGTGCCCACACAAGGCTTTGTGGTCATGGTAGTCTTTTTAGGGTAAAGTGCCCAGGGATTTGACTGCTACTTTTGTCCTGTATTTGGGAGTGAGAAAGTTGGCAACCCTAACTGTAAAAGACATGTTGAGGTGAGTTTAACCCTACTTGGACACCCCTCTCCCCCCGGTCGGCCTGTCTGCAAGAATATTGTCAATATTAAACCGGTACGCAGTGCAAAAAAGGTTGGGGACCCCTGCTGTAAAGTATTATACCAGCCAACATGCTACCATATTGCCCACCCTACTTGTCACTCACGTTTCTCACAGAAGTCTCCTGTGAATGGTTCAGTGCATAGACACGTATAGTTCTGTTCACTGGGATTATTGACACAGGCACCCCCATGCCAGCACACATGATCCTGACAATAATCTGTGAAATAAATACAAGGGCTGGTTATTCTGTAACGCAACGACACTTAAGTCACTTCATGTTCCTACAATAAACAGCACAATTGGCGGCACAGTAGCGTAGTAGTCAGCACAGCGCTTTACAGTACCGGTGACCCGGGTTCAATTCCCACCGCTGCCTGTAAGGAGTTTGTACGTCCTCCCCGTGACTATGTGGGTTTCCTCCGGGTGCTCCGGTTTCCTCCCACAGTCCCAAAGATGTACGAATTGGCAGGTTAACTGGGCATTGTAAATTGTCCCGTGATTAGGCTCGGATTAAATTCGGGGAATTGCTGGGCAGCGTGGCTCAAAGGGGAGGAAGGGCCTATTCCATGTTGTACCTCAGTAAGTAAGTAAATAAATAAATAAATAATACTGATTTAAAATCATAATCCACTCAATTACATTAACAACATTTAAAAGGTGCTTGGACGGGTACATAGATGAGAAAGGTTTAGGGATATTGTGGGCTAAAGGGCCTGTACTGTGCTGTACTATTCTATTCTATATGGGCCAAACGAGGGCTTAGAAGGGAATATTGGTTGGCAAGTACCAATTGGACAGAAAGGCCCATTTGCCTGTTACATGACTCAACAATTACCATAACACCATAAGACAAAGGAGCAGAAGTCGGCCATTCGGCCCATCGAGTCTGCTTCGCCATTTTATCATGAGCTGATCCATTCTCCCATTTAGTCCCATTCCCCCGCCTTCTCACCATAACCTTTGATGCCCTGGCTACTCAGATACCTATCAATCTCTGCCTTAAATACACCCAATGACTTGGCCTCCACTGCTGCCGGTGGCAACAAATTCCATAGATTCATCACCCTCTGACTAAAAAAATTTCTTCGCATCTCTGTTCTGAATGGGCGCCATTCAATCCTTAAGTCATGCCCTCTCGTATTAGACTCCCCCATCATGGGAAACAACTTTGCCACATCCACTCTGTCCATGCCTTTCAACATTCGAAATGTTTCTATGAGATCTCCCCTCATTCTTCTAAACTCCAAGGAATACAGTCCAAGAGCGGACAAACATTCCTCATATGTTAAGCCTCTCATTCCCGGAATCATTCTCGTGAATCTTCTCTGTACCCTCTCCAATGTCAGTGCATCCTTTTTTAAATAAGGAGACCAAAACTGCCCACAATACTCCAAGTAAGGTCTCACCAGCGCCTTATAGAGCCTCAACATCACATTCCTGCTCCTATACTCTATTCCTCTAGAAATGAATGCCAACATTGCATTCGCCTTCTTCACTACTGACTCAACCTGGAGGTTAACCTTAAGGGTATCCTGTACGAGGACTCCCAAGTCCCGTTGCATCTCAGAACTTTGAATTCTCTCCCCATTTAAATAATAGTCTGCCCGTTTATTTCTTCTGCCAAAGTGCATAACCATACACTTTCCAACATTGTACTTCATTTGCTACTTCTTTGCCCATTCTTCCAATCTATCCAAGTCTCTCTGCAGACTCTCCATTTCCTCAGCACTACCGGCCTCTCCACCTATCTTTGTATCATCAGCAAACTTAGCCACAAAGCCATCTATTCCATAATCCAAATCGTTGATGTACAATGTGAAAAGAAGCAGCCCCAACACTGATCCCTGCGGAACACCACTGGTAACCGGCAGCCAACCAGAATAGGATCCCTTTATTCCCACTCTCTGTTTCCTACCAATCAACCAACGCTCTATCCACATATGTAACTTTCCCGTAATTCCATGGGCTCTGATCTTGTTAAGTAGCCTCATGTGTGGCACCTTGTCAAAGGTTCTATGAGAAAAGCTTAGAGGGATATGAGCCAGACACTGGTTGGCAGAGATGAGATGGTCCAAAGGGCCTGTTTCTGTGCTGTATAATTCAATGACACAATGACTTGTATACATTACTACCACCTTATCGGCCTGTCAAGCAACCCTTAAGGACCTGTAGACACATGCTCCAGGGTCCCTTTGTTCCTGCACACCTCTCAGCATTCCTCTGTCCTGTTTCCCTTTGTTATTGCCCCATCATTGAAATATTCCCACAGCCAATGGACTCACTTTCAAGGACATCCCATCTCATGTTCTGAATATTTATTGTTTATTTATTTAATAGCATTGTTGCTTCTTTTTGTATTTCCACAGTTTGTTGTCTTCTACACTCTGGTTGAACATGCTAGTTGGGCAGTCTTTCATTGATTCTGTTATAGTTATTATTCTATAGATTTGTTGAGTATGCCCACAAAAAAACAAATCTCAGGGTTGTATATGATAACACATATGTTCCGTACTTTGATAATAAAATTTACTCTGAACCTTATTTTACTTATTAATCTCGAGATACACCATGGTACCAGGCCCTTCCAGCCCCATGAGCCCACACCACCCAATAGACCTCATGCAACCAATTAACTTACCAACCCATACGTCTTTGGAATGTTGGAGGAAACCCTCACAGTCACGGGGAGAGCATACAAACTCCTTACAGGCAGCAGCGGGAATTGAACAAGGGTTGCTAGCACTGTGATAACGTTACGCGAATCACTGTTACTGTGCTCCCCCGATTGCATATGTAACTGTGAATCCACGAGTCCACCAAAAGCTCGAAGTTCAATGTTCAAAGGTAAAAGTACATATATTGTGAGACCAGTGTGCAAAAGACAACCAACAATGTAAATACAAAAAGTAAAGAAAGAATAATAATAAATGAGCTATAAATATCAAGAACACATGGTGTAGAGTCCTTAAAAGTGAGTCCATCATTTGTGGGACAGTTCAGCGCTGGTGAGTGAAGTTATCCCCTCTGGTTCAGGAGCCTGATGGTTGAGCCTAACTGTTCCTGAACCTGGTGGTGTGAGCCCTGAGGCTCCTGTACCTCCTTCCTGATGGCAGCAGTGAGAAGACCATAAGACCATACGATCATAAGTTATGGGAGCAGAATTAGGCCATTCAGCCCATCAAGTCTGCTCCACCACTCATCATGGCTGATTCCAGACCCCACTCAACTCCATACACCTGCCTTCTCACCATATCCTTTGACGTCCTGACCAATCAGGAAACTATCAACTTCCGCCTTAAATATACCCAAGGATTTGGCCACCTCAGCAGTCTGTGGCAGAGCATTCCACAGATTGACTACTCACTGGCTAAAAAAAGATCCTCCTTACCTCTGTTCTAAAAGGTTGCCCCTCAGTTTTGAGCCTATGCCCTCTAGTTCTGGATACCTCACTATTGGAAAGATCCTCTCCACATCCACCTTATCTAGTCCTTTCAATGAGATCCACCCCCGCCCCCCCCCCCCACATTCTTCTTAGTTCCAGGTACAGGCCCAAAGCTGCCAAACGCTCCTCATAAGATAATCTCTTCATTCCCAGAATCATCTTCATGAACCTCCTCTGGACTCTCTCCAATGACAACACATCCTTTCTGAGATATGGGCCCTAAATGGTTGATTCCAAGTGCGGCCTGAATAGTGTCTTATAAAGCCTCAGAATTATCTCCTTGCTTTTATATTCTATTCCCTTTGAAATAAATGCCAACAATGCAATTGCCTTCTTTACCACAGACTCAACCTGTAAATTAACCTTCTAGGAGCCTTGCATGAGGACTCCCAAGTCGTTCTGCACCTCTGATGTTTGAACCTTCTCCCAATTTAGATAATCAGGACTATTGTTCCATTTACCAAAATGCATTATCATACATTTCCCAACACTGTATTCCATCTGTCACTTTTTTTGCCCGTACTTCCTTGAAGAATTCTGACAGATTCATCAGGCAAGATTCCTCTTTACAGAAACCATGCTGACTGACTTATTTTATCATCAGTCTCCAAGTACCCCAAAACCTCATCCTTAATAATAGCCTCCAAAACTTTCCCAACCACTGAGGTTAGGCTAACTGGCTTATAATTTCCTTTCTTTTGCCTTCCTCCCTTCTTGAAGAGTGGAGTGACATTTGCAATCTTCCAGTCCTCTGGGACCATGCCAGAATCAATTGATTCTTGAAAGATCATGACCAATGCATTTGTTATCTCTTCAGCAACCTCTCTCAGAACTCTGGGATGTTGTTCATCTGGTCCAGGTGAATTATCGACTTTAAGGCCTTTAAGTTTGCCGTGAACTTTTTCCTTTGTAATAGCAATGGCACTCACTCCTGCTCTCTGACAATAGACAATAGACAATAGGTGCCATTCGGCCCTTTGAGTCAGCACCGCCATTCACTGTGATCATGGCTGATCATCCACAATCAGTATCCAGTTCCTGCCTTATCCCCGCTATCTTTAAGAACTCTATCCATCTCTTTTTTGAAAGCATCCAGAGGCTTGGCCTCCACAGCCTTCTGGGGCAGAGCATTCCATATATCCACCACTCTCTGGGTGAAAAGGTTTTTCCTCAACTCTGTTCTAATGGCCTACCCTAATTCTTAAACTGTGGCCTCTGGTTCTGGACTCACCCATTAGCAGGAACATGCTTTCTGCCTCCAGCGTGTCCAATCCCTTAATGATCTTATATGTTTCAATAAGATCCCCTCTCAGCCTTCTAAATTCCAGAGTATACAAGCCCAGTTGCTCCAATCTTTTGACATATGACAGTCCCGCCATCCCGGGAATTAACCTTGTGAACCTACGCTGCACTCCCTCAATAGCAAGAATGTCCTTCCTCAAATTTGGAGACCAAAACTGCATACAGTACTCCAGGTGTGGTCTCATCAGGGCCCTGTACAGCTGCAGAAGGACCTCTTTGCTCTTATACTCAATTCCCCTTGTTATGAAGGCCAGCATGCCATTAGCTTTCTTCACTGCCTGCTGTACTTGCATGCTTGCATTCAGTGACTAATGTACAAGAACACCCAGATCTTGTTGTGCTTCCCCTTTTCCTAACTTGACTCCATTTAGATAATAATCTGCCTTCCTGTTCTTACCACCAAAGTGGATAACCTCACATTTATCCACATTAAACTGCATCTGCCATGCATCTGTCACTCATGGACCTCTGGCACACTGTTACTGTCTTCCACAGTGAAGATTGATGCAAAGTACCTATTAAGTTCATCTGCCATTTTTTTGTCCCCCATTACTACCTCACCAGCATTATTGTCCAGTGGTCCAATATTGACTCTCACCTCTCTTTTACTCTTCATGTAACTGAAAAAACTTTTGGTATCCGGCTTTATATTATTGCCTAGCTTGCTCTCATATTTCATCTTTTCCCTTCTTATAGCTTTTTTAGTTACCTCTTGTTGGATTTTAAAATATTCCCAATCATCCAACTTTCCACTCACTTTTGCTCCCTCATATGCGCTCACCTTGGCTTTTATGCAATCCTTAACTTCCCTTCTCAGCCACGGTTGCCTACCCCTGATATTTGAGTACTTCTTCTTCTGTGGGACATAGCTATCTTGTGCCTTGTGAACTATTCCCAGAAACTTCAGCCATCTCTGCTCTGTTGTCATCCCCACCAGTATCCTCCTGAGCAAACTCCTCTCTCATGCCTCTGTAATTCCCTTTATTCCATTGTGATACTGATACATGCTTCTCCCACTCAAACTGCAGTATGAATTCAATCATATTATGATCACTGCCTCCTAAGGGTTCCTTTATGTTAAGCTCCTTAATAAGATCTGGGTTATTACACAACACCCGATCTAAGATAGCCTTTCCCTGAGTAGGCTCAAGCACAATCTGCTCTTAAAAATTCATCTCGTAGGCATTCAATAAATTCCCTTTCTTGCAATCCAACACCAATCTGATTTTCCCAATTCCCTTGCATATTGAAGTCCCCATTACAATTGTGTCACTACCTTTATTACATGCCTGTTCCCGCTCCCTTTGCAATCTCAACCCCACATCTTGGCTACTATTTGGAGGCCAATATATGAAGAGGTACTGGGGGTCCCTGAAGATAGATGCTGCTTTCTTACAACATCACTCCATGTAGATGAGATTAATGTTACCAGTGATGGGTTGGGCTGCATCCTGTACTCTTTGTGTGCCGATTTCTTGTAGGTTTCTGGAGGCTGAAGACAGCCTGCACTGGGGTTGGAGGACTGTGTATGTGTGTGAGTGTGAGTGGGTGGGAGGGAGGAACGAGGTTTGTTCTGCTGTTGTTGCTTTGTCACTTGTGTTGTGTTTTGCTGTGTTCTGTGTTGTTCTGCTGAGCAAGAAAAGCAAGCTACGTTGGAATCAGAATGTGTGGCTGCCCCCATCACATCCTTGGGTGTTGGTTGTTAATGCAGTTAACATATTTCACAGTATGTTTTGAGGTACGTGTGAAAAATAAATCTGAAACCTTTATCCTGAGATTCTGTATACCAGCTCGAGATTTTCCCATTAGAAGGAAACATTGCCTCGTCATCTATCCTGTTAAGCCCTGCAGAATGCTTTAGATGGCACTCGTCCACCTAAACTCCACTGAAAATTCGCCCAATCTGCTCAGTGTTGCCTCATCTTACAACCCTTTCTCTCAGAGACAGCCTTGTGAATCTTCTCTGGACTGCCTCAAACTCAAGTCTTGTATCATCTGCATCCTTTCCAAATTTCTCCCGCATTGACATCATATGCAAGAGGGAATTGTACCGTGTGCTAGAGGCTTAATCTCTTCACAATATTCCCATAGGTTATCCTTGTCGTAATTGGGGGTGGTAGCACACCTGAAAGAGAAATGAAAGCATTGGTCACAATTAATCACAAGTAAAGCCTCAGAGCCCAGTGCTCTCTGGCACCCCACACAGGCCTGAATAGCTCATTACATTCTTCTTCTCTTTTTTTCTTCCTCCCTCTACCTCTCCCTCTCCTTCTCTGTCTCTCTCTGCCTCGCTTTCTCTTTCTCTCCTTCTCTTACATGCCTTCTCTCTTATCCTCTCTCTCTCATTCTCTGATCATCAGAGTATTTTCAGCATTTTTGTTATTATTTCAGATTTTCAACATCTGCAGTTTTGGATTACAAAGCATAATGATGATGATAACTACTCTATGATTCTATAAAATTCTATAGAAACATCATGCACTTTGGTAGAAGGAATAAAGGCATCAACTATTTTCTAAATGGGGAGTAAACTCAGAAATCCGAAGTGCAAAGACATGTGGGAGTCCTTGCCCAGGATTCCCTAAAGGTTCACTGACAGGTTGAGCCAGCGGTGAGGAAGGCAAATACAATGTTAGCATTCATTTTGAGAGGACTAGAGTATAAAAGCAAGGATATAATGCTGAGGCTTTATAAGGCATTGGTCAGACTACACTTGGAGTATTAACATCGGAGGAGTACTTGATGGCTTTGCACGTGTTTGATAGCTTTGGATATGATAGGGCCTTTTAAGAGCTTCTTAGATAAGTACATGGAGCTTAGAAAAATAGGGGGCTATGCACTAGGGAAATTCCAGAGTTTCTAGAGTAGGTTACATGGTCAGCACAACATTGTGAGCCAAAGGGCCTGTAATGTGCTGTAGGTTCCTATGTTCTATGTTCTCTATGTACTCACTGGAGTTTGGAAGAATGGGGGGGGGGGTGAATCTCATTGAAACCTATTAAATACTGGAAGTCCTAGATAGAGTGGACATTGAGTGGGGGGGGGGGTCTAGGACCAGAGGACACTGCCTCCGAATAGAACAACTTCCCTCTAGAACACAGATGAGGAGGAATTTCTTTAGTGGAAGGATGGTGAATCTGTGGAATTCATTGCCACAGATGGCTGTGGAGGCTAAGGCACTGGGAATATTTCAAGTGGAGGCTGATAGGTTTTTATTAGTAAGAGTGTCAAAGATTACGAGGAGAAGGCAGGAGTCTGAGGTTGAGAGGGATAATAATTCAGCTACGATCGAATGGCAGAGCAGAGTAGATGGGAAGAATGCAGTTATTCTGTTCCCATGTCCAGTGGGTTTATGGCGTATGGTCTAAAAGGGGTAATTTGACACAGATTCCTACAAGGTTTTCCTGAGCCCATTATCCCACCAATGCTTTACTTTTACAAGGAAGTGCACAGTCAAAAGGGAAGAGGGTGTTTGCACTCACCAGCTTTTACCTGACTGCTTGCTTGGCACACATGTCCGAAACAACTTGCCCCTGAGCCGGAACGGGAAGGCACAGAGCGAGCCATTTTCTGTGAAGACTAAATGAGTTAGATTGAAGTCAGTGTAAGATTCAGCTCGGTAGGTCAACACAGGTGCAGCCTGGCACAGTCTCCCCTGACACCAACTGGCTAGACCTGACTATCCTGATGCCCTTGAGCAACACACAGAAAGCTGGAGGATCTCGGCGGGCCTACGGAGGGAAATGGGCAGGCAACGTCTCAGGTTGAGAGCCCAATTCTGGACTGAAAGGTAGAGAGGAGACGATCCGTATAAAAAGCTGGAGGGGAGGGATGAGGGAAGAGCTGGCAGGTGATGAGTGGATCCAGGCCAGGAGAACGAGGGGAGAGTACAGATAGTGTCAGAAACTGGGAGATGAAAGGTGGAATCCGATGGGAGAGGATCCGCAGGAATAGAGGGGAGAAGATGAAGAGAGGTAAGACAGACGACCTCACTACCTGGAAAAATGGTAATCGAAGGACCTATCACACTCAGAAAGTGGAAACCACTAGACACGGCAGTTGTTCAAATCTGGAAAAAGGAACAAACTGCTGAAGGAACTCAGCATCTGTGGAGCAAAATGGACAGTCTTCATTTTGAGCCGAGGCCCTTCATCCGGAATGATGGGCAGAGGGGTGATAGCCAATAGGAAGAGGTGATGGGAAGGGGTGGAGCAGAAGCCGGCAAGTGATAGTTGGATCCAAGCGAGGAAGGGAGTAACACACACAAAATGCTGGAGGAACTCAGAAGGTTAGGGAGCATCTGTAGAAAGGAATAAACAGGTGTTTCAGGCTGAGACCCTTCTTCCAGTCTAGAAGGGGTGTGATGGGCAAATGAAGGATAGGAGAGTGGGAATAGTGGCAGAAGTTGAGAGGTGAAAGCTGGAGACAACAAAGATGGTGGAATCTGGTAGGAGAGGAAGGTGGAGCATGGAACCAAGTAAGGGAGGTCGGGAGGGCAGGTGGGAACAGGAATGTGAAGGAACCCAGTGGGAGGAGTCTGTGAGTGATGGACAAGTGGAGTGAGTGGAAGAAGGGGAAGAAACAGGGTGATAGGGGCAGGTGAAAGAGGAACTTTCAAGAATTAGTTAAATTTGAATAATTGTGACCCATAGAATATGAACTCATTGTGTAAGGAGGGGTTGGGTTGGGTACATCTTCTCTGACCAGACTGGACATGAAGGACAGGATGGTTTCCTGTGTTGTAAACTTCCCATGATTCTAAGATCAGGTAACCTACCATGACCTTTCCGTTTCTGGCAAACCTGTCCCCACCCAGAGTTAGTGTCTCAGGTTACTCAAAGGAAGACTATACAACTTCTGAGTGCAGCTGAAGCCTCACATACTCCCCTTCCTAAGAAACAGGAACACAGCAGTCAGCGCAACGCTATTACAGCCCAGGGCGTCGGAGTATGGAGTTCAATTCCATCGTCCTCCGGGAGAAAGTTTGTCTGTTCTCCCTGTGAGTGTGTGCGTTTCCTCTGGGTGCTCGGGTTTCCTCCTACAGTCCAAAGATGTACCGATTGGTAGGTTAATTGGTGATTGTAAAATACCCCGTGATTAGGCTAAAGTTAGATTGGGAATTGCTCGGTAGTGTGGCTGGTGGAGCTGGGAGGGCTAGTTTCATGCTCCATCTCTAACATAAAGAAACAGCCCACCTGCCATCACCTGTCCCAGTTCCCCCACTCCCTCCCTCTATCCACAGATGGCAGCTGGACTGTTTTGGTCACATGCATATTCCGAGAGACAGTGAAAAACTTGATTTTGCATGCCATCTGGACAGATCACTCCATAGATCAATACATCGTGGCCATACAGAAGTGAAAAACAATAACAGAGCGTACATTATTTTATTTTATTTAGAGATACAGCATGTTGACAGGCTCTTCTGGCCCAATGAGCCTGCACCACCCAATTACACACATGTGACCAATTAAACTACCAACCGGTACGTCTTTGGACTGTGGGAGGAAACCAGAGAACCCGGAGGAAACCCATACTGTCACGGGGAGAAAGTGTAATCCTCTTATAGACCGTGATGGGAATTGAACCCGAGTTGCTTGTGATGTAATACCCTTATGTGAACCACTATGCTACCAATTATAGTGTTACAGTTAGAGAGACAATAGATAAGAAGGTGCTAGGTCCGCAAATAAGTAGAGTGCGAGATTATCATTATTGTACAAGATATTTTTACAAGAGTTTTATAGCAGCCGGATACAATCTGTCCTTGAGTTGGGTGGTGCTTGCTTGCAAGCTTTTGTATCTTCTGCCCGATCAGGGGTGGAGGGAGGAGAAGAGAATGACTGAGGTTGGAGGGGACCATAATGAATATAAGCGGCCAGGGTGAACCAGGGGCTGGACAGGTGAAAGCTGGATTCAGTTGAGGAGGGGTGAAAGACAGTTGGAGGAAGGAAGAATGAAAATAAGGTGCAATAAAAATCACAAATAATTCTTAAAGTCTTAAAATTTAGTTTTAATGATTATAATTGAAATAATGAATAGACCTATTGAGAGCAGCTTGCAAAGAATCCTCTTTCTTTTAAAATCTTTTTTTATTACTTATTCCGAAGTTATAAATTTTTTACAAAATGTTTGATTTAAGATAATGGTCTGGCCTCGTTTTGTTCTGTTTGTTTTTTTGGGTTTAGTATTTAGTTCTTTTTTTGTTTCTTTTTGGGGTTTTTCTTTGTATTTTTTTCTTTTTATTTCTTTTTTTTCTATGATTAATTACATCATGAGTTTGGAAGTCTATTATACCTGTGTTATCTGAAATCTTTTCTGTATATGTTTATTAACAATAAGATTATTCCAATCTCTCTGTATCAACATTGTTATTTTGTTTATAACTTAGGAAAAATTAATAAAAAGCTTGCAAAGAACCACCGCCCTCTGGTGCCACGCATTGTGAGGAACTTCACATCCTTATTTCCATCCACATCTCTCTTCATCCCACTTATCTTAGTATACGCAGTGAAGGTAGCCCTGAGCTCTTACCTACACGGTGGTGTTGCAAGGGGTGAGGGGGGCCTTGATCCTCGAGCCCATCTCTGGGAACCCCTGATTTGGTAGTTATTGCAGGCTGAGGATCCAAACACAAAGGGCGTTACATCAGGACTGCAGAGAGGCTCCGGAGACTGTAACCTTTATCGAACTGTAACTTGGAGACTCAAGACACTGCAGATGCTGGGATCCGGAGAAATTAGCAGTCTCCTGCGGGAGGAACTCTGTGGGTCGATCAGCATCAGTGACGGGGAGGGGGGATGTTTTGTACTGAGACTCTTAATCTGGACTTATGAAAAGGTCGACGCGCACAAGGATGAGCTACCACACGTCAGAATCAGATTTGTTATCACTGACATACAGTACTGCGCAAAAGTCTTAGGCACCTGTAAAAAGTATTCTGTAAAGCAAAGGCGTTTTCAAAAATTATAGTAGTTTTTTTGATATTTAGAAACTTTTCAGTAAGCAGGAAAAAATCTAAATCGATTCAATATTTGGTGTGACACCCTTGGCCTTTAAAACTGCATCAATTCTCTTAGCTACACTGTTTTGCATTTCTGTAAGAAAATCGGCTGGGAGGTTGTTCCAGGCATCTCGGAGAACTTGCCACAGTTCCTCTGCTGTCTCACTTGCTTCTGTCTCTCCAGGTAATCCCAGACAGCCTTGATGATGTTGAGATCAGGGCTCTGTGGAGGCCATACCACCTGAAACCAGATAAAAAATCTAGGGTACCCTAGACTTTTGCACGGTATTGCATGCTGTGAAGTATGTTGTTTTGTGGCAACAGTACAGTGCAATACATGAAAAAAATTACATCAGAAATATATTTTAAAAATAAATAATAGGTGCTAAAAGAGAGCAAACTAATGAGGTAGTGTTCATGGGTTCATGCACCATTCAGAAATCTGACAGCAGAGGGGAAAAAGCTGTTCCTAAAATACTGAGTGTGGGTCTTCAGGCTCCTGTACCTCCTCCGCTGAGGTAGTGACAAGAAGAGGGCATGTCCCGGATGGTAGGGTCCTTAATGATGAATACCACCTTCTTGAGGCATCAGCTTTTGCAAGTGTCCTTGATGGTGAGGAGGTTAATGCCCATGATGGAGTTTACAAATATCTGAGCGACCGAGCCATTGGCTACAACAGTGGCCACTGTCCAAGAGGTGTTTCTTTGGCAGTAAAGCATGCTTAGGTGTCCTGGGAGGGAAGCTATTTAGAATAACTCACACAAACAATTTAGAATATAGAGCACAGAACAGTACAGCACTGGAACCCATGATGTGTATGGCAGTCGAAACAAATCCCATCAGTTTGCACATTCCCTTCATTCCCTTCCCATTCATGTGCTTATCTCAAAGTTTCTGAAATCTTGCTGTTCTGCCTGCATCCTAAGCACCTTCCACCCTGTGTGAAAAAAAAAAGAACTCACTCTGTAAATCATGAACACAAGAAATTCTGCAGATGCTGGAAATCCAGAGCAACACACACAAGATGCTGGAGGAACACAGCAGGTCAGGCAGCAACTATGGAGAGGAATAATCAGTCGATGTTTCAGACCGAGACCCTTCTTCAGAACTGGAAAGGTAAGGGGAAAATGCCAGAATAAAAAGGTGGAGGGAAGGGAGGGAGGGGAAGGAGATTAGCGGGAACGTGATAGGTAAAGCCAGATGGGTGGGAAAGGTCAAGTGCTGGAGAAGGAGAAATTTGATGGGAGAGCGAGTGTGGACCATAGGAGAAAGGGAAAGGGGAGGGATCCAGGGGGAAGATATAGGTAGGTGAGAAGAGGTAAAAGGTCAGAGTGGGGAATAGAGGAAGAGGCAGATTTTTTTTACTGGAAAGAGAAATCAATGTTCCTGCATCAGGTTGGAGGCTACCCAGGTGGAATATAAGGTGGCCTACTTGTGGCACAAGATTCACTCTGTAAATCTCTATTAAACATTCTATCTCTCACTGTAAAACAACGTCCTCGAATACTTGACATTTCTAACTTGGAAAACAAATGCTCTCTACCCAATTTATGACTCTCGGTGTTTTATTAACTTCTCCTAGGTCTTCCCTCAGTCTCTCCAGAGAAAACAACCCAGGTCTGTCTGACCAGAGAGAGTCAGTCTCTCCGGAAAGAGATCGACTCAGGTCTGTCTGACCTGAGAAAGTCTGTCTCTCCCGAGAGATCAACTTATACCTAAAAGTGAAATTATGAACTAAAGTTAAAAAGCAAAAGAAATGCTGCTGGAGGAACACAGCAGGTCAGGTAGCATCTGTGGAGAGGAATAAAGAGATAACTACTAGAAAGTCTGTAAACGCTGGAAATCCAAAGCAACACACACAATGTGCAGGAGGAACTCAGTAGGTCAGGCAGCATCTATGAAAATGAATAAACATCAGACGTTTCAGGCCAAGACCCTTCGTCAGGACTGGAACAGAAGGGGGAAGACGACAGAATAAAAAGTGGGGTGAAGGTGGATAGTTAGAAGGTGATAGGTAAAACCAGGTTGATGGGAAAGGTAAAGGGCTGGAGCAGAGTCTGAAAGGAGTCCAGGGCCTTCACCAAGACTGGAAAGGAAGGAGGCAGAAGCCAGAATAAGAAGGCAGTGGTTGTGGGGTGAGGAACACAGCTGACAGGTGACAGATGAGACCAGTTGAGCGGGAAGGTGAGGCTGGAGGGGCTGACTTTTTGCCAGCTCACTACAGAACAATGATAAACATACCTTTATTGCCATTCCACCTACAAGACAGCAGCAGGCAAAAACCAAGGGGTAGAGTACCAGCATGGTGCCCTGGACTAGCGCTTCTGAGGGTTCACACCAACATAAACTCTAACATCCAGGCATGGGGTGCTCATGTGACCTCACCTCGGCAACCTCCCGCTGGCCCTGGCCAGTTACCTCAACACCAGTACGAATGGAGTTCTTCCGGAGCTCATGTCCCACAATCAATCGTGGCATTGATCATTAACCAGACAGCAAGGAAAGTGACCGCAACCTTAAATCAACATGAGAACTGTTCCACTGGCCTTTGAAGTGAAACATCATCTGATCAGCCAGCAAGGGAGTTTCTGAAAGCCTTTGTGACTGGCCAGTTACACATCAGAAACAACAAATCACATTTGTACAGCACATTCAATGCAGACTATGTTTCACAGTCCTTCAGAGACATAACACGATTAACCGGACGCAGGGGAGGAAGCCAAACCTTATTTAAAGCGTTGGCCAATTAAATAGAAGACCATGGGAGCAGAACTAGGCCATCCAGCCCAGCAAATCTGCTCAGACGTTAGTCATGGCTGATTTATTTTCCTTCTCAATCATTCTACTGCTTTCTATCCATGACCTTACTAGTCAAGAATCAATTGGCCTCCGCTTTAACTATACTGAATGACTTGGCCTCCACGGAATAATGAATTCCAGAGATTAACCAGCCTCTGACTATAGAAATTCCTCCCAATCTCTGTTCCAAAGGGATGTTCTTCTACTCTGAGGCTGTGGTCCTACCCTCCCACTAATAGAACCGTCCTCTCAATGTCCACCCTGCCTAGGCTTTTCAATAACTGAGGGCCCAAAACTGCTCACAAATCTCCAAATGTGGTCTGACCAATGTGTTAGAAAACCTCAGCATTACATCCTTGGTTTTATATTCTTGTCCTCTCAAAATTTGTCTTCCTCACCACCAACTCAACCTGTGTTAACCTTTAGGGAATCCTGCACAAGGAATCCCAAGTCCCTTTGCACCTCAGATTTTTGAATTTTCTCCCCGTTTAGAAAATGGCCTCCACCTTTATTCTTTTTACCAAAGTGCATAACCATACACTTGCCTACACTATACTCCATCTGCCACTTCTGATTTTTGAATTTGCTCCCCACTTCATCGAAGACTTCGACCTGCTCTGATGTCACCAGTACAGGTAGTCAGTGCTGTAGTGATGTGTCCAGTAATGGACACTCCCAGCTGTGTCCCAAGTTCATACAACAGCAGTCAAGCCACAACTGAAGTGCATCTCTGGTCCCACACAATATGATGGATGTTATCGCACTGGAGAGAGTGCAGAGGAGATTCACCAGGATGCTGTCTGAAACGTTTAGCTATGAGTAGAGAAAGGATAGTCTGACTTGTGGGTATGCTTTGTTGGCACCGGAAGCATGGTGACACTCAGTGAATGTGCCCCCAGCACATCCTCGGACTGTGCTGGCCATTGATATATGTTTCAATGTTACAACATACATTTGACAAACACTGGTGTACAACTAGCTAACTGGCAATGATCAACCAGCAAGTTTGGGACTCCTGGGTGCTGTTTTATTGAACAGAGGTTGAACAATGCTGGTGTTTCAACCCAGCACTACCCATCAACTTCTAGACTTCGATCACCTTGAGTGGCTCAGGGTTAATGAGAGGAGAGGTTTCTGTAAGGGGAAGCTTCTGGGAGTGGCTGAGAGCAAGTTTTGCTGAATCACATATATTCAAACTATTGGTGTTGTGCTGGATAATGCATGCAGTTTAAGATTTCCAGGGCAGGTCGTATGTGAAGCTTCACCACCACAGAACTTCATACAGCCGTCAGAATATCTTCAAAGATTCAAAGTAAATTTATTATCAAGGTATATGTGCAGTATGCAACCCTGCAATTTGCCTTCCCACAGACAGCCACGAAACAAAGAAACACCATAGAACCCATTCAAAGAAAACATCAACCCCTCCCACACACAAAAAGTAATGTCTCAGAACATTTTTCTCAGAAGATAAGGATTAGTTTTATTTGTCACATGTACATCGGCTCCATTTTGCCATTAGACCTTAAGATATGGTAGCAGAATTAGGCCATTCAGCCCATTGAGTCTGTTCTGCCATTTCATCCTGGCTGATTTATTATCCCCCGCAACACCATTCTCCTGCCTTCTCCCTGTAATGTTGTGCCAATGACAAACACAGTCTGAGGTTTGTGTCCTTAAGTGTCGCTAGCACTGCGTGCTCAATACTCACTGACACACCAATGTTTTTGGGATGTGGGAGGATATCAGAGCACCCACCGGAAACCCATGCAGTGATGGGGAGAAAGAACATACTCCTTATAGACAGTGGTGGGAATCAAATCCCAGTTATTGCTGGTGTAGTTCAGCGACTGCATTACCCATTATGCCACTGTGCTGCTTGTAAAACATTGTGTGAACATAGAAAATAAATTATTGCATGGAAGGGGGAAGTGTGAGTCAGCACTGGGAACAAGCGGAAAAAAAAACAAAGCAAAATGGCAAGTGTTGATTTGATTAGGTGAGAAGATGGCAGTCAGACACTAATTTAAGGCAGCTCCCTCAGTCAGTGGTGAAATAGAGATGAAAGATTCCCACAGTTCATCCTAACCAGCGGAAATCTGCACTATGAATTAGTAGCTGACCCCGTGCCGAGTTTTGGGAGGCCAACAGAAACACAGATAGCAGGGCCAGACGCATAGGAAGAAGCAACCCCAATTAACACAATGTGTGCATCCTGCTGACAGCTTCTCTGAAACAACACTCTGATCCTTCAAAACAACTCGGTGGCAAGCAGACAATTCCACACCGTTTAGTCCAGGATTTGTTCCTGCCTCTGGCTATCGCTTCATACAACAGTTCAGCCAGAGGCCATTTAAGTCCATGAGAAAGCTTCTGGCCCAAACGGTGTCTCTGGCCGTGTCCTCAGATTCCATGCAGATCAGGACATGCTCTCATTTCTAGCACCAGAGAGGAGGTACAGGAATGTTGCAGTTTTATAAAATATCAGCGAGGCCACACTTGGAGTACTAGGTATGGTTTAATTACCCTGACAGTGGAGAACATAAAAAAACTAAATGCAATAATATGTATATAAACAAATTTCACAACATATGTCAATGATATTAAACCTGATTCTGATGATTTTCAGACATTTTTAACCTCTACCTGCTTCAGTCTGGGGTTCCCACTTGCTTTAAGAAGACCACAATCATCTCACTGCCGTGGGCTGTATCTCAATTAACAATAAAGTGGAGTACAGGAAGAAGATAGAGAGCTTAGCAACATGGTGTCATGATAACAATCTTTCCCTCAATGTCAGCAAAACAAAAGAGATCACAGGACCTTACGACATAGGAGGAGAATGAGGCAACTCGGCCCATCAAATCTGCTCTACCATTCCATCACAGCTGATTTATTATCCCGCTCAACCCCACTCTCCTGCCTTCTGCTGTAACCTTTGATACCCTGACTAATCAAGAACCTTTCAACCTCCACTTTAAATATACTCAATGACTTGGCCTCCATAGCCACCTGTGGCAATGAATTCCAGATTCACTACCCTCTGGCTAAAGAAACTTCTCCTCATCTCTGTACTAAATTGACACCCCCCTATTCTGAGGCTATGCCCTCTGGTCTAAAACTCACCCACTATAGGAAACATCTTCTCCACATCCACTCTATCTAGACCTTTCAATATTTGATGGGTTTCAAAGATATCCCCTCCCCTCATTCTTCTAAACTCCAGTCAGTGCAGGCCCAGAGCCATCAAACATTCCTCTTATGTTAACCCTTTCATACCCAGAATCATTCTCATGATCCTCCTCTCCAATACGAGCACATCTTTCCTCAGATAATGGGCCCAAAATTGCTCACAATACTCTGTGCAGTCTGACCAATGCCTTATAAAGCCTCAGCATCACATTCTTGATCTTATATTTCCCGTAAGATAGTGCTTGGTCACAGCAGCTTCTAAAGGCCAACCAAAGGTGTTACTGTTTAATGATATTTTATGATCACAAGACCATATTAGATATTAAGAACTTAAGGTTCTTCAGGTGTACCCCATTAGCAAGTTGCTAGTTGGTGGAGAAACTGAAGGATCTGGACCTTTTGCAGATCATGCTGCTACCTGTGTTAGAGAGGCATCGGAGTGGGTGCGCAATCCAACAGTGAGAGATCGTCTTGGTTGCTTTTCTTGTGATCACAATACCTTGTTGGACATTGCTAACATGGAATGCTGCAAGTCAAATTCATTGGTTTATTGATGACCAGCGGGGGAGCTGCGTGGCCTTGGCTGTAGTGAGGGCCCGGCCTCAAGCCTTGGTGTGGACTGTTTTCAGCCACCCAGGAGAGAGGTATCAGATCAATCTGCTCTGCTGGAGTGCTGGAGGTGATGTGGCATGGTGTACAGATGGCATCAGTGCTGCCCCCCGGTGTTTGCTTGGCAGAAGGCAAGATGTATTGTGTTAATCTACGTGCCTATCTAAGAGATTTTTAAATGCCCTAATGTTTCTGCCTCTACCACTGTCCTTGGCAGAGTGTTCCATGTATTCCCCTCCCACTTTGTAAAGAACTTAGCTCTTATATCCCCCCTATAATTTCCACTAATAACCCCCTTGTATTAGCCATTTCCACTCTGAGAAAAAAAACACTCTGGCTATCCACACAATCTATGCCATCTTGTCCACCTCTATCAAGTCAGCTTTCAACCTCCTTTGTTCCAGAAAGAAAAGCCCTAGCTCATTCAACTATCTGCATAAGACGTGCTCTTCAATCCAAACAGCATCCTGGCAAACCTCCTCTGCACTCTGTCTGAGGATTCCATATCCTTTCTATAAAGATGTGGCCAAAACTGAGCAAAATACTCCAAGTGTGGTCTAACTAGTTTCATTGAGCTGCAAGGGAGGCACGGTAGTGTAGTTAGCACAACGCTTTACAAGTACCAGTTACCTTGCCGCTGTCTGAAGGACGGCGTGGTTTTCCTCAGGATGCTCTGGTTTCCTCTCACAGTCCAAAGATGTACCAGTAGGTAGGCTAATTGGTCATTGTAAATTGACCCGTGATCAGATTGGGGTATTTCTGAGTGGCGTGGCTCAAAGGGCTGGAAGAACCTATTTCACACTGTATCTCAATAAAAAGAATTTCTAAAAACTAGAAAAAACCTGCGGCACCTGAACATAGTTGCCAACACACCATGCGCTTTCTTAAGCACTCTATCAACTTGCATGGCAACGTGAGTCTTACATAGATCAGATAAAGTAAAGCCAGCAGATTTTGCTCCCTGAAGCACAGAATAGGCAAAAGGTCTGAGAAAACAGGAAACTGCATTTGCATATCTCCACAATAAGGAATTTTCATGAAAAATTATTTCCGAAGCATATTTCACATCAGAACACAATGCTGTGAAAATAACGTTTGACACCATCTCACCATTTTTTTCCAAAGTACCAAGCCAAGATAAATCTGGAACCATATTTTGAAATAGGACAGGATGGCAGAACCAGAACTCAAACTTTAATGAGAAATGAATTCATAACAACAGTTGTAAGAGAGATGTTGAAGTCATTTAAAATGGTTGGAGACTACTACAACTCACTTAGGGGGCAGCACGGTAGCATAACTGTTACTGCGACAATGCTTTAGCTTTACTGCACGGGCTGTAAGACTGGGATTCGATTCCTGCCATTATCTGTAAGGAGTCTGGATGTTCTCTCCGTGATCGCAATGGGTTTCCTCCGGGTGCTCCCGATTCTTCCCACATTCCAAAGACGCACGGTTCTGGTCTATAAGTTGTGGGGCTGCTATCTTGGTGCCGAAAATGTGGCGGCACAATCCTCACTGGCTTGATGCGATGCAAGTGATGCATTTTGTGGCCTATTTCCATGTACAAATACAGCTAACCCTTCTTTAATCTTTTCCTGCTGAATTGAGGTGGTGTTGCAACTCTATAAAACCCAGGTTAGTCCACACTTGGAATACCGTGTTCAGTTCTGGTCATCTCATTGTAACATGGATGTGGAAGCTTTAGAGGAGATTTACCAAGATGATGCTTGTATTATGAGAATTATGAGGCTGCATGTCCTAAGAGGATAAGTTGATTGAGCTAGGGCTATTCTCTCTGGAGAAAAGGAGGATGAGGTGACTTGATAGATGATAAGAAGCATAGATTAAGTGGATAATCCGAGACCTCGTACCCAGGGTGAAAATGGCTGATACGAGGGGGCATAATTTTAAGGTAACTGGAGGGAAGTATAGGGGGAACGTTAGAGATAACTTTTGCTTTTACACAGAGAGCAGTGGGTGTGTGGATTGCTCTGCCAGAGTGGTGGTAGAAGCTGATATATTAGGGACACTTAAGAGACTCTTCGATAGCCACATGGATGTTAGAAAAATTGAAGGCTACGTAGGAGGGAAGGGTTAGATCGATCTTAGAGTTCATTACAAGGTCGGCACATTGTGGGCTGAAGGGCCTGTACTGTGCTGCAATGTTCTATATTCTGTGATCACTGAGCTGAGCTGGGAAAGTGTGCGTACAGCAAAAACATTGGTTCCATGTACAGTAGAATATGGATATTGTCAGTATCCACGTGTAAGGAACCTGATGGACAACTCAATATAAAATATTAGTTCAGTTATTAAACCTTAGGTAATGAAGCCTTGTAGTGAGGGACACCTAAGACGCCAGAAAGGGAACACATTTCTGCTGTTTTGAGTACAAATTACTTCTCCTTTCTACAGAAACACACAGAGGGACACATTAGAAACAGCCTTCATGAAGATCAGATATTATTTTCAGTAATGTAAACATCTTGTTTTCGATTTTCAGAAGTATTCAAACACAGAGAAAAATTCAAAACAATTTACACAATTATATTCAATCTAAATTTACAACTAACATTTTCACATTTATTGTAATACATTTACTCGAACAAAAGTCTTGGCTGCTTGCGGTAATTAAATTACAGGGAAATTGTCAATATTTTACTTGCCTATTCTACCAAGTACAATCATACATTTTAGAATCGATATTCCTCTTTTCGTCCAACATCAACAGATCTTACCTCAAGAGTTCTCAGTGATATTTGTTTAAGATAACTAAATTACACTGGGGAGAAAGATGATTAAATTTTGATGACTAATTATTGAGCTGTTCACAATTAATTTTAATTTTAATCCCAGTTTTCCAAATAGCATTTAAGGTAATAAACTGTGAATTTTTTTGTGTCAAGGATTCAGACAAATGTAGCCTTATGTCGTGCCTCCAAAGTCTTGTTCCTTTCACTCTTTACCGTAATCAGCGATGGTAATTCCGACATCTGATAAACCCCTGTACGCATTCTTCCCTGGCAACATTTCAGTTCAGAAATATATCCTTCAAAACTCAGGTTTCCATCCGACCCACTGGCATCTCCTGATTTTGCATCATCAATGTCAATAACCTTGCTCACAGGAAGATCCCACTGGGTGTGGTTAGTGCTTGCAGTGAAGGCAGAGGTGTTTACGCTTGTCTGTGGCTGCGTGTCAGATCTCTGCTCAAGACAAGGAGGCTTCATCCATGCGATCGTTCCCCTTTCCTTTGTCGAATCTTTAGCGGGAGGTGAGAAAAACAGGCATATCAAGGTCACTAAATACCAATACTGCTGCTCTTATAAAAAAAAAGTGTACATTCAATAAAGACATAAAGCCTAGAACATGGGTGACCACTTCATTAAGAATCTTTGCTCCATCCACTGCAAAAGGCAGGATCTCCCAGTGGTTACACTTTCAATTCCACTTCCCATTCTGATACGTCTGTCCATGGCTTCATCTACTGCCACGATGAGGACAAACTCATGTTGAAGGAGCAACACCTCATATTCCACCAGCATAGTCACCATTAATTTCTCTAACCTCCAGTAATTTCTTCTCCTTCCCCCTTCTCTCTTTTTCCATTCCTCTTCTAGGTTCCCCTCTCATCGCCTCTCCCACCTGTCTATTCCCCCTGGTGCCCCTCCTCCTTCCCTTTCTTCCATGGTCCACTGTCCTCTCCTATCTGAATCCTTCTTCTTCAGCCCTTCACCTCTTCTACCTATCCCCACCCAGCTTCTTACTTCATCCCTGCCTACTCCACCCACCTACCTTCCCCCCTCACCTATCATCTGCCAGCTTGCAGTCCTCCCCCTTCTCCCATCTTCTTATTCTGTCTTCCCTCTTCAGTTCCAGTCCAGATAAAGGGTCTCGGCCCCAAATCTTCAACAGTTTATTCCCCACCATGGATGCTGCATGACCTTGATGAGATCATCCAGCCTAGAACATGAACTGCTCTTTTCAATTAGCTCATTCAATAAAAGCCTTATCACAGTCATGCAGCACAGAAACAGATCCATCAGACCACTGTGGCCGTGCCATCCAGCCAGTACACACCCATACTAATTCCATTTTCATATACTTGATCCTGTTCCTTTGTTGATTCAAGTGTCGATATACCCATATTACAACCTCAGCTAATGTGTTCCACACTGCAACCAACCTCTGGCTGAAAATATTCTTCTTTGAATCCCCTCAGCCACCTTCAACGTTAAAGATTAACTTTTATTTGTCACAGGTACATTGAAACGTACAGTGAGATGCATTGCTTTTGCATCAAATCTTACTAGCGAGAATTGTGCTGGAGGCAGCCCGCAAGTATCAGAGCCAACATAGCTTGCCCACAACTCAATAAACCTAACCTGTATAGGACATTGGGGCTGAAAGGGAAATAGATCAGTCTTGATGAAATGGTGGGACAGACTTGATGGGCCAAATGGCCTAATTTTGCCCATGTCTTATTCTTATGGTCTTTAGAATGTGGGAGGAAACCACAGCACTGGGAGGAAATCCATGCAGTCACAGATGGACTGTACAAACTCATTACAGACAGCAGTGGAAATTGAACCTCCATTTTACAGCTGGCACTGTAAAGCATTACGCTAACCACTAAACCGCCACACCTAACTGGCACTGGAAGGTGGTAACTCCTTGCAAGCTGCTCTCTGAAGATCTACTTATTACATTTATTGCAATCATTCTACTCTTCCAAGTCTAAGTTACCTTAATGCACTGTTGCAATGAAATTATCTGTAGGAATGGCATGTAAAACTACTATAAAGGTGACAATAATAATCCAAGTTATTCCAAACCATAGCAGATACCTCTATCCTATCCTATATATGCCCCTCATAATTTTGTATAACTCAGGTGCTACCTCATATTTAAATTCCATTTCATTAAAAAACATTTCCTTAAATTCCATTTCATTGAACAGTTAGGGTGGTGGGATGGAGATATGTCTCTACCAAAGGAGGTGTAAAGTAATCCTTCTCTCCACTAGCCTGCAGGTCACCCTTGGGCAAGGTGTAGCACCTGCTTAGCCACCCGATCAGAGTCATGTTGGAGCTGGTGGTGGATGGTCGTATGAGCAACTGGTGTACATCACAAGTCCTGGTTATGTGACCACTGACACCAGTCAGACAATCTCTGAACAGTATCGATAATGGCTGGGGTCACCACCCGTCTGTTTAAGACACTGCCCAGAAGAAGACAATGGCAAACCACTTCTGTTGAAAACTTTGCCAACAACAATCATTGTCATGGAAAGACCATGATTGCTATGTCATACAGGATGGCACATAACGAACAAATGGACATAGAACAGTCCAGGCCCTTCGGCCCATAATGTTGTGCCACCCTTTTAAGCTACATTGAGATCAATCTAACCCTTCCCTTCTCCAGAGCCCTTCATTTTTCTTTCATCCATGTACCTACCTAAGAGTTTCTTAAATGTCCCTAATGTATCTGCCTCTACCGCCATCCCTGGCAGCGCGTTCCATGAAACAGAGCAAATTCAGAAATCGGAAGTGCAAAGGGACTTGGGAGCCCTCGTGCAGGGTTCCCTAGAGGTTAATTAGCAGGTTCAGTCTGTAGTAAGGAAAGCAAATACAATGCTAGCATACATTTCAAGAGGACTAAAACATAAAAACGAGTATGTAATGCTGAGGTTCTATAACACAATTGACTAGTCAGGGTGTTAAAGGTTACAGGGAGAAGGTAAGAGATCGGGGTTGAAAGGGGTAATGAATCAACCATGGTCAAATGGCAAAGCAAATTCAATGGGCCAAGCGGCCGAATTCTACTCGTTATGTTTTATGGTCTTTTGGATCAATTTCCCAGATGAAATATTAATACTGCACTCTGTCCTACTGTTGTTCAGAACCCTCAACCCACATTTCCTCTGCATCTCTCATTCTCCATTCACTATTTATTCTTTTGCCTTGATGTTATAGAATCAATGAGAAATACAGTATGGATACTGCCCAGCAGTCCACCCAGCTAGTCCCGAATTTCCTGTAATTCCCATATCCTGTAATCACTGCACCTGTCCAAGTGCTTCTTAAATGATATTACTGCCCTGCCTCAAGCAATTTTAAATCACTCTTCCCATGCAGTTAGGCAAAGGAAGAACTATCACAGTATGTAGAAAGTGTGGTTGTCCAAAGAAGAAAGAGTTTATTGCAGGAGAGTAACAATAGTAGTAAGAGAAACTGGTTGGAATGGAAATCACTTCTGCATCAGTTACTGGGGTTGTCACAGGGTGATTTATTTTCCAGGTATCAGTTAAGAACATAAGACAAAGATATAGAAGTTCTTGTTGAAGATAATGTAGCTGGCACAGATTGAATCAGCCAAGTGACCTTTTCAACATACTGTGTCAAGCAGTGAAGAGAGAATATTGGAAATCATGGATTTGTTTTCACACAGACGACCAGTAAAAATAAAACAACATTTGATTGTTGAGGGGAAGTTAGATGCCTATAAAATGATTAAAAGATTCAGGAGGGTTCACCCAAAAAAGGTTTGCATGTGCAGGCAGGTGGCATCAGTTAGAATGGCATCACGGTTAGTGAAGACATGGTGGTCCTGTGCTGTACCATTCTCTGAATGGAGGTATAATGGGTAAGTTTTGGTCAAGAATGCGGAACAAAGGAGCATAACCTTAAAGACCTATTCAGTTAGGAATGACATCATCAACATTTTCCACAAGAACTGAGTATACTAGGGATATTAAAATCTAAATCAGGTTTATTAATAATGGCATGTTTCTGGTGGCCCAATCGAATTGGTTGCAAGAGAGGAGGCGACTCACAGATCCACGAGATTTTAAAAAGGAGCGTTCGCAGATATTCGGTGCCTTCCAAGCAGGTCAAGGGCAAGGAATAACACACACAAAATGCTGAAGGACCTCAGCAGGCCAAGCAGCATCTATGGAAAAGTGTACAGGTGACGTTTCAAGCCGTGACCTTTCAACAGGGCTGGAAACCTGCCCATCACCTCCCACTGGTGCTCCTCCCCCCTTTTCTTTCTTCCATGGCCTTCTGTCCTCTCCTATTAGATTCCCCCTTCTCCAGCCCTGTATCTCTTTCACCAATTTACTTCCTAGCTTTACTTCACTCCTCCTCCTCCCGGTTTCACCCATCACCTTGTGTTTCTCTCTCCCCTCCGTCCACCTTTGAAATCTACTCCTCATCGTTTCTCTGCAGTCCTGCTGGAGGGTCTTGGCCCAAAATGTTGACTGTATTCGTTTCCATAGATGATGCCTGGCCTGTTGAGTTCCTCCAGCATTTTGCGCTTGGATTTTCAGCATCTGCTGATCTTCTCTTGTTTGCAAATAATGATAAGGCAGGAACATGTAGAACGGCCATGGTGTGAGTGGACCAGTGTTAGTGTGGGAAGGTTTTGGCTTGTCAAGAGTTCAGTGAGAACAGGCATAGGTGAAATATGTTTCTGGTAAGTTTCTTCATCTCCTATCTTTGTCTGTAAGTACATAGTTCGAGCAGTGAGAATAGCTCCAGGGGCTGTGCTGTGTTCTTTGTGTGAGATGTGGGAATTCTTGGAGACCTGCAGCCTCCCAGATAACTACATCTGCACCAGGTACACCGAGCCACAGCTCCTCAGAAAACGTGTAAAGGAACTGGAGCTGCAGCTCGGTGGCCTTCAGCTCATATGGGAAACTGAACAGATGATAAATAGGAGCTACAAGGAGGTAGTCACCTCGAAGTAGCAGGAGGCGGGTACCTGAATGACTGTCAGGAGAGGGAAAGGAAATAGGCAGCCAGCACAGTAGAGTACCCCTGTGGCCATTCCCTCAATAATAACATTTTGGAAACTGTTGGGAGGGATTCTCTCCAATGCCAGCATATCTTTTCTTAGATGTGGAGCCCAAAACTATTCATGATTCTCAAAGTGAGTCCTCACCAGTGCTTTACAAAGCCTCAGCATCACATCCCTGCGCTTGTATTCAAGACCTCTTGAAATGAATGCTAACAATGCAGTTGCCTTCCTCACCAAACACTCTACATGCAAGTTAACCTTCAGGGTGTTGTGCGCAAGTACTCCCAAGTCCCTTTGCATCTCAGATTTTTGGATTTCTCCCCATTAAGAAAATAGTCTGCACATTTATTTCTTCTACGAAAGTGTATGACCATGCATTTTCCAAAACTGTATTTCATTTGCCACTCTCTTGCCCATTCTCCTAATCTGTCGAAGTCCTTCTGCAGCCTACCTGTTTCTTCAACACTACCTGCCCCTCCACCAATCTTCGTATCATCTGCAAACTTGGCAACATTGATATACAGCATAAAAAGAAGCCGTCCCAACACCAACCCCTACAGAACACCACTAGTCACTGGCAGCCAACCAGAAAAGCGTCCTTTTATTCCCACTCACTGCCTCCTACCAATCAGCTAATGCACTATGTTAGTAACTTTGCTGTAATACCATGGGCTCTTAACTTGGTAAGCAGCCTCACGTTTGGCATCTTGTCAAAGGTCTCCTGAAAGACCAAATATACAACATCCACTACATCCTCTTTATCTATCCTACTTGTAACCTCCTCAAAGAATTCCAACAGGTTCATCAGGCAAGATTTTCCCTTAAGGAAACCATGCTGGTTTTGTCCTATCTTGTCATGTGTCACCAAGTACTCCATAACCTCATCCTTAACAGTTTACTCCAATATCTTCCCAACCACTGAAGTAAGGCTAACTGGTCTATAATTTCCTTTCTGCTACCTCCTTCGTTTCTCAAAGAGTGGAGTGACATTAGCAATTGTCCATTCCTCTGCAGCATACCAGAATCCAATGACTTTTGAAAGATCATTGTTAATGCCTCCACAATCTCTAACGCTACCTCTTTCAGAACCCTAGGGTGCAATTCATCTGATCCATGTGACTTATGTACCCTCAAGTCTTTCAGCTTTTTGAGCACCTTCTCACTTGTAATAGTAACTGTACACACTTCTCTTCCCTCGTATCCTTCAACATATGGCACATTGCTAGTGTCTTCCACTGATGCAAAATACTCATTTAGTTCATCTGCCAGTCCCCATTACTATTTCTCAAGCCTCATTTTCTAGCAGTCCTATATCCACTTACATCTCTTTTATTTCTTTACATACTTGAAAATGCTTTTACTATCCACTTTGATATAGACTGCTAGCTTGCTTTCATATTTCATCTTTTCCCTCCTAATGATTCTTCTAGTTGCTCTCTGTAGGTTATTAAGAGCTTCCCAATCTTCTATTTTCCCACTATTTTTTGCTTTGTTGCATGCCCTCTCTTTTGTTTTTACATTAGTTTTGACTTCCCTTGTCAGCCACTGTTGTATTATTTTGCCATTTGATTATTTCTTTGCTTTTGGAATACATCTATCCAGCACCTTCCTCATTTACCCAGAAACTCACTCCATTGCCTGCTTTGTTGACATCCCTGCCAGCAGCACCTTCCAATTTATTTTGGCCAACTCCTCTCTCATACCACTGTAATTTCCTTTACTCCACTGAAACACTGCTACGTCAGACCTTACTTTCTTCCTATCAATTTTCAAGTTGAACTCAATCATATTGTGTTCACTGCCTCCTAAAGGCACTTTTACCTTAAGCTCCCTAATCGCCTCCGGTTCATTTACACACCCAATCCAGTATAGCTGATCCCCTGGTTGGCTCAACAACAAACTGGTCTAAAAAACCATCCCATTGGTATTTAACAAACTCACTCTCTGGAGATCCATTGCCAACCTGATTTTCCCAATTGACCTAAACATTAAAATCTCCCATGACTACCATAACATTGTCCTTTAGACACATCTTTTTTATTTCTTGTTGTAATCTGTGGTCCACATCCCAGCCACTATTGGGAGGCCTGTATATATCTGTCACCAGGGTCCTTTTACCCTTGCAGTTTCTTAACTTGACCAACAAGGATTCAACAGCTTCCGATCCTATGTCACACCTTTCTACTGATTGATGCCATTCTTTACCAGTAGAACCACACAACCCCCTCTGCCTACCTTCCTGTTCCTCCGATACAACGTGTAACCTTGGACATTCAGCTCCCAACTACAACCACCCTTCAGCCACGATTCAGTGATGGCCATAACATCATACCTGACAATCTATAATAGTGCAACAAGATCATCCACATTATATCTCCGTGCATTGAGATATAACACTTTGAGTGCTGTATTTGCTACCCTTTTTGATTCTGCATCCCTAATACACTGACACACACACTGCTGGCTGCAATTTTATCGTATCATCTGCCTGCCCTTCCTGACAGTCTGACTACATGCCACCTTTGCTTTTTTGTCATCCGTCCTATCCTGAGTTCCTTCTTTCCAGTTCCCATCCCCCTGCCAAATTAGTTTAAACCCTCCCCAACAGCTCTTACAAATCTGCCCATGAGAATATTGGTCCCCCTCTGGTCCAGGTGCAACTCATCCCTTCTGTACAGGTGATACCTCCCACAGAAGAGATCCCAATGATCCAAGAACCTGAAGCCCTGCCCTCTGTACCAGCTTCTCAGCCATGCATTTATCTACCAAATCATCCTGTTTCTACCCTCACTAGCACATG
Source organism: Mobula birostris (assembly GCF_030028105.1). Taxonomy (NCBI): domain Eukaryota; kingdom Metazoa; phylum Chordata; class Chondrichthyes; order Myliobatiformes; family Myliobatidae; genus Mobula; species Mobula birostris. The sequence continues at coordinate 11,585,534 of NC_092374.1, read as the reverse complement.
GCACAGGCAGCAATCCAGAAATTACTATCCTGGAGGTCCTGCTTCTCAGTTTTCTACCTAGCTCTCTAAATTCTCTCTTCAGGACTTCATTGCTTTTCCTTCCTATGCCATTGGTACCAATATGTACCAAGACATCTGGCTGCTCTCCCTCCCTCTATGAAATGCTTTGGACATGATCTGAGGTGTTCCTAACCCTGGCACCTGGGAGGCAACATACCATCTAGGTGTCTCGTTCATGTCCAAAGTAGGCTAAAGTCAGCATGGTTTCCTTAAGGGAAAATCTTGCCTGACAAATCTGTTGGAACTCCTTGAGTTAATAACAAGCAGGATAAACAAATGAGAATTGATTGAGGTGTACTTGGATTTTCAGAAGGCCTTTGATAAAGTGCCACACAGAGGTTGCTTAGCACAATAAGAGCCCATGGAATAACAGGGAAGATACTAGCATGGACAGAGCATTCACTGATTGGCAGGAGGCAAATAGTAGGATAAAGGGAGCCTTTTCTGATTGGCTGCTGGTGACTAATGGTGTTCCACAGGGGTTAGTGTTGGGACTGTTTCTTTTTATGTTGTATGTCAATGATTTGGACGATGGAATCGATGGCTTTGTGGTCAAGTTAGTGGAGGATACAAAGGTAACTGGAGGGGTAGGTAGTGTTGAGGAAACAAAGGAGGCTGCAGAAGGACTCAGACATATTAGGAGAATGGAGAAGAAGTGGCAGATGGAATATGGTGTCAGGAAATGCATGGTCAGCACTTTGTAAAAGCAATAAAAGCATACACTATTTTCCAAACAGGGAGAAAATTCAAAAATGCAAGGTACAAAGGGGCTTGGGAGTCCTCGTGCAGGATTCCCTAAAGTTTAACTTGTAATTTGAGTCAGTGGTGAGGAAGGCAAATTTCCAGAGGACTAGAATATAAAAACAAGGTTGTAATGTACAGGCTTTATAACACATTGGAGCAGTTTTGGGCCACTTATCTAACAAAGGATGTACTGGCATTGGAGAGAGTTCATGGATTATTCACAGCATGAAAGGTTATAGGGAGAAGGCAAGAGGATGGGGTCGAGAGGGAAATGGATCAGCCATGATCAAATGGCGGAGCAGACTCAATGGGCCCAATGGTCTATTTCTGTTCCAGTGTCTTATGAAATTTGTCATTTTGTGGCAGCAATGCAGTGCAAAACATCAAAATTGCTGTAAGTTACAAAATTAATTAAATAAATGGTGCAAAGGAGGAATGGCAAGGTAGCCTTCACAGGTTCATGGACTGTTCTGAAATCTGATGGCAGAAGGAAGAGGTTGTTACTAAAATGTGGAGTTGAGGTTCCTGCACCTCCTCCCTGAGGCTAGCATGTCCTTGGTGGTGAGGGTCCTTACTGTTGGATGTCACCTTCCTGAGGGTCTGTCATTTGATGATATACTCGATGGCAGGAAGGGTTGTGCCCATGATGGAGCTGATCAAGTCTCATTCCTCAGACTGAGACTGAAAGACTTAGGTTAGGTAACGGTATTAAAGATTGTAGTGGATATAGGGCATTGGCTAGTGAAAGGCATTTAGACAGACACATGAACAGGCAGGGAATGGTGGCCCAAAGGGTCTGTTCCTGTTCTTTGAATGGAGGTACGATAAGCAACAAATACAGTACGATCCAATTCATTTGTAAAATAAGCTCAAGTGGCTGAACAACCTGCATGGAAATCTGTGATCAGTGGTGTACCACAGGGATCAGTGCTGCGATACTTATATTTTATACATTAACAATCTAGATATTCATGTAAAAGGCATGATTAGTAAGTCTGCATGCAGAGCATAGAGCAGTACAGCAGAGTACAGGCCCTTCGGCCCACAATGTGGGCTGACCTTTTGATCTACTCTAAGATCAATTTAACCCTTACTTCCCCCAAAGCCCTCCGTTTTTTCTAACATCCGTGCCCCTGGTAAAAGTCTCCTAAATGAACCAAATTCCGCCTCTACCATTCCCCTAGCAGGGCATTCAACACACCCACCACTCTCCGCAAAAAAACTTACCTCTAATATTCAAACAGGAGGAAATCTGCAGATGCTGGAATTTCAAGCCACACACTTAAAAGTTGCTGGTGAACACAGCAGGCCAAGCAGCATCTATAGGAAGAGGTACAGTCGACGTTTCAGGTCGAGGCCCTTCGTCAGGACTAACTGAAAGAGATAGTAAGAGATTTGAAAGTGGGAGTCTATACTTTCCTTTAAACACCTTAAAATGACCTCATCCCCCCCCCAACTTTTTCGTGGGGTGAAAATGGCAATTACAAAGGGGGGGTCATTTTAAGATGATGGGAGGAAAGCACAGTGGGGGTGATATCAGAGGTGGTGATTTTTTACACAGAGTGGTAATTAAGTGGAACAGGCAGCCCTGGTGGTGGTAGAGGTCTTGGCCCGAAATGTTGACTGTACTTTTTTCCATAGATGCTGCCTGGCCTGCTGAGTTCCTCCAGCATTTTATGTGTGTTGCTTGGATTTCCAGCATCTGCAGATTTTCTCTTGTTTATGTTTTAGGAGATTTACCAGGATGTTGCCAAGCATGGAGTGTTTGAGTTATGAGGCAAGACCGGATAAGTTGGATTGGTTTTACTTAGACTACAGATAGGATCTGATAGAGATATACAGAATTGAGAGGAATACAAGATAGGTAGCAGAAAATTATACTCCAGAACAGAATTCTCTAAAATTAGAAACCATATGCTTAGAGCAAAAGAAAAGGGGATCTGAGGAAGAACTTTTTCACCCAAAGATCATTTGAATCTGGAACCCACTACCTGAGTATGTAGTGGAGCCAGGTACTCCCATAAGATTTAAGTATTTGGACAAGAGATACAAGAGGCTGGAAAAGCTGGAATCTGGAGAAAAAGGTGAACTATCAACACATGGCCTCAACCTAAAATGTCAACCATCTCTTTCTCTCCAGAGATTCTATGTGACACCTGAGCTCTTCCAGTAGGTTATCTTTTTTCCAGTATCATGATTCACACTTGAATTGTCAAGACACAGAAGGCTACGGTCTCTTAAAGTTGTCACAGCTGAGGGAGAGAGCAGGGATAATCTCCCACTAACTATTAAATGCTCCCAATGGTGTGCGTCTCAAATAGCCCCAGACAACCAAGTCCAGCTCCTGGCCTTCACATGTGGCTTAACTACTAAACTGGCAGAACCGTTTCTACTGACAGGAGAAGAGATGGGTTACTGGTGCCTTAAAATAGTTGATTTGGGCAGATGAGACTCGTTAGCCATGGTTGGCAGCTCATCTAGGAGAGGAAAACTCTCATCTCAAACCTCCGCAGCCCTGTGGCTATACCCACTCGTGGGAAAGGCCTCAGGAATGAACCCTGAGGGAGAACCTGGAGCTTGAGTCCCTAAGCAGTCCTGCGATAATTTCAACGCTGACTGGCAACTCCTGTGACGCCGCCGGTGCCAAACTGTATTGATGTCCGCCGTTCCTTTGGATTCATCAACTGCATAGAAAGGGGGAACCAGCTACATGGGCAACAGCTTGCTCTCCATATCGTACTGCCCTGGCTTGTGTATAACCTAGACAGCTAGGATGCAATAACCACGATCGACCCCTCATAAGGAGGCTACAAATAGATGATGCTTAGTCAGCATGGACCCAGTGGGTCACAGATCCTGTTTCTGTGCTTTATGATACTATCACCCTATGACTTGTGTTAATGAGGCAGTTGAAAAATTAATGTGACACTTTCCTTTATTAGCAGAGACAGAGAATATAAGAGTGTTGGATTGGACAGTATAATTGTTATTTTCTTTGCAGTTTAACTTACTCGTGCTTGTTTTATTTTCATATACAGTACTGTGCAAAAGTCTTAGGCACATATACATAGATAGGGAGACTAAGGATTTTGCACTATACTATAGTAATTTTATGTATTGCATTGTACTGCTGCTGCAAAAAAATCATGACATCTGTGAGTGATGATAAACCTTATTCTGATATGGGTCTCTATTGTGGACTGAAACTGGGAAGGGAGAGGGAAGGGAGCAGAAAGCACCAGAAAGACATTATATAATGATCAATAAACCAATTGTTTGAGATTAAATGATCTTGCCCGATGTGTCAGGGCTGGATGTGCCTGCACCAGCACCACCATACGCCCCCCACTCTTTCTCTGCCACCTGCCCCACACCCTTCCCATCGCACTCCACCCTCACCATCCCCAGCATCCTTTGCTTCTGCCAGATTTACAAACTCGCTCTCCACTCCATAGGACACTCAAAGCTCCTGCACAGGTTGACAGTTTGGTTAAGGAGGCGTATGGTGTGATGGCCTTCATCAACCGTGGGATTGAGTTCAAGAGCCATGAGGTAATGTTACAGCTATATAAGACATTAGTTAGACTCCACTTGGAGTATTGTGTTCATTTCTGGTCACCTCACTAACGGAAGGATGTGGATACGATAAAGAGAGTGCAGAGGAGATTTACAAGGATGTTGCCCGGACTGGAGGGCGTACCTCATGAGAATAGGTTGAGTGAACTGGGCCTTTTCTCCTTGAAGCAACATAGGATGAGAGGTGACCTGATAGAGGTGTATAAGATGATGAGAGGCATTGATTGTGTGGATAGCCAGAGGCTTTTTCCCAGGGCTGAAATGGCTAACACAAAGAGGCACAGTTTTAAGAAGCTTGGAAGTAGGTACAAGGTGGATGTCAAAGGTAAGTTTTTCACACAGAGTGGTGGGTGTGTGGAATGCACTGCCAGTGACAGTGGTAGAGGCAGATACAATAGGGTCTTTTAACAGACTCTTGGATAGGTACATGGAGCTCAGAAAAATAGAGGGCTATGCAGTAGGGAAATTCTAGGCACTTTCTAGAGTATGCAACATGGTCGGCACAACATTGTGGGCTGAAGGGCCTGTAATGTGCTGTGGATTTCTACGTTCTATGTTCAAATCCTCAAAGAGGGATCAGAAATGGACAGAGGGAGCAATTTCAAGTTCCTGGGTGTCAAGATCTCTGAAGATCTAACCTGGTCCCAACATATCAATGAAGTTATAAAGAAGGCAAATCAGTGGTTATATTTCATTAGGTGTTCGAGGAGATTTGGTTTGTCACCTAAAACACTTGAAAATTTCCACAGATGTACCATGGAAAGTATTCTGACGGACTGTATCACTGTCTGGTATGGGGGGGGGGGGGCGGGGGAAACTACTGCACAGGATCGAAAGAAGCTACAGAAAGTTGTCAAATTAGTCAACTCCATCTTGGGTACTAGCCTCCGTAGTATCCAAGGCATCTTCAAGGAGCGGTGCCTCAGAAAGGTGGCATCCATCATTAAGGACTTCTATCACTCAGGTATGCACTCTTTTCACTGTTACCATCAGGTAGGAGGTACAGAAGCCTGAAGGCACACACTCAATGATCCAAGAACAGCTTCTTCCTCTCTGCTATCCGATTCCTAAATGGACATTGAACCCTTGAACACTACCTCACTTTTATTATTTCAGTTTTTACACTATTTTTAACTTAACTAATTGATTTACTTTTTTAATATTATCATGTATCGCATTGTACTGCTGCCATCAAGTTAACAAATTTCACGACATATGCTGGTAATAATAAACCTGATTCAGATTCTATGGAAATTCAATGGAATTAGCAAACTAGTGCAAGACCAGAGCACACAGAATTTCTCTCTCTTTCTTCTCCTTTCCCATTATCGCCTTCTCTTTTGCTATTCTTTTTTCAATCTCTTTGTTCTCTTTATTTAATCTCTTTATTCATAGATCAAAAACATCAGAATCCGACAGTAGGGAGCTTATGCTGCAAGTGAAAGTTAAAAATCTACTGATTCTGAAAATCTGAAATAAAAACACAAAGCACTCAGCAGGTCAAACAACATAGAGGAAGAACTAGTGTTAACTTTACAGCTCAATGAAAATTTATTGATTTGAAATATTAGCTCTGTTCATCTCTCCAGAGAAACTGCCTGACCTGGTGAGCATGTCTGACATTGTCTGCTTTTATTTAAGGTTTGATACTGTATATAACATAATAACATAAGCATATATAGATCATATCTCAAGTATAATTCTAGTCATGTTCAAATTAGTGACTCTGAGTCCAATGAAGGATCTCGACCTAAGACGTCAACTGTTCATTTCCCTCCATAGATGCTGCCTAATGTGCACAGTTCCTCCAGTGCTATGTGTGTCACAAGTAATTTTTGCTGTGCAGCCTTCACTTTGATGTTCACTTCCTTCAGAAACCACAGATATAATTTTATAGCAAAGAAATACTGATACTTATATCAGGGATGAAGAACGACAACTAACAAATGGATTATTCACTGCTCATACGATATAATTTTATAAATTTCAGTCAATCCACACGATAAGATCCTTAACATCTTGCCTCATGAAAGCTCTTGTGAAGAGTTGTTTTATTTTAATTACAAATTTACAAAAAGGAACCTTTATTTCATTCAACTCATAGAATAGCAACATGGCGATGAATGTAAGTCATTTATATAGTGACCAAGGTTAAAATAAAGAAATTAGTAAAATTAAACTGTAATTGAGTCAAACAATAACAAGTGAGAAAACAAGGTAACAACACATCAGACATTTGAAAGACATGAATACATGATGACAACATTCGAGCAGATAAATTAATGATCGAGAGAAAATTTGTCAATTTTCTTGAGTGATTCATGACAGTAAAACATCACCTGTACAAGTGTAAAGAACTGGACAAAGAACAGAAGAGAGTTTAAGTCATTTTTAACAATGTTTTCAATTATTGAAATTTATTTCTGAAGCTTAAGCAGCAGAATTCATTAAACACAGAATTACTCAGTTCAGTGTCCATGAAGCATAAACCTCTGTTTACCCAAGGTCACAACTTAAGGCAGTCAGGTTACAACTGAATATCAAAAGGGTCAGCCAATACTAGTAATTCTGAAACATTAATAAACAATTTCAAGGAAGAAAACTTTAGATTTATAAGCTGTATACTTTACACAGAAATTCAGTTTGGAGCTTCGACAGCCACTAAAATGGTTGGCTTGTGTGTTCAATGGACTCAACCATCTCTGTAACAGTAGCCCTATCCCCTCATCTTGAACTCAGTGTGAACAAGAAATGTCCCAGGTGTCCTAATCGTTTCTCTGAAACTGATAAGAGATATTAAGTGTCCGATAAACTCTGGTGTGTGATTTTAACAACATTTAATTGATCATTTTAAATAACAGATCCCTTGCTGCACCTGTGATACACTATATATTAGCCAAACTGTAAGCACCAAAGTTTATTTAAGATGGATATGAAAATTGGAATTAAACTTAATAAAAATGCTCAGTGTTAATACCATGCACAAAAATAATTTAGAATGAAAGTCCAGAAATAACCTTGCTCAAAATTTTCAATGCAGCACAATGGCCTTAAAGCTGATAGAAGCCTGTCTTATGCCCAACGGGTTAAGATACAAAGCTGGAACATTCAGAAAGCAGAGAAAGAGAGATCAGCATCGAGGTTGCATTAGTAGCATTGGTAAGTGTAAAAATGTCCAACTCCCACCATCACAATTGATTGTAATATATTAACTGAAGACTGATCAGCAATATTAACAATTCTTCTGTCAAGTACCGTATCCTGTTGCTAAATTAAATTTCAAGTTACTGTTCAAAATATTAGATGGTAGCCATCAGAGTTTAGAGAAAATCTAACAGAATCACTGCACAACTTAATAAAACGCTAGATACAACGCAAATTTGCTTACTTCTGTGGCCCATTAGATATTGGATTCATAACTGGATGGAACTGAAGATTGTGCAGTTACGTTTGAAGCTCTTGCTTAGCAAGAGTTCATCAGTATTTCCATGATTAAATATCAAAACCAACAGCATCATGCAGACGTGGTAGATAATAATTACACCACCTTGGTAAAGCAGTACCAAGGTAACCATTAAGGTGGCGTTTAAGATTATATTCGTTACACAGCTTTAGTGGCACCTGGGCCGTCTGACAGATTGTAGATAGTTAACTCTCAACTGGAGCGATCATCAGCAAAGAGCTGCTGTATTTAGATCACTATCAAGTCTTGATTTTTAAAAGAAATCACCTGTTATATTAGAAAATCTATTTTACACAGTTTTTAGTAAAAGCTAATCTAATGTACAGAAAATCATGAGGTAGTTTTCATAATCACTTAAAGGTGCAAGTCTACATCAGGTACTGTGAACAATTTTTTAAATATTTATTTAGGGATACAGTACAGTAACAGGCCCATCCAGCCCAACGAGCCTGTGCCGCCCAATTACATACAAGGAACCAACTAACCTGTACATCTGGTTTTTGGAATGTGAGAGGAGACTGCAGCACCCAGAGGAAGCTCACATGGCAGAAAGTACAAACTCCTTACAGCCAGCAGCAGAATTGAACCAGGTCACCGATGCTGTAATAGCATTATGCTACCAAATAACATGCTACCAAAAGATACTAAAATTCGCAAACAAGCATTACTTCCAGAGGGATCAAATTCAAAAGTAGGGAGGCTATACTAAACTTTTAACAAAGGGGTATAGTCGCAGAGGATTTTAACTTTTCTAGTATAGCGTCCAAGGTTTTTTTTGAGACAGTATATAGATGGAAAAGGATCTAGTGCTTTCCTGGTACATACGACGAATAAACTCTTCTTGGGCTTCTAGTCGGGTACATTATAACCAACTTTTCAATGACATACTCTGCCATCTTCATCAAAGATGATGCCTGGGCATGCCTAGTCCAGTAATATTTATTATCCCTCCGTACACCGTGCCTCCTGATTGGTTAGTCGTCATCCAATCAGGTTTCCACTCTCCCACTTTGTTTACAATCAAATTCCAGTTCTTACTTAGAGCAAGACCTTCACCTTTGTTAAAATTTGTTTCCTCTAGTTTTATTTCAATGGCTTCCTTTACCAGTTAGTCCCAAAAGCCACTGGCATGGCACAGTAGTTTTGTGCTGTCGAAGTCAATCCTATGGCCATTGCGAATGCAGTATTCTGCTACTGCTGATTTCTCCAGGTAATCCAAATGGATACACCTCCTGTGTTTCTTGATGCGGGCTTCCACGGTGTATCCTGTCTGGTTGATAATACACTGCTGCGCACTCACAGGGATTCCTGTAAGCACCAGCTGACCTGAGTCCCAGGTCATCTTTGACCCGCATAAGCTGTGGTTTGAGCTTCCTTACGGGTTTGTGGGTGGTATTAATTCGGTATTTCTTCAGGATCCTGGCGATCCTTCCAGAAACCATGGAAATATGGGGAAGACAGGCAATAGTGACGGGTTCCTCCTCATTGTTCGGTTTCCTGGTTTATCCATCGGCTCTCTTAAGAGCTGTTCTTTGTACTTTGATTAACTGTGTGAAAACTATTTCGGATCTGCAGAATCTCCCCAAGGAAATGAGGTGATTACACACAACATTCCTATAGGTTGGCTACAAGGTGAAGGAAATCAATCGGGCCCTTAAAAGGGCTGACAGAAAAACCAGATAACCTAACAATGGGGAGGAACCCGTAGCTACTGCCTGTCTTCCTTATATTTCCATGATTTCTGAAAGGATTGCCAGGATCCCGAAGAAATACCGAATTAATACCACCCACAAACCCGTAAGGAAGCTCAAACCACAGCTTATGTGGGTCAAAGATGACCTGGGACTCAGGTCAGCTGGTGCTTACAGGAATCCCTGTGAGTGCGCAGCAGCGTATTATCAACCAGACAGGATGCACCGTGGAAGCCCGCATCAAGAAACACAGGAGGTGTATCCATTTGGGTTACCCAGAAAAATCGGCAGTAGCAGAACACTGCATTTGCAATAGCCATAGGAGTGACTTTGAGAGCGCAAAACTACTGTTCCGCACCAGTGGTTTTTGGGACCACCTGGTAAAGGAAGCCAATGACATAAACTAAACAATGACTAGAGGAAAAGAATTTTAACAAAGACGAAGGTCTTACTCTAAGTAAGAACTGGAATTCGATTGTAAACTAGGTGGGAGAGTGGAAACCTGACTGGATGACTAACCAATCAGGAGGGACGGACTACAGGGCAATAAGTACCACCGGACTAGAGTTGCCCTGGCAACATCCCTGAAGAAGATGCCTGGGTTTGTCATCAAAACATTGGTTATAATTGATATTTGCACCCAGCTGGAAGCCCAGGAAAAATATATAGATATTCCTACTATAATCAGGAGAGCATTCAACTCATCCTAGGAACTGAAACCTGGCAGGTGGGTTCCCTTAGGGACCAATGACCAACGCACATATTCAATATGTGGAGCTAGGAGATATGGACAGTTCTAAATGAATATTCTCGTACATATTCACCAAGGAGAATATGATGGATATTTTGTTAGTCTGGCATGGACTGGATAGCCTCAAGTACTTATTTCTATGTAATCCTATGCAATATTTATAAATTATATATTAATTTAATTTGAGTAGCATTTTTGTTTCTTTGAACAAAATTGAATGACAACTTACTCAAGTGGGAATTAACAAGCATATAGCTGTATAATATTTTCAGTTAGCATTTCTAAATACCAAGTTGACCGGAAATTAATACTAAGGGAAGATGTTCCGCAGGAGTCAATGTTAGTAATGCCTCTTTTCACACTATATGTCAATGATTTGGATGAGTTCATGGCTTTGTGGCCAAGTTTGGCAATGAAACAGAGATAGGTGGAAGGGGGCAGGTAGTGTTGAGAAAGCAGGCAGTCTGCAGAAGGGCAAGGACAGATTGAGAGAATGGGCAAAGAAGTGGCAAATGGAATATAGTGTGGGAAAGTGTATGGTCATGCACCTCGGTAAAAAAAAATGAAGGCACAGACTATTTACTAAACAAGAAGAAAGTTAAAAAATCGGAAGTGCAAAGGGACTTGTGAATCCTGTGCAGGATTCCCTGAAAGTTAACTTGCAGGTTGAGTCAGTGGTAAGGAAGGCAAATGCAATGCTAGCATTCATTTTGAGAGGACTAGAATATAAAAGCAGGGAAGTAATTCTGAGGATTTATAAGGCATTGGAGTACTGAGTAGCTTTGATCCCCTTATCCAAGAAAAGGTGTGTTAGCATTGGACAGGGTCCAGAAGAGGTATGTAAGGATTAATGTATGAAGAGGATTTGATGGCTCTGGGCCTGCACTGGCTGGAGTTTAGAAGAATGAGAGAGGATTTTACTATCAAATATTGAAAGGCCGAGATAGAGTGGATGTTGAGAGGATATTTTCTATAGTGGAGGAGTCTAAGACCAGAGGGCACAGCCATAGAATAGAGGCAAGTCCATTTAGAACAGAGGTGAGGAGGAATTTTAACTAGAGGGTAGTGAATCTGTGGAATTCATTGCCACAGACAGCTGTGGAGGCAAAGTCATTGAGGGTGATAGGCTCTTAATTAGTCAGGGTATCAAGAGTTGTGGAAAGAGGGCAGGAGATGGGGTTGAGAGGGATAGTGGTCAGCCATGATGGAATGATAGAGCAGACTCGATGGGCTGAATGGCCAAATTCTGCTTCTATGTCTTATAGTCTTAAGGAAGAAGAAATGGATTACATTGTATTCTTTTTTTTTGCCTGATATGAAACAAATTCTGAAGCTTTTTCAATATTTGTGTGGTTCACGTGTTGACAAAGGAAGACAAATTCATATATTGCCTATTGCATTAGTTTGAGGACATCCCAAACCCCTTTACAGTGTGGTTATTACTGTAATGTGGGAACTGTGACACCTAACTTATGGAGGGTTAACTTCCGTACCAGTGTGATTTTGGTGATTGGAACTAGGGGGAAGGGGGAAGCCCCCTGCTCTAATACCACACGATTTCCTGCATCTGAGAGACTTGATTGAACAACACCTCTAAACGAAAGCACAGAAGAATCAGTCTAGACTTCCACTACAATTTCTCCATGCCTGTGGATTTGAATTAGGTTTATTTTACGCAGTGATCATATGTTAGCAATTATTCTACAAACGTGTAGAAAGTGCAGCAGGACAAATAATATGTTTCTTCAGATGAAGTGCAATAGGTTACCTAAAATAATCTCTGCTAGTTGGAGGAAATGTAGACCTTGACTCATGTGTTCTACTGTAATCTAGAATTTGTCCCATATATATTCCACGATATTCTATAATAAATCAGTATCAATAGTTAGAAAAGCAGAAGAACTAAAACTAAAACTAGTGCATCATGTATCAGGTGTTTGGATCACTTTTTCCAGTTTCTTATTTGCTTTTCAATGCAAGCGATCTCAACATAATTAACATTTTTACAGGGTTCCTTTTCTTTACAAATGGTTACGCCGCATTTTAAATACCTGATGTAGATCTGCAGCGTGAAGAGTTCTCCTGACCATCTGTGTATGGAGTTGGTGGAGTATAGTTAGCTACCTCCAGTTTACTGACAGTGGACGGTGGCGTTGGTAGGGGCGGTAATAACGTACTGTTTGGGCTATTGATATCACCTTCTGCCACCAAAGTCAGGTCAAATGCATTCTCGTCCTCATAAGGCTGTACGGTTTCTGACTGCCCGCCTGCAGAGTGCTTTTCCCACCTTTGTTCAGTGACATGTGGAATAGGAGAGACCGGCACGTGGAAAGGAGCACCGTTAGTCTGCTTAGTGTCCGGCTTCACATAGCTGGGTGGCACTACCACAGGTCGATGACAGTTATCGTGCTGTTGAGTTGGCTTGACTTTCACGCTGTTGGAGTTTTCATTAAAATTAATTGCAGGTGAGTTAGCTGTGCTGGAGTCTGTAAGTTCTGATTTATTGGATATTAGGCTCTTGTGCAAATTTTGGCTTTTTTCTTCTCTCCTTTTATCATTTGCTTTGTTTGCCACAGGTGTGGAGGAACCAGATTCAGATACTTTTGGCTTCAGGCGTAGAAAATCTGGGAGGATAAGGTCCTCTTTCTTCAGAAGTCCACGCTGATCATTTACTCGGTTACTCTGAGCTTTGGACAGAAGGTCAAAAAACTCTGTGACAATGCAAAACAGAGACGTTGCAGTTAGAAAGGTTTTAAATACATACTATACAAACTTTAAAATGACTGTATATTTGGATAAAAACCTGCAAGTTCTTCACCTGGGTAGAAGATCTAGTTGGATCCAACCCACAGTCATGTAACTTAGCCACAAGCCAATAAAATTTTATTATTTTACCTTTTATGTACAACTTAGGAAAGCATCTGATCTACTTTTCAGCTATTGAAGGAATATATTTCTGAGGAACATGATAACAGCCTGCCAAAATGAATGAGGGAAAGCACTGTAACCTTGAGAGAGGTCTTTATCTTTAGAATCAGAACATTAGAAATTTACAGCTAGAGAGCTGGAGACAAAGCTATATATCCATACAAACTATAAAATTACTCATCTCCGACCGTGGGTCACCAGCCTTGTAATTTGCAGCATGTCAAATGCAAAGAGCTTTTGCCTCACCACCCCTTCTTCCCATCCTCTGCATGGAAGTATTTCTTTCATTCCTTCTAACAATAAACTTAAATCCAACCTTTCTAATGATCAAGCTCCCTGTTAAGGTAAATAAATTCTTATTGATTCTTTTTACACGCTATCCCTACCTTACAAACACCTGACCTTTGGATACCCTCTATATATGAATGACATCCCATAATGTTCATTCCTATTTTAGTAATTGTTCTTTCTTATCAGTCGTATGTGCTTTGATGAGGAAATTGTTACATATCAAGGGATTTTTGTGGATATAAGCAACTTATGAACATCTGTATGAAAGGGAGCCAGCGTGTTGCCTGCGGATTATCTGTGTAAGTCAATTAAACCTCCACTCAACTTTGTGTTCCAAAGAAAAATAACTTGGCTAAGTCAATCTTTTGCCATAATTAAAATTCCCTATCCTTGAAAACAGCTTCCTAAATCATCTGTATGTCTTCTCTGGTGGAATCATAGTCTTTGTACACTAGAGTCATAGAAAAGTAGCACAGAAAAGGACCTTCAGCCCAACAAGTCTATGCTGGATCATAGAACTGAAAGCAATTTCATTGCTGTGACCTTACTCAAAGATATCCTATCTTTGTGTGATTTTCTCAAACCAACAGGTAGTAGATAGTATCACTACCAAAAGCTAATATATTTTACAATATGTACCATTTAAAGAAATACAGTGACGACATTGATATGGAGACATTTTTTCATTTGTTCAGATCCATTTATCACATGCACATCAAAACACAGTGAAATGTATCAAATCTTAAACACAAGAAATTCTGCAGATGCTGGAAAACCAACACACACAAAATGCTGGAGGAACATGGCAAATCAGGCAGCATCTATGGAATAATATGGAATAAACAGTCGACGCTTCAAGTTGAGACCCTTCTTCAGGACTGGAAAGGAAAGGTGAAGGCAGCAGAATGAAAAGGTGGAGGGCATGGAAGGAGGACAGCTAGAAGGTGATACATGAAGCCAGGGGGGTAGGCTGGAGAGGAAGGAATCTGATAGGAGAGGAGAGTGGACCATGGGAGAACGGGAAGAAGTAGGGGTATCTGGGGGAGGTGATGGACAGATGAGAGGAGGTAAAAAGCCAGAATTGGGAACAGAAGGAGAGGGAAGGGGGAGGATTTTTTTTAACCAGAAGGAGAAGTCGATGTTCATGCCGTCAGGTTGGAGGCTACCCAAATGGAATATGAGGTGTTGCTCGTCCATTCTGACAGTGGCTTTCCAGGTAAAGCAACACTTCACCTGCGAATCTGTTGGGAGTCATCTATTGTATCTGGTGCTCCCGATGTGGCCCCCTCTACATTTGTGAGACCCTCTGTAAAAATGCCTTCAGGGATAGAGTTCCTCTTATCCTTACCTCTGGAGCCTCAGCATCCAACAAAACATTCTCCACAACTTCTGCCATTCCCACGGGGATCCTACCACCAAACGCATCTTACCTTCCCCATCCCCACTGTCCACTTTCCACAGTGATCACTCCCTCCATAATTTCCTTGTCCATTTGTCTCTCCCAACTAATCTCCCTTCCAGCACTTATCTGGCCAAAGTGCAACACTTGCCTATTCACCTCCTCCCTCATCTCCATTTAGGGCCCCACACATTCCTTCACCTGCGAATCTGTTGGAGCTGTCTATTGTGTCCAGTACTCCCAATGTGGCCTTCTCTACATTGGTGAAACCCACTGTACATTGGGGTACCACTTTGTAGAGTACCTCTGCTCCATCCAGCTAAAAAGGAATTTAACAATAGTCAAGTATTTTAATTCCAACTCCCATTCTGACATGTTAAACCATGGCCTCCTCCTGTGCCACGATGAGGCTCTCTCAGGGTGAGGGTACAACTCCTCATATTCCGTCTGGGTAACATTCAACCTGATGGCATGAACATCGATTTCTCCTTCCAGTGAAAATAGAATGTTCCCTGCCCCTTCCCTCCTCTATTCTCCAATCTGGGCTCTTCACCTCTTCTCACTGCCTATTACCTCTCTCTGGAGCCCCTACTACGTCTTTCCTTTCTCCTGACGTTCACTCTCCTCTCCAGCCCTTTAACTTTCCTACTCACCTGGCTTCACCTATCACCTTCCAGCTATCCTCCTCCCCCTCCTCCCCCCTCCCAACCTTTCTATTCTGGCATCTTCCCCCTTCCTCTCCAGTCCTGAAGAAGCATCTTGACCCAAAACGTCAACTATTGATTAATTTCCATAGATGCTGCCTGGCCTGCGGAGTTCCTCCAGCATTTTGGAAATGAAGTAAGTTTTTTGTGGTAACAACCAAAACAATTTAATGTTGTATCGGAGGCAGCCGCAAGTGTCGCAATAGATTGCAGCAGTGACCCAGCGTGCCCACAACGTATTTTATATCTATTTTAAAAAGCTTATAGTTGTGCAGGAGATTCGTATTCTGCTGAGGGCTAGATCCGTGGCATCGAAGTCTGGCGACCCAGGTCTGTATAAGAAAACCAGGTACGACTTGTGGAAGGCTACTTCAAAAGCAAAGGAACAATTCCAAATGAGGTTGGAGGCAGAATCAGATGTACACCAGCTCTGCCAGTGTTTGCAGGCCATTACTTCCAACCAAAGTGAAACTTAACATCCAGAATGGCTGTGATGGATCACTCCCAGTTGAACTCAACACCTTTGACGCACGCTTTGAAAGACAGAATGAAACTACAGCTATGAGGATCCCTGCAGCACCCAGTAACCCTGTGATCTCTGTCTTGGAGGCTAACATCAGGCTGTCTTTCAAGAGGGTGAACCCTCGCAAGGCGACAGGCTCCAATAAAGAAACACACACAAAATGCTGGAGGAACTCAGCAGGACCTGCCGAAGGGTTTCGGCCCAAAATGTCGTACTTTTTTTCCATAGATGCTGCCTGGCCTGCTGAGTTCCTCCAGCATTTTGTGTGTGTTGCTCGAATTTCCAGCAGCTGCAGATTTTCTCTTGTGTGTGGCTCCAATAAAGTACCTGGTAGGGCTCTGAAAACTTGTGCCAACCAAATGGTGGGGGTGTTCAAAGACATTTTCAATCTCTCATTGCTACAGTTGGATGTTCACACCTGCTTCAAAAGGGCAACAAATGCCAATGAAGAGCAGCGTGAGCTGCCTTCCCGACTATCGTCCAGCAGCACTCACGTCTGGGGAAATGAAGTGCTTTGAGAGGTTGGTTATGGCTACCGCCTGTCTCATTGTGGACCTGGACCTACTGCAATTTGCCTATCACCTCAACAGCTCTACAATGGCTGCAATCTCATTGGCTCTTCACGCAGCCTTCGTTCACCTGGACAATACAAATACCTATGTCAGGGTGCTGTATATTGACTACAGCTCAGCGTTAACACAATCATGCCTACAGTTCTTATTGAAAAGCTCCAGAACCTGGGCCTTTGTACCACCCTCTGCAACTGGATCTTCGACTTCCTAACTGGAAGGACCACAATCTATGCAGGTCAAAAATAACCACTCCAGCCCGCTGACAATCAACACTGACGCACCTCAGAGAGTTAGCTCACTGCTCTGCTCTCTCTACACACATGACTGTGTGGCAAGGCACAGCTCAAATGCCATCTATAAATTTGCTGACGATACAACTACTGTTGGCAGAATTTCAGATGGTGACAAGAGGGAGTACAGGAGCAAGGTATATCAGCTGGTTGAGTGGTGTCGCAGCAACAACCTCGCAGTCAACATAGTAAGACCAAAGAGCAAGACCAAGGATTTCAGAAAGGGTTAGATGAGGGAACACACACCAGTCCTCATAGAGGGATCAGAAGTGGAAAGGGTGAGCAAGTTCAAGTTCCTGGGTGTCAATATCTCTGAGGATCTATCCTGGACCCAATATATCAATGTAGCTACAAAGAAAGCATGACAGCGTCTATATTTCATTAGGAGTTTGAGGAGATATAGTATGTCACCAAAAACACCTGCAAATTTCTACAGATGAACCATGGAGAGCATTCTCACTGGCTGCATCACTGTCTGTTATGGGGGAAGGGGTGACTACTGCACAGGATTGAAATAAGCTGTGGAGAGTTGTAAACTTAGTCAGCTCCATCATGGGCACTAGCCGCCATAGTATTCAAGACATCTTAAAGGAGCGATGCCTCCAAAAGGACACATCCCTCACTAAGAACCCCTATCACCCAGGTTATGCCTTGTGCTCACTGCTACCATTAGGAAGGAAGTACAGAAGTCTAAAGGCACATACTCAACGATTCAGGAACAGTTTCTTCCCCTCTGCCATCCAATTTCTGAATGGAGATTGAACCCATGAACATTACCTCATTACTTTTTAAATTCTATTTTTTCACTACTTATTTAACTATTTAATATATACATACTGACTGTAATTCATTTTTTTCTATTATTATTTATTACATTGTACTCTGCTGCAAAGACAACAAATTTCACAACATATGGCAGTGGTATTAAACCTGAATCTGATTATTATAAGCAACTAGGCGTACATTCAGCTTTACTTCAAATACTGTGGGTGTCCAGTGAAACAGATAGGTTTCCAAAATACATGGTTCAAGGTATGACTTGTTTTGCAACTATGAGAATTGCTTAGTTTGTTCAGGCAATTTAAAACAATCGTAATACTGTGTTAAAACAATGTTCTGATTTTATCATAAAACAGCAGATTACAATTCTGTATATTTTCAATGAACCTGACTTCCAAGGAAATTAATAGAGTATATCTGATTGGTTGGAGTTAACATTAACACTGATTATGAAATCTATCCATAAAAGGAGTCAGATTTATTACCATCAAGATTTCAGTTAAAGTAAAGAAAATCAGTCGTATCTACATATCACATTTCATGATGCTATCTGATAGGACTCTCTGGCAAATAAAACTACTTTTCAAGTTTAGTCACTTTAGAAACTGGAAAATAAACACATTGAAATTAAATAAATACTTAACATGCTGTTTAAATATTTAAGTTCTGTTATTCTAAAGTAACAAAACTCACATTTAGAATTGAATCTGAGGAGGACCACCTAACAAAAATAAACAAGCCAATTTATTTGTTTTAAACTAAATAAATAAAGTGGTGTACCACCAAAAGATTTGTTAACTTATCAAGGCAACTCCAAAATAAGAAGTGAAAGCCGGAGCCAAAAGCTCTTTTTATGACCCTATTTACCCAAGACGCCACTTTCAAGGAATTGTGGATCTGCATTGTCAGATTCCTTTGTTCTACAGCACTCCTCAGTCCCCTATCATTCACTGTGTGAGTCCTACCCAAAGGGCAACACTTCACACTTGTCTGTGTTATAGATTCCACCTGCCATTTTTCAGCCCATTTTCTAGCTGGTCCAGATTCTGCTGCAAGCTTTCATTGCCTTCCACTCTGTCCATAAGTTATGCATGTACTTTTGCCTACTCGAAGTTATTCCCGGTGGCAAAACATAGAGTATTACAGCACAGTTCAGACTTCTCAGCACCTTTTAAACTACTCAAAAATCAACTGAACCTTTCCCTCCAATATAACCCTCCATTTTTCTATTATCCATGCGTCTACCTAAGAGTTTCTTAAATGCCTGCTCATGTATCTGCTTCGACCACCACCCCTAGCAGGGTGTTCCATGCACCCACCACTCTCTGTGTAAGGAAATTACCTCTGACATCGCCCCCCCATTCTTTCCTCCAATCACTTTAAAATTATGCCCCCTTGTGTTAGCCATTTCTGCCCTGGGAAAAACGTTTCTAGATCATTGCTTAATTGAACAGCCTGGTAGTAACTTTGAAGGGCAAACTGACATGGGACTGCAGTCCTATATGGGCCAAACCAGGCAGGGTTCCCTATGTGACTGAAGCTGTTAAGCATTAGTGATAATCCAAATAGTTTCAAAGTCACATTTACTGAATACCACTCTTTCCAATTAAAAGAAACTTAAACTTCTGTGACTGTATGGTGGAATTAGGAGTGTGTTCTCTGGATTTTTACTTAATTAAGTAATTTACCTTCCACCTCATCCATATTTAACTTTGGCTGCTTCTTTCTACTTGTCCTTTGAATTAATTCTTCTTTCTTAAAAAGTTGTGCATCTTTGGAAGGTTTTCCATTCTCTCCTTTCACTTTCACCGAAGGAGGTTTTCCCAGAGGTCTTCCGTCATTCTGGTATTGTTAAAATTGATTTGTGTAAATGAGAGATATAATGTATCTGAAAACATCAGCAGCTTTATAAATATAACCTGAAGATGCAATCTAATAAGGGACAATATAAATTAAGAATGGAGTAGAAAGCATAACTGAACTAAAAATATAATTTCAATAAAATAAAAATAAGCATTAACAATACTTATGAAGATTAATGTTAATATGAAAACATCAGCAGAAATTACTGATATCTATCAGGGTGAATGAAACCAAAGCACATAATTTCCTTCATATTCCATCCAGGCCATGCGTCTTGTTGCAGCGCCCATCGGGCAGAAGCCCAAAGTCTTACACTACCAGGTTCAGGAACAGTTACTTCCCCTCGACTATTTGGCTATTAAACCAAATGGTAAAATGCTAATCACTACAGTTTAAACACCAAGTACATTTTGACCACTTTGCACTAAAATGGATTTTACTCTTTTTTCATGTTCTAATTGTGTTTTTCATGTAAAAGTAGCATTTAATTATGTGATCCTTGTGAATGCTGTTTATATTATGCTATGTGCCTGTGATGCTGCCACAAGTTTTTCATTGCACCTATGCAAACATGAAAATAAACACTACTTTGATATTATTCTTTCCTAAACACTATTTTGTTTGAAAAATCAATAACATATAATTAACTGTATCTAAAAATAAGGTTTACCTTTTCAGCTTGACTTAGTGTGACATTGTTGGAAGAGCTGACTTTCTCTCCTGTGTTCTTCTGTCTGTCTGTATTTAAATGACAATTTGACTGATTATTTTCTTTTTGATAAATTACAGGGCAAATAATGTTAGCAACATTATTCAAAGTGCAACCAGATTTGTCTGCAGTGTCACAGATTGCATGGTTCCTGCAGGGAATGTAGAGGTTTGGGAGTAAGTGCATGTTCCTGCTAGAAGCATTTGGAGATGAAATTTGGATTGGTGATAAAAGAAAGAATTTACCCGATTTTTTTATACTTACTTCAGGTAGATGATTATATTTGGAGACACAAAGGACTGCAGATGCTGGAATCGAAAGCATAAAGTGCCGAAGACTCTGGGTTCCTCCAGCCTTTTTTTTGTTTCCAATGATACTTCTTTCATGACGTTCGGTAAGGTTAGGATTTTATTCATTACAGTGCAACAGGGATGATCTTATAGGTTTATGTAAAATCATGAGAGGCATCGATAGAAAGATTGCTATCTATGCCTCTTTTCCCCAGGACTGGAAAATCAAGAACTAGAGGGCATAGTTTCAGGTGAGAGGGAAGAGCTTTAATAGGAACAAGGAACAAATTTTCCATATTTTCCTCAGCATGTTCCACGTACTGTACATGCATAGGATGGTGCAGTATGTCTGTGGAACATGCTGCCAGAGGAAATGGTTGAAGCAGGTACAACAACAACTTATGAAGAACAGTTGGACAGGCTTGGAAAGGTTTAGAAAGCTGTGGGCCAGATGCTGGCAAATGAGACTAGTTTGGATCGAGTATCAAACACTGAGGAAAGCATAATGTTGATCCTAGGAAAATGCCACATATACACTCAATGGCCACTTTATTAAGTACCTTCTGTTCGTAGTCTTCTGCTGCTGTAGCCTATCCACTTCAAAGTTCAATGTGTTGTGTGTTCAGAGATACTTGTCTGCACACCACTGTTGTTATGCCTGCTTATCTGACTTACTGTCACCTTCCTGTCAGCTTGAATTATTCTCGTCTGACCTCTCTCATTCACAAGACATTGTCACCCACAAAACTAACGCGCACTGGATTTTCTTTTGTTTTGTTTTTCACACCATTCACTGTAAACTCTAGAGACTGTTGTGCATGAAAATCAAAGGAGATCAGTAATTTCTGAGATACTCAAACCACCCCATCTGGCACCAACAATAATTCCACAATCAAAATCACTTAGATCACATTCCTTCTCCATTCTGATGTTTGGTCCGAGCAACAACTGAACATCTGCATCTTTTTATGCATTGAATTGCTGCCACACGATTGGCTGAATAAACAGGTGTGCAGATGTACCTAGCAAAGTGGCCACTGAGTGTATATGTATGGGTAGAGACCTGAGCAAAGAATGTTTTGCAACAATGGCAGTGGAACCATGGATACAGAGTGAGCCAATTGTGGGAAGCTTAACAGTCCTGTAGCAGCAAAGGGAATAAGCAAAGCAGCCAGTGAGGAAAAGGGTTGGCACTTAGCATCAGAGCAGATTGACAAAGGATGACCTAAAAAGAACCGGACAGAGGTAGTTGCATTTCCAACATTTGCAGGTTTTAATATGCAAGTATGCTTTTGGTTATTGATAAAAACCGTGCAATTATTTTACTCTATCATTGTTAACTCTTTGCATTTCATTTCTTATCTTCTTGACAAAATTGAGTCAAACAAGCAGCAGGTAAATAAAATTACTTGGCAAAATTATGTAACATGTAATTACTTTAAACTGTAATAGGCATATATTTTAAAGAAATAACTGTTCGACGGGAACAACTTAAATTTCGTAGACTCTGCATACCTTTCCCCTTAATAGGATCTGCAACATCAAGAACAACACGGTGTCCATCTAGGTTAGATATAGGAACTCCAAGATCTAGCACTTCAGATTCTCCGTTCTACAGAATGAAAACATAGCACAGTGCATGTCTCTCAGTAAAATCTATGAACAAAAGAAGAAAGTTCCTCAGGAATATAGAACACAAGATGGCAATCTAAGCCCATGTGCTCAGATAGCTATTATGTACTTTTTCCTGCTTGTCTGTTTTGCTATATTCTGGTTAAACTACAGACCTTACATATGTAACTAATAATTTTAAACATGCTGAAAAGACTTGGATCCAGTTACCACTGGAGACTGAAATTGCCCGGATGTGGGGGTAAAGGTCATTATAAATTGTTGTAAAGGAAGCTAGCTTGGAAATGCTGTTCGGACAAGGTGCCTCTTCCTTCGGAAACATGAACTAGCGAAGTGAAGTAACAGCAAGTAAATCAAGGCAAGTTGAATGGTGAAGCAAACTGTGATTGAAATTGCATCACTCCAATGGGGAAACTTTCACATGATTTATTACATTTACAGGAACAGGACACAAAGAAATGAGTTTAAACCCATTACTAAGCAGATTGCCTATAACATTGCACATGGCGAGTTATTTATAACTTAACATGGTGCCACTTTAGACAGCATTGTAATGGTGTAAGTGGGTGGTTATATGGCTTATTGCTCTTGGATAGCTTAACTAAAAATGCTCTAGTTAAATAATTTTGAGGGAGTTATCTTTTTGAGAATTGATTTAATTAAAGCATTATTTTTGCATTGTCATATTGAACATTTCCTGATAAATGAATCTGAAATATCCACGTCTATCACGAATTTTGAACATCCGGCTACATTCAATTCATCATAAGGGCCAGGTCAGCAGTTTTAGTTGAAGAACTAAATAAATGTAAAAAAAATCTTAAGTGACTATTTCCTCCTGATCATGCATTGAGCTTTCAACATGCCTTCTAGGTAGAATATGTGATCCAAGACAGATGCATATACAAATGTCTGAAATTTATTACTATTTAGTAGTGTTGAAATAACTCGGGCACCTGCTGCCTATATTTTTACAGCCGAACCATTAACTTACACCTTTTGCCTTCACAGATGCTGACTGCCCTTCTGAATTCTTCTACCATTCTGTTATTTGAAATTTTATGAATTACGGTCATTGTTCCCAAAGTATTCCCCACTGATAATTCTATCACCTGGTGAATCTCATGTCATTTGAGTACAGGAATTGGGATGTCATGTTACAAATGTACAAAACACAGGATAGTCTACAATTGGACACAAAACTGAACACAATATTCCAAATGAGAACTCATCAACGTCTTGTACAACTACGACATGACATCCTGACAGATGAAAGCCATATTATATTAAACAAATATAATTTACAAAGTATTTTGCCCTCAGAGAAACAATGGGATGCAATTACAGATTTTTTTTCTTATGGAGTCAAGGAGAACTGAAACAAACCCTAGGGCTCACCACGTTCATATTGCCCTTTGCATCTTCTACGCCACCTTCCTCCAATCCACACCTATACATCCTTTCCACCATTCTCGGTCAGGACCTTTGAAGCCTACTGCTACACTTACCCCAGGTCACAGATGTCTGTCTCTACTGACATAAGAGTGCTTTAACTTCTGGGTGTGCTGCTTGTTAAAGAACTGGAGGAAAGGGGTTTCTTTATTATGCTTACATACTCACAATTCTGGCCACTAATTCACCAAGATTCAAGCCATACTTGGCCACCACAGGTCGGAGTACTTCCGTCACCGGTTTGGTAGGTTTGGCCTTTAAACCAACTGATCTATTTATAGGAACAAGGTCGAGTCTGAAAATAAAAGAAAGGGTATTGTCATATTTTAACCATCTGCTTTCAACCTCTCTGCTTTTAAGTATGCAACTTCTAAGGATTTTCAAAATTAGTAACTTTTGTTTTTCTTTACCATAGTTATTTCATAACCTCTTTCAATTTTGTTCTAGTATTGATTGTGCACGTAAAGAGGTGTTATTTTCCCATTTAACCTTTACCAATGCAATCCATTGCTACAGTGGAACAAACCAGTGTTTGGGGAACCTGGTGTGATCTCCTGCTGCTGTAGCCCATCCACTTCAAGGTTCGACCTGTTGTGCATTCAGAGATGCTCTTCTTCACACCACTGTTGTATTGCACGGTTATTTGAGGTATTTCAGTTACTGTTGCCTTCCTGTCAGCTTGAACCACCCTGGCCATTTTCTTCTGACCTCTCTCATTAACAAGGCATTTTTACCCACAGAGCTGTCACTCACATTTTTTCACACTATTCTCTGTAAACTCTTGAAACTGTTGTGCGTGAAAATCCCAAGAGATTAAACCAACACAGCTGTCACCAACAACCATTCCACAGTCAAAGTCGCTTGGATCACATTTCTTCCCCATTCTGATGTTTGCTCTAAACAACCACTGAACCTCGTGACCATGTCTGCATGCTTTTATACACTGAGTTGTGCCACACAATTGGCCGAATAGATATTTACATTAACAAGCAGGTGTACAGATGTATCTAATAAAGTAGCCACTAAGTATATATGTGACTACAAATGTAACACAGACATCCTTCAAGCAAAAAGTCTAACAGTAAATCAATTTAATACTCTAATGCTTTATTCAAAATGTATTCAATTCTGTTTTGTTGATGCAATCTTTAAAATGTAGATCATATAAAAATTTGAAAGCTGGGCTTTATTGATTTTTGACTGGCATTGGTATTATGGCAACCAAATTAAGATGCTTTAATGGTGTTACCACACAAATCAACGATGATATTATGGAATAGTTCTACAAGAACCGCAATACATTTACTTACCGAAATAGCGTTCGTTTCTCTATTCGAACCTCCCTTGATATTAATGTGCAGCAGTCTTGATCAAGTACAAGAGGCTTAAAGAAAAAAAATTCAAAGCCGGCAGAATTAAACTTAGTCAAAATATTCACTTGATCAAGTCCAGGACTTGAAGCCAGAAATGAAAGAGTTAAGGTATAAGGAGCTTTTGATAGCACTGGGCCTCTACTCACTAGAGTCTAGAAGAATAAGGAGACTCTTGATAAATATTCAAAGGCCTAGATAGAGTGGACATGGAGAGGATGTTTCCTGTGGGGAATTGTAGGACTAGAGGGCACAGTGTTAGAATACAATGATGAGGAGGAATTTCTTTAGCCAGAGCGTAGTGAATCATTGGAATTCATTGCCACAGACACCTGTGGAGGCCATGTGATTGGGTATATTTAAAGCAGTGGCTGAAAGGCTCTTGATTAGTCAGAGTGTCAAAGGCTATAGGGAGAAGTTCAGGAAAATAGGGTTAAGAAGGATTATTAATCAGCCATGATGGAATGGCGGAGCAGACTCGATGGGCCAAATGAACTGATCTTATGATCTAAGTCTCCTTTGCAGTAAAAGTTCTATTGAGTAGGAAATACAAGTGCCAAAGAATTGTTTCAGAGAAGTCAGTGACAAATGTCTTGTGAGAAGATGGCATTCAGAAAATAAGACCATATAAGACACCTCGTCCCTCAACACCAGCTCCATAGCAAAGAAAGCCCAGCAGCGTCTCTACTTTCTGCGAAGAATGAGAAAAGTCCATCTCCCACCCTCCATCCTCACCACACTCTACAGAGGTTGTATTGAGAGCATCCTGAGCAGCTGCATCACTGCCTGGTTCGGAAATCTCGGATCGCAAGACCCTGCAGCAGATAGTGAGGTCAGCTGAGAAGATCATCGGGGTCTCTCTTCCCGCCATTACAGACATTTACACCACACACTGCATCCGTAAAGCAAACAGCATTATGAAGGACCCCACGCACCCCTTATACAAACTCTTCTCCCTCCTGCCATCTGGCAAAAGGCACCGAAGCATTCGGGCTCTCACGACCAGACTATGTAACAGTTTCTTCCCCCAAGCCATCAGACTTCTCAATACCCAGAGCCTGGACTGACACCAACCTACTGCCCCCCACTGTGCCTATAGTCTTGTTTATTATTTATTGTAATGCCTGCACTGTTTTGCGCACTTTATGCAGTCCTGGGTAGGTCTGCAGTCTAGTGTAGTTTTTGTGTTGTTTTACGTAGTTCAGTGTAGTTTTTGTATTGTTTCATGTAGCACCATGGTCCTGAAAAACGTCTCGTTTTTACTGTGTACTATACCAACAGTTATGGTCGAAATGACAATAAAAAGTGACTTGACTTGATATAAATATAAGGCTGATTTGACCATTCACATCTATAATGTTTTTCAAGCCAAAATACATTACTTGGTAACGCACACAAATTGCTAAAGGAACTCAGCAGGTCAGGCAGCATGTTTGGTGGGGATTGAGCAGTTGATATTTCAGACCAAGACATTAGTGGAGTTTCCCATTCAATTTCACCAATCCACTAAACTATCCAACATCTTCTTGAAGCCTACTACTATCCTCCTTACTGTTTACCACACTTCCAAACTTCGTGTCATTTGGTGATCTTACCTACCATGCTCATCTGAACTAACATTTGGAAAGGTCTCTGGAATGACCCCTGGAAATCACCATTAATCACATCCTCCAATCTGAAAAGTAACAATTCAATACAGATACTAAAGAGAAAATACTAGAATTTCTCAGCAGGCCCGACAGCATCTATGGAGAGAGAGACAGAGTAATGTTTCAAGTCAATGACCTTTCATACTTCATCAACCTGAAACTTTAATTATGTTTTTACCTCTACAAATATTGCCTATCGGACTACTTGCAACGTTTTCTGTTTGATTTCAGTTTCCTAACACCTGTAGTAATTTACTTCTGGATAACTGTTTATCACAACCCTCTGCTTTCTGCCTCAAAGCCAACATTATTGATATTGTTAGTTACCTGATTTTCCAAGTATTTCAATTTTGCTAAGCAGAACCTTATTTCACACATTTTGTAAATCTGTACATTTGACTTTAAGCCACATTTCCTTCACCTCCCTGTTAACTCATCAAAAAAATTAATCAGGTTAGCTAACCTAATTTTCCTTTAGCAAATCTCGTACAGTATCTATTACTTTTTTTTTTCTATTCCTAAAAGCTTCACCACCACCAAGGCAAGACTTACCAGCTGGATTGTCCATATATCCCTTTTTGAACAAGGGCTTTGCATTTACCATTCCCTGGTCCTCCAGCAGATGCTCTGTAACTCAGCCTGGAATTCTTTTTCTGCTTCTCTTGTTCAATTTTGCACTTTTCTACACACCTTTCCTGCCATTTAATACTCCTTCTTTGTGACTGCCTTCCTGCTTTTCCAATATTCATTTTCATTACTATCCCTACAACTCCTGAACTCTATCTGCTTTCTTTACATTGTTGTCATGTGCGAACTCAACTTCTCTAAAGCTCTGCTTGGTAGTCTCCTAGTTAGTTACTGCCTATTATGCCACTGGCATTTAGGGCAGCAATGAAGATCCTCCATTTCTGTCTGTCCTTAGTCATTTTCTCTATTCTGCCCTAGGTGTGGTTCTGGGTCCTCATTTCTGTCTCTACAGTATGGCACCAAGTTGTCTTTGGTCTCCCACATTTCCTGCATCCTTCAGGGGCCTAATGAAGTGTTGCCTAGATGATGAAGTTGGCCTCTCTTCTTATCACAGGCCCAATCCGTCTCCAACCTTTCCTCATGATGATTGTGGCCATGTCCTCTTGGTGACACTGAAGGAGTAGGCAGTGGTTGGAGATCTTTATTGGCCAGAAAATACAGAGGATCTTCTGGAGGCTCATGGTGTGGAACGATGACAGCTTGGCAAGGTCGTTCTCTGTCATGCACCAGCATTCTGACTCGTACAAGAGTGTGGAGAGAACACAGCTCTGGTACAGCTTCACCTTGGTGTGGATGCTAAACATAGAAACATAGAAAATAGGTGCAGGAGTAGGCCATTCGGCCCTTCGAGCCTGCACCACCATTCAGTACGATCATGGCTGATCATCCAACTCAGAACCCTGTACCAGCCTTCCCCCCATACCCCCTGATCCCTTTAGCCACAAGGGCCATATCTAACTCCCTCGGTATACTTGGTTGATCCCCATATTTTGCTCATTAATCTGAAGACATTTCTAACTTTGCTGAATTTGCACTAAATGTCATCCTTGGTCCCACCATCTTGCCAAATGATGCTGCCCAGCTAGGTGAATCCAGTGGTGCTGAGTAAGTCAACAGCATATGCCTTGATAGGACGAGCAGAGTCTACATTGATGGTCATTGTCTCAGTCTTTCTCTGGCTGTTTCGAGTCCAACCCTGTCCACCATATGTACACAGGCACGGAGTTTTCTTTTGCACCTGCTCATACGTATGTGATGGTAATGCAAGGTCATCCACAAGTTCTCCTATCGGCACTCAATCCTACGTTCTGTTGCTTTGTCGATATCTAATGGTTCCCTGTAAAACATTCTGAATAATTCAAAACAGTCACCTGGAATTCCTTCACAATTTAATTACCCTATGGACAATATGTATCCTCTACTCTGACCTCTTTTGGATATCTAACTATTCATTCACTCAGCTTTAATAGCAAAGGCTTCACTTATCTTTGTGGACACAAGAGACTACAGATGCTGGAGTTTGGAGCAATGCACAATCTGCTGGATGAACTCAGCAGGTCAAGCAGCATCAATAGAAGGACAGAAACTGTTGATGGTTGGAGTCATCTTACACTACTCAACAGTCCAGCAACCATGTCCAAATCTCTTCTTGCCACTCCCCTCTCCGCTCTCAGTCTTGAAGCAAGATTTCAACCTGAAATGCTAAAATTTTCTTTCCTCTCACTGGTGCTGCTCGACGTGCTGAGTTTATCCAGCAGATTGTGTGTTTCCTTATCATTGCCTAAACTCTAAAGCTTTCTCCTTAACTTCACCCTTGGTTTCTCTTCACATCCAAAGACCTCTTGAAAATCTCGGTATGACATTTTCAGTTAATTCTGCTGGTACAGCTCTGCAGTTGCTTTGACCTATTAATCTATGACATGTGTACAATGTTTAAGGCACTTTATAAATGCAAGTCGATGCTGTTACGGATTAACATACACTCCAAACCAACTAAATCAGTGGTTGTGATATTTATAGAGAGGCTTTAGAAAAGTATGTGGGAAACCCTGCAAGCTTGGTTCTAATGAAACATATGTTGTTATTGCAACTGTTATCTTCTGTTCTGGGGTGGGTGGCAAAAAAGGAAGCGGCACTTGGAAGTAGGGAAGGGATTGGAGGGTTTGCTCCTGATCATTTCAGGAGAAAGTGAGAGAACTCTATTGATGAGGTAACTTTCAATTCTTGAGTGTCACAGCAATGCAAAAGGCATAGCCTTCTGCCATCAGCAGCTGTGGACTCCATTTCAATGCCAGATTTCCTGAGCTCTGGAAAATACAGCAAACAATTATTTAATTTAAATCAATCCCCAACTGCATTGTGAAAGTCTCAACAGCCTAAATGTGAAACAGCATGCAAATACCATCACAAAAAAGGCACGACAGCACCTCTAGAGGTTTGCGCAGATCTGGCATGTCATCTAAAACTTTCAAAAACTTCTAATGATGCACACTGGACAGTACCTTGACAGGTTACATCACTGCCTGGTATGGAAACACCAATGCCCATGAACGGAAAAGCCTAAAAAAGTTGTGGATACAGCTCACTTCATCACAGGCAAAACCCTCACCAGCACTGAGCATATCTAGAAGGAGCACAGCCACAAGAAAGCAGTGACCATCAACAAGGACCTCCACCATCCAGGCCATGCCCTCTTCTCACTGCTAAGGAGGTACATGAGCTTTAGGTCCCAAACCACCACCAAGTTTAGGAACAGTTATTACTCTTCAACCATCAGCCTCCTAAATCACTGTGGACAATTTCACCCACCTCAACTCGAAACTGATTCCACAACCTATGATCTTACTTCCAAGGACTCTACAACTCATTTTCTTAGTATTATCTGTTCGTTTATTTGTATATTTATTTATATTATTTGTGCAGTTGTCTTCTTTTGCACATTGGCTGTTTTTCATTTATCCTATTGTCTTTCTCTGTTCTACTGTGAATGCCTGCAAGAAGATGAATCTCAAGGTGGTATATGGTGACATACAAGTACTTTGACAATAAATTTACTTTGAATTTTAACATCTTCTCTCATTTTACATTTTATGTCCATGAGAAGGGGGAATTGTGCTGATACCAACTTAACTCATTTTTCAGTAGGCTGGAAAGGATGCACAAAGCAACTTCACGTACCTTGTCACCTCCAACCAGAAAGAGGTCTACAGCTGCTAACTGGACCTGCAGCTTTTCACACAGATCAGTCAACAGTTGCCGAATAGTAACACCAGACTGAATAGAAACTGTGTGCGAGGAACCATCAGGAAGAATCACAGTGCAGTGCTTTGAAGACTTTTCTCTCTCTGTCACAGGCACTTTGATGGAATCAAACTTTAGGAGAAAGGAGATTTTCAATGAGAATTGAATAACAAACAAGCAAATGGAATAAAATTTGTAATATTAGACTTTAACCCAGCATTACCCCTAGATGGAGAGGTGGAGAGGTCAGTAGTTTTAAATTCCTTGGTGTTATCATATCAGAGGAGCAGTCCTGGGATCAGCACGTAAAAGCCATCACAAAGATGGCACAACAGCACCTATATTTTCTTAGAAGTCTGTAGTTTCGCATGTCAACAAAACTTTGACAAACTTCTATAGATGCACAGTGGAGAGTATCCTAACTGGTTGCATCACAAAGGCTACAGAAAGTGGTGGATACAGCCCAGTCCATCACAGGAAAAGCCCTTCCCACCACTAAGTACAGTTGTATAGTTACATTGAGCACTGCCACAAGAAAGCAGCATCCATCAATAAAGACCCCCACCATCTCTTCTTGCGATAATGACTGGGCAGGAAGTACAGAAGCCTTAGGTCCCACATCACCAGGTTCAGGAACAGTTATTACCCTACAGCTATCAGGCTTCTGAGCCGGCGTGAATAACTTCAATCACCACTACTCTGAATCGATTCTACAACCTACAGACTCATCTTTCAAGGACTCTTTTCAACACACATACTCAGTATTTTATTTTCATAGTTTATCTTCTTTTGCACATTGGCTGTTTGTCAGTCTTTCTTTAAGTATAGTTTTCCATAAATTCTATTGCATTTCTTTTCTTCCTGTAAATGTATACAAGAAATGAATTTCAAAGTAGTGTATGGTAACACATACACACTTTGATAATAAATTTACCTAACTTTGAACTTAAAACTTAAAGAATAAAAGAAATTCAGTTGACAATTTGTGATAGTTGGAGTTGAAAACATTCACAAAAATGTGGGAAGTTGTCAAAAAATAGTCAAAGTATCACAATCATATTGTGTACATATATGTTTTTGTCTGTATGCACATCTGCGTGAATGCATACACATGCGTGGCTGACTATTGTACCAGTTAACTTTAAAAAGTGTAGAACGTTTAGCACAGTGTGTTTTTTTAGATTAAACTACTTAATTCATCAAAACACTGATGCAGAAGATCACACTATGGTCTAGAAATTCTCATCTTGGGTCTTGAGCAACACACACAAAATACTAGAGGAACTCAGCAAGTCAGGCAACATTTATGGAGAGGAATAAACAGTTGACACCTGGGTCTCAAACCCAGATATTGGTAAAACCCAGATATATGTATTGGCAGTCAAATTGTGCTACAGGTACTTCTTTCCTGGAGGTGAGCTCTGAACAACTGGCAGGGAGGATGACAGAATCAGAAGTACACTGATGGTGGGATTGGGTATGCGGTTAGGATTGGCAGAGATGTTAAAGGTTTCAGAGTGCGTGGGGGCAGCAGGTTGGGAAGTCAGGACTGGATATTTTAATTGATCATTTCATGAGCTTGTGAATTATACAATTCTTTAGCATAACAGTTTACGTACTGTATATTTAGGACATTCAAGCATGTTAATGATCTCTGAATAAGACACAAGATTTGTTACAATAATGTAAAATATTCAACGTCAGTTTTAATCTGCTCGTTTCCCTATTACCTTGATCCCTTTATCCTACTCTCAAGCTGTCAATTCCTTGATAAACATCAGTTTAACGTGGCATCTTGATTGAAATCAACCCAATGTGCATTTTAAGTGAACTTTAATAGGGCAATCTGATTGTGATGTACTTCTCCCAAAGTCCACCCCCATGTACACTTCTGAGGGGATCACCACAGAGGGTTGCTCTCCCCAATGAAACTATTGAAAGGCTCAGAAAAAAGCGTATGGTGGAGAATATGTTTCCAATAGTGGGGAAGAATAGAACCAGAGGGCACAGCCTCAGAATACAAGGACATCTCTTTAGAACAGAGATGAGGACAACTTTTTTTAGCCAAAGGGTGGTGAATTTACAGAATTCATTGCCAGAGATGGTTGTGGAGACCAAGTCATTGGGTATATTTAAAGCAGAAGTTGATAGGTTCTTGATTAGTATGGGCATTAAAGGTTACGGGGAGAAGGCAGGATGTTGAGAGGTAAAATACATCAGCCATAATAGAATTGCAGAGCTTGATGCCTAATTCTGATCCTATGTTTTATGGTCTTATGAAGAATGTAGTGAATTGTAATGCCCCTTCTACCACTGAAGTGCCAGTGGCTTTATTAAACCTTGAATGGATCTGAGATATACGAAACATACCTTCTACCAGCATTCCAAGTACTTATATTGAGTAATTTTGAAATAAACAGATTTAGAGATTCCTTTCTAATCCTAATGTAAACCAGAGCTGCTGAAACATTATTAACAAATGAGTTCAAAAGTGTTTAAGAATCAGATGCTCAGCAGAAGCACCTCTAGAACAGTGGGACAGCTACCAGCTCTTTTTTTTTTGCACTAACCTCTTGTCTGTTATTTCCTGGACTGCCAACCGTTATCAACTCAGTGCTAGTGGATGAAGATGTTGATCCAAAGGATTCCCGATGCCATGGAAGCAGCCCATTACTTGCAGAGAGGTCTAGTGAGTAAAACAATATTCACCGCATTAACTTCAAGGAGCTCTTCAGAACCCTTCGAATTTACCCACATTCCCATCAATTCCCCTCAGATTCTGTCACATCTACACACAAGCAGCAAATTAACCCATCAACTTGCACATTTCTGGGATGTGGGAAGAAACCCATGCGGTCTCTGGAGAATGTTCAAACTCCACACTGAGAGCATCTGAGGTTAAAGCTGAGTCCGGAGTGCTGGAGTTGCATGTCAACAGCTCTACTAGCTATGCCATTTTGTGAAAATGTAACTTTACCAGCATGTATCAAAGTTAGAACAACACACACAAAATGCTGGAGGACCTCGGCAGGTTACCTATGGAGAGGAATAGACAATGTTTCAGGCCAAGAACCTTCATTGGGACCGGAAGGGAAGGGGAAAGAGCCAGAATAAAAAGCTGGGAGGAGGGGAAGGAGTACAGGCTGGCAGGCAATAGGTGAGAACAGGAGAGGGAGAAGGAATCTGATAGGAGAGGAGAATAGACTATGAGTGAAAAGGGAAGGAGGAAGGGCAGATCGATTTCTCTAGCTTCTGGTAATGGTTCCCCTTCCCTTCCCTCTTCTTTCATTCTCATCTCCAGCTTCCTTCTTAACTCTCCAGTTCGCCTCACCTGCCCATCACCACCCCTGGTGCCCCGTGCTCCTTCCCTTTCTCCCATGGTCCATTCTGCTCTCCTATCAGATTCCTTCTTCTTCAGTGGTTTACCTTTTCCACCTATCACCTCCCTGCTTCTTATTTCTTCCCCACCTACCTGGCTTCACCTATCACCCTTCTAGTTTGTAGTCCTTCCTCTCCACCCAGCCTCTCATTCTGGCATCTTCCCCCTTCCTTTGAATTCCTAGTGAAGGGGTTTGGCCCAATATACGTTGATTGATTATTCATTTCCATAGATGCTGACTGACTTGTTAAGTTCCTCCAGTATTTTGTCTGTGTTGCTCTTGATTTCCAGCATCTGCAGAATCTCTGTGTTATGATTACCAGAGTTAGTACATCTTTACCAGCAGACTCAAATCCTCCGGTAATAAAAGCCCAGCTGGTACAGTAACACAGCAGTTAGCCCCAGGGTCCACAAATATATCAAAGTTGGTACATCTTTACCAGCAATCTCAAATCCTCCAGTAACAGAGGCCCAGATGGCCTGGTAACATAGGGGCTGGTGTTACACTTTACAGCACCAGTGATCAGAGTTCAATTCCCGCTATTGTTTGTAAGGACTTTGTACCTTCTGCCTGTAATCGTGTGGGTTTCCTCTGGGTGCTCCCACATTCCAAAGATGTATGCATTAGTAAGCTGTGGGCATGCTATGTTGGTGCTGGAAGCTTGGCCACAGTTGCACTCTGTTGTTTGTTGACACAAACAACATATTTCACTTTATGTTTTGACGTACATGTGACAAATAAAGCTAATCCTTAAAATACCATTTGCCTTCTAATTACTTGCTGTATTTGCATGTTAACATTCAGTGATTTGTGTGCTCCTAGGTCTGTTTCAACATCAATATTTTCCAGTCTCTCAACAGTTAAAAAGCACCCAGCCACCATCCCACCACCCCCCTTCCCATTTTGTGCATGGCCTCAAAACTTTTCATACAACAACAGGATAGAAGCCACCAGGCCCAACCTGTTGTTATAAGAATATTGAACAGTCCCTTTGGACAATACAATGGACATTTGACCTCGCAGTCTACCTCATTATGACCTTGCACCTTACCGTCTGCTTGTAATGCACGTATTCTGTTGCTGTTATGCCTTCTCCTGCAGTCTGTTATTGCTTTTCTCTGGTACTGCAGAACCTCAACACACTGTAATGAAATTATCTGTATAGATAGCAAGCGAAACAAAGCTTTACACTGTACCAATTTACAATTACACTCCACTTGCCATGTTCTTAGTCACTTAGATTTGCACTGAAAGTTTCCTTTAAATACTCACCCTGCTCTCAATCCTCACTAGTTTTATGAAGCTGCAATGTAATTTCCTGACTCTTGAACTCAATTCCCTGATGAGTAAAGGCAAGAATGCCATCTGCTTTCTTTACCACCTTATCAATCTGTGCAGCTTTTCAAAACTCTAGGGTGTTGATCATCTGAATATTGGGATATCTCAGCTTCAATCTCACAAACTTATCTGGCACTTCTTTACTAATTCAATTCAGTTCGGTTCCTCATTCTCTCGAGACTCTTGATTCTCTTGTATTTCTGCAGTTTCTTATTGGAGCAAACTTCAAAGACAAGTTGTTGTCCTCCCCTACATTTCCTTATTCTCCATTATAAATTCTGCCATGTCTTTAAAGGAACACTTATCCTCTCCAGTTTCTTTACTGCATCACTACAGAAGCTCTTACAATCTATTTGCTCTAATATTCTGTCTTCCCTTTCTCTCTATCAGTCTGCCTTTACCAAGGTTAAAAAAGGCAGATTTTAGCACCACTGTAATATGTGCAAGATTAACAAAACTCACCAGCACGCGAGTCCCCATTGTCTTTCCTCTTCTGAATTCGTCCCAGGCTCCTTCGCGACCAGGAAAAAAATGTTTTCTTTTTATTGCCATTGTCATCTTCAAGTTCACTATTTAGTATCCTACTTGATTTTGGTTTTGTGCTGGACTAAATAAGAAACAAATCTCTGGTGAGTAAGGCACACGATTATAAAATTACCTTTGGTTGCACATGAGTTTGTATGTTATTATTTTGGTCTTATGAGTGAGGCAACTGCTTGAAACTGTCTGAAAATTTATTGAAACCTCACAGCCTTTCCAAGTTTCACTCTCTTCTAAGTTCTTGCTAAACCAAATAGTGATAATTGGCTTATTAATGTTACAAGTACCGAGATGCAAGGAAAAGCTTTTGTTTGCATGCCATCCAGACAGAACAAGCACATGGAGAAGGAAAACAAACCAGAATACACAATCAACACACATCAAGGTTGCTGGTGAACGCAGCAGAATACACAATGTTGTGCAACAGTTACAGAGAAAATCCAGTGCAGATAGACAAATAATGAGCAAATCTTGAGGAACATTACAAAATACTGGGGGATTTCAGCAGGTCCGGCAGCATCCATAGAAGAGAATAAACAGTAGACATTTTAGGCCAACACCAATCCACTGCACAATAATGTTTAATGGGATGGGAAGGTAAATTGAGAGAACAGGAGTTTATCCTAGAAGAGGCCCATTCAAGAGCTTAATAACAGAAGGAAAGAAGCTAGTAGTAATTGTTCTTAAACCTTTTTATTTTCTGCTTGATTGGGAGAGGGTAAAGGGAGAATTTCTAGGGCTGGTATACTTTGACATATGAAGTGGAACTGATGGATTGGTATAATATTGTTCAGTTTAGAATTAGGAGAGGAGATCTTATTGAAACTGAACAATTCTTAAAGAGACTAGAAGGGCCGAGATAGCCTGTTTTCATGCTGTAATTGTTATATGGTTATTTGAATCCACATTTGATGCTTCCCCTGACAGGGGAGCCTGGGATCAGGGAACACAGTTTGATAATAAAAGACAGGCCATTTCCATTAGGATTGCTTTATTCAGAGGGTGATGAACTTTAATAATAACCAGAAGCTGTGAAAGCTTGGCCATTGTGCTTGTTTAACAGAGAGGTATGTGCTTAGTGCTGGAAATTGGTGCTGAGGTAAACAACTAGCTGTGAACGGTGCTGCAGACATGAGGGGCTAACTCACGATTCAACCATAATCATAAACTTACAGTCTTATTGCTAAGATCAGAGGACAAGAGGATGGAAAAATTGGTAAGATATAAGCTGAGCTTTGATTGTATTGAACAGCAGAGCAGAAAGGGGCAAGGGTAGAATGGTGGAACTGTACAAACTTCTTCTTTGGTAGCTCATGTTCATATACACACGTTGAAGTCAATTTAAAACTTTACTGCCACGTTAAGGCCACACTCAGGTTGGAGGAGCAACACTTCATATTCCATCTAGGTAGCCTCCAGCTTGATGACATGAACACTGAATTCTCTAACTTCCAGTAATTTCTCCCCCCTTCACCTTCTTTCTTTTTTCCTCATTCTAGTTCCCCTCTCAACCGCCCATCTCCTCTGTCTAGTGCCTCTCTTAATTCTCCTTCTCCCATAGTTCACAGTTCAAAGTAAATTTGTTATCAAAGTACATACATGTCACCATATACTACCACGAGATTCATTTTTGTAGTAAATACAATAAAATACAATAGAATAAAAAACACAAACAACAAGGACTGACAAACAATATATAAAAGACAACAAACTGTGCAAGTACAAAAAGAGAAAAAAACAAAATAATAATAATAATAAATATGCAATAAATACCAAGAACATGAGTTGTAAGTCCTTGAAAGCGAGTCCACGCTATAGGTTGTGGAACCTGTTCAGTGCTGGGGTGAGTGAAGTTATCCTCTCTGGTTGGACAGCCTGATGGTTAAGGGGAAATAACTGTTCCTGAACCTGGTGGTTGGGACCTGAGGCTCTTATACCTTTTTCCTGATGGCAGCAGTCTCACTATCCTCTCTTATCACTTCCTTCTTTTTTCAGTCTTCTAGCTATCCCCTCCCAGTTTCTTACAACCCCTCCTGGACACATATAGCTACCCCCTCACCTGGTTTCACCTATTACCTGCCATCTTGTACTCCTTCCCCTCCCCGCACCTTCTTATTCTGGCTTCCTTCCCCTTCCTTCCCAATCCTGATGAAGGGTCTTGGCCTGAAACGTCGACTGTTTGTTCCCCACCCTGGGGAATGTGTGTGTGTTTCTATGGATTTCCAGCATCTGCAGAAGTGCTAGTAGTTAAATACCAACCTTGTTTGGGGAAGAAACATTGGAGCGGTCCGAACTGGCACTGTGCTTTGAGGCTGGACTGCAAGGTATCTGATATGGATCTGGCAAAGCACGACCCTCCACTTCTGCCAACATACATTCTTGGTACAACGTTGACTTCAGGAAACGGGTATAGCTGTCAAACTTCATCAGGCTGAAAATCTACTTTGAAGAAAAGAAATGCTGTGTTATATGTATTCTTCTTTTCATCTTCGTGTGTTTGCTGAATGATCTGCTGTGTAAATGGACCATGAAATGATGATTGCTCTTGGATCAGAATCTAATATCACAGACTTAACTGAAAACTCTTTTGTCAAGATATTTTTAAATACTAGTGTGCTATTCATACAAATTATATTAACTTGAAGCTTTCCAGATTAGTAAATGAATACATGCACCTCTTGCTATACCTGCAACTGTTGCTCTTTAAACATATCGGGGTGTGGTGCATTGATGATATCGTCAGCTAACTGTGCCTGGCTGTCGATATTGACAGGGGTGACTGCTTTGTTGGACAAGAAATTGTTGTAGATCTCCCGAGCTCGAGACAAAAGCTGTGAACGACAGTGAAATTAGACAAACAACAAAGAGAATACTGGCAGTAAAAAATATCCAATTATCATTATCAACACATAGATGATTTTCAATTAAATGCACGAAGGAAGTGAAAATTGTGATACATTTAATCTCTTCCTTACTATCTGAGCTAAACATTGGAATATGTAACTAATATACAACTAGGTGTTTTGGAGAGATAGGGCTGAGTGCATGGAACACACTGCCAAGGGCAATTATAGATGCAGATACATTAGGGACATTTAAGAAACTCTTAGATAAGCACATGGATGAAAGAAAAATGGAGGGCCATGTGGAAGGGAAAGATTAGATTGATTTTAGAGTAGGTTAAAAGGTCAGCACAACAACGTGGGCCAAATGACCTGTACTGCACAGTTCGATTTCTTGCTTTGATCAATTATAAAGAAAGACGTTTGGTAAAATTTTCCCAAACTCCTTTCTTTATAATTATCAAAGCAAGAAAATTGAAAATAACAACAAAAAATTCTGTCAATAAAGTCAAATTGATTCGGCCTAGGCCTCCAAAAAAGATTAAAATGATGGATCTTTTCTCCAGCACCAGTTTTGCAAATGTAACCACTAAATAGCCAGTCTCTCCAAGTCAGGTAGATTGAAGTTAAACTAGCTTCACTGTGTTTTTTATCCTAATGCATTCTATTACAAACTTTAATGGGTCAATGGACTGAGATTTTGCACAAGGATTTTTCTCAACACATCTGAAATAAAGAGGGCAGCATCTTTAGATTAAATCATATAGAGAGTACAATGCAACAAGCTAACTGCCAATCACAGCAAGCTAAACCCCCAGTCCAACACACTTTTCCCACATTTCCAGCATTTGCTTTTCCAAAGTTCCTTCTGAAGATGAATCAATCTGTATCAAAACTGTGAAATACTGAAAACACTAAGCAGTTCAGGCAGTATTTTTAGAGAGAGAAAAACAGAATTAATTTTAAAAACAATTCAACAGAACAATCTGTTTCAATCGTCTTACAATTCTACCTCTCATCATTCTTTGTACATAATAGCTATTTTCTCTCACCTATACGGTGACACAACTAGTACAGCTCCTGTCATACAGCGTCAGAAACCCAGGTGCAATCCTGACTTTATTGCTGCCTGTGTTCTCTCTGTGACCACATGGGGTTTCCCGGATGCTCTAGTTTCCTCCCATACCCCAAAGACATGCATGTTGTTCGGTTAAATTGGGCATTTGATCACTAATTTAATTAGTTTGGCACATTGTGAGCCAAGGTGCCTGTTCCTTTGCTGTATCGTTCTACATAAACCACTCCTAGTATAGAGATTATCAGTAGAATCTGGCTAGAGACGTTAATCGATAAGAGTGTGGGGGAGGGGTGTAGTGTGTTGGTGTGCTGAATGAACTGAAGGGGTTAATGTACGATTCATTTACATTCATTTCGAGAGGACTACAATATAAAAGCAAGAATGTAATTTTGAGAATTTATAAGGCACTGTTGAGGTCTCACTTGGAGTCTTATGAGCAGTTTTTGGGCCCCTTATCTAAGAAAGGATGTGCTGACATTGGACAGGGTTCAAGGGAGGTTCACAAAAATGATTCTGAGACTGAAAGGCTTATCATAGGAGGAGTTTTTGATGGCTCTAGGCCTGTACTCACTGGAGCTCAGAAGAATTGGGGGGAAGGGGTGAATCTCACTGAAACCTATCAAATACTGAAAGGCCAAACAGAGTGAACGTGGAGAGGATGTTTCCTCCAGTGGGAGAGTCGAGAACCAGAGGGCACATCCTCAGACTAGAGGGATGTCCACTTAGAACAGAAATTAGAAGAAATTTCTTTAGCTAGAGAGTGGTGAATCTGTGGAATTCGTTGCCATAGGCAAAGTCATTGGCTATATTTAAGGCAGAGGTTGATAGGTTCCTAATTAGTCAAGGCATGAAAAGTTACAGGGAGAAGGCAGGAGACTGGGACTGAAAGGAAAATGGATTAGCCATGATGAAATGGTGGAGCAGACTCAATGGGCCAAATGGCTTAATTCTGCACCTATACCTTATGTTGCAATCCACAGTAGCCAGACAAAGCTTACCATCCCAGTGCAATCCCTTGTTGAAGAGGTAAGATCATTCTTGATGCTTCGAGACTCAAAACACCTTGTCATCAAGAACACCCAGCCGGACGTGAGATCAGGCAGGAAGTGGTCAGTCCATGTAGCAATTGATGAGGCAGAGTCTAGATTGAAGCACAAGGAGACGGTTGGGACTATCCAGCTAGGCCGCCAGGGACTCGGATGGACAACCCACAAGTGGTGGTCATCTTCTACAGGTAAAGAGCGTCGTGAGCTTGTAACACAAGAAGTACGAGAGGTAGAAGAGGAGAAGAGGTTAGCAAAAACAGCTGGCCTGGCCAAACAAGGAGCTTGGACCCAGTGGGAAAGTGTTGAACAACGACATCTATCTAGGAATATTCTGTGGCAGAAGGAACCGCTCCGCATTTCTTTTCTATGCAGAGCAGCATACGATCTGCTCCCAACACCTGCCAACCTCAGCACCTGGTATGAAGATAAGACAGACAGGTGTGCTGCTTGTGGCGAGAAGGGAACACTTCAACGTATTTTGAGTGCATGCAGAGTCAATCTTTCCAGCGGCATGTACACTTGGAGACATAACAA
Organism: Mobula birostris; assembly: GCF_030028105.1. Classification (NCBI taxonomy): domain Eukaryota; kingdom Metazoa; phylum Chordata; class Chondrichthyes; order Myliobatiformes; family Myliobatidae; genus Mobula; species Mobula birostris. The sequence continues at coordinate 11,544,270 of NC_092374.1, read as the reverse complement.
CGTTCTCAAAGTTGTGACAGAAGCGGTTGAGCAGAGAGTACTGCAGCACAACTTATCTCATGCCCCATGCTGCACAGAACATCGCATATCATTTGTGAAAGAAGGCTCCAAGTCAAGGCTGTACAACGCAGGCCCACGATCAAGCATACTTCCCTCAGCCAATGATTGGTGTGTCAAGGCCGACCTGGATGGGAAAGGCAGTTTACCGGAGCAAATAGCTTTCACCACATTGCGTCTAGATATAATCGTATGGTCTGACACCAGTAGAGAAGTGGTTATCGGTGAACTCACAGTCGCCTGGGAAGACAACATCGATGAAGCCCATGAGGGCAAGTTAACCAAGTATGCAGAGTTGAGATCAGAGTGCAGACAGAGAGGGTGGAAGGTCTCATGCTATCCATTCGAAGTAGGCTGCCGTGGGTTTATTGCGTTCACTTTCCAGAAGTGGCTGCGTGACCTTGGCTTCACTAGAAGAGAGATCAAGTCAACCAGCAGGGCTGTAGCTGAGGCAGCAGAGACAGGATCAGCATGGGTGTGGACCAAGTATGTCCAGAGGGGCAGATAGTCGGACAGCGTATACATCTTTTGCAAACCCTTCAGTAGTTGCATAGACACCTGAAGAGCAGACTATCTGTTGGATGGAAGCGACCAACAACTCTGATAGAGGCAGATGCCAAGTTTTTATGCTCACCAGTGGGAGGTGGTGCTTTAGCACTGCTGGCCCACCACCTCCAGGGAGTCTTGATCATAAGCGGGCTGAAACTCCTGAAGACAGGTGGCAGATCAACTGATGATCCCCCTAGTGGTAGCACAGGACAGTTAACATCTTAGTCCACGTGTATTTTCAATTCTAATTGGTATTAAGATTAGTATAAATGGACGGTTGATGGTCAACATAGACTCTGGGCTGAAGGGCCAGTTTCCATGCTCTATGTCTCTATGACTATATAGGTCCCTGGAGTAGTGTAAGTAGAAAGTGGCAGGCGTAGGAAGGATGACATATTGGGCATTGATCTGAGAAACAAGAGGATTTTGAAGCTAAGTGGAATAGAGATTTATGGACAGAGGCTAAGATTGAGTGTTGGAGCCTCAAGAGCTAGTAATCATTTAGAAAATGAGAAGAGAAAATCATTCAGTGTCATGCTCTGTAGCGGTTGCACTTTATTCTCTTATGTCTTCCCTTGTTTCACCTCGAAGCACTGTGTAATGAGTCACACTGTATGAACATTATGCAAGACGGGATTTTCACTGTATCTCGGTACATGTGATCGTAATAAACCAATTCCAGTTCAGCATCTCAAGAGCTGGTTTGTGGTCAGAGCGTCACATTAGGATTCGGTAGGGTGCAGGCTATGGTCGGTGGCTGGGACCAGGATGTGACTGAGAATCAGGGGTGGAAGGGGCAAGTAAAGGAGTTGTTATTAGTTGTAAGCTGTGCCAGGCCTGCACACAAAAATATGTAGAGAAACCAATCATTTATGGCGGTCCCTTCCAATGTAGAATTAACACATCATAATTCCAGGAGTAAACACTGGGAGGACTCAAGTACTGAATTTATTAATCTCAGGTAATCGTGTCAGGGTAAGAGGTAGGGCTATCCACCTCCTTTCTCATTCCAGGTCTGCTGCATGATCTTTACTGAACATAGAACAGTACAGCACAGATGTTTTGCTGAACTTTTAACCTGCTCCAAGATCAATCCAAACCTTCCATCCCACAGAGCCCTCCATTTTTCTTTCATGCATGTGCCCATCTCAGAGTCTCTTGAATATCCCTTTTGTATCTGCTTGTACCCTGCCACTATGCTACGCAGAACAGTACAGCACAGTACAGGCTCCTTGGCCCACAATATTGTGCTGACCCTTCCAACTGCTCCAAGATCAACCTAACCTTTCCCTCCCACATAGCCCTCCGTTACTGCAATTGTACAGAGTGGTGGTGAGGCCACTCTGGAATATAGCGAGCCATTTTGGTTCCCTTATCTAAAAGTGACAGAGTAACATTGGAGACTGCAGTACAAAGGCAATTCACTGCCATAACAAGGTTGTCCTACCAGGTAGTTTGAACATTGATTCCTCCAAGTTTAGCAGAACAGTAAGTAGTCCCAAATGTATCTAGTTTTTCTACCACCAACCCTGGCAGTGCGTTCTATGTACCCACCATCTCAGTGTAAAAACCTACCTCAGAAATCTTCCTATACTTTCCTCCTTGACTACAGCTCTGCATTCAGTATTATAATTCCAAGCAAACTCCTGGACCCGGGACTCAACATTGCCCTTGGCAACTGGATCCTTGACTTCCTGACCAACACACTGCAATCATATTTCCAGTGCTCCTTTGTTTGTTTTTTTTTACACAATTTATTTGTCTTTTTTTCTTTTTTCTCATGAATTACCCTCATTCATGCATTAACTCTGCATCAGATATGCTATTTTGACAATCATGTTCTCCACCCTATCACACACATTCTCTCTGGTCTTTCCATCTCTCCCCCTTCAGCGTAAACTGAGCTTGTTTTCTCATTTTTCTAGTTCTGATGAAAACTCGTGGACTTGAAAAGGGGTATCTGCTTTTCTCTCCAAAGATACTGCCTGATTTTTAAATTTTTATTTAAAATTTTCCATCATTTTCTGCACTTTGATCCTATGACTATCACAGGGGTATGATAATTGCAATAAGTGCCCAGTTGAATTTCCAGCATAAACTGTAACAAGAAAAGTGATCACAATCAATCTATTGTGCTGAAGAAACAGTGCAATGGGGATCCAATATCCACAGCCATGATGTTTTATTATTTGTTTTCTTTTAATATATCCTGTTAACTTCATAAAGTCATAGTCATACAACACAGAAAGGCATTTCGGCCCACCAACCACTTTGCCCATCTACACTAAGCCATATCCTTCTATGAAGAGTCTACTCTAAATAAAGAGCCTGTCTAAATGCCTCTTAAACATAGTGATTGTATCTAGTCTCATCAGCTCCTCTGGTAGTGTGTTCCAGATATCAACTAACCTCTATGTAAAAAACCTTCCCCTTCAGATCGCCTTGAAATTTCTTCCCCTCACTTTAAACCTATGCACAGCTGTTTTTGATATCCACACCATACCCAGAGTAGAAGATTCTGACTCTCTGCTCTGTCTCCACACCCACAATTTTATATACCACTATCAAGTTATCCATCATATCCATCAACTTCCTTTGCTCTTGGGAAAACAAACACAGCCTAGCCAATCCCTCCTTATAACTACACACACAAAATGCTGGTAGAACGCAGCAGGCCAGGCAGCATCCATAGGAAGAAGCACAGTCGACGTTTCAGGCCGAGACCCCCTGACGAAGGGTGTTACAAGAACAAAGAAAATGAGACAAAGAAAAACAAGTCGTGGTTATCTCATATTCAAACAAGATAAACGACATTCCAGTGATAAAAATACACCTATAAGATAGCCAGATTAAAGTGGCGTGACACCTCAAAAAAATGAGAAGCTTCTAGAAAATACAGTATCAGCTATACTACAACTATTTACTGACCAATTACACGTATACAGGCGATTTATAAACAAGCATAGGAAAGTTAAACTAAGAAAAATAATGGTTCCTCACCCTAATCCAACACAACTAAAGTCTTCTAATCCAGGCAACATCCCAGTGATATCCTTGCGATATGCCTGCACTACCCTCTCTACTGCAATCCTATCCTTCACATAGTGTGCTGACCAGAAATGCACATAGCACTTCAAATGTGGTTTAATCATTGTGGGTGTTATAGTCATCATGGGCCGGACGGGTTGTATTATTCTATGTTAACTAATGTTGTGTGCAATTTCCTTGAGATTTTAATCTGAAAACACTCACTTAAAATTTCACTATCTCAAATATCTTCCCTTTCCTCATTCTATCTGCACTGATCTGGATCTGCATATGTCCTCCCATGGCACTAGTCTAAGTCAGAAAGTTCAAGGAAAAGAACATTTATGTGGAAAATAATAAAACAGTTAATCTTTTAAAATAATTCTCACCTGTTTCTTGTCATGTTGAGGAATTTGGCTGAAATACTCGCAGTTCTGCCAGAATAATATATTTTCTTCACTAAATTCTTTCTTCAGAAACTCCTAAAAAAAATAAGAAAATTCCCTCATTAATACGGTATATCAACTATAGAACACCTTATATATGTTAAGATGGCAGCGCGTGTGTATTGCGAGGCTCAGTGTCTTACCAGAAGCAATTCTAGGGGAAATATTGTGATGCACCTTACTTGCAGAGAAATCTTGTATATCTGAACCTTGAAGTTATATACTGAACAGGAGGATAAAATCAAGAGTATTATATGACTGCTGCCTTGTAAAGAAATGCTAATCTCCAGCAGAAATGGAAATTTAAATGCCAGTTCCCTTTTCTTCAGATAGAACTTCCAAATCGATTGGCGCGATTCATATCAGACAACTGCTACATTTGTTTACCTGACAACATCTACTGCATTTCCAAATAATCTGTCATACATCAGGAGTAAAGGATTAAAGGAATTACAACTTTGTTTCTCTTTCTAACTGGCCTGCAGTAACCCAAATCGTGAGACCTTTTGGAAATAAGTCAACAGGAAAAAAATACTAATTGGAGCCCTCTAAATGTTGACTTTTGAAGTAGAGTCACGGGATTGCAGCACCGGTAATTCAGGTTCAATTCCCATCACTGTCTGTAAGGAATTTGTACATTCTCCCCATGACTGCATGGGTTTCCTCCAGGCACTCTGGTTTCCTCCCACATTCCAGACATACCAGTTAAGGTTAGTAAGTTATGCGCATGCTAATTTGGTGTTGGAAACATGGCAACACTTGCAGACTGCCCCGGCGCATCCTTGGACTGTGTTGGTCACTGATGCAAACAACGCATTTCACTGTATCACAAACAAAAGTAAATCTGCAGATGCTGGAAATCAAAGGTATTTCTGGGAATAATACAGAAAGTGCAGGGTCAGTTCATTGCAAAGAGGAAGAAAGATTCTAAGGGGAGTAAGGGGCGACCATGGCTGACAAGGGAGGCCAAGGACAGTATAAAAATAAAAGAGAAGTATAACACAGCAAAGATGAGCAGAAAGCCAGAGGATTGAGAAACTCTTAAAGAGCAACAGAGGATAACTAAAAAGGCAATACAGGGAGAAAAGATGAGATATGAAGGCAAGTTAGCCAAGAATATAAAGGAGGATAGTAAAAGTTTCTTTAGGCATGTGAAGAGGAAAAAAATTAGTTAAGACCGAAGTTGGGCCCTTGAAGACAGAAATGGGTGAATTTATTATGGGGAACATGGAATTGGCAGATAAGTTGAACAGGTACTTTGGATCTATCTTCACTAGGGAAGATACAAACAATCTCCCAGATGTAATAGTGGCCGGAGGACCAAGGCTAATGGAGGAACTGAAGGAGATTCACATTAGGCAGAAAATGGTATTGGATAGACTGATGGGACTGAAGGCTGATAAATCCCCAGGGCCTGATGGTCTGCATCCCAAGGTACTTAAGGAGGTGGCTCTAGAAATCGTGGACGCATTGGTAATTATTTTCCAATGTTCTATAGATTCAGGATCAGTTCCTGAGGACTGGATGGTAGCTAATGTTATCCCACTTTTTAAGAAAGGAGGGAGAGAGAAAACAGGGAATTAGAGACCAGTTAGCCTGACATCAGTGGTGGGGAAGATGCTGGAGTCAATTATGAAGGATGAATTAGCGGCACATTTGGATAGCAGTAACAGGATCAGTCTGAGTCAACATGGATTTATGAGAGGGAAATCATGCTTGACTAATCTTCTGGGATTTTTTGAGGATGTAACTATGAAAATGGACAAGGGAAGCCCAGTGGATGTAGTATACCTGGACTTTCAGAAAGCCTTTGATAAGGTCCCACATAGGAGATTAGTGGGCAAAATTAGAGCACATGGTATTGGGAGTAGGATACTGACATGATTAGAAAATTGGTTGGCAGACAGGAAACAAAGAGTAGGGATTAACAGGTCCCTTTCAGAATGGCAGGCGGTGACTAGTGGGGTACCGCAAGGCTCAGTGCTGGGACCGCAGCTATTTACAATATATATTAATGATTTAGATGAGGGATTAAAAATAACATGAGCAAATTTGCAGATGACACAAAGCTGGGTGGCAGTGTGAAATGTGAGGAGGATGTTGAGATAATGCAGGATGACTTGGACAGGTTGGGTGAGTGGGCAGATGCATGGCAGATGCAGTTTAATGTGGATAAATGTGACGTTATCTACTTTGGTGGCAAGAACAGGAAGGCAGATTACTATTTGAATGGTGTCAAGTTAGGAAAAGGGGAAGTACAATGAGATCTAGGTGTCTTTGTTCATCAGTCACTGAAAGTAAGCACGCAGGTACAGCAGACAGTGAAGAAAGCTAATGGCATGTTGGACTTCATAACAAGGGAAGTTGAGTATAGGAGCAAAGAGGTCCTTCTGCAGTTGTACAGGGCCCTAGTGAGACCACACCTGGAGTAGTTGTACAGTTTTGGTCTCCAAATTTGAGGAAGGACATTCTTGCTATTGAGGGAGTGCAGCAGAGGTTCACGAGGTTAATTCCCGGGATGGCGGGACTGTCATATGTTGAAAGATTGGAGCGACTGGGCTTGTATACACTGGAATTTAGAAGGATAAGAGGGGATCTGATTGAAACATATAAGATTATTAAGGGATTGGACATGCTAGAGGCAGGAAACATGTTCCCGATAGACAATAGGTGCAGGAGTATGCCATTCGGGCCTTTGAGCCAGCACCACCATTCACTGTGATCATGGCTGATCATCCACAATCAGTACCCCGTTCCTGCCTTCTCCCCATAACCTTTGATTCCGCTATCTTTAAGAGCTCTATCCATTTCTTTCTTGAAAGCATCCAGAGACTTGGCCTCCACAGCCTTCTGGGGCAGAGCATTCCGTGCATCCACCACTCTCTGGGTGAAAAAGTTTTTCCTCTACTCCGTTCTAAATGGCCTACCCCTTATTCTTAAACTGTGGCCTCTGGTCCTGGACTCACCCATCAGCGGGAACATGCTTCCTGCCTCCAGCGTGTCCAATCCTTTAATGATCTTATATGTTTCAATAAGATCCCCTCTCAGCCTTCTAAATTCCAGAGTATACAAGCCCAGTCGCTCCAATCTTTCGACATATGACAGTCCCACCATGCTGGGAATTAACTTTGTGAACCTACGCTGCACTCCCTCAATAGCAAGAATGTCCTTCCTCAAATTTGGAGACCAAAACTGCACACAGTACTCCAGGTGTGGTCTCACCAGGGCCCTGTACAGCTGCAGAAGGACCTCTTTGCTCTTATACTCACTTCCCCTTGTTATGAAGGCCAGTATGCCATTAGCTTTCTTCACTGCCTGCTGCACTTGCATGCTTGCTTTCAGTGACTAATGTACAAGAACACCTAGATCTCGTTGTACTTCCCCTTTTCCTAACTTGACTCCATTTAGATAATAATCTGCCTTCCTGTTCTTACCACCAAAGTGGATAACCTCACATTTATCCACATTAAACTGCATCTGCCATGCATCTGCCCACTCACCCAGCCTGTCCAAGTCACCCTGCATTCTCATAACATACTCCTCACATTTCACACTGCCACCCAGCTTTGTGTCATCGGCAAATTTGCTAATGTTACTTTTAATTCCCTCATCTAAATCATTAATATATATTGTAAACAGCTGCAGTCCCAGCACTGAACCCTGCGGTACCCCACTGGTCACCGCCTGCCATTCCAAAAGGGACCCGTTAATTGCTACTCTTTGTTTTCTGTCAGCCAGCCAATTTTCAATCCACGTCAGTACTCTGCCCCCAAAATCATGTGCCCTAATTTTGCCCACTAATCTCCTATGTGGGACTTTACCAAAGGCTTTCTGAAAGTCCAGGTACACTACATCCATTGGCTCTCCCTTATCCATTTTCATAGTTACATCCTCAAAAGATTCCAGAAGATTAGTCAAGCACGATTTCCCCTTCATAAGTCCATGCTGACTCGGACCGATCCTGTTACTGCTATCATGTGTCGTAATTTCATCTTTTATAATTGACTCCAGCATCTTTCTCACCACCGACGTCAGGCTAACCGGTGTTGGGGGAGTCCAGAACCAGAGGCCACAATTTGCGAATAAGGGGTAGGCCATTTAGAATGGAGTTAAGGGAAAACTTTTTCACCCAGAGAGTTGTGGATCTGTGGAATGCTCTGCCTCAGAAGGCAGTGGAGGCCAATTCTCTGGATGCTTTCAAGGAAGAGTTAGATAGAGCTCTTAAAGATAGCGGAGTCAAGGGATATGGGGAGAAGGCAGGAACGGGGTACTGATTGTGGATGATCAGCCATGATCACAATGAATGGCGGTGTTGGCTCGAAGGGCCGAATGGCCTACTCCTGCACCTATTGTCTATAAAGCAACACACACAAAATGTTGGAGGAACTCAGCAGGTCAGGCAGTATCTATAGAAAAAAGTACAGTCCACGTTTCAGGCCGAGACCCTGCCGAAGGGTCTTGGCACAAAATGTTGACTGTACTTTTTTCCATAGATGCTGCCTGGCCGCTGAGTTCCTCCAGCATTTTGTGTGTGTTGCACTTCATTGTATGTTTTGTTCCAGTTTAAGATAGCGCTGATGAAGCACGGTGACGACTTGCTGGCAGTAAAAACAATTATTAATTACTTTATTGATCATACTTCTTGATAACAATCACTGCAATCAATAGCACGTAACTCACTTTTCGGAGTCAAGCTTTTGAACCGCCTGAACAACCCGGCATTTTTGCAGTGTGAACTGAAATCCCGAAGGTGCAGGACAGTTGTGGCATGTTATCTACAGGCCAAGTTGACGCAGTGGACCCGAGAGTGAGGAACTAGCCAAAGTTCAAAACAACAGAACCGAAACAAGACAGAGTTGATGCAGTGGGCCATGGGCCCGAGACTGAAGAACCAGCACAGGTTTGACTGATTTAAGCACCAGGCCGAATTGGTTCGGTACGGGCTGAATTGAGGTAAGGCAGCAGGTCCCAGGCCCGAGAGCGTACTGAAGCGGCAGGACCCAGGTCCAAGAGTGATGATCAACCTACCGTTTAGCCAATTTAAGCAACAGGCCAGATTAAAAGGGTCAGGGTGTTGGGAAAGAGACGTGGGATCGGGCCATTGTTCAGTTCGCTGCTATACGAGGTTTAGTCATCTCTACACTGAACTGGGGCTGTGGCCTGCAACTATCAGGCCCCTGGATCAGCTGCTTTGAGCTCACGTTCATGAATTTTGGTTCTGAGTGCTATTTGGTTACTTTTATTGTTTGCACAATTTGTTTTTTTTTGCATATTGGGTGTTTGATGGTCTTTTGTTCAATGGTTCTATTCTGTTTCTTTGTTTTGTAGCTGCCTGTAAGTAGACGAATCTCAAGATTGTATATTGTATACATACTTTGATAATAAAGGTATTTTGAACCCTGTATATATAACAAATAAAGCTAATCTTTAAGAAAATGAGTTGACTTTCTGGCAAAGTTGTAAGTCATTCTGAAATAAGATAAAATAACCTGAGTACACATAAGCATGCAAATTCCAATCAAAATATCGATCTTTACAGCGCTATGAACTGCCTTTCTTTGCCCATATTTTTAATGACATTTAAGATACCACCAAGTAGCTCTGCCATTTCTGAGAGCTTGATTCATCACATTGCCTTATTATCTTGTTTTCCAACCAAAGGTTTTTTTTAAGCATAGCAAAGGATCCTCTTTCCACGCAGATGAGGAGCAATTTCAACTTTTAAGTTCTGCTTTTAATGTCATGAGCTCACAATGAACTTGTTCTGTGCTAAGAGCTGCATTCATGATTCCCCCTCGGAGAAATTTTAACTCGGTAAATATCATAAGTTATTGTACAACATATTTCACACTTACAAGATATGTTACAATAAATAATTCCTACATTATTGTTAAACCCTTTCTCAGCATATTCATGTGCCTATCTGAGAGTCTCTTAAACGGTCCAATGCTATCAGCCCCTACCACCACCCCTAACAGCGCATTCCAGCTTTCCTCCATACTGTAGTAAAAATATTTGCCTTGTCTCCTTTCCCTCTCTCACCTTAAATGCACGCCCTCTAGTACTAGATACTTACAATCCCAGGAAAAAGATGCAAGTTGTCTACACTGTCTATATTTCACATAACTTTAGGAACTTCTATCAACTCTCTCCTCAGCCTCTGTCACTCTAAAAAAAAAAGCAACCCCAGATTGTCCAACCTTTGTTCATAGCACATTCTCCAAACCAGCCTCCTGAAGGCCAGCAAATTATATGCCTTCACAACCACCCTATCAACTTGTGCAACAGCTTTAAGAGATCTACAGACTTGCTCCAAGATCCCTCTGTTTCTCCATACTGCTTAAGAATCCTGCCATTAACCTTCAAGTTCAATCTTCCAGTGCAAAACTTTACATTTTTCCAGATGCTCCAACTGCCGCTCGTCAACCTAGCTATAGCATTGTCTCTACATCCTGTTGTAACCTCCTGTTCTACACTATTCACAATACCACCAACCTTCATGTTGTCTGCAAACACCACCAACCTTTGTAGCGTGTCTTGAATTCTCTGACATTCAGAAGATGAACTATGGGTTCATCAATAGGTCAGGCAGCAAGAGGAACAAACAGTTGACGTTTTGGCCCTAGACCCCTTCATCATGACTGGAAAGGAAGGGGGAAGAAGCTGAAATGTCAACCTTTTTATTAATTTCCATAGATGCTGGCTGAATTGCTGAGTTCCTTCAGCAATTTGTGTGTGTTGTTCTGGATTTCCAGCATCCATCAATAGTGTGGTGTAGATTGCTCACCCTTTAGTGCCCAGATTCTATTACAGGTAAAAGTTTACTTACTGAGAAATATCTGATGCCAACTGGATCTTGCAGGAGTCGCTCAAAGGACACAGCCCAGCTGGCTACCTGTCGTTCTGCATATTTCCTGCAGCTTTGGACACTAGGAAGACTGGCATTGCTGTTGATGCTGTTTTCACTGTTGTAATTTTTGAGATCAGCACCATTTAATTCTGTCAAAAAAGATAATAAATGTGTAATGCAAATAGATTTGCATTGTGCCTGCACCAAAACAAATACAACGGCTGTAAAAACATTTCAATGTCAAAATCAAACAATCTCACAACAACTGGCAGAGCCATTTGCCCCAAAGTTCATGTATCAATACTTTTTGAAAGAGTTATCCAAATTGCCCCACTCCCTTTTTCCACAAAGTCCTGAACCTAGCCAGTTAACATGCATGCAAACGAACAAAGATTCACTGAGTACACTGACGCAAATCTCCAAGCATTCTTTTCATAAATCTTCATTGTTTGGAAACCATCCTAATCACAAAAAGGATATCAAGCACAAATGTTTTGCTTATCAGGAATACCAAATGGAATCGGGAAGTGACCTACGACCTTGACTAGATGTTTCCTCGGTTACAATGGCAAACGTTCTGGCAAAGATATAGCTACACTTTAGGTTTTGGCAAATATTAAAATCAGAAATTCTACAAATATTATTAAAAATCAGAAGTAAAAAAGGTTAAGTCAAGTAATGCTTGAAATGTTTTTGTGCTACAGTTTCAACAAGTTGTAGAGTAGTAATAAGGTCTGGACTGTGGCACATTTTATTATAATTAACATAACAACAGTATCACTTACCAAGTTACTGAATTCATTTTGAAATGGGTGACATTTCTCTCTGTCCCTCGTTAATGAGAGAGAGCCTGTGGCACGTCAAACTGTTGCGCAAATGATAAGTTTTTGTTGACTGCAGATCATGGTCTCTCTTTGGGTGCTTTGCTGTTGCTTGGTGGGCGGTGGGCGCTGATTTTTTTTGCTGAAATGGGTGGGGGAGGCTGATAGGTTGATGCTTGCTGCTACTTGCGCAGGGCAGAGGGGGCTTTGGGGTTCTAAAGTCTTTCTGTTGCTCATTCTTTTGGGGTTCTTCGGTTTTTCATGGATGTCTGCGAAGACTAAGTATTTCAGGTTGTATACTGCATACATTCTTTGATAATAAACGGAACCATTTGAACAAGAATACAATTCCAGTTCAAAGTACAGTACCTTGAAAAAGTATTCAACTCTCAACCTTTTATTCACATAAATGATATTACAACCAAGGATTTTGATCAATTTAACAAAGAATTTTTGAATTTGTGAATCACATGCTCTTTTTTTTATAGAGTCCAAAAAGCAAGGAAAATTGTAAAGAATGAAAAACTAAAAATTCAAAAACTGACATGTCAACAGTTCAAAAGTATTCATCCTCCTTTGTTCAGTGCTCAGTTGAAACACCTCTCTCAACTATTACAGCCATAAGTCCTTTAGATAAGTCTCTATTAGCTTTGCGCAATGTAATGGAGCAAGACTTACCCATTCCTCCTTACTGCTTAGTGCTGAGCCCAAAAAGTTCTACTTTAGTCTCATCAAAGACTTTTTCCACATCTTCTGTCTTTATAGGCAAGGATGTGCTTATTTTTTTAGCATCACCCAGGTAACACCATCCCTACTGTAAAATATGGTGAAAGTAGCATCATGCTATGGGGGTGCTTTTCACTAGCAGGGATTAGAAATCTGGCCAGAATTGATAGGAAAATGAATGCTGCTAAATACAGAGAAATCCTGGATAAAAACCCGCTAGCCGTTGCCAAAAAGCTTAAACTGAGGAAGAAGTTCGTCTTTCATCTGGGTGACCCAGAGCACACTGACAAAGCAACCATGGAGTGGTTTCAAATGAAGAAAATTTATGTCCTTGAGTGACCCAGTCAGAGTCCCAAGCAGATTAAGATCCTGTTTGAACATATCTGACAAGACCTCAAGATTGCTGTCCACCAAACTCCCTAACTAACCTGGCACAGCTTCAGCAACTTAGCAAGGAGGAATGGGTAAATCTTGTTCCATCGTGTTGTGTGGAGCTAATAGAGATTTATCCAAAAAGACTACTGGCTGTAATAGCTGCAAGAGGTAGTTCAACAAGTACTGAGCAAATAAAGATGAATACTTTTGAACAGCTGGTATTTCAGTTTTTGAATTTTTAGTATTTCATACTATGCTATTTTCCGTTTGTTGGGCTCTACTTGAAAAAAAAGGAACATGTGATTCACAAATAAAAATTCTCAGTTAAAGTGATCAAAATCCCTGGTTGTAATGCTCATTTCTGTGAACAAAGGGTTGAGGGCTGAATACTTTTCAAAGGCACTGTATTTTCCACAGCATGATCAGGATTAGTTTTTCTAGCTTTGACATCGTTACACAAAATGCCAGTGAGGAGACAAACAAATATCACTGTTGAGATGACATGTCATCTAAAACTTTGACAAACTTCTCTAGATGTACGCTGGAGAGTATACTGACTGGCTGCATCACAGCCTAGCTTGGAATAAGCAATGCCCTCACTCACTCAAACACTGAATTGTTCCCAACAATCTATGTACTCACTTTCAAGGACTCTTCATCTCATGGTCTCAATATTTATTGCTCATTTATTTATTTTTTATTATTTTATTTGTTTTTTTCCTTTTGTCTTTTGCACATTGGAATTTCTTCCATCTTGTTGTGTATGGTCTTTCATTAATTCTATAGTGCTTCTTCCTATTTAAAATGAATGCCTGCAAGAAAATGAATCTCAGGGCTGTATATGGTGACATTTACGTACTTTGATATTAACTTACTTGAACTTACACTGAGATTTTTACATCACCTTTCGCTGAGGGTAAGGTACTGGAAAACTAGAGAATAGTTAAAGGTATTCCCATAATTCAAGAAAGGTGGTAGGGATAAATGCCCCTATTGCATTCGCTTCCACCAGCTCCCCTGGCAGCATGTTCCAGTCACCAACTATTCTGTAGGGAAAAAGGCCTTATAAATCTCCTTTAAATTTTACCCATTGTGCTGTAAAGCTATGCTCTCCAGTAGTTAACATTTCTATCCCAGGAAAGGTCTCTGACCCTTCTTTGTCTCACATAATTTTGTATATTTCGATTAGGTCTCCCCTCAGTCTCTGATGCTCCAGAGACAGCACTTCAAGTTTGTCCAACCTCCCCTTATAGGTAATACCCTCTAATCGAGGGAACATCCCGGCAAACCTCCCTCTCTCTAAAGCCTTTATATTGTCCATGTAATGGGCTGAGCAGAACTACACCAGTGATGAGAATTACTATCACTTCGAAAGAAAGGGACAGATTAAGAGGGCAGTCAGTAGTTTTCTACAATACTGCCTCACCAATCTCACCAAGGTTTGTTCTTTTAAGAGGCTACAAAGAAAATTCATGAAAATAAGACAGTAGTATATAGATTTTTTATAAGGTCTGTTACGTACCCCATAACTGGGTTGCCAAACCAGCAGAAATGGACCACTTAGTTGGAATCTGGTTAACAGAAACTAATAAAGTTTTATTAAGGAAATAAGTAATACAGTACTCTAATCGTACGGATATAAATGCAACAGGTTAGCAATGATAAAACACACATGTACACAGAACTAGGGTAATAGGAATCAATCAAGCTCTATCACAGTCTAGGGGTAAAATGATCAGTCTCAAGTGACGCAGAGTTCAGTTCAGCTTAGTACAGTTCGCAGTAATCGCTGTTGTGCCGTTGGAGAGAGAGAGAGAGAGAGAGAGAGAGATATGCAAATCTGATTCAGCCAGACCTTTGAGGTTCTTCGCAGTTAGCTTTCGGGCGAGTCCTTTTAATGTCTTCTGTGGTCACCGACTGTGACCCCTCCGTTCCGGATACGACCGTTCTTCCGCGGTGAACCCGGCACCCAGGCAAAGGTGGACACACACACCAGGTTCCCACCGATCGTACCCTTTTCACCCTGTGCGTCTATGGTCGGTTCCCGCGACCAGACCTCCAACTCTCACCAACTTGTGGGGGCACACCGCTCTTTCAGGGTCTCGTTATCTCGTGATCTCGTGGTGTGTGTCGTGCCTTAGCGAACCTGTTCTTTTTATCCCCCTGCTGGGGTATCGCCTGTCCATCAAACTTCAGACAGTTCAGGTTCAAAGCAACCGGTCTGTCAATATTCTGAAATGTGTTTCTTTCTCGTTAAACTCTCTCTTCTCTCTTATTAGCATTTTGAATGTTTCTCCATTGTATCCCTTCTCTCTCTCATCAGCATCAATCTTCTGATAACTTGGTTTGTCATCACAGATCTCACAAGTAAAGTTGGTCCAGAAAATTAGGGCACATGCTATCCAAGGTACGCTTGCAATCTAAATCTAAATTGGGTTTGTGATAGAAGGAAGGGGGCAGTGATTCAGGGCTGTTTATGTAATTTTATTTATTTTTATTTCGAGATACAGCATGGGACATGCCCTTCTAGCTCAATGAGCTCTGCCCCCCCCCCCACAGCAATCCACCTATTTAACCCTAATACAATCACAGGCCAATTTATAATGACCAATTAACCTATTAATCTGTCATCTTTACACTGTGGGAGGAAACCAGAGGACCTGGAGAAAAAACACGCAGTCACAGGGAAAATGTACAATATCCTTACAGACGGCACCAGAATTGAACTCTGAACTCTGACGTAGTAGTGTTGAGCTAACAGCTACACTACCATGGCACACCAAGGTAGCATAACAAGAAATATTTTGAGTTGTCTAATGCTGACTGGACTTATAAACAGAAGGGACCTTAGAAATGCTGATGTACAAAGAGACCTTGGATGCAGGTTCATAGCTCCTGAAAATGGCCAATAGTGGATATGGCAGTAAAAAAAGGATTGAGCTTACTCACCTTCATAGGCAATTTTATGAAGTATGTGATGGGACATTATGTTGCAGCTGTGGGGGCCAGGTTGATGGGTGTATTTAAGACAGGGCTTGCTAATTTGTCAAAGGCCTTCTGAAAGTCCAAATATACAGCATCCAAGAGATTTATACAGTCAATTAGGAGAGATTTTCCTGAAGATTTTCCAGAATATACAGCATCTGCTTTATCTATTCTACTTGTAATCTCCTCAAAGAACTCTAACAGGATTGTCAGGCAAGATATTCCCTTAAAGAGGCCATACTAACTTTCTCCTATCTTGTCCTGTGTCACCAATGTTACATACCTCATGGATATGTTGTGACTGTCTTATGACCATGATGTAATTGAGTAGCTGATGAGCGTGATGTAATGGTCTTTTGGAGGTCACCTTATGTAATTTTCCCGCCGATGTGAGGTCACATGATGACATGTTCACCTCGGGTATAAAAGGAGACCCCTGGGGTGACGCGGTTAGTTTTCCAGTAAGAACGTCAGCCAGATACTCCACTCCGCTGCGTATTTGCCTTATGACGCAATTTTGATTTAAAACGGAGTTTTACGTTCTATTGTAAGGTACAAAAGTGTTGGGCCAGCAGTTTAACCAATCGCTGCCAGGTTTGTTGATTTATCTTTTCAGTGGTATTGGAGAGTGAAGACGAGAACCTAAAGGAGTCGTTCGGCAGTTTTGGATAGGATCGACCATTATTGAATTCGTTCAAGGAAGAGTGATCTGCATGAGATAGTCTCTGCTAAAAGCAGCAGAAAAGGCTGTGCAGTATCTAGTATCCAGAGGGAAAGGTCAGTGCCTTTAAATTGTTCTATTTCCATCATCGTGAATCCTGCGGATAAGGCAGGTTCCGGCTGGGATCGGCAGTGTTGTCGTGTCTTTGAAGAATTCTTTACTTCAGGAAAATCTCTCCTAATTGACTGTATAAATCTCTTGGACTTTCGAATTTACCATTCTAAGAACTGTGTTTGAATTTACCACTTTAAGAACTGCTTTCACATTTATCGCTTTAAGAACTAGTACTGAGTGGCGGTTCGTTAAATGGCCGCATAGCAGTTTACTTCCGGTTAAGATTTTTGTTTGTTTATTTTTTATATATTGAGCAGAGTTTAATAAATGTTTGATTGTTTTTATAAAACCTGACTCAATTGATATATTCATTGTTGCCGATCACATGACACCAAGTACTCCATAACCTCATCCTTAACAACTGACTCCAACATTTTCCCAACCACTGAGGTCCGGCTAACTGGTCTGTAATTTCCTTTCTGCTGCCTTCCTCCTTTCTTAAGAGTGGAGTGACATTGGCAATTTTCCATTCCGCTGGCACTATGCTTTTTATTTTCAATGATTTTTGAAATATCTTCTCTAATATTCTACAATCTCTACCAAGGGAGCACCTTCTCCCTTGTAATAGTAACTGCACACTTCGCTTCCCTCGCACCTTTTAACATCTGGCACACTGCTAGTGTCTTCCACAGTGAAGAATGATGCAAAATACTCATTTAGCTTATCTGCCTTCTCCTTGTCCCTGTAATTATTTCTCCGGCTTAATTTTCTAGCAGTCCTATATTCACTCTCATCTATTTTTTTAAATACTTAAAAAAGCTTTTACTAGCCACTTTGATATTATTTGCTAGCTTGCTTTCATATTTCATCTTTTCCTTCTAATGATTATTTTTGCTGCTCTCTGTTTTTAATAGCTTCCCAATCCTCTATCTTCCTGCTAATTTTTGCTTTGTTGTATGCCCTCTCTTTTGCTTCTACATTAGCTTTAACTTCCTTTGTCAGTCGTGGTTGTACTATTTTGCCATTTGAACATTCCTTCATTTTGGAATACATCTATCCTGCACTTCCTTCATTTTCCCAGAAACTCACGCCATTGTTGCTCTGCTTTCATCCCTGCCAGCGTCTCCAGCCATCCCATAGGCATTCCACAAACTCACTCTCTTGAGATCTATTACTAACCTGATTTCCCCAATCAACCTGCATGTTGAAATCTCCCATGACAATAATAACATTGCCCTTTGCTATTTCCTGTTGTAATCTGTGGTCCACATCCCAGCTACTGTTCGGAGGCCTGTATATAACTGCCATAAGGGTCCTTTTATCCTTGTAGTTTCTTAACTCAATCCACAAGGCTTCAACATCTTCATATCCTATGTCACATCTTTCAAATGATTTGATGCCCTTTTTTGTCACCAGCAGAGCCATGCCACTCCCTCTGCCTACCTTCCTATACCTCCTATGCAACATGTAACCTTGGACATTCAGCTCCCAACTACAACCATCCTTCAGTCACATTTCAGTGATGGCCACCTGACAATCTGTAATAGTGCAACAAAGTCATCCAACTTATTTCTTCTCTGTGCATTGAGATATACTGTATTTGCTACCCTTTTTGATTATGTATCCCTAACACACTGGCACTCACTCTGCTGGTTGCAATCTGCCTGCCCTTTCTGACAGTCTGACTGCACGCTATCTTTGCTTCTTTACCATCCGTCCTATCCTGAGTCCCTTCACTCCAGTTCCCAACCTCCTGCCAAATTAGTTTAAACTCTCCCCAACAGCTCTAACAAACTGCCACGAGAATATTGAATACCCTCCGGTTCAGGTGCAACCCGTCACTTTTGTACAGGTCATACCTCCCCCAGAAGAGATCCCAATAATCCAAGAACCTAAAGCCCTGCCCCCAGCACCAGCTTCTCAGCCACGCATTAACCTGCCAAATCACCTTGTTTCTACCCTCACTGTCGTATAGCACATGCAGCGGTCCAGAAATTACTACCCTGGAGGTCCTGCTTCTCAGCTTTCAGCCTAAATCATGAAATTCTCTTTTCCAGGATCTCACTGCTTTTCCTTCCTATGTTGTTGGTACCAAAATGTAGCAAGACATCTGGCTGCTCTCCCTCCCCCACCAAAATGCAGTGGACGTGATCCGAGACAATCCTGACCCTGGAGGCAACATACCATTCAGGTGTCCCATTCACGTTCACAGAATCTCCCTGCCTGTTCCCCTGACTACTGAGTCCCCTATCACTACCGCTCCCCTCTGCTCCCTCTTTCCCTTCTGCACAACGGACCCATGCTCGGTGCCATTAACTTGGTTTCAGTGGAAATCCACAGGGAGGACATCCCCCACAACTGTATCCAAAACAGATATACTTATTATTGAGGGGAATGGCCACAGGTTTCTCAGCGCTAACTGTTTATTAACATTTCCATTTCTCCTGACAGTCACCCAATTACTCACCTCTCTGTAACTCTGATTGATTATCTCTTTATTCTCCACACAAGCCGAAGGTCAACCAGCTGCTGCTCCAGATCCCTAACATGGGTCTCAAGGAGCTGCAGCTGGTTAATTGATAACAATTCATATTGGTAAATTAGTCACTCTAATCTATTCTCCTGATTTATGAATTAGATTACATTAAACTGTTTAATACTAGTCCTTAACAGATCAGAATAGTGATATATCAGAATCAGAACCTGGTTTGTCATCATATTGTGAAATTTGGTGTTTTGTGGCAACAGTGCAGTTCAATACATAAAAAACTACAAGTTACAATTAGAAATATAAAAAATCAAACAATTAGTGCAAAAGGAGTGCAGAATAGTGGAAGAGTATTCATGAGTTCATGGGCCATTCAGAAATCTGACGTTGTAGGACAAGAAGTGGTTCCCAAAACGTTGAATGTGTGCCTTCAGGCTCTTGTACCTCCTCCATGATGGTAGTAGTAAGAGGAGGGCATGTCCTATACCACAGCAATGGATAGATTCTACTAATCCCTCAAAAAGTTCAGAGTTACTCTAACCTTAAATAGCATCTGGAATTAAATAGTGTTGTAAGTTCAAACAAAAAACAACTATCCACTGTAAGTGCAAGGAAGATCTTGGGTAATGTACACAAATGTCTGTGCTTAGACAATGAATTATTTCCAATCCCATCTTCTCTCCTGCTGGATGCATTAATTTTTAAACAGTCTGATGTCCTGCTGTGAAAACTTCTGGCAATATTTTGTTTTAAATCTATTACAGTAAGACAAAGTCATTATTGCAACTCCTAAACTGTAGTGAACAGGGAGAACGCATCAAACTGCAATCAGCCTTCTTTCATTAATATTACATGTTAGTATCTAGAACTTGGAAACCTTTAGACTTCGTTTCCACTTTCACCTTTTCATCCTAAAAATTACTCAAAGCAGCATTTGCGCAATTAGTTAAATTAAAATAATCATTTCCATTTCTCAGGCAGTGCAGTGAATTCACAGAATATAAACACTGCTTACCTGACTGAACCTGGTAGGATCCAGTGTAATGTCGCCTTGCCAAATATTTTAAATGACTCACTGGAAACCAGCCGACAGAATCCATGCCAGTCTCAACTGGACTTTCTCAGCAACAACTAGAAGCTAACTACTGTCAGCCTCTGTAACATTTTGAGCATATTTCCTGATTTATTTTTTAAAATCAAGAAGATGCAGCTCATTCTATGAGTGGCTGAAAACATACAACGGAATCACTGAGTTTGCCCCTCTGCTTGATGAAAACAATTCTCTTCCTCGAGTCCACAAATACAGGAAACAGATAGAATGTCAAAGACAAAGCTTCACGAATGCCAACTAAATTATTTAGGAGGAGTTATATCCTGGTGTTACCAAGGAAACACAAATTATCAATGAACACATCAAGTCAGGCAGCATCTATGGAGGAGCCTGACTTGCTGAATTCCTCCAGCATTTTGTGTGTGTTGCTCAAGTTTTCCAACATCTGCATAATCCCTTGTGTTTAACTATTAATCAGCTTGTGATAGGGAAAAAAAATCCTTGCAAAACAGCACTGATGAAAACTATAAAAAACTTACAAAGCGAGCGGGGTCTGTCAAGACTTGTCTGCAGAGCTGAAGGTCGCAGAATGATTTAAAGATAGTTGCTTATGAACTTAACACGCCCATTTTATAAAGTGAGTGGGGCCTGTTGGGTTTTGTCTGCAGAGTGTATTGGAGACAGTTCCTTGTGGAGTGTACACACCAGTTTCAAAAAGTGAATGAGGTCTATTGGGACTTGTCTGTGGAGCAGATGATATTCTTGGATTAATAGTAACTAGGGTTAATTAGCAAGGGCCAATATAAAAAGCACTGAGGCTTAAGCGGAGCCGCCATTGTTGGAGTGGACCAATGTTAGAGTGGTCAGTCTGTGGCTCAACAGGCTTTGTCAAGAACTGGCTCAAGCTAGAACTTAAGATGTTAGGGGCATAACAAGTGTAGGGAGGATGATAGTTCAGGCAGTGGAATGCTCCTCCAGTGAGTTGTGGGATTTCAGGGTACCTAACAGTCTCCCTGCTAACTATATCTGCACAAAATGCACCCAACTTCAGCTCCTGATTAACAAATTCAAGGAGCCAGAGCTAGAGCTGGATGCACTCAGGACCTTCATAGATGAGCTTTGTACTGAGGTGGTCACACACACAGTACAGGCTTCAGATAGTAGATGGGTGACAACCAATGGAAGTAAGGGGAGTGCAGGGTTCCCCTCTAGCTATTCCCCTCAGTAGCACATATATCCCTTTGAATGCTGCTCGGGGAATGATCTAACAGGGCACAGCAGGAGCAGCCAGGCCAGTGGCACTGTGGCTAGCCCTGAGGCTCAGCAGGAAAGAGCGAAGTCAGGCAGAGCAGTAGTGATAGAAGACTCGATAGTTATGGGGATGAACAGCAGATGCTATAGCCACAAAAAAGAAGCCAGGTGTTGGGGTCCAGGATGTCTCAGAGTAGCTGCAGAAGATTCTCAATGATGGACTCATTTTCAAAGACTCTTCATTTCATGTTCTCGCTATTTATTACTTATTTATTTATTATTTCTTTATTGTTTCTTTCTTTTTGTATAGTTTGTTGTATTTTCTCCATTGGTTGTCTGTCCTGTTGGTGTGATCTTTCACGGATTGAATTATGGTTATTGGATTTATTGACTATGCCGGCAAGAAAATGAATCTCAGGGTTGCACATTATATAGTGACATATATGTACTTTGACAATAAATTTACCTTTAACTTTGAGGTGGAGGGTCAGGTAGAGTTGAGGGAGCAGGGAGTCTGCAGAAGGACTTGAACAGATTGTGAGAATGGCAAAGATATAGCAGATGGAATACAGTGTACAGAAGTGTATGGTCATGCATTTCACTAGAAGGAATAAAGGCATAGAAAAAATTCAAAAATCAGTCGGCAGGATCAGTCGGTAGTAAAGAAGGTAAATGTAAAGTTAGCATTTATTTCAAGAGGGCTAGAATATGAGAGCAAGGATGTGATGTTGAGGATTTATAGGACATTGATCGGATCACACTGAAAAAATTGTGAGCAGTTCTGGGCCCCTTGTCTAAGAAGAAATATGCTAGCAACCTAGGCCTGTACTGAGTGGGGATCTTATTGAAACCTGATGGCGAAGATCAGGAGGAAAGAAGATGGCATGATCGTTGGTGACTGTACAGGCCAATTCTGGATGTGCAGACTCGGGAGAATAGAGACACAGGAACAGCTGGGATGTGGGTGGCTGGGTAGTAGGATCCTTCCTGTGTCTCCTCTTCTCTTCAGCAATTCCTCTTTTGGATTTCTCAAAATTCTTGGCTGCTCTGTGGATCAGCATTCTCCAGCGGTCTCTGTCACAAGCCAGCTGTTGCCACTCACTGACCTTGATATTTGCCTGAGAAAGCTGCGACTCAGGTTGGTCTTTGTACCTCTTGCACAGGGCACCACATTCTCTCTTGCCTTGACAGAGTTCTCCGTAGAGTACTGCTTTCAGTAACCTGGAGTTGTCCATGCAAGACCTGTGGCTTGATCAGCAGAGCAGCAAAGTGGCCTCAAAGCTTGGAAGTTGAGCCTTCTCCAGGACCTTGTTGTTGGAGAAAACAAACCCTCCAGCTGATAACCATGATGGAGAGGATGCAGTACTGATGGAAACACTTGAGCAACAAGATTTGCTTGCAGTAGAACACCCAGGATTTGGAGCCATATAGCAGCATTGTAATGATGGTAACCCTGTATACCTGGATTTTTGTGGACAGACATAGCTGGTGGTTCTTCTACACAGATTTCTGGAGGCACCCAAAGGCACTGCTGGCTCTGGCAAATTGATCATCAATGCTTATTACCAACAGCGCTGTTGGAGATGACACTGTCCAACTGCGCAACTGTGGTGAGAGGGTGATACGACGTGGGTTGTAAAGAGGATGCTGTCCAAGTTGCATGCCATCTTGGACAATGTCTCCCATCCACTACATAATGTACTGGGTGGGCACAGGAGTACATTCAGCCAGAGACTCATTCCACCGAGATGCAGCACAGAGCATCATAGGAAGTCATTTCTGCCTGTGGCCATCAAATTTTACAACTCCTCCCTTGGAGGGTCAGACACCCTGAGCCATTAGGCTGGTCTTGGACTTATTTCCTGGCATAATTTACATATTACTATTTAACTATTTAAGGTTTTATTACTATTTAATTATTTATGGTGCAACTGTAACGAAAACCAATTTCCCCCGGGATCAATAAAGTATGACTATGACTATGAAATGCTACAAGGGGCTTCTGCTGGTGGATCATCGTTTTCTTCAGACTGACCATTAACCTGTTCAGTCTGAATTGAAATCTACCGAATAATGAAAGGCCTGGACAGACTAGATGCAGAGAGGATGGGATAGTGGGAGAGTCTAGGACCAGAGGGGAGGGCCTCAGAATAAAGGGACATCCATTTAGGACAGAGATAAGAAGTAATTTCTTTAGCCAAAGGATGGTGAATTTGTGGAATTCATTGCTACAGACGGCTGTGGAGGCCAAGTTATTGAGCCGAAGTCATTTAAAGCAGAGTTTATCAGGGCATCTTCAGGGCATCAAAGGTTACAGGACAAAGGCAGGGGAATGGGGTTAACAATAATAAATCAGCCAGGATGGAATGGCAGAGCAGACTCGATGGGCCAAATGTTAGTTATGTCTTATGATCTCATTATCTTATACAGAAGTACTTTAGATATAAGAAATGTTAGCATGTTACTTTGGTAAACATGGACAAAAGAAAATAGAATTTACTTTTTATTTATTTACATACAATTATTTGTTAAATCTGTTTTAAAAGATAAAAGCAGATATGATAGAAGTCTTTAAAAGGTTCGCAGACCCACACATGAATATGCAGAGAATGGAGTAATACGGCCCATCTTCAGGTAGATGGGATTAGTTTAATTAAAGATTTGTTTTATTTGTCACATACACCAAAACATTCCATGCCCACAACTCAATAACCCTAAGTGTATGGCTTTGGAATGTGGGAAGAAGCCCATGGAGTCACAGGGAGAACATACAGGTTCCTTACAGACTGAATCCCGACCATTATTTGTCTTTAATAGATTAGGTAGTTCAGCACATCATGATGACCCAAGTGCCCGTTCCTGTAAGGTAATGTTCTATACTCCATAAGTTCATAAGTATCAGCTGATATCAAACCTAGTTAAAAGTCAATAATACATGTATAGTGAACAGGCATTAGGTCATTTTTAGAAAAGAATTGATGAAGAAGTAATTTCTTCAAAAATATTTAAAACTCGCTGATAGGTTAATAATTAATTAATTAAAATAGTGAAAAGTTGACAAAAATTGATTATAATTATACATAACAAATGTGAAGTGCCGGTGCCTCCTTTAGATGTTCAGGTTCAAGTACACATGACTACCATCAAACGAAACAATATTCCTTCAGACCAAAGTGCACAACACTGTTCGTATAACTCACACAGAACTCATAAAGTAATGTTACCTGCTTTTTCACCATATCCTTTAATGCCCTGACCAATCAGAAAACTATCAACTTCCGCCTTAAATTTACCCACGGACTTGGCCTCCAATGCAGTCTGTGGCAGACCATTCCACAGATTCACTACTCTCTGGCTAAAAAAATTCCTCTTTACCTCTGTTATAAAGGGTCGCCCCTCAATTTTGAGGCTGTGCCCTCTAGTTCTGGATACCCCACCAGAGGAAACATCCTCTTCACACCTATACTATGTAGTCCTTTCAACATTTGGTAGGTTTCAATGAGATCGCCCTGCATTCTTCTAAATTCCAGTGAGTACAGGTCTAAAGCTGCCAAACGCTCCTCGTACGTCAACTACTTCATTCCCGAAATCATCCTCGTGAACCTCCTCAGGACTCTCTCCAATGACAACACATCCTTTCTGAGATATGGGGCCCAAAACTATTGACAATATTCCAACTGCGGCCTGATTAGTGTCTTATAAAGCCTCAGCATTATCTCCTTGCTTTTATGTTCTATTCCCATTGAAATAAATGACAACATTGTATTTGTCTTCTTTACCACGGACTCAACCTGTAAATTAACCTTCTGGGTGTCTTGCACGAGGGCTTCAAAGTCCCTCTGCATGTCTGATGTTTGAATCTTCTCCCCATTTAGGTAACAGTCCGTACTACTGTTCCTTTTACCAAAATGAATTATTGTACATTTCCCAACACTGCATTCTATCTGCCATTTTTTTTGTCCATTCTTCCAATTTGTCTAAGTCCTGCTGCAATCACATTGCTTCCTCAGCACTACCTGCCCCTTCACCTATCTTCATATCATCCACAAACGTCAACAAACAAAGCTATCAATTCCACTATCCAAATCATTGACAAACAATGTGAAAAGTAGCTGTCCCGATACTAACCCCCGAGGAACTCCACTAGTCACTGGCAGCCAACCAGAAAAGGCCCCCTTTATTCCCACTCACAGCCTCCTGCCTGTCAGCCATTCCTCTATTCATACTAGTACCTTTCCTGTAACGCCATAGGATTTTATCTTGCTGAGCAGCCTCATGTGTGGCAGCCTATCAAATGCCTTCTGAAATGTGTAAATGACATCCACCGACACTTTGTCCACGCTGCTTCTTAATTCCTTGAAGAACTCTAACAGATTTGAAAAGCAAGATTTCCCGTAACAGAAACCATGCTAACTTTGACTTATTTTATCATTAGTCTCCAAGTACCTCAAAACCTCATCCTTAGTAATAGACTCCAACACATTCCCAACCACTGAGGTTAGGCTAACTGGTCTATAATTTCCTTTCTTTTGCCTTTCTCCCTTCTTAAAGGGTGGAGTGACATTTGCAATCTTCCAGTCCTCCAGGACCATGTCAGAATGAAGTGATTATTGAAAGATCATGACTAATGCATCCATTATCTCCTCAGCAACCTCTCTCAAAACTCTGGGATGTAGTCCATCTGGTCCAGGTGACTTATCTACCTTAAGACCTTTGAGTTTGCCTAGCACTGTTTCCTTTATAACAGTAATGACACTCACTCCTGCTCCCTGACACTCATGGACCTGTGGGACACTGCCAGTATCTTCCACAGTGAAGAATGATGCAAAGCACTTATTAAGTTCATCTGCCATTTCTTTGGCACCCATTACTACCTCACCTGCATCACTTTCCAGTGATTCAGTATCAACTCTCACCTCACTTTTACTCTTTATAGAACTGAAAAAAAACTTTTAGTATTATGCTTTATATTATTGGCTAGGTTGTTCTCATATTTCACCTTTTCCCTTCTTATGGCTTTTTTAGTTCCCTTTCATTAGGTTTCAAAAGCTTCCCAATCATACAACTTCTCACTCACTTTGCTACCTTATATGCCCTTTCCTTGGCCTTTATGCAGTCCTCAACTTCCCTTGTCAGCCACGGTTGACTACTCCTGCCATTTGAGAACAACTTCTTCTGTGGGACATATCTATCCTACGCCTTGTGAGCTATTCCTAGAAACTTCAGCCATCTCTGCTCTGGCGTCATCTCTGCCAATATCTTCCTCCAATCTACCTGGGCAAATTCCTCTCTCGTGCCTCTGTAATTCACTTTATTCCATTGTGATACTGATACATGTGACTTATGCTTCTCCCACTCAAATTGCAGTATGAATTCAATCATATTATGATCACTGCCTCCTAAGGGTTCCTTTACATTAAGCTCCCTAATAATACACAACACCCAATCTAAGATGGCCTTTTCCCAAGTAGGCTCAAACAAAAGCTGCTCTAAAAAGCGAATTTTGTATTCATTGAACAAAAACCCCCTCTTGCAATTTGACACCAACCTGATTTTCTCTATCCCCTTGCATACTGAAGTCCCCCATTACAATTGTGTCAATACCCTTATTACATGCCTTTTCCAACTCCCTTTGCAATCTCAACCCCACATCTTGGCTACTATTTGGAGGTCAATTATGATCAAAGCAATTATGATTCCCATAACGGTTTTTGCACCCTTGCAGTTTCTTCACTCCACCCACAAAGATTCAACATTCTCTGACTCTATGTTACCTCTTTCTAAAGATGTAGTTCCATCTCTTACCAACAGAGCCACACCACCACCTATGCCTTCCTGCCCGTCCTTTCGATACAAAGTATATCCTTTGATATTAAGCTCCCAACCATGGCCTTCTTTCAGCCATCACTCAGCGATGCCCACAACGTCATACTCACCAATTCGTAATTGTGCCATGAGTTTATATCCCTTATTCTGAATGCTACGTGCATTGAAATACCGCACCTTCAGTCCTGAATTCTTTGCCCTTTTGAATTTTGCCTCTGTGATACAATTTAACTCTTTGCTCTGTCTACATTTGTACCTAATTATTACCTTGTCCTTCCTTACATTTATGTTACATCCATCATCTGCTTGTAAATCTGCAGGCTCATCTTTAGCTCTATCCCACTGGTTCCCATCCCTGTGCTATATTAGTTTAAATCAATACCAACAGCTCTAGTAAATCTGTCCTCAAGAATATCGGTTCCCCTCGGATTCAAGTTTAAACTGTCCTTTTTGTACAGGTCCCCTTCCCCAGACGAGGTCCCAGTGATTCAGAAATCTGAATCCCTGCCCCCTGCTCCAACTCTTCAGCCATGCATTTATCTGCCATCTCATTCTAATCCTGTCCTCACTGCTGTGTGGCACAGGCAGCAATCCTGAGATTACCAGAACTACTGAATTGACTTTACGTTATGTCTCCATCTAAATGTGCAATGTGCAATCATAGTAATTTATAATAATTTATAATAAATAGAACAGTCAATGTAACAAAGAAATACACTCAAATCAGCAACAGTTAATCAGTCTGATGGCCTGGTGGAAGAAGCTCTCCTGGAGCCTGTTGATCCTGGCTTTTATGCTGCAGTACCATTTCCCAGATGGTAGGAGCTGGAATAGACCATGGTTGGGGTGACTCGGGTCCCCAGTGATCCTTCAGGCCCTCTTTTCACATCTGTCTTTGTAAATATCCTGAATCATGGGAACTAGGGGACACAGTCTCAAGATTTGGGGGAGTAGTTTTAGGGCGGAGATGAGGAGGAACTACATTTCCCAAAGAGTGGTGAATCTGTGGAATTCTCTGCCCAATGAAGCAGTGGAGGCTACCTCAGTAAATATATTTAAGACAAGGTTGGATAGATTTTTGCATAGTTGGGGAATTAAGGGTTTTGGGAAAAGGCAGGTAGGTGGAGATGAGTCCACGGCGATCAGCCATGACCTTATTGAATGGCAGAGCAGGCTCGATGGGCCAGATGGCCTACTCCTGCTCTATTTCTTATATTCTTATTACTAGGTAGTGGCTCCATATGTCACCACTACAGGGTGGGACGACCCTGCCTTACACGAGTCCCGGGGTCAGCTGGCTCCGGCTGACAGTACCCGGTATGGGCCCCTATCCAGGGTTACGGATTCCACTGCCTTGTGGGTATCTTCGGGAAAAGAGAAGGCTAAGGAGTAAACCCTACACAGATCCCGAGTGGAGCCCCCAAGGCGGTTGGATGACGTATCATGTCACCTCCCGGCAACTCCTGCAGCCAAGCTGATGCCAAATGTACTGCTTCGCATTGCTTTGGACCGCATCCGCGAGGCCGAGAGGGGGATCTCGATGTCTGGGCAGCCCAGGATCTCCATATTCATTGCCCAGGTCTGCACCCCGGAACGGGCGCATCCATTGTCTACTTAGACAGACGGAGCCATTATTACTACTACCCTTGAGATCCTGCTTCTCAGCTTCCTTCCTAACTGCCTGTAATCTGTTTTCAGGACCTCCTCCCTTTTTCTACTTGCCATTGGTACCAATATGTACCATGACTTCCAGCTGCTCACCCTCCCTTTTCAAGATATTGTGGACGCATTCAGAAACATCGAGGACCCTGGCACCTGGGAGGCAAACTACCACCCGTGTTGTGTTCACAGAATTGCCTATCTATTCCCCTGACTCTAGTCCCCTATTACTGCTGCCATCCTCTTCGGTTCCCTACCCTTCTGAGCCACAGGGCCTGACTTAGTGCCAAAGGCACAGCTGCTGTAGCCTCCCCCAGGTAGGTCACTACCCCACAACAGTGCTGAAAATGGAGTACTTATTATTGAGAGGGATGGCCACAGGGGTGCTCACCACTACCTAACATTCTCCCTTCCCTCTCCTGACAGTCACACACTTATCTGTCTACTGTGGCCCCATTGTGGCTCCCTGCCTGTAACTCTATCAACCACCTCCTCACTTTCCCTAACAAGCTGAAGGCCATCGAGCTGCAGCTCCAGTTCCCTAACTAACACGGTCTCCAAGGAGCTGCATCTCGATGCACCTTTGCAGATGTGGCCATCGGGGAAGCTGATGTCTCCTGGAAATCCCACATCTGACACCCAGAAGAGAACACTGGCCCTGCAGACATACCCTCTATTCTCTCAAGAGTTAATTCAGGAAAAAAAGTTAAATAAGAAATAAGGAATGAACTTACCTACTTCCCTTGCCTCCGCCTGTTCTCGCCAAAGCCTTATTGAGTCAAAACCTTACTATTCTGACTCAGACTACTCCCAATATGACTGCTTCGCTAGGTGGTACCCCTCTTATAAAGACTGGGTTTTCAAAGCTCTTTGTCGGTCCTGTGCAGGAATGCTTCTGTTGTGTCTGCGCAGTACTCCATTCAATAACTCCCATCGAAAGCCTACTTGCTTTTTAAATCTCTTCGCCGTACCTGCGCAGGAACACTTCTGTTGTATCTGCACAGTACTCCAATCAACGACTCTCATCAAAAAACTTCCTGCTTTTTTTATGCCAGGGACCAATATTATTAAGCTAGTGGTCATGGACACCAGGTTAAGAACCCTTGCCCTAAACTAACCTCTGGAACATTTCTGACACCTCCCTCCCCTTTCTCAATCTCTCTGTCTTTATTGCTGAAGACAGCTTATGTCTTTTATAAACCCACTGACTCTCACACCTACCTGGACTATACCTCCTCTCATTCTGCTACTTGTAAAAATGCCATCCTCTTCTCTCAATTCGTCTGTTTCTGGCGCATCTGCTCTCAGGATAAGGCTTTTCATTCCAGAACTAAGGAGATGTCCTCCTTCTTCAAAGAAAGGTGCTTCCCTTCCTCCACCATCAACGCTGCCCTCAAATGCATCCCTTCCATTTCGCGCATGTTTTCCTTCACCCCATCAGCGATAGGGCTCCGCTTGTCCTCACCTACCACCCCATCAGCCTCTGCGTGCGGCACAGAATTCTCTGTAATTTCTGCCACCTTCAATGGGATCCCACCACCAAGCACATCTTTCTCTCTGAGCCCAATTTCTGCTTTCCTCAGGGATCGCTCCCTACACGACTCCCTTGTCCATTTGTCCTTCTCCACTGATCTCCCTCCTGGCACTTATCCTTGCAAGCAGAACAAGTGCTACACCTGTCCCTACACCTCCTCTCTCACTACCATTCAGTGCCTAAAACAGTCCTTCCAGGTGCGATGTCACTTCAACTGTGAGTCTGTTAGGGGTCATCTACTGTATCCAGCACTCCAGTGTGGCCTCCTGTATATTACGGAGTGATGGTGTAGATTGGGATACCGCTTCACCGAAAACCTACACTCCATCCGCCAAAAAAAGCGGGATCTCCCAGTCACCATCCATTTTATTCCACTTCCCATTCCAACATGTCAGTCCATGGCCTCCTCTACTGCTGTGATGAGAGCACACTCAGATTGGAGGAGGTACAGCTTATATTCCATCTGGGTAGCGACCAATCTGATGGCATTAACATCGAATTCTTGTACTTCCAGTAATAGCCTACCCCCCCCCCAACCATTCCCCATTCCCATTTTCTTCTGTCACTTTTTCTCCTTATCTGACCATCACCTCCCTCTAGTGCTCCTTCCCCTTCCCTTTCTTCCATGGCCTTCTGTCCTCTCCTATCAGATTCCCCTTCTCCAGCCCTGTATCTCTTTCCCAGCTCTTTACTTCACCCTTCCCCCCCTTCCTGGTTTCACCTATCACCTTCTATCTTGTGTTTCTTCCTCCCCTCCCCCCACCTACTTACTCTGACTTCTCATCTTTTTTCTCCAGTTCTGATGAAGGGTCGTGGCCCAAAACATCGATTATTTACTTTTTTCCACGGATGCTGCCTGGCCTGCTGAGTTCCTCCAGCATCTTGTGTGTGTTGCTCTGGAACTCAGCCATGTTGTTCATGTTTAGAGCCCGAATTTTACAAAGAAAAATAAACTTATTAAGTTGTCCAGGTCAAAACAAGTTATCAGTAAATTTAAGGAGCACTTAATATCACCTTTGGCAATATATTCCATATTTTTGTTGAGTGAGCAGCACCTTAGTCTGGTGGTTAGCAAGTTGGAGAGGTTGAGAACAGCCTCGGGCTGGGCAGTGAGGTCTAGGTCCAGAGCGTACCACTGGGCAGTGAGGTCTAGACTCGGAGCATATTGCTGGGCGAGGACCAATTCCTAATGCAAGGCATGATCTGGAGGTGTCGGGACCGGAGGTGAGGGTCAGGCTGACTTCGCTCGCTCTTCTGCAATATTCATTCCTCTCTTCACGGCACTGAGGCTATGAGATTCCTCCGACTGCTGTGCTTTGTGTCTGTGAGCTTCGCAACAATTTGCCCCACCAATCTGATGAACAGAGACCGAGTCTTTGGGCCTACTCGGCTGCTCCAGGGATTCAGGACCATGGACTCAATTTGTTTTGGAATGCTGATGCTCGCTTCTATTGTTTGCATGATTTGTGCTTTTTGTCTCTCTTTCTCTGTGAATTGCATGTTTATCTTTTGTTTTTAATTGGGTTCTTTCAGATTTCTTGTTTTGTGGCTGCCTGGAAGCAGACAAATCTCAAGGCTGTGTAACTTATACATACTTTGATAATAAATGTTCTTTGAATCTTTGAATAACACTTTACAGTTCAATTCCTGCTGCTGTCTATAAGGAATTTGTATGTTTACCCCGTGACCATGTGGGTTTCCCACGGATACTCTGCATTCCTCCCACATTACAAAAACATATGAGTGAGGATTAGCAAGGCGTGGACATACTGTGTTAGCTCCAGAAGCATAGTGACACTTGCCAGCTACGCCAAGCGCAGATACAGACTGTGCTGGTCGACACATTTCACTGTATGCTGCGATGTACATGTGACAAATAAACTAGTCTTTCATCCTTTTTGTCTTTTAAGTAGATTAAACGACTATAGTGCGTTTGTTCAGTTTTCCGTGGACTCCTTTAAATCTTATCATTGGACGCGTGTTATAACTGCTTACCTTGTTGAATGGTTAGATCTACAGCACCCTTTCAACGTCACAACAGCCTGTTATTCATAACATTTGGAGTGCCATCTGAAGTTGGCTTCCTTGATGATAGTGAGTGTTGAAGAAAGTCTTGGCTCCATCACTGTTCTGAAGGGGGATGTTCAGGAAACCTACTCTCGAAATCCCGAAAAGTCTCTGCAAGTCAGGCTGCTGATAGACTACCTTCACTCAGAACTGCAGGCAGCTAAAATGAACAACTTTGATCTGATCCAATATTTTTGTGACCGCCCTGCGCAATCTATCACAATCTGCTTCACTGCATCAATGCGGTCATTAATGAATGGAAAAATTACCAATACGAGGCCAATATTGATATTTCATTTTAAATCCTTTAAGAGTTGAGGTACAGGCTTGGATCAATTTAGACGAAAATCGCTGAGAGCGTAGCTTTATCATTCACTAACAGAAGCATTTTTGGCTAAAAAAAAAATAATTGTGGCAGGGAAGTTAAAATTCCTGCCTTTTTTTTCCAGATCTTTCCTATTGAAGCTAATACTATTAATATCATTAGCAGGGTTGAGCTTAGTGCTAATGTATGAATTCCCTTTGTTACAAACCTTTTACACAATAAAGCTCCTTTAAGAAAAATATCTAACACAGCAAGCCCAAACTTGTTGAATCCAGCCAACTTGAATTTGATGCAGACCATTATTTTCATATTTTTACAAAATGTTTTTGAACAGCAGTTTCATTTTTTTCCTGGAAGAATATAGGGCAGTTAAGTGGTAAGAGTTTTTGTTTACCAACCCTGACATTACATTAACACATTTTGTCAAATGGACTCAGAAATACACTCGTCCGTGCACAAATTATCATTGATATGGCTGTGTCACCATTACTAAAATTAGTAAATCATATGGAAATCTAAACAATTAACGTTATACGCAAACACGAGGAAATCTGCAGATGCTGGAATTTCAAGTAACACACATAAAAATTGCTGGTGAACGCAGCAGGCCAGGCAGCATCTATAGGAAGAGGTGCAGTCAACGTTTCGGGCCAAGACCCTTCGTCAGGACTAACTGAAAGAAGAGCTAGTAAGAGATTTGAAAGTGGAAGGGGAAGGGGGAGATCCAAAATGACAGGAGAAGACAGGAGGGGGAGGGATGGAGCTAAGAGCTGGAAAGTTGATTGGCAAAAGGGATATGAGAGGATAATAGGATGGGAGGCCTAGGGAGAAAGAAAGGGGGAGGGGGGAAGCCCAGAGGATAGGCAAGGAGTATAGTGAGAGGGACAGAGGGAGAAAAAGGAGAGAGAGAAAAAAAATTAATAATAATTAAAAATAATTAAATAACGGATGGAGTATGAAGGGGAGGTGGGGCATTAACGGAAGTTAGTGAAGTCAATGTTCATGCCATCAGGTTGGAGGCTACCCAGACGGAATATATGGCGTTGTTCCTCCAACCTGAGTACAGCTTCATCTTTACAGTAGAGGAGGCCGTGGATAGACATGTCAGAATGGGAATGGGATGTGGAATTAAAATGTGTGGCCACTGGGAGATCCCGCTTTCTCTGGCGGACAGAGCGTAGATGTTCAGCAAAGCTGTCTCCCAGTCTGCGTCGGGTCTTGCCAATATATAGAAGGCCACATTGGGAGCATGGACGCAGTATATCACCCCAGCTGACTCACAGGTGAAGTCTCACCTCACCTGGAAGGACTGTCTGGGGCCCTGAATGGTGGTCAGGGAGGAAGTGTAAGGGCATGTGTAGCACTTGTTTCGCTTACAAGGATAAGTGCCGGGAGGGAGATCGGTGGGAAGGGATGGGGGAGACGAATGGACAAGGGAGTCGCGTTGGGAAAGCAGAGGGGGGGAGGGAAAGATGTGCTTAGTGGTGAGATCCCGTTGGAGGTGGCAGAAGTTACGGAGAATTATATGTTGGACCCAGAGGCTGGTGGGGTGGTAGGTGAGGACAAGGGGAACCCTATTCCTAGTGGGGTGGTGGGAGGATGGGGTGAGAGCAGATGTACGTGAAATGGGAGAGATGCGTTTGAGAGCAGAGTTGACGGTGGGGGAAGGGAAGCCCCTTTCTTTAAAAAAGGAGGACATCTCCTTCGGCCTGGAATGAAAAGCCTCATCCTGAGAGCAGATGCGGCGGAGACGGAGGAATTGCGAGAAGGGGATGGCATTTTTGCAAAAGATAGGGTTAGAAGAGGAATAGTCCAGGAAGCTGTAAGAGTCATAGGCTTATAGTAGACATCAGTAGATAAGCTGTCTCCAGAGACAGAGACAGAAATATCAAGAAAGGGAAGGGAGGAGTCAGAAATGAACCAGGTAAACTGAGGGTAGGGTGTAAATTGGAGGCAAAGTTAATGAAGTCAACGAGCTCAGCATGCGTGCAGGAAGCAGCGCCAATGCAGTCGTCGATGTAGTGAAGGAAATGTGGGGGACAGATACCAGCATAGGTTTGGAACATGGATTGTTCCACAAAGCCAACAAAAAGGCAGGCATAGCTGGGACCCGTACGGGTGCCCGTGGCTACACCTTTAGTTTGGAGGAAGTGGGAGGAGCCAAAGGAGAAATTATTAAGAGTAAGGACTAATTCCGCTGGACGGAGCAGAGTGGTGGTAGAGGGGAACTGGTTCGGTCTTGAATCCAAAAAGTAGCGGAGAGCTTTGAGATCTTGCTGGTGGGGGATGGAAGTATATAGGGACTGGACATCCATGGTGATAATAAAGCGGTGGGGGCAGGGAACTTAAAATCATCGAAAAAATTCAGAGCATGAGAGGTGTCACGAACATAGGTAGGAAGGGATTGAACAAGGGGGGATAAAACAGTGTCGAGGTATTCAGAAATGAATTCAGTGGGGCAGGAGCAAGCTGAGACAATGGGTCTACCTGGACAGGCAGGTTTGTGGATCTTGGGTAGGAGGTAGAAACGGGAAGCGCAGGGTGTGGGAACTATAAAGTCGGTAGCAGTGGATGGGAGATCCTCTGTTTATATTTATTTATTATTAATCTTTTTTCTCTCTCTCCTTTTTCTCCCTCTGTCCCTCTCACTGTACTCCTTGCCCATCCTCTGGGCTTCCCCTCTCCCCCTTTCTTTCTCCCTAGGCCTCCTGTCTCATGATCCTCTCATATCCCTTTTGCCAATCGACTTTCCAGCTCTTAGCTTCATCCCTCCCCCTCCTGTCTTCTCCTATCATTTCGGATCTCCCACTCCCCCTCCCCCTTTCAAATCTCTTACTATCTCTTCTTTCAGTTAGTCCTGACGAAGGGTCTCGGCCCGAAACATCAACTGTACTTCCTCCAATTAACGTTATATATCATTGGACTCTGTGAATTCCAATTTAATGTAACACCTACACAAAATAGATATTTTCAGAAGTAAGCTTAATAAAAAAAATTCCTAAAGTCTTACAGTGAATACTAGTGTAGTATTTCAGGAACTAATTTTTTTCTAGTGAATACAGTTATTATATTTTGGTCTTTTACTTTAGGAAATCATTATATTCTCAAAATACACTTCTAAAGGTGTTATAAAGGGCGGATGAGCTCCTCGTGAGCCAACGGCCATCTTCCATGGAAGAGATTAAAGCCTCACCACGTATCTACGAATCGTATGGTATGCACCTAGTTAGAAGAGACATGATGAACTTGGGCGCTGCACCGTGTGCTCGAAGAAGCGGCCGCAGCTGGAGGCCAACATAGCCTCAGGCTCGAGTTCGGCAGTGCCAAGGCGGCCAGCGAGAACAAACTGGAGGAGAGGCTGTACTCGGTGTTGTCGCAAGGTCTAAGAAGATGGAGCTGCAGAGCCGCCAACCCCGGATTCGGGACGGCACCCACTGACTGACTGACTGATATTCTCAAATAGAGGCACCATCATTCACTAATAATATTTGATCAGGTTTATTTATTGATCTCTGGCTAATTTACAGGGGGATTTAACAGAACACCTTTAGAAGTGTATTTTGACCAATAATTCAATTGAATGTCCTTGTGTGATCCTCCTCAAATCACTTGAGGGTGGAACCATAGACATGCACTTGGATGTGCCTTAAATTACCACCCGACAAGCAGGAACTGCATAAAGGATTAGGGGCAAGATGCACAATAATTATAGGGTACCATGTAATCATTTAACAATTGTACCAAGATCTAGCAGGGAATGTCAGATAGGAGTAAGCTCAGCCACATACACAATGGTGAATCCTCCACAATAAACATTACTGTGACACCACTGGCAAGAATCAAGCTGATTCACTGCACTACTACAGGACACTCAGGACACTCAGAAATCTTTTCCAAAACTTCCCTAATATTCTAGTACACTAATATGCCCAGGAGAAGGAAATCTACCATTCTTACCTCAACGTGATACAGACTTAGCAATTAGACTTAGCCATCTTAAATGGCCACCTTTCCAGAAGACTGTAAGAGCTGCAGAGAGGAAATTATTTCACTTTACTTTTGTAAAGTGAAATAATAATTTCTTAGCAGTGAAACTGGTGCCAGTATATTTGTAAAAATATTTTCTTAGGCTGAAGACCAAGGATAAACTTTTTCATCATATACACTTAATTGTATTAAGAATTAGCTGTGGTGTGTAGCAAGATATGCAACAAGGAAAAACATAAGACCATAAGAGATAGGAGCAGAATTGGGCCATTTGGCCCATCGAGTCTGTTCCGCCATTCAATCATGGCTGATCCTTTTCTTTTCCCTCCTTAGCCCCACTTCCCGGTCTCCTCCCTGTAACCTTTGATACCGCATCCAATCAAAAACCTATCAAACACTGCCTTAAGTACATGCAACAACCTGGCCTCCACAGCCACCTGCCGTAATAATTTCCACAAATTCACTACCCTCTGGTGAAAGAAATTTCTCTGCATCTGTCTTAAATGGATGCCCCTCTGAGGCTGTTCCCATCATGGGAAACATCCTTTCCACATCTACTCTATTTAGGCCTTTCAATATTTGAAAAGTTTCAATGAGACACCCCCATGCTTCTAAATTCCAGTGAATACAGACCTAGAGCCATTAAACATACCTCGTATGATAATCCTTTCATCCCCAGAATCATTCTTGTGGACCCCCTCCAATCCCAGCACATCCTTTCTAAGATGAGGGGCCCAAAACTGTTCACAATACTCAAGGTTAGGCTTCACCAGTGCCTTATAAAGCCTCAGCATCACATCCCTGCTCTTGTATTCAAGAACTCTTGAAATGAATGCTAGCACAAGTACTCCCAAGTCCCTTTGCACCTCAGATTTTTGGATTTTCTCCCCATTTAGAAAATAGACTGCATATTTATCTCTTCTACCAAAGTGCATGACCATGCATTTTGTAACATTGTATTTCATTTGCCACTCTCTTGCCCATTGTCCTAATCTGTCTAAGTCCTTCTGCAGCCTACCTGTTTCTTCAACACTACCTGACCCTCCACCAATCTTCGTATCATCTGCAAACTTGGTAACAAATCTATCTATTCCATCATCTAAATCATTGATATACAGCATAAAAAGAAGAGGTCCCAACACCGATCCCTGCGGAACACCACTAATCACTGGCAGCCAACCAGAAAAGGATCCTTTTATTCCCACTCACTGCCTCCTACCAATCAACCTCTTGTGTGACACCTTGTAAAAGGCCTTCTGAAAGTCCAAATATACAACATCCACTACATCCCCTTTATCTATCCTACTTGTAATCTCCTCAAAGAATTCCAACAGGTTCATCAGGCAAGATTTTCCCTGAAGGAAACCATGCTGACTTTGTACTATCCGGTTCTATGTCACCAAGTACTCCATAACTCCATCCATAACAACTGATTCCAACATCTTCCCAAACACTGAGGACGGGCTAACTGGTCTATAATTTCCTTTCTGCTGCCTTCCTCCTTTCTTAAGAGTAGAGTAACATTTGCAGTTTTCCAGTCCTCTGGCACCATGCTTTTTATTTTCAATGATTTTTGAAATATCTTTTCTAATGTTCTACAATCTCTACCGTTACCTCTTTCAGATCCCTTGGGTGCAGTTTGTTTGGTCCAGGTGACTTATGTACTCTTAGTTCTTCAGCTTTTTGAGCACCTTTTCCCTTGTAATAGTAACTGCACTTATTTCTCTTCCCTCGTACCCTCAACATCTGGAACACTGCTGGTGTCTTCCAGAGCGAAGACTGATGCATAAACTCATTTAGTTCAGCTGCCATCTTCATGTCCTATGTTATCATTTCTCCTGCCTCATTTTTAGCTGTCCTATATCCACTCTCATCTCTCTTTTATATTTTACATACTTGAAAAAGCGTTTATTACCTTGGTACTGTTTGCTAGCTTGCTTTCATATTTCATCTTTTCCCTCCTAATGATTCTTCTAGTTGCTCTCTGTCTGTTTTTAAAAGCTACCCAATCCTGTCTTCCCACTAATTTTTGTTTTGCTGAATGCCCTCTCTTTTGCTTTTACATTAGCTTTGACTTCATTTGTCAGGGACGGTTGTACTATTTTGCTATTTGGCTATTTCTTTGTTTTTGGAATACATCTGTCCTGCACCTTCCTCATTTTTTTTCCAGAAACTCACACCATTTTGTGCTCTGCTTTCATCCCTGCCAGCATCTCGTTCCAATTTACTTTGGCCAACTCCTCTCTCATACCACTGTAATTTCCTTTACGCCACTGAAATACTACTACATCAAACTTTACTTTCTCCCTATCAAATTTCAAGTTGAACTCAATCATATCGTGATCACTGCTTCCTGAGGGTTATTTTACCTTAAGTTCCTTAATCACTTCCAGTTCATACATAATACCCAATCCAGTATAGCTGATCCCCTAGGAGATTCAACAACAGACTGCTCTAAAAAGCCATCTCATAGGCATTCAACAAACTCACTCTCTTGAGATCCATTACCAACCTTATTTTCCCAATTGACCTGTATGTTGAAATCTCCCATGACTATCATAACATAGCCCTTTTGATATGCCTTTTCTCTTTCCCATTTTAATCTGTGGTCCACATTCTAGCTACTGTTTGGAGACTTGTATATAACTACCATAAGGGTCCTTTTACCCTTGCATTTTCTTAACTCAACCCATAAAGATCCAACATCTTCCAATCCCATGTCACATCTTTCTACTGATTTGATGACATTCTTTACTAACACAGCCACACCATACCCCCTACCTACCTTCCTATCACTCTGATACAACATGTAACCCTGGACATTCAGCTCCCAACTACAATGACACTTCAGCCACGATTCAGTGATGGCCACAATATCTATAATAGAGCGACAAGATCATCCACCTTATTTCTTACACTCTGTGCATTGAGATATAATATTTTGAGTACTGTATTTTCTACCCTTTTTGATTTTGCATCCTGAATGAACTGATACACACCCTGCTGGCTACAATTTTGGCCTATCATCTGCCTGCCCTTCCTGAATTGTATGCTATCTTTGCTTTTTTACCATCCGTTCTACCCTTAGTCCCATCCCCTGCCAAGTTAGCTTAAACCCTCTTCAACAGCTCTAACAAACCTGCCTACGTGAATATTGGTCTCCCTCGGGTTCAGGAGCAACCCGTCAGTTTTGAACAGGTCATACCTTCCCCAGAATAGATCCCAATAATCCAAGAACCTGAATCCCTGTCCCCTGCACCAGCTTCTCAACCATGCATTAATCTACCAAATCATCCTGTTTCTACCCTCAATGGCGCGTGGCACAGGTAGCAATCTAGAAATGACTACCCGAGAGGTCCTGCTTCTCAGCTTTCTACCTAGCTCTCTAAATTCTCTCTTCAGGACCTCTTTGCTTTTCCTTCTTATGTCATTGGCACCAATACGTACCAAGACATCTGTCTGCTCTCCCTCCCTCTCCAAAATGCTGTGGGCGCGATCCGAGACATCTCTGACCTTAACATCCAATAATTATAAAGAATAAAGAATTATATAAAAAGACAGTTAGAGGTTAAAGTACAGGCATGGAATAAATATGGATATGGTATTGTATGAAATGCACTTTTTAAACAGCAAAGTGAACTGAATCCTACCAATGCATACACCCAAACTTCTCTCAAAATCCTGGAAATGCAACATGCTGATTGCTATACAGTGCATCTAGTTTATAAATTACAGGTTGCAACAGCATTCAATTGCCAACCCTCAATCCTCTGGAATCACCACTCTCTATGGAGAGTGTAGAATTGCCTAAAGTACTTACCTCATACAGATATTACAAATAGACTAGTCTTTGTAAGGTTACTGTCGAACGTGAACAAATAAGAGGGTGATATCACCTTTGATTACCAGGTCTAAAGGGAAACTATAATCCAATTTGATAGGAAAACTATACTTTAGCAATCACAAAATTAATGAAATTACTGAGAAAAGCTGTATATTCTGCGTGTATACTCAACAGATAATCTCTGCTCACAGTTCCCAAAATTGATTTGACTAGACATTTAAAGATTAAAAACAATCAGAAAATAAATTAAAATACGCAGTCAACATCATACCATGTACGTTGTTACTTATCTGGCAAAGGACACTAACCTCCATCGGAGACTGCTGCTGTCTGCAAGAAAGGAGAGAGGCATGGGTGAGCAGACTTCATTGTAATGACACTAAAATATATTTTGTTTGGAAACTAAATGTTGATGATTAAACAGCTTCCGAAACAAGCACACTGAAGTGGAAAGGGAAGACGGGCCCAAACTGAATGAGTCAAAATGCATTTTTTCCATCAGCTGTTACCATCTCCTTCATTAACTCATCCCAATGGCACTTTGTAACTAATTTATAAAAGGGTATGGGTGAGGCTGAATTTCTGACTGTAATACATAAACGTTTTACACTTTGATCTTGAATAACTGCCAAACTAAAGGAAAATATTTCCGACCATTTGAAATCCTGTATCCAAACTAGTGTTGGAGTCGGCCTGCTGCTTATTAGTCCAACAACCTAATAAGAATGTTTTATTTTCCATCAGTGACTCCATGAGAATTTCAGAGTGACTCGCAGAAAGCTGTACGGCATTGTGAGTCAGCCTGAGGACATGAAGTGCAAACTTAAATGCAAGTATTTTCACTAATATTTTAAAGATTAGAGAAGCATTATTTTCATAAGGGGATGATGGTAAAAAGAACCGTGCACCTAACATTAGCTCAGACAACTGAAAGCCACAAGCTCAGTGAGACCAGAGGATGAATTTCCTTAGTGCTTCCCTTCCCTCCAGACTTGGCACATTAACAAGGTTTCCACGCAATTTCCAAAGGTTATGCAGCACAGCAGTATAAACACCACTGAAATTAATTTCTCAAATCTGTTGTTTCAGTTTAAATGTTAACTATTTTCCTAATGCAATTTCTTAAAACATACATATTTCCTGTTTAAGATGGCACTGGTGAACGTCAGTGACTTCTGGCTGCTAGCCAATGAAACAAGAAAAACAACTAAATATGTTGTTAACAACAGGAATTCTGCAGATGCTGGAAATTTAAGCAACACACATCAAAGTTGCTGGTGAACGCAGCAGGCCAGGCAGCATCTCTAGGAAGAGATACAGTCGACGTTTCAAGACGAAGGGTCTCGGCCTGAAACGTCGACTGTACCTCTTCCTAGAGATGCTGCCTGGCATGCTAAATATGTTGTTAATCACCCTTTTTCTGGTAAATGAGCATCACAAACACTAGCTTGTAACTTTCCTTTGGACTTGAAGGAAATTCAATGTGGCAGAACTGACACAAGATAAGGTTGCGGGCCCATTGATGACCCAAGGTTTGATCAATATAAGCGCCGGGCCAAATTGGAAAGGTTGGGTCCAGGCCAAATTGAGGCAGTGGGGTCCAGGCCCCAGAACTTACCAAAGCGACTGAACCCAATGTTTGGACGACGACTTAGGTGCCAGGCCAGATTGAAAAGGTCAGGAAGTCGAGATTCAAGGCAAGGGTTGGGCCACTTCAGCTCGCTGCTCGGCTCTGCACTAAGCTAGGGATCTGCAGACAGACTCTCTTTGTGGACTTTAGTTCAAAATGCTATGTGTTTGCATGATTTGTTTTCTCTGAACATTGGGTGCTTGACAGTCTTTTTTTAAAAGGGTTCTTTTGCATTTCTTTGTTCATGGCTGCCTGTTAGGAGACAAATCTCAAGGTTGTATAATGTATACATACTTCAATAACAAATGTACTTTGGACTTTGAAGTACTCAGTAAATGATAAAGATTGCAGAGAAATTCTGCCATATCAAATGACTCACTTAGATTTGCAAAAAAACAAGTATTAACATTTTTCTATTTCTTACTGGGCAAATATAAACAAGAGATGGGCTAAAAGGGTCAGTGTGGACATAGACCAAATAATTGGTTTCTGTGTTGTACAAAACTGACTAGAACATTATTAAGTTGGGAGGATATGATGACAAAACAGAATTCGCGTCATTGAGCAAGCTTAAAAGGCTCCATAGAAAACATTTGTTTGTTATATCTTTAATCATTCTTCTTTAAAAAGTGTTTACAAAGTATTATTGAAGCGGGTCACTAATGATCCTACTGCATGGCTGACCAGGCACAAGGATTTGAATGGCTTACTCCTGATACTTATATTCTATTTTAGGTTTTGGAATTCTGTATGATCAACCATGTATGTTTCAAAACATTAAATGAAACTCCTATCAATTAGTGTTGAGTAACTTGAAGCAGGATATCTGGGTCAAATTCTAGCTAATTTGAAATTGATTTTAAAAATGGAAAATTTTTTTAAAGTTGCTGGTGAAAATTTAAATGGTTATATCTCTTTTAAAATATGGATAGCAATCATCTTGCAAAAGAATATGCAGTAACCTATGTTCAGTATGGCAATTAATGGGATGTCCAGTTAATTTATGTCATGGGACT
Source organism: Mobula birostris (assembly GCF_030028105.1). Classification (NCBI taxonomy): domain Eukaryota; kingdom Metazoa; phylum Chordata; class Chondrichthyes; order Myliobatiformes; family Myliobatidae; genus Mobula; species Mobula birostris. The sequence continues at coordinate 11,500,981 of NC_092374.1, read as the reverse complement.
TCACTGCTTTCTCTGGATCATTTGAAACTTGTAATTAATCAATTTTCTATTTCTATACATTGTTCGGTGTCGCCTTTAAACATTACCATCTGTGTAAGTTTTCTACATCCTTGCTGAAAATGGGACTTTAGAACACGACGAAGTGCAAAATTTGTTTCAACCCTGCAATAAACACAGACTCTGCAAAATGGGTGAATAATAGATGTTACATCAAATGGAAACAAACAATGTGGGAAATTAGCAAACCCAATACAGTAATAAAATGAATTCATTCTCAGATCATTACTAAAACCCAGAGCAAATGGGAATTTACACAACTATGTCATTGCAGCATAGCGGTTAGTGTGGTGCTATTGCAGCTCGGGATGCCAGAGTTTGGAGTTCAACTCCAGTGCCATCTGTAAGGAGTTTGTATGTTCTCCTCATAATCACATGGCTTTCCTCCAGGTGATCCAATTTCTTCACGCAATCCAATGACTTACTGGTTAGTAGGTTAATTGTCCTGTGATTAGGCTAGTGTTAAATAGATGGGTTGATGGACAGCACAGCTTGTTGAGCCAGAAGGGCCTGATCCGCGCAGGATCTCAAATTAAAGTAAAATTAATAATCAAATTTTGAAAGAAAAGCAGCTAAATAGTCAAGAGGTAATAAATACTAGATTGGGGGTGAAAGGTGAGAGAACCACATGAGAGAAATACTCCTAAAATGGCAGATGTATATTAAATTTTTGCTTGTTTCGCCTGGCAAAGCACCAAAGGTATAATCCGTTTACTCACCAAAGCACAGTGTCAGCAGATTTTAAATTATTCAATAAAGGCTTTCTGTTATGTCTTTGCTTTTAAAACATAATCTTTCCATTTATTAGAAAATATAAATAAAAATTTAGTACATGGATGGGAGGGGCATGGAGGCCGATGGTCAGGTGTGGGTCAATGGGACTAAGCAGAATAATAGCTTGGCACAGACTAGATGGATTGAAGGGCCTGTGTCTATGCTGTAGTGCTCTATGACTCTAAAGGGTGGTGAATGAACAAACACAAGGAATGTTCAGCAAATCTGGAAGTGTAAAGTTAGATTTTGAGGATCCGAAAGACACTAAAGTTGATTTATGGTAAGTGAGAAATTAGCCAGAACAGCAGTTTAGCACAATAATTAGTTTCAGCAGACAAGGGTTAGAAAAAGAAAACCTGTGCTCGTAACTGTTATGAATTAATCCCCAATGAAAACATGTGTGTATCATAGAATGTGTCTCAGCTATGTTGGCCCAAACCAACCCAATAATCTAGAAAACCACCTACAATCTTCACACATGAATCACAGGCCAAGAGGATGACGTGTCATGTAGAACAAGCACCAACAAGAAAATTACTCCTTCCAGAAAATGAGGAATGAAATTGGGAAGAAATTTGCTTTAGACTTCAAAACAGAACCAATTATAAATAGTTCACCTCTGCCATGATTTTTTTTATCTGAGCAGCTTTTTTGACAGTTCACCATTACATTAAGATTTTTCATCTCCAAGATACTAGCCTCGAAAGATGATAACATAATGAAGTGTGCACTGCAGAGATAGCTTGGCATTATAGCTTCCTTTACAGTTAAGGAGAAAGCTCTAAGTCTAGGGCAGCATGGACCTCAGTTTAAAAGAAGTATGTAGATAAATAAAGATCACTTGATACAAGTATTGAAAGAAACTATTCTTCATTATGCAGCTTGTGCTTAGTTAAAAACATAAAAACCAACACTAGCAACACCTCATATTCGGTCTGATGGCACGAAAGTTAATATCACTAACTTCTGGTTATTTTCCTCTTTCCTCTTCTTTCTTTTTTCATTCCCTATTCTGGCTCCCCCCCCCCCCCACCTCTTCTCTTCTCCTCAACTGCCCATCACCTCCATCTGGTACTCCACACTTCCCTTTCTCCAATGGTCCACTAACCTCTCCCATCAGATTCCTTCTTCAGCCCTTTACCTTTTCAACCTATCACCTCCTAGCTTCATACTTCATCCTCCCTCCCCCAACTTCCTACCTTCCCCATCACTTCGTCTCACCTATCACCTAACAACTTGTATTCCTCCCCATTCCTCCACCTTCTTATTCTGGCTTCCTCCCCCTCTCTTTCTAGTCCTGATGAAGGGTCTCAGCCCAAAGCATTGATGTTTATTCCTCTCCCTAGATACTGCCTCACCTGCTGAATTCCTCCAGCATTTTGTGTATGTTGCTCTCAATTCCATCATCTAGGGAATTCCTTCTGTTTAAAAATACTATCCATGTTTCATTTCCGTGTCAGCAGTATTACAATAATGATTGGACACACAATGAATTTCATTGGCATTGAAACATCATAGTATCACAGCACAGGTGGCAACTCATGCTAGCTCCAAAACAACAATCCTATTAGTCCCACTACCCCTAGAATTTCCACGTAACCTATTCTTTTTTATTTGCCCATAAACACCACCTTCCCGTGACCACCAATTCTCCTGCTACTCACCTACATTAAGGGGCTACATACAGTGGTTAAGTGACACCTGAGCTGTTCCTGAATGAGCAATCAAGAAGAATCTCACACTGTTAACTCCACAAAGAGTTGACCCCAAGGTCAGGATCGAACTAGGGTCCCTGATGACATGAGCAACAGTACTCTTCCTGCACCATTGTGTCTCCTAAATCCAGAGATCATAAATAGCATTCTAAAAATGCATATTTCTTTAACAGGCACACTCTAACTGTCTGTCTTTCCAACTGTCTTAACTTCTAATTCAAACATTATTATTTTAGTGAACCTACTCTACGTACTCATTCAGGCTTCAGCTTACTTCCTAAAATGTACTCCGACACTATGCTTTGGCACTCTGTTCTGAGAAAGATTGGCTTTATTTGTCACATGTACATTGAAACAAACAGTGAAATGTGTCACTTGTGTCAACGACCAACACAGTCTGAGGATGCTCTGGGGCAAGGCCAGAAGTGTCACCATGCTTCTGGCACCAACATAGCATGTACACAATTCACTAATCCTAACCGTATGTCTTTAGAATGTGGGAGGAAACCAAAGCACCATATGGTGATGGGGAAAACAAACAAACCTCTTACAGATAGTGGCAAGAATTGAACCACAATCTGTGATCACTGATGCATTAAAGCACTGCACTAACTGCTACGTTACCGTGTGTTTCTTCCTTTAGCTCGTGGAATCTAGGTAAGGGCCAAACTTCAATTTTCAACATGTTTTAGGGCATGTTTCTGCATGTGTTTCAGGTATAACACCTTTCAGAGTTGTTTTTCATGCACTAGACTAATTTTTATTCCCAAAGAGGTCAAAATGCTTCAAAACCTCAATCTGAAATACTACAGGTAGCATTATATAGCCCTTAATTTGAAATAATTAGTCAAGTAGAAGTATTGGTCTTAAAAGACCAACACTTTAGTTCTGAATGTGCAATTGTAACTCAAAATCCAATACAATCATAGATTACTCCAAATTGAGTACAGAGAGGATAGATTAAATTTTAAGAAATGAAGGTGCTGGCTCCAGTGTATTCAATAAACAATGTGTATCTGCAATAATCTTCCACATCAGCCTTAGTGCTATGGAATGGTAATAAACAGTAGGCAGATATTTCCCATAAAAGGGAGATGTAAATTAAATGTCGCCCCAGGTAAGTCCTCAGTACGGTTCCCTTTGCCAATCATAGCAGCTGTAGTAAAAAAAGTTTGTACTTGCCATGTCTCAACAAGAAACATGGTCAAGAAAAAAAAATACTTAAGTAGGGAATGTGCTTATTGCCAAATAATCAATAGTGCAAGGCTCCACACAAACCTTATTTATCAGCTAAAGTGAAAATATAGCAATGGAAATTAATCCCGCTGTTAGCAAACCAGACTCAACTCAGACACTAATGTCTAGACTGCTACATCTTGTTTCAGAACAGGAAGTTGCAATTAGTAACATTTATTAACAAAATTCGCAGGTAGTTGAATATGAAGAAAAATTAAACTTTCTGCCCACTTTTTTTTCCCTCCCCTGTAATTTACAGATAGTGAACAATACAAAATTAACCATTCCAGTAGCTTTGGCATAGTATGAGGCTACTGTTAACAAAATTTACTGCAAACAGCCACAGCTGAAAAACAAAAACTTTAATTATAAGAATATACAGAAATGTTTATGCTGTTGATCTACAAAAACTTAATTTTCGTACTAATAGAGGTTAAGTTTTTGTTCCTTAGATGATCATAAAAGAATAGCATTGCTACCCCCTGTTGTCTGGTTAAAATACTACAGATCTTCAAGAATAGTCGAAGCAAGTTTGATAAAAACACATAAATGAAATATTTCTCTTTAACAAAACAGACCATGTTTACATCAGGCAGGCAGTTTGCCTTCTAACAACCTAAAATAAATCTTGCTGTGTTTCACCTTATGGCAATACTTGTAAAGCTGATCAAGTTTAATCATAAACAAACACTTCCTACTTGTTTCAGAAACAACGTTAATTTTAAAACTGAAAATCTAATTCTTTGGTCATTTTCTTTCTCATTATTAACAATTAAGGTGCTGACAAGTATGTAAACATTCATTATTTTTGTTTACATTACAACTTAAGCTTTCAACTTCAACCAATAAGCAGATTACTTTAGAAGACAAAATATTTACAACAGACGATATATTTTATGCCCAGCCCAATTCGAGCGAAGTATTACAGCTTTTCTTACCTGACTGTCGGTGAAATTATGCTCCATATACTGCTAAGTTTTCAGAAAATGCCGTTAGCATAGATTCCAGGACACAGACTTTAGAAAAATACTATTTAATACTAATGTACGATCTAGCTAAAGTATTAAGTGGGAGAATATATCTGGTCACATCATCTTTCCACTGATTCCACCTTCCTGTGTTTGTTCTCGCTCTCTCCAAACTAAGTGCTATTTCTCCATCTGCCCACTGCCTCAGCATGTTAAATGCCTTCAGGCTGTTCAACAAAGTTGCATAAGCATACACGTTAAAAGGAAACCTTTTAACAAGAGAAAAATATCCTGTCACTCTGGAATTTTGACTGCAACAAAATCCTGGGGAAATAAAATTAAATGCGCTGTTTTTACAATATCCCATTAAAATTAATTTGGTGGATTATCAGTAAACTAAAGTGCTCTAGAATTAAATTGAAACAAATTACAAAATTAAACACATTAATTGTGTGGCATTCAGACAAATAATGCTGTATTTAGAAGTCCATAGGTGAGAAGCCATGTTAAACATGCATAAACACCCTTTGTAACAGAAGTCACAATTCATGAAGCAATATTTAATGAAATGCCTAATAGTGCAGATGTGAAAATCTGTTAAATGGTGCATTTCATTGTCTAAAACTTAATTTCTCTAAAGTGTAATAAGCTAATGTTTCAGTAATTTCACTGTAAGTACTTAAAAAGCAAAGAGAACCAGAAGTATCAAGAATAAATAAAAGAGAATGTGATTAAAAATCAAATAGATTCAATAGTTTGAATGTTATTAACAAGTGAATAGAAGAAGCATAATGAAATTAAAATGATAGGAGCTAAAATCAATAGCCCCTTAAAATTGAAACTGAAATACAATTATCTTGCGCCTGTTTAGTATAATGCAGGCAATATGCCAAACTCAGTCTGTCTCCTAATTACAATCATTATAGTTTTCAGCCAATGTTAATAACATTCTTCTTTAGCTTGATATTTCAGGAGGAGTAATTTCATGAGTGGCCAACTCCAATTAAAGATAGCCTCTGCGCTCTGTGCCTGTAGCAGGTGCTGGCAGGCATCTACAGCTGAAGCCAACCAGAAAAATTTAAGAATGCATAAAATGTTAGAGAATCAGACTCTGGTTTAGAAAAGCAACACTTGGTGGAGAGCACAAGAAGAAAAAAATGCATCCTCTATAAGACATACAAAATGCTGGAGGAACTCAGCAGGTCAGATTGCATCTCTGGAAAGGAAGGGGGTGATAAAGCCAAAACAAGAAGGTGAGGGAGGGAAAGGTGAGAGGTGAAGCCAGATGAGGGGAAGGTAGATGGGTGGGTGAGGAAGGATGAAGTGAGAAACTGGGAGGGGATTGGCAGAAAGGGTAAAGGGCTGAAGAAGGAATCTGATAGGACAGGCAAGAAAAAGAAACCGGATGGGCACCAGAGGGAGGTGATCTGACAGGCAGCCTTTAGAAAAAGGCCATGGTGAATGAGCAAGACTGTCAGAAAGCCTATATTCAATGTCATGTAACATTTAGACAGAGATTTGCAGCCCATCCTTTCTAGCGTGAAATCAGCAGGTAGCTCCAGTTACATACTTATGAATCAGAATCAAGATTATTAATATGTGAAAGTTGTTGTTTTATGGCAGGAATACAGTACAAAGATGAAAAAATTACTTTAAAGGAAGGATATTGTATCTTTAGAGGGGGTGCAGGGGAAATTTACCAGGATTTTGACTGGACTAAAGAGCATCTCTTATGAGGAATTGTTGAGAGAGCTAGGGCATTTCTCTTTGGAGTGAAGGAGGATGAAAAGTGACGATATAGGATCACAAGATGATAAGAGGCAGAGATGGAGTGGATCAGTAGAGACTTTTGCCAAGGGTTGAAACAGATGAAAAAAGGGGCATAATTGAAGAAAAGTATTGAGGAGATGTCAGAGGTAGGGTCTTTTTTTTTAAACACAGAGAGCAGTGAGTGCATAGAAAGCACGGACAGGGGTGGTGGCAGAGGCAGATACATTAGGAACATTTATGAAGCTCTTACATAGGCACATGGATGACAGGAAAATGGAGAGAAGAGTTAGGTTCATCTTGGAGTAATTTAAAAGGTCAGCACAACACTGTGGGCCAAAGGACCTTTACAGTGATGCAAAGTTTAATGTTCAATGTTCAAGATTGCAAAATAAATAAATAAAGCAAAAAAAGGATTTACAAAGTAGTGTTGATGGGTCATTCAAAAATCTGATGGTGGAGGGGAAGAAGCTGTTCCTAAGTCATTGAGTGTGTGTCTACAGGCTCCTGTACTTCCTTCCTGATTATAGTAATGAGAAAAGGGCATGTCCTGGGTGGGGACAGCCCTTAGTAATGGCTACTGCCCTTTTGAACACAAGCATAATGCAGCATTTCAAGACTGACATTATAGACTTCATTCCAATACAAATCACATTTACCCAATATCTTAGTTCTGCAGTGAAAACTCAGTGTTGTCAAAGCTCAGACTGCTATCAGCAAAGTCATGCATTACAGAACAGAAGACCCTGCAAAGTATAACTGAATGGTGCTCTCCATTACTAAAGTGTCACCCTGGGAGGAGGCCATGAATGTAGTGTCCTCGCATGGAAAGATAGACTTTATCTTTACAAGCCTTATCTGCCCTTGACAAAGCCATGCTGACTATTCCTAATCATATTATACCTCTCCAAATGTTCATAAATCTTGCCTCTCAAGATCTTCTCCATCAACTTACCAACCACTGAGGTAAGACTCACTGGTCTAAAATTTCCTGGGCTATCTCTACTCCCTTTTTTGAATAAAGGAACAACATCCGCAACTCTCCAATCCTCCAGAACCTCTCCCGTCCCCATTGATGATGCAAAGATTATCGCCAGAGGCTCAGCAATCTCCTCCCTCGCCTCCCACAGTATCCTGGGGTACCTCTCATCCAGTCCCAGCGACTTATCCAACTCGATGCTTTCCAAAAGCTCCAGCACATCCTCTTTCTTAATATCTACATGCTCAAGCTTTTCAGTCTGCTGCAAGTCATCATTATAATCACCAAATTCCTTTTCCAAAGTGAATACTGAAGTAAAGTATTCATTAAGTACCTCTGCTATTTCCTCCGGTTCCATACACACTTTCCCACTATCACACTTAATAGGTCCTATTCTTTCACATCTTATCCTCTTGCTCTTCACATACTTGTAGAATGCCTTGGGGTTTTCTGTAATTCTGCCCGCCAAGGCCTTCTCATGGCCTTCTGGCTCTCCTAATTTCCTTCTTAAGCTCCTTCCTGTTAGCCTTATAATCTTCTAGATCTCTAATATTACCTAGCTCTCTGAACTTTTTGTAAGCTTTTCTTTTCTTCTTGACTAGATTTATTACAGCCTTTGTACACCACGGTTCCTGTACCCTACCATAACTTCCCTGTCTCATTGGAATGTACCTGTGCAGAACTCCACTCAAATATCCCCTGAACATTTGCCACATTTTTTCCATACTTTTCCCTGAGAACATCTGTTTCCAATTTAAGCTTCCAATTTCCTACCTGATCGCCTCATAATTCCCCTTACTCCAATTAAATGCTTTTCTAACTTGTCTGTTCCTATCTCTCTCCAATGGTATTGTAAAGGAGATAGAATTATGATCATTATCTCCAAAATGCTCTCCCACTGAGAGATTTGACACCTGACCAGGTCTATTTCCCAATATAAAATCAAGTACAGTCTCTCCTCTTGTAGCCTTATCTACTTATTGTGTCAAGAAACCTTCCTGAACACACCTAACAAACTCCACCCCATCTAAACCCCTTGCTCTAGGGAGATGCCAATCGATATTTGGGAAATTAAAATCTCCCATCACGATAACTCTGTTACTATTATACCTTTCCAGGATCTGTTTCCCTATCTGATCCTCGATATCCCTGTTACTACTGGGCGGCTTATAAAAAAACACCCAGTAAAGTTAATGACCCCTTCCTATTCCTAACCTCCACCCACAGAGACTCCATTGACAATCCCTCCATGGCGTCCATCTTCTCTGCAGCCGTGACACTATCTCTGATCAACAGTGCCACGCCCCTACCTCTTTTGTCCCTCTTCCTGTCGTTTCTGAAACATCTAAAACCCGGCACTTGAAGTAACCATTCCTGTCCCTGAGCCATCCAAGACTCTGTAATGGCCACCATATCATATCTCCAAGTACTGATCCACGCTCTAGCCTTATCTGCTTTGTTCACAACATTCCTTGTGTTAAAATAGACATATCTCAAACCTTCGATCTGAGTGCGTCCCTTCTCTATCACCTGCCTATCTTCCTTCTCACACTGTCTACAAGCTTTCTCTATTTGTAAGCCAACCTCCTCTTCCCCAGTCTCTTCAGTTTGGTTCCCACCCCCCAACAATTCTTACAATGCCTTACGAGCCTGACTGAATTTTTTGAGGATGTGACTAAACACATTGATGAAGGAAGAGCAGTAGATGTAGTGTATATGGATTTCAGCAAGGCATTTGATAAGGTACCCCATGCAAGGCTTATTGAGAAAGTAAGGAGGCATGGGATCCAAGGGGACATTGCTTTGTGGATCCAGAACTGGCTTGCCCACAGAAGGCAAAGAAGAGTGGTTGTATACGGGTCACATTCTGCATGGAGGTCGGTCACCAGTGGGGTGCCTCAGGGATCTGTTCTGCGACCCTTACTCTTCATGAATTTTATAAATTACCTGGATGAGGAAGTAGAGGGATGGGTTAGTAAGTTTGCTGATGACACTGTTACATACCCCGTAACTGGGTTGCCAAACCAGCAGAAATGGACCACTTAGTTGGAGTCTGGTTTAACAGAAGCTAATAAAGTTTTATTAAAGAAATAAGTAACACAGTACTCTAATCGTAAGGATATAAATGCAACAGGTTAGCAATGATAAAACACACATGTACACAGAACTAGGGTAATAGGAATCAACCAAGCTCTATCGCAGTCTAGGGGTAAAATGATCAGTCTCAAGTGATGCAGAGTTCAGTTCAGCTTAGGTCAGTTCGCAGTAATCGCTGTTGTGCCGTTGGAGAGAGAGAGAGAGAGAATGCAAGTTTTGATTCAAACAGACCTTTGATGTTCTTCGCAGTTAGCTTTCAGGCGAACCCTTTTATGTCTTCTGTGGTCACCGACTGTGACCCCTCCGTTCCAGATACGACCGTTCTTCCGCAGTGAACCCAGCACCCAGGCAAGGGCGGACACACATACCAGGTTCCCGCCGATCGTCCCTTTTCACCCTGTCAGTCTATGGTCGGTTCCCTCGAACCAGACCTCCAACTCCCACCAACGTGGGGGCACACCGCTCTTCCAGGGTCTCGTTATCTTGTGATCTCGTGGTGTGTGTCGTGCCTTAGAGAACCTGTTCTTTTTATCCCCCTGCTGGGGTATCGCCTGTCCATCAAACTTCAAACAGTTCAGGTTCAAAGCAATCGGTCTGTCAATATCTGAAATGTGTTTCTTTCTCGTTAATCTCTCTCTTCTCTCTTATTAGCATTTTGAATGTTTCTCCATTGTCTCCCTTATCTCTCTCATCAGCATCAATCTTCTGATAATTTGGTTTTTCGTCACAACACAAAGGTTGGAGATATTGTGGATAGTGTGGAGGGCTGTCAGAGGTTACAGCAGGACATTGATAGGATGCAAAACTGGGCTGAGAAGTGGCAAATGGAGCTCAACCCAGATAAGTGTGAAGTGGTTCATCTTGGTAGGTCAAATATGATGGCAGAATATAGTATTAATGGTAAGACTCTTGGCAGTGTGGAGGATCAGAGGGATCTTGGGGTCCGAGTCCATAGGACGCTCAAAGCAGCTGCACAGGTTGACTCTGTGGTTAAGACGGCGTACTGTGTATTGGCCTTCAACAATCGTGGAATTGAATTTAAGAGCCGAGAGGTAATGTTGCAGCTATATTGGACCCTGGTCAGACCCCACTTGGAGTATTGTGCTCAGTTCTGGTCACCTCACTACAAGAAGGATGTGGAAGCCATAGAAAGGGTGCTGCAGAGGAGATTTACAAGGATGTTGCCTGGATTGGGGAGCATGCCTTATCAGAATAGGTTGAGTGAACTCGGCCTTTTCTCCTTGGAGTGACGGAGGATGAGAGGTGACCAGATAGAGGTGTATAAGATGATGAGAGGCATTGATCGTGTGGATAGTCAGAGGCTTTTTCCCAGGCTGAAATGGTTGCCACAAGAGGACACAGGTTTAAGGTGCTGGGGAGTAGATATAGAGGAGATGTCAGGGGAAAATTTTTTACTCAGAGAGTGATAAGTGTGTGGAATGGGTTGCCAGCAACGGTGGCGGAGGCGGATATGATAGGGTCTTTTAAGAGACTTTTGGATAGGTACATGGAGCTTAGAAAAATAGAGGGCTATAGGTAAGCCTAGTAATTTCTAAGGTAGGGACATGTTCGGCACAACTTTGTGGGCCGAAGGGCCTGTATTGTGCTGTAGGTTTTCTATGTTTCTATCCTCACAACATTTTCACTCCACCAGTGCCCATTACGATTGCCTGACAGCAGCCAGTCCAGACTGCTGGAGCCAATGCCAGGATTACCCAGAGCACAACAGAATTCTCAGGTCCAGAGATCCTCATTCTCAAAAGCCATCTGTTTTCAATGAAAGTCAGCCTTCCAGCAGACATGCTATGTTGGAGCCAGTAGCGTGGCCACACTTATGGGCTGCCCCCAGCACAACCCTCAGACTGTGTTGGTCATTAATATAAAATGATTCATTTCAATGCATGTTTTGATGCTTCAATGTACACGTAACAAATAAAGAAAATATTTAACAAATAGGCTGTAGCAACTGAAAGAACACAGCAAAGAAGTGCCAAGTGAGGGAAAGATAAATAATGACAGGCATGAACAAGGCTGTTTATCATGTGCAAAAAGGCACATGATCCTGATTTTGAAATACATTCGTAAAACATAGAATACTACAGCACAATACAGTCCCTTTGGCCCACAATGTTGTGCTGACCCTTTTACCTACTCTAAGATTAATTTAACTCTACCCTCCCACATAACCCTCCATTTTACTTTCATCGGTGTGCTTATCTAATGTGATTGTAGGAGACTTTAATTTTCCACACATAGACTGGGAAGCCCATTGTGTAAAAGGGCTGGATGGTATGGAGTTTGTAAAATATGTGCAGAATAGTTTTTTGAAGCAATACATAGAGGTACCAACTAGAGAAGGAGCAGTGTTGGATCTCCTGTTAGGGAATGACACAGGGCAGGTGACGGAGGTATTTGTTGGGGAGCACTTCGGGTCCAGTGATCACAATACAATTAGTTTGTGTAATTATGGAGAAGGATAGGACTGGACCTAGGATTGAGATTTTTGATTGGAGAAAGGCTAACTTTGAGGAGATGCGAAGGGATTTAGAAGGAGTGGATTGGGAAAATTTGTTTTATGGGAAGGATGTAACAGAGAAATGGAGGTAACTTAAAGGTGAAATTTTGAGGGTTCAGAATCTTTATGTTCCTGTTAGGTTGAAAGGAAAGGTTAAAAATGTGAGAGAGCCATGGTTTTCAAGAGATAGTAGAAACTTGGTTCAGAAAAAGAGAGAGATCTTCAATAAATATAGGCAGCTTGGAGTTAATGAGGTACTCGAGGAATTTAAAGAATGTAAAAAGAATCTTAAGAAAGAAATTAGAAAAGCTAAAAGAAGATACAAGGCTGCTTTGGCGAGTAAGGTGAAAATAAATCCAAAGGGTTTCTACAGTTATGTTAGTGGCAAAAAGGATAGTGAGGGATAAAATTGGTCCCTTGGAGAATCAGAATGGATGGCTATGTGCGGAGCCAAAAGAGATGGGGGAGATTTTGAACAATTTATTTTCTTCGGTATTTACTAAGAAGAAGGATAGTGAATTGCGTAAGGTAAAAGAAACAAGTAGGGTAGTTATGGAAAGTATGACAATTAAAGAAGAGGAAGTACTGACACTTTTAAGGAATATAAAAGTGGATAAGTCTCCGGGTCCAGACAAGATATTCCCTAGGACTTTGAGGGAAGTTAGTGTAGAAATAACAGGGGCTCTGACAGAAATATTTCAAATGTCATTAGAAACGGGAATGGTGCCAGAGGATTGGCACATTGCTCATCTGGTTCCATTGTTTAAAAAGGGTTCTAAGAGTAAACCTGACAATTATCGGCCTGTAAGTTTGACGTCAGTGATGGGTAAATTGATGGAAAGTATTCTTAGAGATGGTATATATAATTTTCTGGATAGACAGGGTCTGATTAGGAACAGTCAACATGGATTTGTGCATGGAAGGTCATGTTTGACAAATTTTATTGAATTTTTTGATGAGGTTATTAAGAAAGTTGACGAGGGTAAAGCGGTGGATGTTGTCTATATGGACTTCAGTAAGGCCTTTGACAAGGTTCCACACGGAAGGTTAGTTAGGAAGGTTCAATCATTAGGCATTAATATGGAAGTAGTAAAATGGATTCAGCAGTGGTTAGATGGGAGACGCCAGAGAGTAGTGGTGGATAACTGTGTGTCAGATTGGAGGACGGTGTGTAGCGGTTTGCCTCAAGGATCTGTACTGGGTCAAATGTTGTTTGTAATACATATTAATGATCTAGATGATGGGGTGGTAAATTGGATTAGTAAGTATGCAGGTGATACTAAGATAGGTGGTGTTGTGGATGATGAGGTAGGTTTTCAAAACTTGCAGAGAGATTTAGGACAGTTAGAAGAGTGGGCTGAAAGATGGCAGGTAGAATTTAACGCTGAAAAATATGAGGTGCTACATTTTGGTAGAGCTGATCAAAATAGGACATACATGGTAAATGGTAGGGCATTAAAGAATGCTTTAGAACAGAGGGATCTAGGAATAATGGTGCATAGTTCCCTGAAGATGGAATCTCATGTTGATAGGGTGGTAAAGAAAGCTTTTGGTTTGCTGGTCTTTATTAATCAGAGCATTGAGTATAGGATTTGGGATGTAATGTTGAACTTGTACAAGTCATTGGTAAGGCCAAATCTGGAGTATTGTGTACAGTTCTGGTCACCGAATTATAGGAAAGATGTCAATAAAATTGAGGGAGTACAGAGGAGGTTTACTAAAATGTTGCCTGGGTTTCATCTCCTAAGTTACAGAGAAAAGTTGAACAAGTTAGGTCTTTATTCTTTGGAGTGTAGAAGGTTGAGGGCAGACTTGATAGAGGTGTTTAAAATTATGAGGGGGATTGATAGAGTTGACGTGATTAGACTTTTTCCATTGAGAGTGGGGAAGATTCAAACAAGAGGGCATGGGTTGAGAATTAGAGGACAAAAGTTTAGGAGTAACATAAAGGGGAACTTCTTTACTCAGAGAGTGGTAGCTGTGTGGAATGAGCTTCCAGCAGAAGTGGTTGAGGCAGGTTCTATGTTGTCGTTTAAAGTTAAATTGGATAGATATATGGACAGGAAAGGAATGTAGGGTTATGGGCTGAGTGCAGGTTGGTGGGAATAGGATAGGGGAAGAGTTCGGCATGGACTAGAAGGGCCAAGATGGCCTGTTTCCGTGCTGTAATTGTTATATGGTTATATGGTTTATAATGTATCTGCCTCTACTACCAGCCCTGGCAGCATGTCCTATGAACCTACCATTCTCTGTGTAAAGCACCTAACTCTGACATCCCCTTATACTTTCCTCCCAACATCTTAAAGTCATTCTTCCTCATATTAACTATTTCCTCCCTGGAAAAGTCTCTTGCTATCCACTCGATCTATGCCACTTATCATCTTATACACCTCTATCAAGTCACCTCTCATTCTCCTTCGCTCCAAAGAGAAAAGCCTTAACTCGCTCAACCTGTCCTCATAGTCATGCTTTCTAATCCAACATTATTCTAGTAAATCTCTTCTAAAGCTTCCATATCCTTCCTATAATGAGGCGACCAGAACTGAACACAATACTACAAGTGTGGTCTAACCAGTTTGTTACAGCTGTAGTGAATCCTGGCTATGGAGGAGGTGCAGCGTAGGTTCACTAGGTTAATTCCTGGGATGTCCAGACTGCCTTACGCAGAGAGGTTGGAGAGACTTGGCTTGTACACACTGGAATTAAGGAGATTGAGGGGGGATCTGATTGAGACATATAAGATTATTAAGAGATTGGACAAGATAGAGGCAGGAAATATGTTCCAGATGCTGGGAGAGTCCAGTACCAGGGGGCATGGTTTAAGAATAAGGGGTAGGTCATTTAGGACAGAGTTGAGGAGGAACTTCTTCTCCCAGAGAGTTGTGGAGGTGTGGAACGCGCTGCCTCAGAAGGCAGTGGAGGCCAATTCTCTGGATGCTTTCAAGAAGGAGCTAGATAGGTATCTTATGGATAGGGGAATCAAGGGTTATGGGGACAAGGCAGGAACCGGGTATTGATAGTAGATGATCAGCCATGATCTCAGAATGGCGGTGCAGGCTCGAAGGGCCGAATGGTCTACTTCTGCACCTATTGTCTACTGTAACATTACCTTGCAGCTTATAAATCTCCTCTGCGTTATTTCCATCTAAATGGCATCTCTCCTACAGCAGGATGACCAGAATTGAACACAATATTCTGTGGGCACGTGGCCAAGTGGTTAAGGCACTGGACTAGCGACCTGAAGGTCGTGAGTTCGAGCCCCAGCCAAGGCAGCATGTTGTGTCCTTGAGCAAGGCACTTAATCGCACATCGCTCTGTGACGACACTGGTGCCAAGCTGTATGGGTCCTAATGCCCTTCTCTTGGACAACATTGGTGTCGTGGAGAGGGGAGACTTGCAGCATGGGCAACTGCTGGTTTTCCATACAACCTTGCCCAGGCCTGCGCCCTGGAGAGTGAAGACTTTCCAGGCGCAGATCCATGGTCTCGCAAGACTACCGGATGTCTTTACTTTTTTTATTCCAAATGTGGCCTCAATAAAGTCTTATACAAATGCAACACAACATTCTAACTTCTATACTTAATGCCCTGATTGATGAAGGCCAGTGTGCCAAAAGTCTGCTTCACTACCCTGCCTACCTGTAACACAACTTTCAGGGAACCATGTACAGTCGGCCCTTAGTATCCGCGGATCTGGATCGGAAATAAAACCCAGAAGTTCTCTCTCCAGCACTCACTGTTTGAGCACAGATCCTGACATTAACATTATTGAGCCTCCTCCAAAGTGTCCTTGTTCCCTAAAACAACTATTTACATAGCACTTCCATTGTATTAGGTATTATAAGTACTGTAACCTAGAGATGATTAAAAGTATTACTCGTTGTTTGAGCATTGTTCGCCTAGCATCTTGTTCGTTCGCTACTTGTGTTGTGAGCGAGGGGAAGGAGTTTAAGGCTAGTAAGGGATGGCTGGCTGGCTATGTAAAGCGCTACAGCCTCAAGAAGTTAAAGATCACGGGAGAATCAGCATCGGCTGATGCCGAGGCAGCATCATTGTTCTCAGAAGATCTTCGATGGTTGCGTCTGTACTGAACATGTACAGACATTTTTTTCTTGTCATTATTCCCTAAACGATACAGTATAACAACTATTTACTTAGCATTTACATTGTATTAGGTATTATAAGTAATCTAGAGATGATTTAAAGTATACGGGAGGATGTGTGTAGGTTATATGCAAATACTACACCATTTTATATACCGGACTTGAGGATCCGCAGAATTTGGTATCCGCGGGGGGTCCCGGAACCAAACCCCCGCAGATACGGAGGGCCCAGGGCTCTAACTATTCACTGTAGAAATCCTACCCTCATTTGTCTTTCCAAATGCAATACCTTGTACTATTCATGATATACCTCATTAGATACATGTTATCACTGGGAATAGTGAACTTACTGCCCAAAGCATTGCACAAAGTGCAATATAGCAATGGAGAAAGGTAGCTCACCACTATCTTCTGAAGGAAAATAAGAGATGGGTATTAAATGCTTGACTTGCCACTGAAGTATGCCTCCTGAGAAATTAACTTTAAACCACTGATCAAAAAAGACAGCCAAAGAATGAAGGCATCATGTTTGCAGCCAGGATAATATGAATTTACACTCAGTGACAACTTTATCAGATACCTCCTGCACCTAACAAAGCGGCTACTGAATGTATTTCTGTACGTTCATGGACTTCTACTACTGTAGCCCATCCACTTCAAAGTTTGACGTGTTGTGCGTTCAGAGACGCACTTCTGCACACCAATGTTGTAACGCGTGGTTGTTGAGTTATTGTCGCCTTCCCGTCAGCGTGAACTAGTCTGGCCATTCTCCTCTGACCCCTCTCATTAACAGAACATTTTTGCCACTGTCTGGATGTTTTCAGTTTTTTGCACCACTCTCTGAAAATTCCAGAGACTGTTGTGTGTGAAAATCTCAGTGATCAGCTGCCTGAGATACTCAAACCACCCTGTCAGTCACAAACAATCATGCAACAGTCAAAGTTCCTTCGATCACATTTCTTCCCCATGCTGATGTTTGGTCTGAACAACAACTGAACCTCTTGACCATGTCTGCATGCTTTTATGCATTGAGTTCCTGCTACATGATTGGCTGATTAGATATTTGCATTAATGAGCAGGTGTACAGTTGTATATAATAAAGTGGCCACTGAGTGTAGCTTCAAGTCTCACTACCTATAGTTAGATACCAGTTGGAAGCTGTTACCTCTTGCAAAGTGCAAGATTGATATGCAGAACCCACATATCAATGTGCATGCAGGAAAGGGCATCCTACACAATAGGCAGCCAGCAATCTTCATAACACCAAATTGTTTCTGCCTGCTGATCCCAGACAAGAAAGATTGAACCATACTCTCTTAAGTTTTACCATTCCTGGAGATAACGAACTGAAATAACAAGTTCACTTTCTCAACAAGCACTAATTCTTTGAAGATGTGACGGGGAGAGTTGACAGAGGAGATCGTGCAGAAATAAATTAGAAATTATTTATTTATTTCCAAAAGACATTTGAGAAAGTCTATTAAAATGGATTGAAAATTAAATGTTATACTAAAAGCAGAGAGATAGAATAAATGGGTACTCCTTGAGGCTGGATGGGTGAAAATTGTGATACCCAAGTAATCAGTTCTTAGCTCTCAGCTGTTTATTATTCACATTGATAATCTGAGGAGAAGTGTCAGGTTTCCAAGTTTGTCAATGATAAGAAAATTTGTTGAAGACATTGTGATTCTACAAGATATAGATAGTTTGAGTGACTGGTGGAAACCTGGCAGATTGAATTTAATGTGTGAAGTCATGCACTTCAGTAACAGGAATCAACAGATACTTCATCAAACTAGAGAGAGACCGCAAAATACTTCCAGTATGCTCTCCTTTTGCTAGAGATCCAAAAACCTGTAGTCTTTTTATATATACACAGTGGATTCCGATTATTTGGGACCAGTACATTTTGACCCAATTAAGTGGCTGCTCCAATTAGCCAAAGTTTCATTAAAATAGTTAGAAAGGTGTATTAAAAAAAACTATCTGCCTCATCATGCCTCTCACACGCCATATAGGTTTGCAGAACCATATTCCAGGCTGTAGAATCTCACTGTAGGTCTCATCCACTCAGACCACCAAAGCTAACTTTGCATGCTAAGACAGGCATATCCCTATCTCAACAAGGTATGAGACCCTCCAGCTACCTTCACCTGGTTTAGCCTGCATGTTGAAGCGGTGTACCGGGTTGTGGGCACTGTCACGTGCAAACAGTTACTTGGAGAGACAGGTGAGAGCTGAGTGTCCATGAAGACCATAAACCATCAGACATAGGAGCAGAATTAGGCCACTCGACCCATCATGTCTGCTCTGCCATTCCATCATGGCTGATCTTGGATCTCACTCTACTCCATACACCTGCCTATTCATCATATCCTTTGATGCCCTGACCAATCAGGAAACCAATCAGGAATTTCCACTTTAAATATACCCACAGACTTAGTCCTCACCGCAGTCTGTGGCAGACCATTCCACAAATTCACTACTTTCTGGCTAAAAAATCCTCCTTACCTCTGTTCTAAAAGGTCGCCCCTCAATTTTGAGGCTGTACCCTCCAGTTCTGGATATCTCCACCATAGAAAACATCCACTCCACATCCACCCTATCTAGTCCTATCAACATTCAGTAGGTTTCAACGAGATCCGCCCATATTCATCTAAATTCCAGCGAGCAAAAGTCCAAAGCTGCCAAATGCTTCTCATATGTTAACCCCTCCATTCCTGAAATCATCCTTGTGAACCTCCTCTGGACCCCCTCCAATGACAACACATCCTTTCTGAGATACGGGCCCTAAAACTGTTGACAGTACTCCAAGTGCGGCCTGATTAGTGTCTTATAAAGTCTCAGCATTATCTCCTTGCTTTTATATTCTATTCTTCTTGAAATAAATGCCAACATTGCATTTGCCTTCTTTACCACACACTCAACCTGTAAATAAACCTTTTGGGAGTACTTTCGCCTTGAAATAAATGCCAACTTTGCATTTGCCTTGTTTACCACAGACTTATTCTGTGAATTAACCTTCTGGGAGTCTTGCATGAGGACTCCTAAGCCCCTCTGCACCTCTGATGTTTGAGCCTTCTCCCCACTTAGATAATAGTCCGCATTGTTGTTCCTTTTACCAATATACAGTATCATACATTTCCCAACACTGTATTCCATCTGCCATTTTTTTGCCCATTCTTCCAATTTGTCTAAATCCTGCTGCAATTGCATTGCTTCCTCAGCACCACCTACCTCTCCACCTATTTCCATATCATCCACAAAGTTTTCCACACAGCCATTAATTTCATTATCCCAATCAATGACAAACAATGTGAAAAGTAGCGGTCCCAATACTGACCCCAGAGAAACATCACTAGCCAACCAGAAAAGGCCCTCTTTAATCCCACTCACTGCGTCCTCCTGTCAGCCGTTCCTCTATCCATGCCAGTATTTTTCCTGTAACACCATAAGCAGTGAGTAAGAGTTCTGAATTGACTTACTAGTTGTTTCTCGCCAACTATCGGTGACAAAGATCACTACTTTTTGAATATAAACACATGCAATGGACACTATTTAAAAGCTGTTCGCTCTAAGCTCAGTGCAATGTTTAACAGCCACACATGCACACGCAACTGATGCTAGTTAGAAGCTGTTCAGCAACAGGCTCCTGCACAATTAAGAAGCACAGTGTCCCAAATAAATGATAGGAATCAGAATCAGGTTTAACGTCATTGGCATATGTCAATAATATGTCAAAAGAGAGTAAAAAAGAATTAAAAAGTGAGGTGTGTTTATGGGTTCACTGTCCATTCAGAAATCTGATGGTGCAGGGGTAGAAGCTGCTCTTGAAATGTTGAGTGTGCGTGTTCAAGCCATTGTACCTCCTCCTTGATGATAGCAATGAGAAAAAGACATGTCCTGGGTGAGAGGGGGTCTTTAATGGTGGATGCTGCCTTTTTGAGGCATTGCTTTTGAAGTTGTCCTCAATGCTGGGGAGGATAGTGCCTATGATGGAGCTGGCACAGGTTACAACTCTCTGTAGCTTTTTCTAACCATCGGTGATGCAATCAGTTAGAATGTTCTCCACAATACATAGAAATCTGCAAGTGCCAATGGTGACGCACCAACTCTCCTCAACTTCCTAATGAAATATAGCCATCGTTGTGTATAGTCACTTCTTTGTAATTGCATTAATATGTTGGGCCCAGGATACATCTTCAGAGATGTTGACACCCAGGAACTTGAAGCTACTCACCATTTCCACTGCTGATCCCTCAATGAGGACTGAATAAGGTGGCAGATAAATGCGTGGCTGAAGAATTGGAGCAGGGTGCAGGGATTCAGATTTCTAGATCATTGGGACCTCATCTGGGGCTGGTGGGAGCTGTACAAAAAGGATGGTTTACACTTGAATACAGGGGGACCAATATTCCTGCGGGCAGATTTACTAGGCTGCTGGGCGGGGGAACCAGTATGATAGAGCTGAGGATGAGCCAGCAGGTTTACAAGCAAATGACGGGTGCAACATGAATGTAAGGACAGAGTACAAATGTAAACAGAGCAAAGAGTTAAATTGTACTACAGAGACAAAATTCAAAAGGGCGAAGAATGTAGGACTGAAGGCGTTGTATTTAAATGTGCATAGTGTTCAGAATAAGGTGGTCAAACTCATGGCACAATTAGAGATTGGTCAGTAAGATGTGGGCATCACGGAGCAGTGGCTGAAAGAAGACCACAGTTGGGAACTTAACATCAAAGGATATACTTTGAATTGAAAGGACAGGCAGAAAGGTATAGAAGGTGGTGTGGCTCTGTTGGTAAGAGATGGAATTACATCTTTAGAAAGAGGTGACATACAGTCAGAGAATGTTGAATCTTTGTGGGTGGAGTTAAGAAATTGCAGGAGTTTAAAAAAAAAACATAATGTGAATCATATATAGGCCACCAAATAGGAGTCAAGATTGGGATTGAGATTGCAAAGGAAGCTGGAAAAGACATGTAATAAGGGTATTGTCACATTGTAATGGGGGATTTCAATACACAAGGGGATTGGGAAAATCAGGTTGGTGTCGGATCGCAAGAGAGGGAACTTGTTGAATGTCTATGAGATCGCTTTTTAGAGCAGCTTATGCTTGAGTCTACTTGGGGAAAGGCTATCTTAGATTGGGTGTTGTGTAATATCCCAGATCTTATTAGGGACCTTAACATAAAAGAACCTTGAGGAGGCAGTGATCATATTATGATTGAATAAATACTGCAACTTGAGAGGAAGAAGCATAACTCACATGTATCAGTATCACAATGGAATAAAGGGAATTACAGAAGTATGAGAAATGAGATTACCCAGGAGGATACTGGTGGGGATGACAGCACAGCAGAGATGGCTGAAGTTTCTGGGAATAGTTCACAAGGAGCAGAATAACTACGTCCCACAGAGGAAGAAGTTCTCAAATGGCAGGGAGAGGCAACTGTTGCTGACAAAGGGAGTTAAGAACTGCATAAAAGCAAAGGAAAGGGCTTATAAGGTAACAAAAAATGAGTGGGAAGTTAGATGATTGGGAAGCTTTTAAAATCCAACAAAATGCAACTAAAACAGCTATAAGAAGGGAAAAGATGAAATATGAAGGCAGACTAGCCAATAACGTAAAGCAGGATGCCAAAAGTTTTTTTCAGTTATATAAAGAGTAAAATGGAGGTGAGAGTTGATATTGGACCACTGGAAAATGATGCTGGTGAGGTAGTAATGGGGGACAAAGAAATGGCAGATGGATTTAATGGGTACTTTGCAACTGTCTTCACTGTGGAAGACACTACCAGTGTGCCAGAGGTCCATGAGTGTGAGGGAGCAGGAGTGAGTACCATTGCTATTACAAAGGAAAAGGTGCTAGGCTAACTCAAAGGTCTTAAGGTGGATGTCACCTGGATCAGATGGACTACATCCCAAGTCCTAAGAGAGGTTGCTGAAGAGATAACAGATGCATTGTTCATGATCTTTCTATAATCACTTGATTCTGGCAAATGTCACTCCGCTCTTTAAGAAGGGTGGAAGACAAAAGAAAGGAAATTATAGGCCAGTTAGCCTAACTTCAGTGGCTAGGAAAGTGTTGGAGTCTATTATTAGGGATGCGGTTTCGAGGAACTTGGAGACTAATGGTATAATAAATCAAAGTCAGCATGGTTTCTGTCAGATGAAATCTTGCCTGACAAATCTTTTATAGAGTTCTTCGAGGAACTAAAATGGAGGGTGAACAAAGGAGAGGCAGTGGATGTCATTACTTGGATTTTCAGAAGGCGTTTGGTAAGGTGCCACGCATGAGGCTGCTTATCAAGGTAAAATCCTAAAATCAGGAAAGATACTGGCATGGATAGTGGAATGGTTGACAAGCAGAAGGCAGCAAGTGGGAATAAAAGGGGCCTTTTCTGGTTGGTTGCCGTTGACTAGTGGTGTTCCTCAGGGATCAGTATTGGGACTGCTACTTTTCCCACTGTTTGTCAGTTATTTAGATAATGGAATTGATGGCTTTGTGGCAAGGTTTGCAAATGATACGAAGATAGGTGGAGGGGTAGGTAGTGCTGAGGAAGCAACGCAATTGTAGCAGGACTTAGACAAATTGGAAGAATGGGCAAAAAGAATGGCAAATGGAATACAGAGTTGGGAAATGTATGATAAAACATTTTGGTAAAAGGAACAATAGTGCAGACTATTATCTAAATGGGGAGAAGGTTCAAACACCAGAGGCGCAGAGCGACTTAGGAGTCCCAGATGGTTAATTCACAGGTTGAATCTGCAGTAAAGAAGGCAAATGCAATGTTGGCATTTATTTCAAGGGGAATAGAATATAAAAGCAAGGAAATAATGCTTTATTTATGAGGCTTTATAAGACACTAGTCAGGCCACACTTGGAATAGTGTCAGTAGCTTTGTGCCCCATACCTCAGAAAGAATGCGTTGTCATTGGAGAGAGGCCAGAGGAGGTTCACGAGGATGATTCCGGGAATGAAGGAGTTAACATATGGGGAGCATTTGGCAGCTTTGGGTCTGTACTGACTGAATTTAGGAGAATGCGGGGCGATCTCATTGAAACCTACCAAATGTTGAAAGGACTAGAGAGGGTGGATGTGGAGAGAATGTTTCCTATGGTGGGGGTATCCAGAACTGGAGGGCACAGCTTCAAAATTGAGGGGCGACCCTTTACAACAGAGGTAAGGAGGAATTTTTTAGCCAGAGAATAGTAAATCTGTGGAATGCTCTGCCAAAGGCTGTGGTGGAGGCCAAGTCCATGGGTATATTTAAGGCAGAAGTTGATAGTTTGCTGATTGGTCAGGCCATCAAAGGATATGGCGAGAAGGCAGCTGCATGTGGTTGAATGGGATCCAGGATCAGCCATGATGGAATGGCGGAGCAGACTCGATGATCTGAATGGCCTAATTCTGCTCCCATGTCTTATGGTCCTATGAACTGGTGTATGTTCCCTTTATTTCCCCTTCCTGAAGTCCACAATCAATTCCTTGGTCTTACTAACACTGATTGGAGGATTGCTGTTGTGACATTACTCAACCAGCTGATCTATCTCACTCCTGTACACCTCCTTTCCACCATCTGGAATTCTGCAAACAACAGTTGTATCACCCACAAATTTGTAGATGGTGTTTGAACGGTGCCTAGCCACACAGCCATGGGTGTAGAGAGAGTAGAGCAGGGGCTAAGCACACACCCTTAAGGTACGCCAGTGTTGAACGTTAGCAAGGAGATGTACTTCCAATCCACAAAGCTGCGCTCCCCCAGTGCGGAAGTCAAGGATCTAGTTACACAGGGAGGTAGAGAGGCCCAAGTTTTGGAGCTTATTGATTAGAACTGAGGGTATGATTATGTTGAACACTGAGCTGTAATCAATAAAAAACAGCATAATGTAGGTATTACTATTATCCAGGTGATCCAAGGCCGTGTGGAGAGCCCCTGAGATTCCATCCACTCCAGACCTATTGTTCTGATAGGAAAATTGCAGCGGGTCCAGGTACTTGCTTGGACAGGAATTGATTTTGCCATGACCAGCCTCTCAAAGCACTTCATCATGGAAAATGAGTGGCCCTGGGCAGCTCACACTGCTCTTCTTAGGGACTCATATAATTGTCAGCCTTTTCAAGCAGGCAGAGATGTCTGACTGCAACAGTGAAAGATTGAAGATGATCTTGAACATTCCTGCCAGTTGGTTAGCAAGGTTTTCAGATCCCTAACAGGTACAACATCAGGGCTTGATGTCTTGGACAGTTCACCCTCTTGAAAGATGAAAGAATCTCTGTCATTTTCTCTTTTTTTGTGTGTGTGCGTGCATGTGCGATGTTGGTGGGACAATGTCTTTTTCATGCCTTTACAAGGCGCGCGCGCGCAGGGAGAGGGGGGGAGGGGGAGGGGGGGAGGGGGAGGGGGAGGGGGAGGGGGAGGGGGAGGGAGAGGGAGAGGGAGAGGGAGAGGGAGAGGGAGAGGGAGAGGGAGAGGGAGAGGGAGAGGGAGAGGGAGAGGGAGAGGGAGAGGGAGAGGGAGAGGGAGAGGGAGAGGGAGAGGGAGAGGGAGAGGGAGAGAGGGAGAGGGAGAGGGAGAGGGAGAGGGAGAGGGAGAGGGAGAGGGAGAGAGGGAGAGGGAGAGGGAGAGGGAGAGGGAGAGGGAGAGGGAGAGGGAGAGAGGGACAGGGAGAGGGAGAGGGAGAGGGAGAGGGAGAGGGAGAGGGAGAGAGAGAGAGAGACACGGACCTGACTGGGTTCACACCTGGGAACCTCCACTCCAGAGTCCGGCGCTGATGTCGTTGCGCCACCAGCCGGCCCCTCTGCCATTTTCTCAATTCGGTTTTGTTCTTTAAGAACTCAGCTGGCCAGGCAGCATCTATGGATGTTATTCTGCCAAAGGGTTTCAGTCCAAAACGTTGACCGTACTTTTTTCCGCAGATGCTGCCTGGCCTGCTGAGATCCTCCAGCATTTTGTGTTAGTTGTGTTTATTCTTTAAGAGTTGTCCCAAATAAGCACCTGTCCCGATTAACTGATGGCCCAATTAACCAGAATCCACTGTAATTTTCCATTTAGGCTTTGAATGAGTGGCAAAGATGCCAATATCAAGAGATCCAAGACTGACTTCAGAACAGCAGAGGTAAATTCCCAGGACTGTAAAACTTTTGATAAAAGATTCCAGTACATTTTTGTCTCCACCATTATCTAGAACCTCATCCTATTTTGTTAGAGATGATGAATGGTCCATTAAACAAATTTTCCATTAGAACAGTAGTTCAAAAGATCAGTGGCAATATAAGAAATGTTAGAATGTGCAATTGAATAGTTCTGAATGAATCACATCATTCCACATTAATCTTTAAAAAATCAACATGTCTCTTCAACTGTTGAAGACTACAATTATATTCACTTATAAAGAGCGTCAGCCTGCCATGCTATTATCATTAAGTGCTCACAATGGTTATATTTCTCTAGTCTTCTACAAACTCAGTACCAAAAACACATATGTTCTTTCAAATGAGTATCCTTCAATTCTACATCTGCAGTTATTTTACTAACTCAAATGATACCTTATTGAAGCCTTAAAACTATTTACAAAAATATCTCAAACATTATGCATCATGTAAGAGCTTATTTGTTATTTTCAAATAATCAGTAATGTTAATCCAGGGCATAATAATATTTGCCTCCCCAGCTTGCTCTGGCACATAAGATCATGCCCAACCCAACTTTCCTCATCCACTTTCCTGTCCTATCCTCGTGACATTCAATTACCCTACTGATTGAAAAATCTATCCCATTATGATTCAGCCTCCACACCTTTGACCACAAAGATCAAATTCTACAGTATTAAGTTGGTAGCTCTTAATTCTGAGGCAATGCTCTCTATCTCATATTCTCCCATGAGAGGGAAATATCATCCCAGCATTTGCCTTGTCATGATCCGTATGAATCTTATATGTTTCAATAAGATGAACTATCATTTTTCAAATGCCAGTGAGTACAGAGGAGAGAAATTTAATAGGAACCAGAGGAACAAGTTTTTCACCTAGAGGGAGATCAGTACATTGAATAAACTTCCAAAGGAAGTGGTTGAGACAAGTACATTAATGTTTGGATAGGTATATAGACAGGAACATTTTTTAAAGTATTATGGGCTAAATACAGGCAAATGAATCTAGTTTTGATGGGAACTTTGGTCGGCATAGGCCGAAGGGCCAGTCCCCATGTTGTATGACTCAATGAACTCATCTGTTCAGCCTTTCCTCCAAAGGCAATTCATGCATACCGGGAAATTGAACTTCTTCTAGTCTCATGAGTGCCTAATACAAATATTGTAAGTCTTCCTTTCTTTTACACTCCACCCTTTCACAGCGAAGTCAGCATTCCAGTAATTTCTGTGACTACCTGATGCACAGTATGCCCGGTTTCTATGCTTCATGTACACTTGCTGTTGCAGCTTTCAGCAAGCTTTTCCCACATTCAAATATTTTCATTTACCTCAAACCACTTAAATGTTCATTGGTATCTTGAAATAAATATCAATGGTGATCAAAAAACAAACTGTAAACCAACCTAAGTTATTTTACAGTTTGCTAAATCTATTTCTGTAGGTTTTCACTGCAATAGTAGGAAAGTTTGAAACCACTAAAGCAAAAAAAGTCAGTTCCAGAGTGCAGAATTTTCAACAATTACATAAAATACTCAGTTGCCAATATATAAGCATTGAGAAACCAACCTCATTAAATAAACAGCTGCTTTGGTCTTTCAAATTTACTGCTCATTTGTGGTGAAATGAAAGTATCCAGTAAATGGGATGTTTAACAATATCTTAACTTGTCTTGTTTCACAAAGGACAAAATTTAATTCCAAATTGAACAGTCTTTATTTTATCTCCTCAAAGCAAGTAAGACATAAAAATGCATACTGTATCAAGCAGCAAGGGATTATTCAAGAAATTTTCATACACAATGGAAGACCAATTTCACAAAATACTCACTCAATCTCATGTAAGTATTGTGAGCTTGTCTTACCAACATTTTTTTTTAAACTTTCTTTCCAATTGTCTCTATGGCTATCCCTGCCACTATTTTTGTCAATGAAAATCAGTTCTCTCCTCCATCATGTCCTGTTTAAGCTTAGAGAAAATAAGAAGTCGGACATTTGATACATCCTTTAAATTTGAACAAATATGGCAACCTTTTTTCCAAAATTTTCATTTAATTTGATTTATTACTCTTTCAAGTTTTTTTTTCCGAGGTTTTAGATTTGATGAGGAAGTTTTTCTCTCCTCTTTTTTTTGGTTGTATCTTCAAAATGGACTGCCCAGTCCCTTTTTTTTTGTTTGTTCTGTTTTTTTTTATAGTGTAGTGGGTTTTTTTTCCTATTTAAAACCCTTTTTTTTCCTTTCTCCTTTTAACTGGTAAGAGGAGAATTGTTGTTTTCTTTTCTCTTAATTATATATTTTATACTAGTTTAACAATATCTATGATTTTGACAGTGTCTATTTTAATTTTGGTTACTGATATATATATTTGAACTAATTCTCCTTTTGATTGTATTTGATTGTATCTATGATTTTTTTAATCAATAAAAAGATTAATAAAGGAAGAAGATCAAAAAAAAAGAAAATCAATTAAAAGTTAAAGCACGGGCCGGCTGGTGGCGCAACGACATCGGCGCCAGACCCAGGAGTGGAGGTTCCCAGGTTTGAAACCAGTCGGGTCCGCTCCCGAGTATGCTTTCCATCCGTGCCGGGTTGAGTGTCGAGATCACAACTCGACCTCGTAAAATAAAGGGAAAAATACTGCGAAAATGTCTGTGTGAGGAGTGGCGCACCACACAGTCTCTCTCTCGCTCCACGCCTAGTGAAAGCCATGAAAAAGATATCATCACGGACGCACACACAGACGCGCATGCACGCAGACACAGACACACACACACACACACACACACACACACACACACAGAGACTCGCACGCACACAGGCACATGCCAAAAAAAAAGGTTAAAGCACACAGCTTAAGTGAACAAACATCCAATACAACAAGCAGAAACAAGGCAGAATGTAATTAAAATTAAGCGGAGTTTTTTTCCTCCGATATAATTCTGAAAATGAAAACTCATCAGTCTTGCAATTTGCTTCCATTCTATAGGAACTGTACATGCTGAACACAAGAAAGTGGCAGGCACAGGCCACTCAGCTCCTCAAAATCCCGTCCCACCATTAAACATGATCATGGCTGACCAATGCTAGCTTTAACTATTGTGCCAATTCCCAAAATCCTCAATTCCTGATCATATCTATCTCCACCATAAGTATATCTAACAATTTAGCCTCCATTACCCTTGGGATAGAGTGCCCCAGAAACTCTCCACCCTCAGGCGAAATTTTATGCATTTCAGTTCTAAATAAAAATACCTCATTTTGTATCTATGTTTCTTAGTTCATGATTCTCCCATTAGTGAAAACATCTTAATATCTACCCTGTCAAAGCCACTTATGATCTTATATGTTTGAATAAGGTTCCTTTTCTGAACTCCAAGGACCTAAACCAGACATCCCACCCCACAAAAACTCATTTCAGGGAGGTAGCACCCCCGCCATCCACCCCCGCAACCCCATAACACCGCCGCCCCCCCCCCCGTCAACCTCCAAGGGTGCATGTAATACTTTGTTCAGTGATTTTGTCTAATCTGTAAACCAAATTGGGTATATGCAGAAAATGTGACATTAAAATATGTACTTATATTATCATGGAGCCATTTTTTAATTCTATTTTTTATTCCTAGACTTACTTTAAGCAAGTCTACAGGGAGTTTGGCCTCATCACGTTGGACATCAATAAAGTAGTTCCTTCGCAGCTAGCCAACTAGTTTAAATAATGTTAGCTATGCTGATGAACGAATGACACCTGTTAAACTCACCTCAACATGTCTTTTACATTTTAACCCACCATGGGCAATAGAAAAGTCACTGTTGCAAACAGTGCAGCGAGCAACACTGTCATTATTTTTGAGGTCGAGTGTAAAGCCCGCCCACAGAGAAAATTGATAGGTCTACTTAGCACGAAGAGAGACCAATCAGGTCTCGCTCTTCCTCTTCCTCTCCCTCTCAAAAAAATCAATCTCCGGGATATTGTATATCATTTGCAGGCGTCAGGGAGCTGCCATCAATATGCGGGAGACTCCCAGAGCTTCCGGGAGAGGTGGGATGTCTGCCTAAACTGTCTAACTGTATCGATAGAATTACTCTCTCATCCAAGCAATTAGGCTGGTGGATCTCCTTTATTTGAACTGCCTCCAATGTTCCTATATCCCTTTTTTTAGGCAAGGGGACTAAAATTATGCACCATATTCCAGGTGTGGCCTCACAACTGTAATAAAACCTCCCCATTCTTGAACTCCAATCCCTCTGCAATAACTGTCAATTTGCATTTGATCTTCCTGACTACTTGTGGCACTTTGCAGTCAACTTGCTGAGATTCATGCACTAGAACACCCAAGTCCCTCTGAACTGCATTCATTTGCAATCTCTCTTTATTTATATTATAATGTCTTTTGATTCCTTCTACTGAAGTGCATGACCTCACACTTCCCTACATTAAATTGCCATGTTTTTGCCTAATCATTCAATCAACATATATCCTGTTGCAGAAATACAAAGTCTTCATCACTTTAATCTAGCAAATAGCTGTTAAAGATTTTCATGAGGACTGGCCATTCATAGTGTCCGACTCACGATCCAGCATCCTGACCAAAAGCTAAAATCCACACCACTATCACGAAATTTCACTCGGCAACAGAATTCCTGACTAAATTTTTGAACTTACTTCCAAATCGTCCAAAGACCGGGTTATACTAAAACGCTTTGATCTTCCATATGATCTCCTGATAGAAGGACGTTGTGCAGCTTGTAAGAATCCTACAGAAAGTGCAGAAAACTTTGTACCCTGAAAAAATAAAATGAAAGTAATTAGAGTCTTATGGTTACTATCAGAATTGAAGAGACAGCTTACATAGCTACAGTGGATGCATGTGTTACATCTAGGAATAAAGCTAAACAGACCAAGAATGTTCAGATTTCTATTAAAATACTCAATTCCTTTGTGCAAAATGAATGGCTAAGGAATGTTAGGCTTTGTGGGAGAAAATGAGGTGATGGGGGTGATACAAGGTTTCCTTTCCTGACATGATGGATAATAATTTCATCTTTGGCTCAGGGACTCTTTCTGATGGTCGCAGACTCAAGAACAATCAAAAAATGTAAGCACATAACCATTGCTGACATGATATGCCATTTATACAAATAAAAGATTAAGTCATGGCCTCTATGTGCCAACAAGATTCAAGATTGCTTAATGTCATTTCCAGTACATGAGTATAAAGGAGAATGAAATAATTGATATACTGGATCTAATGTGACACAAAAAAAACCACATCAAATAAAGAACACAATAATATAAAAATACAATAAATATAAATACATAAGATAACTTAGATTATTTGTATGCCCATAAAGTGACTGTACATAAGATGATTTTGACAGGAAATGATAAAGTAGTGGTGATGGGGAGTGTGGCGGTGGGTTAGTGAATGAAGTGTTCATCAGCCTTACTGCTTGGGGGAAGTAACTGTTCTTGAGTCTGGTGGTCCTGGCATGTACACTATGTAGCCCCCTCCATGATGGAAAAAAAACCTTTTTTTCCCTCCTCAGCTCCACTCCCCAGCCTTCTCACTTTGATGCTGAGTCCATCTGCCTTAAATACACTCAACGACCTGGCTTCCAAAACTGCCTGTGGTAATAAATTCCACAAATTTCTCCCCATCTGTTTTAAATGGACACACCTCTATCCTGAGGTTGTGCCCTCTCGTCCTAGATTTCCTCACCATGGGAAACATCCTTTCCACATCTACTCCGTATAGCCCTTTTAACATTCGAAAAGTTTCAATGTGATCCCCCCTCATCCTTCTAAGTTCCAGCGGGTACAGACCCGGAGATATCAAACATTCCTCATATGAGAACCCTTTCATTCCCGGAATTATCCTTGTGAACCTCCTCTGAAACCTTTCCAATGCTAGCATATCTTTTCTTAGATGAGGAGCCCAAAACTGTTCACAGTACTCAAGGTGAGGCCTCACCAGTGCTTTATAAAGCCTCAGCATTACATCCCTGCTCTTGTATTCTAGACCTCTTGAGATGAATGCTAACATTGTATTTGCCTTCCTCACCACTGACTACCTGCAAGTTAACCTTTAGAGTGTTCTGCACAAGGACTCCTAAGTCCCTATGCATCTCAGATTTGTGGATTTTCTCCCCGTTTAGAAAATAGTCTGCACATTTATTTCTACTACCAAAGTGCACGACCATGCATTTTCCAACATTGTATTTCATTTGCCACTTTCTTGCCCATTCTCCTAATCTGTCTAAGTCCTTCTTTGGTATGTCACCAAAGACTCAAGCAGATTTCTACAGATGTACCATGGAGAGTATCTTGACTGGTTGCATCATCGTCTGGCGTAGAGACACCAATGCACATGATCAGAGAAAGCTGCTAAGAAGTGCAGCTCCATCATGGGCACGAGCCTCCCAAGCATCAAGGAAATTTTCAAAAGGTAGTGCCTCAAGACGGTAGCTCCATCACTAAGAATGATCACCATCCAGGACGTACCCTCTTATTACTAGCAACAGAAGGGACGTACAGGAGTCTGAAGACACCCACTCAAATGTCTTTGGAACAGCTGTTTCCCCTCTGCTAGCATAGTTCTGAATGCTCCATGAACACTACCTATTTTACTCTCTTCACACTCCATCTATATTCTTAATTGTAATTTATTGTAATTTTTAAGTATTATATTGTACTGCTGCAAGAAGACGACAAATTTCATAACATATGTCAGTGATAATAAACCTGATTCTGAAATAATGTCTATTCTTCTGCATTTAGTAGGAGATACCCATCAGAGTTCTCAAAAACAGAAAGTAAGCAAATCAAGCATTTGAACAAACCAACAAATTGAGTCACTATTATCATGTTCCAAATACCAAAAATGCAACAAGGTAAACACAAAAGGATGAGCTTGCACATAACAATTTTATTTAACTATACTGCAAAAATTGTTAAGACATATATACAGTATGATTTAAATGCTTTGCCTAACTTTCACCACACTAGAATGGTCGTGACAAATGGAATGCTAGGACACAGGTTCATACTTGCTACTTACCATGAAGCTAATGAATTTTATCTAAAACAGCTGGATGAAGAGCAAGGTTCAAATACACAGAAGGGAAAAAAGCAAACTAGTCAGTTTGAAGCAACCAACTCAAGATCTGCAAAGGTCAAAGAAAGCTGCCTGCCTACTAGCACTACTGCATGAGCATATGACAGGGGAAAAACTAGCAAAGCAAAACTTGGAGACACAAGAAACTGAAGATGCTGGAATCTGGAACAACAACCAATCTGACCAGAGGAACTCAGCGGGTCATGCAGCATTTGGGGGGGGGGGGGGCAATAAATTGTTGACACATAGGTCAAGACAGGCACTGCCAGTATAGAGGAAGAGGATGAGATAGGAACTGCCTGTATAAAGAGGGGCACATCTCACCATGCGCACCTCCTCAACTTTATACTTGTTATTTCCCCTCAGTCCTGATGCAGATTCCTCTAAAAGATTGCCTATAGTAAAAATAATCCTTAGTCTATTCCATAAAGGTGCATTTTTACATGGCGTCTCTGTTTATATCGTGCAACGTGAACAAATCCAGGCCTATTTTGTGCTTGAAAACACATCACTCACAGCATTGTTTAGAAAAATACATTAATTTCTTGCAAGGACATCTGTGGAATAAAGCCTTAAATTCTTATGAAACACCAGAAGCAATTAACTGGACAACAAACTTAATTGAATTTCTTATTTCATTTCATAACCACAAATTATTATATTTCCTGAGCTAGAAAATAAAAAAAAACAAACAAGATCATGATAGGATAATGAATAAGCACCAAATATTTATAAAGGACGGTAGAGAACATATGCAATTCCATGATTTTCAGATTTTAAGACTATCATATGAAGTGGGGAAGTGAATGGGCTCATATGGAAAGAATCAACAGACTGGGTGCTTTTGTTCCCCACATAAGACAAGCAGGTTGAGGGATGACCAACTTTTACAGTCTTAGAAATCCACAATGGACTACCTCAAGAGGCGCAAGCTGAAGGTTTTGCCATGGCCCTCACAGTCCCCTGACCTAAACATCATCAAAAATCTGTGGATAGACCTCAAAAGAGCAGTGCATGTAACACAGCCTAAGAATCTCACAGAGCTAGAAGCTTTTGACAAGTAGTTAAAGTCTGTCCCAAGCCTTGTGGCCCATCAGGCCGGTGCTTATGCCAGTTTCTGTGGAGTGAAGCGACTGAGGGTACGAGACTCCCCCCCCCACCCCCCGGATAGGACGCCAGTCTATCGCAAGGTTCACCCCCAGCATTTGCCAGTACCCATTGTCAGCTGGGTGGACTGGAGCAGTGCGTGGTTAAGTGCCTTGCTCAAAGACACAACACACTGCCTTGGCCGAGACTTAAACCCACGACCTTCAGATGGTGAGCCCAACGCCCTAGACCTTCAGATGGTGAGCCCAACGCCCTAACCACTTGGCCACGCGCCTTTTGCAAGTAAGAATGGGCGAAAATCCCCCATACAAGAATTGAAAGACTCTTAGCTGGCTACAAAAAGCATTTACAAGCTGTGATATTTGCCAAAGGGGGTGTTACTAAGTACTGCCATGCAGGGTGCCCAAACTTTTGCTTCAGGCCCATTTCCTTTTTTGTTATTTTGAAACTGTAGAAGATGGATATAAAAAAGTTTTCTTGCTTAAGATGTTAAAGAAGTGTGTCATCTTTAACTTTATGCCTTTTGAAAATCAGTTCATCTTTTACTCGCTTAGCTATTCACAGTAACAGAAATTTTGACCGGGGTGCCCAAACTTTTGCATGCCACTGTGTCTCAGAAACAGTAGGAAGAGGCTCAAATGAAGCACAGATATAGATTGGCTGGGACTGTTTCTGTGCCAATGCTGCATTCTGTATAACCCCAAACTCTTCCAGCTTCTTATAGGAAACATTTGCTAGGTTTTCTAACGTAATATTAAAACCTGGTTGAATTCAGTCTGTGATGTTGTACAAACTAGTGCCATCTAGTGGAGCACACAAAATGGAAATACTTGTTTACACACACAAAATGCTGGAGGGACTCAGCAAGTCCACCAGCATCTGTGGAAGAGAATAAACAGTCAACATTTCAGGCCCTCCATAGAAGCTTCCTGACTTGCCGAGTTCCTTCAGCATTTTGTTTGTGCTGCTTAAGACTTTCAAGATTTGGGCTGCACAGCAGCATATTGTTAGCTTAAAGCAATTATTGCACCAGCAACCCAGTTCAACTCCCCTCTTGTCTATAAGGAGTTTGTACGTTCTCCCTGTGATTGTGTGGGTTTCCTCTGGGTGCTCCCACATTCCAATGACGTACCAGTTAACAGGTAATTGATCACTGTATATGGTCCTGTGATTAGGCTAGGATTAAATAGGTGGGTTGCTGGGCCGTGTGGCTCATTGGGCTGGCAGGGCCTGTTCTAAATTAATTAATTAATTGCCATATGGATATAATTGGGTAGTGCTCACTCATTGCGCCAAAAGCGTCTGTTACCAGGCTGCATCTCTAAACCAAAATTTCTAAACCAGATTTCTAGCACCAGCACAATCTTTTGTGTTTAGTACTTATTTCTATTTCTCTTTGGCATAGATTTGAGGAAGGGGCATCAACCCAGCACATTAACAGTTTCTCTCTCCAAAGATGCAGTCTAAATGTCTAATGCTTCCACTGTTTTGCTTTTATTTTAAAATTCTAGAATCCATTATTTTACTATTTATGCATTTGATGTCATTACTGATTAATGATATTTACTGATTCTACAGAATGTTTGAGTGCTGATGTTATTAATAACTCAAGTTTGCATGTTCTCCAATTGTTTATTAAAGGATTATTGCAGTAAATTAGGCAATTCTCCCCATTGCCTCAAGGGAGTCTCAAAGATTAACCACATTATGTAGACTGCATCAATTCAAAACAGATTATGGTTTGAGGTCAATGCAGACATAAGACACAACATCATACAAAGCCTAGCCAGCATTCCACAGGTTCCATGTCTTTCGTGACTAAACAGATGAGCTGCAATCTTCTCTAGTTTTGCTGTTCAACAGATACCGTGACTAACACAGAATGGTACTTGATAGTAGACTGAATCAAATACTTTATGCGGACTCCTGCTCTCAAGAGCTCTAAAGGGAGACAGCCATTAAGATGTACTAATAGAATCTAAGAACAGAAATTCTCAACAATTATTACCCTTTTGTTAGATGACACTGAGCTCTGAAAACTTCAATTAAATCCCATTACAAGAGTAACATTCAACAGAAAGGCTTGTGCATCAATGCATTCAATTGTTTAATAATATGTATCATATCATATTAGCAGAGCTGCTCCAATTAATTTCAGTAATAATGAGCCATCATTCACGTGTCTTTTTTAAAAACATTGATTGCTCTCTGTGCTCATTCAGACTGAATATAGGCTGTGCTAAGGAATGAAATGAGTTTCCATTTTAGGCATCTACTGCTGGCATTAATCCACCTCAGGTTGGATATTACAATTCTTACCAAATCTAACACTATAGCTTGATCCTGTCCACATCTTGCAATAATCCTCCTGCTCAGTTGTTTTTGAGTGTGCAAAATATAAACAAAACTTGAATCAAGATTCTTTCCTTATGTGGTGCTGGGAAAGGCCACATACATTTTCATCCATGGCTACCTTGAGAAGTTGACGATAAATATTCTCTGAAATACTGCATAATGACAAATTTCCATTCTGATGGGGCGGCATGGTAGTGTAACACTATTACAGCACCAAAGATGTACAGTTAAGGTTAGCATAATACTATTCTAAAGACGTACAGTCAGGGTTAGTGATTTATAGGTATGCTATGTTTGCACCAGAATTGTGGCGACACTAGGGGGCTGCCAAACACATTCGTCGCTGATTTAATTTGACACAAACAACGCATTATGCTGTATGTACATATGACAAATAAAGCTAATCTTTATCTTCCTTTTATCTTTAAAGATAATCCAACAAACGATTGTCATCTGAACAAGACAAAAACCATGGAAAGACCTTGTGTCCTATCACTCAATCATGATCCAACACCAGAATCCCTTCACCAATTTTTAATACATACTGATTTAGCAATGCTAAGATCCAGATGTGGATAAATCTTAAAACAGCAACTTGAGGCCAACGTACCACAAGTTGTTTAATTTAACCTGGCCCATCCATCAACACTACGCAACCTGGACTCAGACACCTCCACACGTAGGTGCCAGATGCCATTCTCTGGAAAGCCATGAAGCGCGTCTCTTGAGTACCGAAATCAATATGGATTAAGTAGATTCCCATGCACAAAGCTCATATTAAACTTGATATCTGCAGATCATCTTCAGCGAATTGCAGATGACAGCCAATGAAGCTTTCCCACTGACAAAGGACACTAAAAAATAACCCATGAACCTATCTGAAATCTTGTCTCCTATTCCCACAAACTAATTACAAACCCCATTTGTAATGCCAAATCTGTTGGCTCCTTACAAATATCAATCATAACTTAGTCAAACAATGAAATCCCAAGCTTTAGACTTCCAAGAATAATCTGGACAAACCCAAGGACAGACCAAGGAAGATCTAGCCATAAGCTCCACAAGTGGCTGATTGTAATTGATTTCCATTATCTACAGTAGATACTAAACTCCTACTCTGAAAGGTCCATCTCTGATGGTGTCACAACAATTTATAGTGCCTCACCTGAAAAGAATGAATGGCTTATTAACCTTGACAATTACGATAGCTTCCTAACTAGATATCAGATAAATTTGGTTTAAGGAATCAGCTGGCTGTGATATACAGTTCTACTGTCAAAGCTTAAATCCTTTGATGCATTCAGTGCATTCTGCCAATTTTGAAAACAACTCATTAGAAGGCATAAAAAAATCACATTAGCAATTTTGGATGCTGGCAATCACAAGGTCATCAGCCTTTAAGTTTTCTTTTTATTTGTTTGACCCTACCAGTTAAGGATGGGGATCTTAGTTAAAGTCATTCCAGTTTCATAATCTAAATTCATCACAACTTGCTGACTTCAGATTTATGGCATCAATTTATCAATGATGGGAGCACAAACAGATTTCCCTGACTCTGTCCTACATGAAGTCTGCAGAAATACTGTGTTGTAATTACTTCTCCAGTTGCCTACTCGATATATTCCATACAAAATGACTACAGGATTATGTCTCAACTCAATTATTCACTATTTTTTCCCTGTAAAACTGGTTAAAATTTGGCCTAAATTTTCAAATCCTTTCATAGATAGCTGAAGGTGTGAAATGGAAAAAATATGGCCTTGTAATCAGATGCTATAATGCAGTTTTATCATGGGGCGGGAAAGAAGAGGAAAAAGTATAATCTACATCTGGCTGTTGTTACTTTACTTAGGAGCAATAAAAATATATAAAATATGTTCAATAAAAATTACATATTTTATGGTATCAAAGCATCTGGTTACATTTACTGAAGAAGATATCTTTCTATAAGATGTTGCTGAGGCCAAATTTGGAGTACTGTGTGCACCCACAAGAAAGGACTCAAAAAGGTTGAAGGAGTTCAGAGAAAATTTACATGTATGTTACCAAGACTTGAGAACCTGAGCTATATGGAAAGGTTGAATAGGCTAGGATTTTATTCCCTGGAGCATAGGAGAATGAGGGGAAGATTTGATAGAGGTATACAAAATTATGAGGGATATAGATAGGGTAAAGTAAGCAAGTTTTCTTCTTCCAACTGAGGTTGGGTGAGAGTAGAACTGGAGATCATATGTAAAGTGTGAAAGGTGAAATACTTAGGGGGGGAACTACTTCACTCAGAGTGTGATGTGGGTATGAAACAAGCTGCCTGCGGAAGTGGTGGATACGGGTTCGATTGCAATATTTAAGTTTGGTTAAGTACATGGATGGGAGAGGTATGTAGGATTATGGTGCAGATGCTGGTTGATGGGTCTAGGCAGGATAACAGTTCAGCACAGACTAGATGGGCCAAGGGCCTGCTTCTGAGCTGTTCTATGGTTCTATGTGTACAATTGAATGGTTAACAATAAATCTGTTATCACATGGCTCAGGTCACCAGGTCACCAATTTATGGCTCAGAGCACTGTGGCATCTTTAGTCCCTAAGTGCCACATAGGATTTTTATCAACTGAAAACTGAAGCCAAGTTAAATTAGTTATTAGGGGAAGTGACCAAAGGCTAGGATAAACAAGTGAATTTCAAGGAGCACTTTAAAAATTACAAAACTAATTTGGAGGCTTAGCAAGTAAACTC
Organism: Mobula birostris; assembly: GCF_030028105.1. Classification (NCBI taxonomy): domain Eukaryota; kingdom Metazoa; phylum Chordata; class Chondrichthyes; order Myliobatiformes; family Myliobatidae; genus Mobula; species Mobula birostris. Next base: position 11,462,307 of record NC_092374.1, on the reverse strand, counting down.
CAGAGTGACTGTTGATTATACCGGATGAACAAGAGAAAATGATAGCAGTACAGGTATTGGCATTGGTTTATTATTGTCACATGCACTAAGATACAATGAAAAGCTTGTCTGTTCATACAGATCAAACCATTACACAGTGCACTGAGGTAAAATAAGGTAAAACAATAACAACGCAGAATAAAGTGTAAAAGCTATTGAAAAAGTGCAGTGCAGGTAGATCATAACGAGACAGATTGTGAGGCAAAGAGTCCAAGTTATTTTACAAGAGATCTGTTCAAGAGTCTGGTAATAGTGGGAGAAAAGCTGTCCTTGAGCCTGTGGTACTTGCTTCAAGTTTTTTGATCTTTTACCCGATGAGAGAGGGAGAAGAGACAGTATATCAAGCAACAGTAGGTTTACAGAGATAGCAGAGGTAGGAGAGAGACTAAAATAGGATTTGAAAACAAAGGTGAACACATTAAATGTCTTTGCTTAAAAGGTAGCCAAAGCAGATTTCCAAAACTGAAAGTCAAAGGGACTTGCCATACATTTAAGGTAAGCAGAATATTTCTCTGAAACACTTACAGAAAGGGACTGAGAAGTCCTAATGATTAGCCATAGAGATTAAAACTGTGTTACTCTGGCTGCCTTGTGACTTCAACAGTGTCACACTGGCAAATTTTCTAGACTATTGGATGTTACACTATTAAGTTGCTTTCATTTTTAAGATACTACACACAGTTGTAAGTTTAAAGGGACAGCAGAAACAGGACCCAGTGATTTTCAAAAGTGTGAGGGGGAAAAAAAGTTAAATTTCAACAGTGTGTGGAAATGGAGCCCCAGTGAATATACGAGGTGTGATTGATAAGTTCTCATGGCCTAAGGTAGAAGGAGTCAATTTTAGAAAACATAGAAAATAGGTGCAGGAGTAGGCCATTTGGCCCTTCGAGCCTGCACCGCCATTCAGTATGATCATGGCTGATCATCCAACTCAGAACCCTGTACCAGCCTTCCCTCCATACCCCCTGATCCCTTTAGCCACAAGGGCCATATCTAACTCCCTCTTAAATATAGCCAACTGTTTCCTGTGGCAGAGAATTCCACAGATTCACCAATCTCTATGTGAAGAAGTTTTTCCTAATCTCGGTCCTAAAAGGCTTCCCCTTTATCCTCAAACTGTGACCCCTCGTTCTGGACTTCCCCAACATCGGGAACAACCTTCCTGCATCTAGCCTGTTCAATCCCTTTAGGATTTTATACGTTTCAATAAGATCCCCCCTCAATCTTCTAAATTCCAATGAGTATAAGCCTAGTCGATCCAGTCTTTCATCATATGAAAGTCCTGCCATCCCAGGAATCAATCTGGTGAACCTTCTTTGTACTCCCTCTATGGCAAGGCTGTCTTTCCTCAGATTAGGGGACCAAAACTGCACACAATACTCCAGGTGTGGTCTCACCAAGGCCTTGTACAACTGCAGTAGTACCTCCCTGCTCATAGCACATAGCACAATTATTTTTCAACATAGTCCCCTCCTACATGTACACACTTAGTCCAGTGTTCGTGGAGCATACAGATCCCTTCTTTGTCGAAGTGGTCCACAGCAGGGGTGATTGATAAGTTCATGGCCTAAGGTAGAAGGAGATGAGTTATACAGCTCTCGTTACATGCTGCAGTTCAACTCTGAGTGAAAATGCACTAAGTTTGAAGTTAATAACTCATCTCCTTCTACTGTAGGCCACAAACTTATCAATCACCCCTGCTGTGGACCACTTCTGGAGGTCCAAGACGCCGACTTCTACAAAGAAGGGATCCGTATGCTCCACGACCGCTGGACTAAGTGTGTAATTGTAGGAAAAATAAATGTGCTAGGGTTTCTAAAATTGACTCCTTCTACCTTAGGCCATGAACTTATCAATTACTCCTCGTAGAAGTATCACAAGAAACAAGGAGCAGGCAGAGAAGGAACCAGGGGCCCCATCCTGTTGAAGGGAGCATGGAACAGCTCTGGAATTTGGGGTTTCAGTTAGCCAGATGCTGAACCACAGGACAGCAGATTATCAGAGTCTTAATAAATTATTTTACAACTAGTCAGTGTTGATCGCATTTCAACAATGAAGACCAAAGCTCCTGATGTCTACAAACATAGTCTGGATATTACTGACTTGAGTGTCCACTTACAGTGGAGAATGTTGAATTGTATCCTCACGAAACACATAGTTTTGATATCAGAGGATCACTACAAACACTCATACATTGATTACACAAGACCTTCTAGCTATCAGTATGCAGGCATGAATATCAGTAAGGTTTCAATTTCAGCAGAAAGCTGGTGGCACGGAATAAATTCCACGTTGTGTACACCGAGAAGAAACTAGCTTTGACCTCTGAAGTGTGTTGAATTGGCTTATGTTAGCTACAATGGTAGTAGGAATATTAAAATTAGTTACAGCTGTGAGCTGAGTAGACAGGGTATAACAAAAAAGAATAAGTCAAGTTTTCTGCTCAAGATTGAGGGGCCCCTATGGGTAGTTGTCTTTTAATATAGTTATACTATCTATACATTAACATGTACTGTGTTGCAGCACGGTAGTGTAACACTCCACAATGCCAGCGACTGGGGTCCATTTCCAAATGAAACTGGAGCACCCAGAGAAAACTCACAATGTCACAAGGAGAACATACAAACTCCTTACAGACAGTGGTGAAACTGAACCCCAATCACTACCTGTTGTGCTGCCGTTTTATATACAATGCAGGTCTTCTTCAGTTCACAGAATGAAGCATGTGAATGTTTGACAGAAATCATATTGATGATATGTTGAGTTATCCATGGCTGAGGGAAGCAGTACAGTCAGTAGGATATGGTATTGGAGAGGCATTCGCTGGTCTTATCATCATGATTCTCAGCATTAATTCCAAATCAGTACCTTGGTTATGAGGATACAGATCTCATTTTTGGACATCCTTCTTCAAAATCTTCAAGGCAATGCCAAAAAAAAACTCATATCTTCAGTCCTTCCTAGTTTTGTGCATAACTTTGCCTTAGAACACATGCTAACACATGCTTGAGACAACAATGAAGCATTGCTTTGAGCAGTCCAGGCAAACTCCAAGTAGAGCTCGGCATTCATAACATTGGCTCCATGAGGCAGCATATTACTAATACTGTAAACAATCATTAAAATTATACATAAGCTGAAATTACCATGCTAAATTCATGGCGATCAAGCAGTGAGTGTTAACTATCCGTCACAACCTCTTTTGGAGTCTTTTAAGTTAAGTTTGAGAAAATACATTTTTACAAATATTATAATCAGCTATTACATGGTTTGCATGCAAATTTCATTAATTTAATGCACCAATAAAAATTTAGATTTATAGATTTTCAAAGAAGCTTAATAAAATGAAATGCTTTTATGAAATTCTATCATGCAATATTAAAAATCTAATCTTGATTTGTATTTCACAAAAAATGCTTTGTACCTCATCACTGATGCATATAATATGCTTCTGTTTTGCAGTTCGCCATCATTGGACTAAACGATGCATGCAGCACCATTCTATGAAGTATGAGGCCTTATAGGCTATCATTTCCGTTTTCACTATTCAATTACTTTCATGATAATTACTGTATTTAACTTTTTTAAATTACTAATTGAGAATTCCTGAGTCCCTTAACACTTACTATTGGTATAGTATTGTCATATGTACCAAGATACAGTCAAAAGCTTGTTACAGAATACTGTAAAAGCTACTGAAAAAGTAGTGCAGTGCATTTCTTCAGTAGCTTTCATGCTTTATTCTGCATTGTTATTGTTTTACCTTATTCTAACTCAATGCACTGTGTAATGATTTGTCTGTATAAACAATATGCAAGTCAAGCTTTTCACCATACTTGATAAAGTGCAAGATCATAACAAGGAAGATTGAGAGGCCAAGAGTCCATTTTATTTACAAGAGGTCAGTTCAAGAATCTGTTGACAGTGGGATAGAAGCCATCCTTGAGCCTGGTGTCTTGTTGCTGCTCCTCTATTTTGATTGGTCACAGGCTAGGGATCCCCATGAGTCTCTGTTACGTTTTATCAAGGAAGCTCAGAGAACATCCTTGAAATGTTTATCCTTCTTCCTGGCAAGCACATAATAAGATGTAGAGTAATCTGCCTCTTTCCAAAGGCTACACCTCTGGGTGGATAGCCTCAGTGTTGAGGATAATGGACAGGGTGAGGATTCTGATTTTCTGCATCACTGCCTGTCCATTTAACTAGATTTCATTCACATACATGTCCTTTATTATCTTCTTAAAGTACACTGTCTGTGGTCAATATTGTCTAGATGTTCCCATGCTTGAAATGTATTAATTCTGGATGATTTCCAAAAACAAAAGTAGTTTTTACATTGAATTATAAAGCTCCTTCACATATTGCAGTAACAGCTTTCACTACCTCTACCATCCAATTACTATGCCCTTGAATAGTCTGTTTTCTATAATATGTCCACACAATTCTTCCTCTACTTCTATTATAAAGCTGTCTGTTGAGCACATATTTGTAAAACAGATCTTTTCAACATAATCTGAAAAGAACCTATTTTGTCTTCCTTACAGCTGTATCCATTTTCTCCAGTGTCACGTCACCCCGAAGGAGCAGTACTTTCATTTGATCCAAATCCCAATTCACAATCTTGACTTTTGTGTGGACTCGTCTCAGTAATCCCTTTGACTGGTTCTTTTAAAACATGATTAGCTACACCTTGATGACGGTCTCAGCCTGAAACATCAACTTTTTTTTATTCCTCTCTAAAGATGTTGCCTGATCTGCTGAGTTCCTCCAGTCTGTGTCCATTCTACTGCATTGTGCATCCTATTCCACCCTCGTTCACCCTTCTAGTTCTGATTGTAGCTGCCTATCCTGCGATCTTTTATCTTATCCACGTTTGGCTCAATGAATACTATATTGTAAATAGAGCTAGATCTGTGCAAAAAGGTGCATATCCAAACAGAATAGAAGAACAAAGAGATTTTGGAGTACAAATACATCAATCACTAAAAGTTACACCACAGGTTAGGAAGACAATTTAATACAGCATATTTAATACTCTGGTTTATCACTAAACCTCCAAGAGGATCACAACCTTGTCATAAGGTTTGGAGGCTTCCGTACCTCAATGACCCAGAGAACTATGTTGGCTGGATTCAGGACTTCAAGCTTTGGCTCTTGGTAGTGTCACCCATTCCAAACAGGTCAAAGAGTAGAAGCCAGACTAAGGATGATCCCACCACACCTCCGGGTTCAGGGGTTCAGCTCAGGGCTAACAACCCTGACTGATAAAACAAAACTGTTATGGAAACAGCAATGAAAAATCCTTCTGCATCTGAGTGGGACGGTATTCCCGAGTCTCCATCTAGGACTTGCACGACTGGCAGCAGTGAAAACCATGAGGAAGCTACTGACATGATGAAAAAAGCCCTGAACACAGCCAAAGATGGAGGACTTTCATTGCTGCCTAAATGCCAGTGGCATAATGGGCAGTAAGTTATTTCTAAAGCAGCAGAGTTGAAATTCACAGTGTGTACATTGAACCTTGGTTTGACACTTTTAAGAATACTTCATACTGGTTGTCATTTACAAAAAAAAATATTAACAGACACTGGAGGAAGTGTAGAAAAGATCAAGGATGACAGTAGAAACATAGCATACATATCAAGAAAAGATGAACACACTGCCTCTCTTCTCCTGACAAAAGGCAAACAAGTGGGTGCCCTAATAGACACCTTACAGAATTTGACGGATGCTTTCACTTCCAAGCAAAAGTTTAAGTCCAAACCATTATTCTTGGATACTCACCAAAAAATCCAATAGGGAACTTCTAAGGACATTCTTTATTAAGAGAGTGGAGGGAATGTGGTACTTGTTACCATAAGCTAAAAGGGACAGTAATGGTACATTTAATTAATAGTTGGGAAAGCACAAGAGAGAAGTTGGTATATTTATAAGAGGAAAGGCTTAAGTGGACCATAAACACCAGCATGGTCTCATTGGGTGAAATACTCTATTTTGTGCAATATGTGTTTTTTTTAATTGAATGAAGCAAGACGTGGTGTGTTTTATATACAAATCCACAACGATTTGTCCAATGAAAAACCGTATTGGTTCCTACTAAAAATCAAAACCGGTTTTTCACTGAACAATACATATTCTGCATTTTATACATAAAATACACTTGCACGTGATAATTTATTTACAAACACAAGAGATTCTGCAGATGCTGTAGATCCAGAGCAACTCACACAAAATGCTAGAGGAATTCAGCAGGCCAGGTATTATCTATGGAAATTAATTAACTGTTAACATTTCAGTTGACCTGCTGAGTTCCTTTGGCATTTTGTGAGTGTTAATTTATTTACAAAATGTCTTGCTTCATTCAGATTATCAGTTTCTGTTCCAAAATGAGGCATAGCAAGATATTATACTAGTGTAATCTGGAACATGTGGGGGTTAATTAACTATTCGTTTACTGGTGAAGGTAAACTGGTGACTGATGTGGATCCCAAGATGCAAAAGAACCAATATTTTTTTAAAAATCAATTAATCCATCTGGAAGGATAAAGTTAAATGTCTTTATTTATCTATAGTTTGTTGCAAAGGTACTTCCTCACAATCAAGAACCTTCTCTTTCATGAATCAAGTAGAGGTTCGTAGACAAGTGAACTAACAGTGGGTAAAGACGTAAAATGTATATGCAATAATTTTGAACATTGACTCAGATTTTCTAGCAGACATTATACAGCGATTGATGGGAAGGTGTACCTAATCTGTTGAGCACTTTTTTTAATATATATAACAATTTTGTGACTCCAGGGCAAAATTATATATTCCCTCCCTCACAAGGTGATACCCTATAATTTTTCATAGCATTAATTTCTACAAGATTCTGGCTCTTAAAAAAACTATTTGAATGACGGAGTTGGATTGAAGCACCTGATCATGTAGATGACATCACAATTGACGATGGTTTTTCGTTACCTCAATACTGGGGGTATTGAGTTTGTGGAACTGTAAGGTTATCAAGAATCTTCTAGCCAGTGATGGCATTTCAGGGTCATCAGGTGTTTCACAACTATAGATCCTTATGTATTAATCACCTTTACTCATGGACATCGAATAGTCAATTCCAAAGGCAAAGCCAACATATTGAAACCTAATCTGTATTTCCTCAGTATTTGCTTGTGAAGGACAACTTCTGAAATATGAAAATGCTCAACGTTCTCCAGTTCCTGTCCGTCAATGATGATCATATCTGGGGGATGTAATTGGCCCAGTCCAGGTTGTTAAAGTAACTTGGTTTTTCCAACTTTGAGTGTCAAAAACAGGCTGCAGTATGCCTGAGAAAATCATTTTTTTCTTTGTTGCTCGTAGTCCTCCCAACAGAGGTTAATGTATACTTGGTTTTGGCATAGAGGCAGGAGAGGCTAACATTAAAACCTAATCTGGACTTCCTCAATATTAGCCTTTGAAGAACAACTTTTATGTTACGAAAATGTTCATATTCTCTAGATCTTTCCCATCAATGATCACATCTGGGGCACTTAACTGGTCCAATCCAGGTTGTTGAAATACCTTGGCTAAAATGGTCCCCATTCATCTGATACTCAATATCAGCTAGCACAGAGCTTTGATTGATTATTTTCATGACAACAAGAAAGACAGAGTAACAAAAAAAAATGGAGCCAGTCTGGTGTAACAGGCTCCAGTTCAAATGGCAGACGATTTTCCAGCAGAATCACTGAAAAAGATGGAAGGTAATTATCTGGTCATGAAGGAGTTTTAGAATGGCAATTATTTTGTCTATGCAGCCAAAATTGGGTGTTGCAAATGATCAAATTAAATGCTTAGAGCATATTGATAAAGAACATATATGGTTAACAATCTTCTGGATCTGGTGGTGACAGAATGCAAAATTCCTGCACTTCAGTAACTGAAAAGATTTCCTCTAAGGGTGAGTAGTCAGTTCAGCAGAAATTGGGAAAGGATCGTCCTGAACCTAGAAAAGAGCATTACATCAGTAGTTACCACGAGGAGGCTTAGTCCTTTTTTTTGGAAGTAGTGAAAATATTTTGCTAGCTTTCCATGATCATTGAATCATGAGATCCAGTATCAGAAGATACAGCTGTACACTCACAGCAGACCCAAAATTTGGGTCTCTGGAAGGACGAAGCTTGAGTGTCCCTCAATCAGCCACAAATATGTAGTTATCTCCATCTCAATAAAGGCAGCATGTTAGAGAATGAAAATGGAGAGACTGAAGTGATCTCCTATAGTCCACTCTCCTCTCACGTCAGCTTCCTGCCTTTTCCACCTATCACCTCCCAGCTTCTTACTTCAACCCTCTCTCCCATCCACCTGGCTTCATCGATCACCCTCTAGCTTGTCCTCCTTCCCCTCCCCCCCATCATTTTATATGGCATCTTCCCCCTTTCTTTACAGTCCTGATGAAGGATCTCAACCTGAAACATCGACTGTTTATTCATTTGCATGGATGATGCCCAACATGGTGAGTTCCTCCAGCATTGTCTGTGTTGCTAATGTAAACGCTGCCAACATGCAGTGTGTCCGGTAGCATCTAGAGCAGGGGTTCCCAACCTGTGGTCCATGGACCCATTGCTAATGGTATTGGTCCATGGCATTAAAAAGGTTGGGAACCCCTGAATTGTAGAGAGCAAAACAGTTAAAATTGCAACCAAAAATGTTTGATTTCTAACTGTCCACTCCTCATGAAGTCCATCACCTGAAACATAACTCTATTCCTCTCTCCATACATGCTACCTAATCTGTTGAGCACTTTGTTTTTATTTCAAGCACATTAGCAATCCCTGCCTGATTGTCAGCCATATATAAGTGATTTCCCTCCCTATGATGAAAATGTTGAGTCTCTGTTCAACACATCTCCATTGTGACGTTGTTGAGATTACAAACTGCAAAAAAATAATATAAGACTATGGAAAAATAATTCACATTAGGGAATTATATTTAAAGAGTACAATAAAAATGCATAGGAAATCTGACATAAATAAAAGGCAAAACCTGTTAATGTAAAAACATAATATTGAGGATGAAAGGAAGTGATTGAAGTAGGAAGGACAATAATTAAATTAAGTGTGGAGAGTGTAGATTCAAGACTAATAGTCACCAAAACATTGGAAAGATGGATGGAAGAAAAACTAAAAATCATTCTATGCATTGCACTAAACCATAATATACCCATTTTTGAAGCTGTGGATGTAGACAAAGGAATAGTCATTCAATACAAATCTTCATCCAGCAGGAACAGAGAGTAATGGTGGCTTCCACTCAAAGGAGGACAAGAGGGCCTTCATGTAGTCCTAGTGAGAGATGATGATGGGGAAGTAGGACTACATGATGAAAAGAAGAATGTCGGACATTAGGAAACAAATAAAGTGCTTCTCCCTCTCTGGGTGTAAAAGATCATGTTAGATTAAAAAAAAGATGCATTATGAGACCTAACAAATGTCATAATAATCATGTCATGTCTACAATAGTCAGAAGACAGATAATGTTGAGATGATGCAGCAACACTTTAACCTTAAGCAAATTGAGCAAGTTCTACAAAAAAGTCCAAATTTTATTTGAAAAAATGTTTTATTTCTTGTATTAGTTCCAGTACATATCATTACACTACTATCCATCTGGACTTTATATCAAAGTCTAAGTGGAATACTATAAAATATTTATCAGTAATTTTAAGAAGGCTTGAAAAGTCACCTAATTTCAAGACTGCTGTGCCATCACCATCAGGAGTCATTGGAAAACAATGCCAACATTTTCACTTTGTTAGAATTACTACCAACCTCCCTCACTGAGGAATTAATAGCAGGTTGCAATGTATTAAAGGGCCAAAATAGCAATTTTATTCACTCATTGTTTGAGTCGTTTTCCCTTTTAGGAAATATGTACATCAAAAATAGAATATACATCCTGTTAAAAGTCAATGTACACTTGATCTCTTGGAGGTCTGAACCAGATCTTTCCAGTGAGCCTATAACTGCCAGAATGCTGAACAATTTCAACGAGTCCTATTTGTCTTTTTCTATATGTAAGAAATCAGAACAAAAAATTATTCCTGGAAATTACACCATCTAGAATTTAAGCTTATTACTCCATGAACTCCATCTACCACCCATGTCTAAGTTCCAGTTTCTTGATCATTATAAGGATAAAAGCGCAATCAACATTTTCAATGTAGCTCACTTTCAATTGTTTTCTTGAATGCTAAATCTATTTCATATTCTACATATTCAGTATACAGCAGCTGGAAACATTGAGTTTCGTAAATATTCTATTTGTGTTATCCCACCCTACTGTACTACCTTGGATGACTATTTATTCAGACTATTTATCCAGACGGAATATAAGGTGTTGTTCCTCCAACCTGAGTGTGGCTTCATCTTTACAGTAGAGGAGGCCGTGGATAGATATGTCAGAATGGGAATGGGATGTGGAATTAAAATGTGTGGCCACTGGGAGATCCTGCTTTCTCTGGCGGACAGAGCGTAGATGTTCAGCAAAGCGGTCTCCCAGTCTGCGTCGGGTCTCACCAATATATAAAAGGCCACATCGGGAGCACCGGACGCAGTATATCACCCCAGTCAACTCACAGGTGAAGTGTTGCCTCACCTGGAAGGACTGTTTGGGGCCCTGAATGGTGGTAAGGGAGGAAGTGTAAGGGCATGTGTAGCACTTGTTCCGCTTACACAGATAAGTGCCAGGAGGGAGATCAGTGGGGAGGGATGGGGGGGACGAATGGACAAGGGAGTTCATTACGGAGTTCAAATTTACTCCCAAGGAGGAAATAGCCCTTATGAGTAGGTGATTTTCAATTTCAGATAAATGTAATATTATGCAATGTGAGGACACAAACATAATTTAGTTGCATGAAGCACAATAAGGATTGAATGCTGAAGGCTACCTCACTACAGGAAAGATGTGGAAACTATAGAAAGGGTACAGAGGAGATTTACAAGGATGTTGCCTGGACTGCGGAGCATGCCTTATAGGAATAGGTTGAGTGAACTTGGCCTTTTCTCCTTGGAGCAGCGAAGGATGGGAGGTGACCTGATAGAGGTGTATAAGCTGATGAGAGGCATTGATCGTGTGGATAGTCAAAGAGGCTTTTTCCCAGGGCTAAAGTGGCTAACACAAGAGGTCACAGTTTTAAGGTGCTTGGAAGTAGGTACAGAGGAGATGTCAGGGGTAAGTTGTTTTTTTTTTATGCAGAGAGTGGTGAGTGCGTGGAATGGGCTGCTGGTGACAGTGGTGGAGGCGGATACGATAGGGTCTTTTAAGAGACTCCTGATGGGTACATGGAGCTTAGGAAAAAATAAAGGGCTAGGGGTAAGCTTAGGTAATTTCTAAGTAAGTACATGTTCGGCACAGCAATGTGGGCTGAAGGGCCTGTATTGTGCTGTAGGTTTTCTATATTTCTATGCTACCATTGATTTCTATTACACAAATCATTAAAACAGCATACCCAGTGCCCAAAATGGAAGGAGAAATCAATGAATGTTTGATGGATATTTACAAGTAAATTACTTATGAACTGCCATCCTCCAAGGTACATCTAATATATTTTGTTTGATATCTTTAGAACACCTCAATATTAATAAGTAGTACAAAGTAGGCTGAGAGAAATGAAGCTTGTAATATTAAAAACTTCAAGGTCTTTTCTTTTGAATTATGAGAACAGACCCAAAGGATGTGACATTTAAGCTTGAAAAGCACACATGTACGCCCAGATGCCACATTATTAGATACATCTGTACACTTGTTCGTTTATAAAAGTATCTAATTGGCCAATCATGCGGCAGCAACTTAATGCATAAAGGCATGTAGACATGTCCAAGAGGTTCAGTTGTTGTTCTGACCAAACATCAGAATGGGGAAGAAATATAATCTAAATGACTTTGACCATGGAATGATTTTTAGTGTCAGACAAGGCAGTTTGAGTATCTCAGAAATTACTGATTTCCTGGGATTTTCACGTACAGCAGTCTCTAGAGCTTACAAGAGAATTTTGTTTTATGAGAAACAAAAAACATCCAGTGAGTGGCAGTTCTGTGGGCAAAATTGCCTTGTTAATGAAAGAGGTCAGAGAAGAATGACCAGACAGGTTTAAGCTGACAGGAAGGTGACAATAAATCAAATAACGTGTTGTAACAATAGTAGGCAGAAGGGCATCTTTGAATGCACCACACATCGAACCTTGAAGTTGATGGGCTACAGCAGCAGAAGACTACACGAGGGTCCACTCCTGTACCTAATAAAGTGGCTATAGAGTGTATATCACTCAAAAAATTGGGTGGTATTGGCAAGGGGGAGAAGATGGCGGCGCGACAGCAGCGCACGCGGCCTCTCTGGTGAATGATATCTGTTATCTGTCCAGTAGGGGACCGTGCACAATTCTGATTTGATGGAGACGGACATGAGAGTACGGAGAAACAGCCGGAAAACTTCTGAAATGCCCGCTTCGCTGCCGCTGCTACTGTGTGGTAACCGGAATCTCCGGAGCAGAAGGCCCTGAAATCCTCAGCTTTGCTTGTTTCAGCGGCCGGGGCGAGGTCGAAGGCACTCGGGAGGCTGTATTGGAGGGGCTGGTCGGAGGCTCAAAGTTTTCAGACGAACGGACTCAGTGTTGGCCGTGGTCAGCTGCTTCCAAGGCAAAGGCAAGGTGACAGTGCCTGGAGGTTTATGGCAGGGAGTTTCTCACTTTTGCCGCCTGCTATCGGGGACTCGGGAGTCGATTGACTCGGGGACTTTTGAGACTTTTTTTTACCGTTCCCATGGTTTGTTCTTCATCAAATTATGGCATTGCTTTGCAATGCTGTAACTATATAATTATGTGGTTCTGTCAGCATTAGTCTTTGGTTTGTCCTGTTTTCTGTGATATCACTCTGGAGAAAAATTATATCATTTCTTAATGAATGTACGCATTTCTAAATGACAATAAAAGAGGACTGAGTGTTCTCATAATCTAAATGCAAAAATATGGATTTGCAACAAGAATTCAAGTGAAAGCTGGAAGAGTAGTCATCCTAATTATAGGTTTATTTAAGGCATCCGTTAGTCTTGCGAGACCATGGATCTGCGCCTGGAAAGTCTTCACTCTCTAGGGCGCAGGCCTGGGCAAGGTTGTATGGAAGACCAGCAGTTGCCCATGCTGCAAGTCTCCCCTCTCCACGACACCAATGTTGAGGGAAGGGCATTAGGACCCATACAGCTTGGCACCAGTGTCGTCGCAGAGCAATGTGTGATTAAGTGCCCTGCTCAAGGACACAACACGTTCCCTCGGCTGGGGCTCAAACTCACGACCTTCAGGTAGCTAGTCCAATGCCTTAACCACTTGGCCACATGCTCACAAAAATTATAGGTTAGTCAGCACTATTTAAATCTCCAGCTCATTTTTCTTTCACCATCTTTTGTTGATAGGAAGAGTATCCTTTTGAGAGTATCACTTAAATTTACCAGAAGCATTTTTGACTTTTGCCCTTATAAAGGAGATTGTATGTTAAAAAAGTGTGTAGATGTGCTTCAACTTGAAGTTTTAGAATTGCTGAACCAAATAGTACCAAATATTATTCTATTTCTGCAAGTTTGTGAGATTCACAAAGATGAAGAGACATTTTATTTCAAGGCTATCCAAGCCCTACAAGAAGTTTACGTATTTATCAAAAGGGGAAATAAATTGTGAACAGAATGGACAGAAGAGGTTTAATCAGACCTCTTGTGTAGCAGTTCAAGTAGTTTTGTGATTTGTGTGAAACTACAGAATATAAACACAGAAAATGATGGCAGACTCCACAAAGAATCTAGACTGAGACATAAAGTTGTTCTCTCCAATCTAAGGCTTTTAAAAGTTTTAAATTTTAACCAAAGTAGGAAAAATTGTTTCAAAATAAAATACAATACTTTACAAAACTGGTTGTTACAAGAATTACTGATCAACTTATGAGTGTACTCAATTTATTTCCTTGAGTTCTCCACATTTCTATTTCTAGGATTGGTAAGAGCAGCAAGAGAGGTAAGACGTACTAGGTAGAAAAGGCCTTCTGCGAGAGAGAAGTGATTTTATTTCCTTAAAACTTAGCTCCACTTCTGTGATACAGAGAGTAAATTATTAAAGGCACCTAATACACCTTGACTTAAAAATATAAGAAAATGTCCAGTGGAGTACATTTTTCATAATGGTAACCAACAAAACCCATTTCTAAAGTAATTTTAATCTTGTATTTCATTCTAATGCCATACTAATAAGATCAAAGCTCAAATGAATATTTACATTTGTCAGTCATTACAGTTACATTGATCATATTTAGCAATCTCATTTGACGGCTCAGAAGTTTTGCACTTGGATATTTAACATTTGCACAATCTATCTAATGATATTAAATGCCAGTACAGGCATTAATTGCAGACGCACAGTATCCATCTGTCTGTCTGCTGTACTCTACAAACCTGATTAATTAAGCAAAATAGATGAATAATTTATGCTCATCTGAGGCCCTAAGACACACTCTTGTCCTAATTCATGATGCTGCTCTCAACAGATACTGTCTGGATCTGCTAACCATCTCCAACAATTTTCTAAGTGCCAAAAAAAAACCTACGTATACATTTGAGAAATTAACAAACATTTGTGGAATTACAAGTTAAAAAAGCCCTTCCCTAAATGACTAAATTTTATCAAATTATGAATAAAAATGTGTATCACTTATCATTTATTTTACAAGATGAAAAGCTATCAAAGCCATATTCACAATCAGCATGGTGGCTAACTATATTTATTTTCGCTGCTTTCGATTTGTTTCCCAGCACAATTTCCTAAATAAGTATTTAGTTTATCCAAATGCATAACAAAGTAGAAACTTAGGCATTTTAGATGTGTTCTGCAATTTTTAAAGCATCATTTATAGTGTACTGGGTATTATCATTTCAAGACCTAATGACAATTCTCAGTTCAAATGATTACACTCCCTTAGTTTTTGACTACATTTACAGCTTTGTATAGACTCTTCGAAAGTTACAGCTATTCCGCACCCCCCACGCCACAGTAGTGTTATTTCCAGTTAATCTCACTGAGATTTAGGATATCAAGATTATGATATTTCAGTAGCATTCCCAAATACTTTAAAAAAGGGAAAGCACTGACAATCTCTAAAATTGTTTTAGAATGCGACTCTTGAAAGAGGACTGTTGCAACATCTATGGTGATATCAGAGATAAAATGTGACTTGTGTATGTAAAATGACCAGAGATCTGTTTCTATACTGTCTTATTCTATATTTAAATAAGAGTTGCCATACGCAAACAACTTAGCATAGTGATTAGCACAGTGATTTATAGCACTAGCGAATTGGGGTTCAATTCCTGCTGCAGTCTGCAAGGAGTTCGTTTTCCCCTTGACTGCCTGGGTTTCCTCAGGTGTTCCAGCTTCCTCCCACATCCCAAAGATGTGCAGGTTAGTGTTAGTAAATTGTAGGCATGCTACGTTGGCACCAGACACGTGACAACACTAGCAGGCTGTCCTCAGTACGTCCTCAGACTTTGTTGGTTATTGTCACAAAGACACATGTCACTGCATGTTTCAACATACATATGACAAATAAAGCTAATCTTTAGATTTTTAATAATAGAATACTCTCCACTTGCCAGTGTAGCAACAGCTTGCAAGCATCTCAAACACTGCCAGGACAAATCAGCTAGCTTTACTAGCACTAAATATGCATTTCTCCCTCCCACCACCACCACCAGTAATGTGTGGTGCGTGGCCAAGTGGTTAGGGCATTGGGCTCATGATCTGAAGGTCATGAGTTTGAGTCTCGGCCAAGACAGCATGTTGTGTCTTTGAGCAAGGCACTTAACCACACACTGCTCCAGTCCACCCAGCTGAAAATGGGTACTGGCAAAATGCTGGGGGTTAACCTCGCAATAGACTGCCGTCCTATCCGGGGGGGGGGGGGGGGGGGGGGGGAGAAAGAGTCTGATATGGTCTCATACTCTCAGTCACTTCACGCCACAGAAACCAGCACATAAGCACCGGCCTGATGGGCCACAAGGCTCTGGACAGACTTCAACTTTTTAAACCACCGGTAATGCACACCTACAAATGCAGACAGGCTATTCTGACAGCACCTATCAAATACATGACCTCTACCAACAAAAACAAGGACCACAGATACATGAAAACGCACCCCTGCACTGCCTTTCAAGTCATGCACAATCCTTTCTTGAATATATATCATCAGTCATTTATTACAGCAAGATTTGAGTTCTGCAGCTTCATACAAACAGCAGTAACTTCACCAGCAGGACTGCATAGAAACATAGAAAATAGGTGCAGGAGTAGGCCATTCAGCCCTTCGAGCCTGCACCGCCATTCAGTATGATCATGGCTGATCATCCAACTCAGAACCCTGTACCAGCCTTCCCTCCATACCCCCTGATCCCTTTAACCACAAGGGCCATATCTAACTCCCTCTTAAATATAGCCAATGAACTGGCCTCAACTGTTTCCTGTGGCAGAGAATTCCACAGATTCACCACTCTCCGTGTGAAGAAGTTTTTCCTAATCTCGGTCCTAAAAGGCTTCCTCTTTATCCTCAAACTGTGACCCTTCGTTCTGGACTTCCCCAACATCAGGAACAATCTTCCTGCATCTAGCCTGTCCAATCCCTTTAGGATTTTATATGTTTCAATAAGATCCCCCCTCAATCTTCTAAATTCCAATGAGTATAAGCCTAGTCGATCCAGTCTTTCATCATATGAAAGTCCTGCCATCCCAGGAATCAATCCGGTGAACCTTCTTTGTACTCCCTCTATGGCAAGAGTGTCTTTCCTCAGATTAGGGGACCAAAACTGCACACAATACTCCAGGTGTGGTCTCACCAAGGCCTTGTACAACTGCAATAGTACCTCCCTGCTCTTCAACTCAAATCCTCTTGCTATGAATGCCAGCATACCATTCGCCTTTTTCACTGCCTGCTGTACCTGCATGCCCACTTTCAATGACTGGTGTATAATGACACCCAGGTCTCGTCGCACCTCCCCTTTTCCTAATTGGCCACCATTCAGATAATAATCTCTTTTCCTGTTTTTGCCACCAAAGTGGATAACCTCACGTTTATCCACATTAAATTGCATCTGCCATGAATTTGCCCACTCACCTAACCTATCCAAGTCACCCTGCAACCTCTTAGCATCCTCCTCACAGCTAACACTTCCGTCCAGCTTCGTGTCATCTGCAAACTTGGAGATGCTGCATTTAATTCCCCCATCTAAGTCATTAATATATATTGTAAACAACTGGGGTCCCAGCACTGAGCCTTGCGGTACCCCACTAGTCACAGCCTGCCATTCTGAAAAGGTCCCGTTTATTCCCACTCTTTGCTTCCTGTCTGCCAACCAATTCCCTATCCACATCAATACCTTACCCCCAATACCGTGTGCTTTAAGTTTGCACACTAATCTCCTGTGTGGGACCTTGTCAAAAGCCTTTTGAAAATCCAAATATACCAGTGTTTCAAAAAGGAGATTCACCACTGTCTTCTCAACAGCACTTAAATGATGGACTAGCCAGCAACACCTACTTTCCAAAACATTTTAACATGTTACAGATTAGAATCACCACTAATTAAAAATTATAGAAAATATTAGATAATTTATCAGCAACACAACTGCACAAATCATGTATAAAAGTGCTGAAGAATCAAATAACGGTACATAGGGAAGAAAAGATAAACAGAAAAAAATCCTACCAAATTACACTTAGAATTAGATGCAGTTTGAAAAAAGATAAAACTTGCTTTAATATTTAATTTCAAATGACTAAGGCTCAAAATTAATGCCTGCATTACCAACTGAAGATCAGCTTCTGCACATAGATGCTTCAAACAAGTTTTCCAAAATCTATCATATGATCTTTTTACTATTACGTCATGAGATTAAACTTATACCTGAACCACTACGAAGCATATCAGGGTGCAACAGAAGGCTGGCAAACAAAGAGACCAAATCCACAGTTCCCCAAATATGCAGCACAAACAGATGGGGTGGCGGATATAGCATATTTAAATTTGCTGACAACACCACCGTCAATGACCGAGTCAAAGGTGGCAACAAATCAGCATGTAAGAGGGAGACTGAAAATCTGGCAGCGTGGTGCCACAACAACAGCAACCTTTTACTCAATGTCAGCAAGACCAAGAAGCTGATTATTGACTTTAAGACGAGGAAACTGAAGGACCATGAGCCAGTTCTCCTCAGGTGATCAGAGGTGGAGAGGATTAACAACTAAATTCCTTGATGTTATCATTTCAGAGGACCTGTTCTGGGCCTAGCATGCAAGTGCTATTAAGTAGAAAGCATGGCAGCAACTCTACTTACTTAGGAGTTTGTGAAGATTTAGCATGTCATCTAAGACCTTGACAAAATTTTTATAGATGTGCGGTGGAGAGTACATTGAGTGGTTGCATCACGGCCTGGTATGGAAACACCAAAAGCCTACAAAAAAGTAGTGGTTTATGGCCCAGTCCATCACAGGAAAAGCCCTCCTCACCTTTGAGCACATCTATACTGAACACTATCATAGGAAAGCAGTGACCATAATCAAGGACTCCCACCACAATGTTCAGGAACAGTTATTACTCCTCAACCATTAGGCTTTTGAACCAGAGGGGATATCTTCATTCAACTTCACTCACCCCATCACTGAACTTTATCCACAATCAGTTCAAGGACCCTTCATCTCAATATTTTATGTTTAATTATTATTTCTTTTCTTCTTTTTGCACTTGCACAGTTGTTTTTCTTTGGATATTGGTTGTCCTGTTGGGGGAGGGGCAATATTCATTGATTCTTCTGTGTTTCTTTATATCTATTGTGAATGCCCACAAAAAGAAATAAATCTCAGGGTTGTGTATGGTGACATACACAATAATACTTCAATAATAAATTTAATTTAAACTTTGATATGGCATGCTTGCCTTTGCAGGTCTGTGCACAGAATATTGCGAGTTGGAAAATTACTTTGCAACTTCACAGAACACAAGTTAGACTGCACTGGAATTAGAGTGTACAGTTCTGGAACAGTGTGATTGCAATGAAGATAGTGCAGAAGAGATTCACCAAGATTGGAGGATTTCAGTAATGGGGAGAAATTGGACACACTGGGCTTCTTTACCCTGAAGCAAAGGGGGCCAAGTGGAGATCTAACAGAAATGTAAAATTATGAGAGAGGCACCAATAGGGCAAGTAGTCAAAATATTTTTTGGGTGATAGGGGTATTAAAATGAAGAGGACATAGGTTACAGTAGGAAGAAGGAATTTTAAAGGCAGACTGAAAGGTCGGCTTTATTTAAACTACACAGATTGATTTGTATCTGGGACACGCAGCCAGAACAAGACACAATTACTGTACTTACACAGACACTTAAATAGCCAGGTTTAGAAGGACAAAGTCCTAATGTGGGCAAATGATATTAATGTAGATGGGTAAGAAGATCAGCATAGAGTGGGATACACTCTTTCATCACTGTATGACAACTCTATGCTTCAGCATCTTGAGTCACCTCTTTTGCAATCATCAACCAGACAATATATCTTGCATTTAAGGGAGGTAATCCAAATTTATATTTGGTTGATAGTTCAACCTTTGGGACCCAAAATTATAGACAGTGTCTTTCCATGTATATTTCTGCATCAAATGAGGCTTGCTTAACAGCCTTCACAGCAGCTTTGTAACATAAAAGGCAGAGCAATGGGTATGAACAGGTTCACATAAGATAAATTAGTAAAAATCCTAGCTGTGTAATTAAATAACAACACTATTCTTCCCTATTTCAGTTGGCTATCCTACATACAGAAAACAAAAATGCTCTTGTTACAGCTCAAGACAACATTCCACTGGAGAATTTACTCACAATTTTCTCCATTCCATGTATTTATACATTATTCACTCTGCGGTGAAAAAACAGACTGACTTCTCGGCATCTATCATTCAATCTAATCAATGAAAAATGTCACCTGTGAAATCTCTAAAGGACAAAAACAATTTACTCATTAGTGAGAGATTACCATTTTTTTTAGGCTTTTAGCAAAGTTCCACCCTTTGTTTTAAATTTGGTGAAAGTTCATATTATTTATATATAACTTTTAAAACACTGAAAATGTAATATATCTGCTAATTCCTTTGAGGAAAATTGGTTATAAAAATATGCTCCACTGCCTGGACGTATTAACCATTATTAGCTGATCAACGACTTCTTTTCCAGCTCAAATTTCTGTTAAGTTGTTCACAAAACGTAGCCCAACTTGGAATTTGCTTTTTCCAAGTAACAATAGAAACCAACAGACTTGTAAGTTATTACCACTCTTTTGGTATATTCCATTGACTATTTTCCCACTATATCTACAAATGCAAATTACTGGGATAACAAGTTTTCTTGTAATTCAATAAAGGAAGTTCTTTCTTAGTTGGACATCGTAAACTGGAACAGACAAAATTAACATTTTATTCACACCATTCACAAACTGAGGTCAGGCTTTTAAATCCCATAAAGGTCAGTGCCAGAAATACTCAGCATGCCAGGCAGCACTTTATTGGAAGAGTAGGAGTCAATGTTTCAGGCTGGTGACCCTTGGCCAAGAAGGTCACTGATCTAAAAATGAAGTTTCTCTCCTTGCACATGCTGCTTTACTGACTTTACCTGGCATTCTTTTTAAATACTCAATCCAATAGCTGCCATATTTTGCTTTCTGACAAAATTAGCAATGCTAGGTATACGCATCTCCTGGCTTAGAAACAGTTGAAATAAACACAGCTGAAAGAGACTTCCAAGGTTTCTCTATATGTAGCAAGACTATATGTAGAGCCTTCCACTGGTAAGCAAGCTATGTAAGGAAACTGCAACAGTTGTGCAGTTTAATTTTCTGCTTTAAGTAACACAAAGACATATCAGTATTTCACAATGATTTAAATCTAACAGCGAGACGCCACAAAACATTTTTACTTCCTTGGACATGACTACCCAATGGGACACAATTCCAGAGGCATAGTGAACAGATCCAAGAAATATTCAGTGAATCTAATAGGAATCATGGATAAGATCAGCAGAGGATGTCTTTAAATATTCCAAAGCCCCAGCTGTTCCTCTCCATAGTCACCTTCTGAATTCTTGATGCAATTAATCATATAACCGGAAATCTTCATTACTGTAACACAGTTACCAGTCAAATAATTATATAAAACAACTTGAACAGATTAGTGACAAATCTGAGCATTCTCCCTCCCTCGTTCACAATTAACTCTTCAATTATAGCTTAAAATGTATAAAAATTAAGTATATTCCATGTTGATTATATCATTTACATGCCTTGGATACACGTTTCTTACAATGCATTAAATAATGTGTAAACTCTCTCATTTCATCACTAAGTTTAATACACCTAGAGGACATGAAGGAAAAGGTTTTGCAACAATTTCTGTAGTGCACTTAAAGGCTTTGGCACACTACAGATGTAGCATCTTCAGTATGTACGCACATACCACAGGCACCCTGCTTCCATCAGCCGACTTCACAGCGACTTAAAGCCTTTGTAAACGTTTTTTACTGTAAAGGGAAGATAAATCATCTTTAAGGTACGGTTGATGTATTCTGTAGCATGTAAGGAGTAGTGTAATTGTTTAGAATTGTTACAAGCACATGCAACAAGTTAGTTGAAGCCAAAAAATGGATGAATCTCTGTTATGTGCTTGCAATTAGAATGTAAATCTGGTAGCTGTAAACAAAAATAAACATGCTACCTCAACTTTCTTAAAAACAAATGCAAAGCAAAAGAAGTTCAAGTGTGCACCTTTGATAATTATCAAATACATCTTATTTTCAAACGCATACAGTGCTCTAATAAAAATCACATACCTTGTTATCTTTGCTTTTCTTGTTATTCTGTTGTATCCCAAACATTTTTTCCATACCAAACAATTTACTTGTCAGTTCATTCTTTTGAGCTACATTTCGAAAAGGCTGACTTAAGCCACTTCCAACTCTATACTTTTCGGTCTGAATCTTGCTCATTGGAGGGGGAAGATCTTTCTTCAGTGTACTACAGTTGACACTGGATAATCCATCTGTGGATTCTGCGTAAGATTCCTGATCACTACTGCTACAGTACTGCCAATCTTTATGGACATGAAGGGGCAGCCATCTAGGAGGCCCACAAGGCACACTGTTCATAACTTCAGATTTCTTAGCTGGATTTAACACAGACCGTGGAGATGTTCCAGGAACGTCGAGCCGGGAAGGAATAAGGTGTCTATTACCATTATGCAAAGAGCATTCATTCTGTGGCAACTCTGAAAGCCGAGATGCAAGATATTTGTTTTCTAATTCCTGACGACAACCATTCCACTGAGTACCTTGAATGTGTCCTTTACCTTGTACATTAGCCCAGGCAGCACTGAGAGCGTGTTTGTTTGAGCTGGTCCCTAGATCAACAACGAGAACTCGATTATTCTTTTCCTCATGACTATAGCATCCAATTCCACTATCACTGTTACTACTAATACTATTGTTCTGCTGTCCATCGGATGAGTCTCCGTCAAGAAAGGCTCTTGCCCGTGCACTTTCAAATGACTCCCCGATGTCCTTGTACAACACCGATACAAACTGAAGAACAGGTTGAGAGGAAGGGGGAAACTCTAAGCAGCCGTTGGCGTCTGGATCTGGTGTGCACTCAATACCAAAGCGTCTGGAAATTCCCTGGTGAATTTTGTGCTGACAAAGATCGGGATCAACCATGAAGACATGACATGAAGTCCTCAACCCACCTTCACAGTCAACAGCTAGGCGCTGATCATCAAACATCTGCATCGTAACCAATCCAAAGAACCGTCGGTCATCGGGACACACAGCACTGAAAGCCAACTTTTCTGCTGGGTATAAAGCTAGCACATGATGTTTGTCATTAAACAGTTTAACACAGTCGTGCATTATTTTCATCAGGACAAGAGAATGAATCTTCTGCTCGGCACGCAAACGACGCATGCACCCACGGATGGCCTGCAGGCTTTCGTTTTCCAGATTTGAGCTTGTTGAAGGCAACTCAATAGAACCCAAGTAGCCTACAATCATTCCAACATTCAGAATGCTAGCATCTAGAGCAAATCCATCTTGGCTTTCCAGACCATTGATAAAAACCGAGTCATCGTTCAATACCTTCTGCACTTCGTCTTCAGAAAGTGAATTGTGGTTCTTTTTTGCACTTTTGCGACTGACAGGAAGCCCACTGATTTTTTCAGTGCCGTGTCTTGGCTGCTGTATACAGTTCCGACCACATTTCCTAGAACTATTGGAATTGTCAAATAGCATTTTAAAAATCCCACCCGACTGTACATCAGCCACAACCTTTTCAGCTCTATTTAGCCCCAGTGTTTTGGGCTTTGTCTTATTGTTCACCCATGCCACTTTGTCTTCACCAAAATTAAGTTCTTCATCACTGGAACCTGTATCACAGTGATTACTACCATCAGCAATGACAAGCCGAAGTACACCTGTGCACTGCCCTATCAATTTCACTACATCTTCATGAGAGGCTTTAGAGACATTAATGTCGTTAACAGTCAGTATACGGTCACCAGATCTAAGCCCAACAAAATGTGCTGGGCTCCCTTTAAGGATGCAGCTAAGCACACATGGAGCTTGTCCAGAAAGGGTAAATCCATATCCGGTTCTTCCTCTCGCGATATCAACATTCCTCACCCGAATGGAAGGATTGGTGCTCGAACGACGTTTCACTTGATCAGCTTGTCTCTGCATTGTTTAAATTCCCACAACAGAGCAATATTAATATCAGCACATTACTGAAATGGCCAGGGATTGATCAGCTGAATATTTCAGGAAAAAGCTCCAATTATCTCTTCTAAGTTCCATCCTAGTTCATGCATATTGTCCCAGTGAAACATCTGAAAAGACAAAAAATATATCAAGCCAATTGCTCATATGTTATGGCAGTTTTTATGAACTGGCCTGGTGCAGTCAGTATACTTTCAGAACTTGCCCTTGAAGATAGATGAAATTCTAATTCTAAAAAGGGCAATATTTTCTTCCCTCAAAAATGTTGTATTTTCAGAAATAAAATAGAACCTGATGAAGGGTCTCAACTCCAAACGTCAACTGTTTTATTTTTAGAGATGCAGTACAGTACTAAGCCAAGTTACACCCATGTGACCAATTAACCTACTAACCCGTACTTATTTGGAAAGTGGGAAGAAACGGAAGCACCCAGAGGAAACCCACACGGCCATGATGAGAATACACAGACTTCTTCCAGACAGCCGTGGAATTGAACTTGAGTTGTTGGCATTGTAGCAGTGCTAAGCTAACCACCACAGTACTGTGCTGCCCTTAAACTAGATATCCATCCAATAGCAATAAACTGACTGGAACCCATACCTACTTGAAGACTGAAGCCTTAATGCAGGACCTTAGACCACTCAGCCATGCAACCACAGTTCATTCCCCTCCATATCTAACCTGCTGAGCTCTTCCAGCATTTTGTTTGTGTTCCTAGCATCTGCAGAATCTTGAGTCACTGCTCTGTGGAATGAGAACTTTTCCCCACATGTTAAGAATTTACAAATACTATAGCCCTTCACAACAGAAAAGAGAACATATTTCATAAAATTTCATCTGAAACCATCTTCCACTTATCATTATTTTCACTGAGTTTCAGTGTGGCCGAGGTGGAAGTGTGCTCGTTGTGTGATGGAGGTTTGAGTTTATGATCCACAGACACCAAAAAGATCACTGTAAGCATATCAGGAAAGTGTGAAGACTCTGGGTCTCTTTTAAACTCAAAGAACATGGAAACTGCTCCTATGGCCCTGCATGTCAGTCAATCCCACTCAGCAGTACTTGGTCTGTAGCTGACTACGTCTTGGCAATTCGAATGCCTGTCCAGATGCTTCTCAAATGTTGTGAGAGTAGTTGACTCTGCCACCTTTTAGGCAGAGTGTTGCAGATTGTGACCAACTTCTGGGTTGCTATGAGAGGTCTTCTTCTCTAACCCTCTTCAATCTATGCCCTTTGATCTTAGGCAATTCTGCAATGCTGAATACTCTTTTTACATTTCTCAATAGGGTAGAATTTATCTGCCTCAAGGAAAACAAACCCAGTCTATCCAATCCTGGGGTCGATACCAAAGATCAAAGCCCAAGGGTCAATCGGAGATCTATAAATAAAGACCACGGAGTCAGAGGCCAGATCTGTGAATCTGCTGGAGGCAGCCTATCCTGGTGTTGGAGGACGGTCTGTGTGCAAGAGTAGGTGGGAGGGAGGAAAGGGGCTTATTTTGCTGTCGTTGTTTCTGCTGAACATGGGTGGGTATACTATATTGGTACCAGCATGGCAGAATCCCCCTAGCACATCCTTGATTTGTATTGGTTGTGAAACATTCACTGTATGTTTGAATGTAAATTAATGAATCTGAATTCCTCATAACTGAAACATTCCATTCCAGACAACACCCTAGTGAACCCCTCTCCAGTGCAATCACATCCTTCTAATTTTCTGTGAAGTGTGTATACTATTTTATCTGAAGGAATAACGGGATTGTGAATACCCAACAGAGATTTTCAAATCATGCAGGGCTTTAAAAGAGGAAAATAAAGTTTCCACTTATAGGAATGAGAGTAACTAGAGGCCATCATTATAACAGATGCTCAGGCAAATCTATTATGGAATTCAGGCGACTTGCATTTATCTAGAGGGCAGTGCCAATATGAATCTCACTACCCAAGTTAATAGTTAAGGAGAGTAGCATAGATGCATTTAAGGGGATGGTGGGTAAGCAAATGAGGGAGATGGAAATAGATTTCAATGAGTAAAGAAGGAAGTGTTCCAAATGGAAGATGAATTGATTGGAAAATATGGCCCAAATCTGCACCAAGTATCTGCATAATGCTAAAGACCACACGACCAAAGATGAGTTGCTGCAGTGAGATGTAGAGTCACAAAGCACAGAATTTGGTCCAATTTGCCTATGCCCATCCAGATACCCATCCAAGCTGGTCGCATCTGCCCATGGTTGGCCCATATCCCTCTGAACCTTTCCTATCCTCTTAAATGTTGTTTTTGTATCTGCCTCAACTACTTCCTCTGGCAACTCATTCTTCATATGGACCACCCTCTGCAAAAATAAAATGTCCCTCAGCTTATTATTAAATCTCCCCCCTTTCACTTTAAACTTACGTCCTTTAGTTCTTGATTCCCCAATCCTAGTGCACAGGGACCTTATCTCCACCCGCTCATGGTTCTGTAAATCTCAATCTCCTATAATCCAAAGAAATAAATCCCAGCCTGTCCAACCTCTGTTTATAATTCACTCAAATTTTGTTAACATCTAACTCTTTTCTGTACTCTTTTAAGTTCAATACAGTAATATCTTTCCTACAGCAGGGTTGATTAATAGATATGTTCCAACATTCAGGTGAGACATTAAATCCAGATCCCATTTTCAAGTGGATGGAAGAAAGGACAAGCATTATTTCCAAAAGAAAATAGTAAAGCAGTTATCCACAGTATCCTGATCAATATTTATTATTCAATGCTCATCATGAAAACAGATTACTTGGTTACCATCAGCTTGCCTTTGTACAGGGCTTACTATGTACAAGCTGGCCACTGTAAATTAGTAGAACAATGAATGCACTACATGACTATTTAATTGATTACAAAGCATTTTCTGAGATTTTGAGATCACAAGAAGCATTATATAATTCTGTCTTTACTAAATAAGAGCAGAAAATACTCAGTTCTCAGTAATCAGGCAACATCTTGTGAAGCACGACTTTTTAATCTATCTCATTTGTTCTGATGATAGATTACAAGTCAACTAACTACAGCAGTCTCGTAAAGGTTGTCTTCATGAGATCTTTTAAACATTGCTCCTGTTAATAAGCAAATCTTAAAGCAACCAAAAACAGGAAAATATAATTTTCTGTATCATTTTAATATTAAACTGCATGCTCTTAACTGTATCTGTGCTCTTAAAATAAAAAGCATCAACTATCAAGATCCACATTATCTCTTATACTTAATGAGTAACAATGCTAAAATTCGCTACCGCATTTATAATCCGCTCCAGGTTTCTAAAATATATTAATATACGCCAGAATTACAATTCACCAAGAGGGGAAAAAAAACTTCGTTAGTAACAATGGAGAAGAAAACTTTGAGACTTTAAGGATACTCCGTAACAGGTTTTCTTTCAAGCGCCTTCTCTGCACTCTCCGCATTTTAAATGATTCATCTTTATCGGATCGATAAAATCCTAGCCGGACGATTTGGTTTTAACGGTCGTGTTTGGGCGCTTCAAACATCGCTCCCAGGATAAAAGGGCGAACAAAATCCACCTTCAAATCAAAGGTGCTTTTCCATTTTGGCGTGGCACAACTATCAACACAAAACTAAGTGCTGAGGAAAAAGACAAAAAGCATGCAACCAACAATAGAAAACATTTTCTTTCTTTCCAACTTATTTTGCTTACATACCAGAGCATCTTATCCCTAAACTCTCAAGAGTGCTAAATGTATCCGCAGTCCGCAGCCAGTCTACAGACTGTGTAAGTTCAGTGCTGGGAAGGGGAGCGAGCCGCCCTGGGGACCGCTCCAAATGGCTTCTTGTTCTACAACTTGGGAGGCTTCTCCCCTGCAAAACTTCCAGCTCAACTGTTGCGCTACAAGGGGTAGGCGGGGCGGCGGCGCGCTCACCCTGCCTCACGACGGACCAATCAGCAAAGGGAATTCCCTGTTTCGACGCGGTCTCCAATGGTAACCGCAATTTCCATTGGAGCGGACACCTATCAATCACCGACAATTCCCTCCCATATCGCGCATTATTGACGGCGGATCTTGTGGGGGGGGGTGAATTTTAGTGACTCAAAGGGAGGATTTAAACTACGCATCTCGCCGACATAACCCAGTAAGTTTAAAACTAGCTTTTCGTGTTGCAAATTCGTCTCCCAACTGTAATTAAAAACGTGACTGACATTGGGTATGAACAATAAGAGTCATTGCCCCGCAACCGTTGTCAACTGAAACAGATGCGATCTGACAATGGGTTCTGCCCAATGGGTTCTGCCCAACGATGAAACGAATCATTTATTTTCAAAAATTTTTATTGTAAAAAATACGTAATGAAAATCAACCCCCCGGTGGCATCAAACGAACTTTTTGCAGGGTTTCGCTCCCTCAAGCACCGTGCAAGCGAACGGCGCAGCGTCCGTTAGTTTTTGAAAAGGTGGAATTCCGTTGGGAGCGCCGGCGCACGCGCGTCCCGGAGACCTTCTGCGCAGACGCTCGCGCTGTGCCCGGGCTTCGCGCCCGCGTGAACGGGCCTCGGCGTACGCTGCGCACGCAGAGCAGCGCGCTCTCGCGCGTGGAGAGTGATCGCCGGCGAGGGGGATCGACGACCGTTCCGGTTCCCGCGCCGCAACGTCGCCTGAACTTCTCCTACCTCCCCCCCCCCCCAACACTTAACAACGTTAAACAAAACGAATTAAACGTAAAATCGCACCTTGGCAATTATGCAGCAACGCACAAGATACTGGTGAAAATTGCAGTTTGATCCGCTGTCCTCGTTATTCGCGGATAATAAAACTCCGCCGATACTACTACTAGCAATGATCCACGGAAATAACTTGTATGCTTCAATTCTTCACATATTGCAAAGTAACCTGAGCAGCACTGGCTCATGTTCCTACATTTGCAGCATCTGATTAATACATTTGAAGTGACCCAGTTATCAGCCTAGTGAATGTTGGGATCTTCTGTATTGGCTATTTAGTCATAGTCATACTTTATTGATCCCGAGGGAAATTTGGTTTTGTTACAGCTGCACCAACCAAGAACAGAGTATAAATATAGCCAAATAAAACCATAAATAATTAAATAGTAATATGTAAATTATGCCAGGAAATAAGTCCAGGACCAGCCTATTGGCTCAGGGTGTCTGACCCTCCAAGGGAGGAGTTGTAAAGTTTGATGGCCACAGGCAGGAATGACTTCCTATGATGCTCTGTGTTGCATCTCAGTGGAATGAGTCTCTGGCTGAATGTACTTCTGTGCCCAACCAGTACATTATGTAGTGGGTGGGAGACATTGTCCAAGATGGCATGCAACTTGGACAGCATCCTCTTTTCAGACACCACTGTCAGAGAGTCCAGTTCCATCCCCACAACATCACTGGCCTTACGAATGAGTTTGTTGATTCTTTTAGTGTCTGCTATCCTCAGCCTGCTGCCCCAGCACACAACAGCAAACATGATCGCACTGGTCACCACAGACTCGTAGAACATCCTCAGCATCATCCGGCAGATGTTAAAGGACCTCAGTCTCCTCAGGAAATAGAGACGGCTCTGACCCTTCTTGTAGACAGCCTCAGTGTTCTTTAACACAAAATAATCTGCAGATGCTGGGGTCAAAGCAACACTCACAACACGCTGGAGGAACTCAGCAGGTCGGGCAGCATCCGTGGAAAAGATCAGTCGACGTTTTTTAACCAGTCCAGTTATTGTCAATTTGTATCCCCAGGTATTTGTAATCCTCCACCATGTCTACACTGACCCCCTGGATGGAAACAGGGGTCACCGGTGCCTTAGCCCTCCTCAGGTCCACCACCAGCTCCTTAGTCTTATTCACATTAAGCTGCAGATAATTCTGCTCACACCATGTGACAAAGTTTCCTACTGTAGCCCTGTACTCAGCCTCATCTCCCTTGCTGATGCATCCAACTATGGCAGAGTCATCAGAAAACTTCTGAAGATGACAAGACTCTGTGCAGTAGTTGAAGTCCAAGGTGTAAATGGTGAAGAGAAAGGGAGACAAGACAGTCCCCTGTGGAGCCCCAGTGCTGCTGATCACTCTGTCTGACACCCAGTGTTGCAAGCTCACGTACTGTGGTCTGCCAGTCAGGTAATCAAGAATCCATGACACCAGGAAAGCATCCACCTGCATGGCTGTCAGCTTCTCCCCCAGCAGAGCAGGGCGGATGGTGTTGAACGCACTGGAGAAGTCAAAAAACATGACCCTCACAGTGCTCGCTGGCTTGTCCAGGTGGGTGTAGACACAGTTCAGCACGTAGACGATGGCATCTCAACTCCTAGTCGGGTTTAGATCAATGATTTGGAAACAAATACACAAAACTTGCAGCTGATACAAAATTCAGTGTTATGATAGTGTACGTGGTCATGGTAGGTGACGGAGATCATGTTCAGTTAGGGACGTGAGCTGAGGAGCGGTAAATAGATATCAATACAGTTAAGTATGAAAGGATATATTTTGGAAAGTCAAACCAGCAAAATACCATGAATGGCTGGGCACTAGGGAGTGTAATGTAACAGAGACCTAATAATACAAGATTCTGCAGATGCTAGAAATGCAGAGCAACACATACAAAATACTGGAATAACTCAGCAGATCAGGCAGGGTCGATGGAGGGAACAGTTCTATTTTAATGATGGAGATATTTATTCATAAAGCAGATTCAAAGTTCAAAGTAGATTTATTATCAAAGTATGTGTACATTAAACAACCTTGAGATTCGTCTCCTTACAGCAGCCACAAAACAAAGAGATCCAAAAGAACTCATTTTAAGAAGGCAGTCAAACACCCAATGTGCAGAGAGGGGAAAAAAACAATCTTGCAAATGAGTAAATAGAGTTCTGAACTGAAATCCACAAAGAGAGTCCATCCACAGACCCTCTGTTCAACACAGAGCCGGGTAAACATTGCAGAGCAGCGAGCTGAACTGGCCTGTCCCTTGCCTCAGGACCCAACACACTAACTTCTTCATTCTGCCCTGGCGCTTAAAATATTGTCTGAATGTTGGGTTCTGTTGCTTCGATACTCTCTGGGTCCTGTACCTGACCTTTCGTACCTTTGGTCTACCTTGTTCCCGGCGATGGGTCAATCACCTCGCCTCGGTTCTGCTGCATCAAATTGCCTCCAAGTCCAAAGGGAAGACACAGGCTATTTTTTCTGATGATCATTTACCAGGAAAAGAGTGATTAACTAAGTACTTAGTTCTTTTCTGTTGCATTGGCCACCAGCAAGAAGTCACTGAGATTCACCAACACCATCTTAAACTGGAATTTCAATTTCAAAGTCAAAATCTAGGAAGAGGAATGAAAAGGACTAATTTGATAGCTGTTTTAAACAGTATAATATGTTCTTCAGTACTCTGGATGAACTCAGCAGGTCGGGCAGCATCAGTCAAAAACGATGAGTCGACGTTTCGGGCCAGAATCCTTCGTCAGGACTGAAGAATAAAAGATCTCAAATCTCAAATCTCAAGAATGAAAGAATGAAAGAAAAATAAATCCTTCCTCATCTTTCATTCTTCAGTCCTGACGAAGGATTCCGGCCCGAAACGTCGACTCATCGTTTCTGACTGATGCTGCCCGACCTGCTGAGTTCATCCAGCGTACTGAAAGTGTTGCTTTGATCACAGCATCTGCAGATTATTTTGTGTTTATAATATGCTCTTCGTCTCTTGTTATGCTGAATTATTCCATGATTTGTTCTTCTCAGCATCATTTAGAAAATGTGAACACCAGGAGCACAGATGTCTGTTATGGGTTTAAATAAGTTAGCCATTTTTCACAGTGACAACTCTCCTCTACAAGCAAAAATAGAATGAACTTGCTTGGCTGACAGAGGAACTCAGCCAATATATTGGGAAAAACCACTATTTGTGTTCAAATAGAGAAGTTTGAAATCTGCTTACATGTCTCACATTGCCTCAAATTAATAATTCGTCAGTGAAATGAATCAAATCAAATCAACTCAGCAAGGACTATTCCGGGGAAGCTTGTTCTAGGGAGTGTAATGTGACAGATAACCATACTCTGGTGCCAACATACCAATCCCACAACATACTAACCCTAACTATATGTCTTTGTAATATAGGAAGAAACCAAGGTACCTGGAGAAAACCCAAGCATTCAGGCAGTGTCAGGAGTTGAACCTCCATTGTTGATCGCAGGGTCTGTAAAGCATTACACTAAAGACTTCGCTACTGAGCCATCTCAAGAAGTTGTAGCAGAAGAAAATCATTGCAAGATATAACTACAAGGATGATAACCTTTAATGTGCAGGGTGTATTGAAGTAATAGGTATTACTAGACAACGGGGTGACCCATTGGGGTACCCCTTGAGAGAAGGGTAGTGCATTCTGATGTGACCAGAATAAACATTAAATTTTCCTGAATGTTATTGCTATCTCTTTGATTTGGAAATTAAAGAAGAAAAACTCAGCTTATTAAAGAAGAAAGATGCATAGCAAGACAAATACGTGACCAGAATGAACATTAAACATCTATGAAGTAAATTTGAAGGAGTCGGGCTTGCTGGGTCGGGTCTGGAATTAAATGTCCGATGTATTGATGGATTTGGCCTTGAATAATCACAGAAGGATTCCATCGATTCCTAGGTGGAATGACTTCTTTGGCACCAAAGGATGTCATTTGGAAGAGGCAATTGTATTGTCTGATGTTTTTCCTGAACTCGTTTGCAATAGGTTCATCATTGCTGTACAAATTGAGGAGTTCATCAGGTAGAGGCTGCAAATTGCCTATCCTGACCTGTCCCTTCATACAGCAGAAATGTGCGGTTTCTCCAGTGAATAGGAAGGCACGACAGTGAGGGCATACTCTGGTCATCGAACCAACATCAGCAGAAATGTGACGGCATGCCAGTCGTGCATTTTGCCTTGCTCTTCCTCTGTCGAAGTATTGTCGTTGAAAGCAGCCATTGTTGTCTTCAGCAACTCTCGCAATAATTACTCTGTGCCGCATATTCTCGAGTTGTTCTTTCCTTTACTCTTCTGTCTCTTCCTCTCTCCTCCTCTGCCTGTTTTTGTCATTTTGGAGACACGCAGCCCTTTCATCCTTTGTCTCTTCATCTCTTCTACCATTTGTTCTTTCTTTCTGATCCTGGAGTCGTGCGGCCCTTGCCTGATCAGATTCTTGTTCTCTCCTCCATCTGTGCCTATTCTTGTCATTTTAGAGACGTGCATGCCTGTCCTCCTCTGTCTCATCTTCTCTCATCTTTTTTGTCCTGACTCTTTGATCCTGGAGTCGTGCAGCCCTGGCCTCATCCGATTGTTCTCTCCCTCTCCTAGCCACTTCCCAACGGCGTTTGGCATCATCTCTTGACCATAATGTCCCCCTTCTCTTTCCACGCAGCATAATTAGGCTATCCATATATTTTTATCCTAATGCTTGATAAAAGATAGGAAACAGTAACACTAAAGCCTCCAAGCTGCTGAGGCTGGCTGTGCCCATGCATCAGGCTGTGGTGCTGCGGTCTCCATGGACGGTGGAAGTGGCTCTGTGAGTATCGTGAGGTGCTGCTGAGGCTGGCCGTGCGCATGCATTGTGGTGTGGCGTCCCGATTTCCATGATGGACAATGGGGTCCCAGGTGAAAGGCAGCCTGTTGATTTTTGGCGAATGAGCAATTTTATGCGAATATATAACCCTGAACTTTGCCTGCATTCTGTAAGGTAGCGCATTTTAATTTGATTTAGCCAAAAAATGTACCGCTGTAATGCACCATTTGCGCTAATTGGAGGTCACAAACAGACAAACAGACAGAGCATGAGAGTTTTGGTGGTATATAGATAGGTAAACAATTACAAAAAATGTTTTTTGGAAAAGGGCAAAGAGATACTCTCATAAGAGCAGTACAGCACAAAAACAGGCCCTTCAGCCCATTTAGTCCATGTCAAAATCATTTAAACTGCCTACTCCCATTGACCTGCACCGGGATCATAGCCCTCCATACCCCTCCTATCCATGAACCTTTCCAAACTTCTCTTAAATGTTGAAATCAAGCTTGCATGCACCACTTGTGCTGGCAGCTTATTCCACACACTCATGACCCACTGAGGGAAGAAAATCTCCCCTCATGTTCTCTGTAAACTTATCACCTTTGATAAGTTTACAGAGACCTCTGTAAACTCATGGCCTCTGGTTGTAGTCCCACCCAACCTCAGAGAAAAAAGCCTGCTTGCATTTATCCTATCTATACCCCTCAATTTTTGTATATCTCTATCAAATCTCCTCTCGATCTTCTACATTTGAAAGAATACAGTTCCTAGCCTATTCAATCTTAACTTATAATTCAGGTCCTCCGGATCAGTGGTCCCCAACCACCGGGCCGCGAGGAAACGATATGATTTGGCGAAACGAGTCAGATGCACCTTTCCTCATTCCCTGTCGTGCCCACTGTTGAACTTTAACACACGCGATGTCATCAGTGACCCAGGACGCAAATGACCCAAGACGTGCAAAGGAATGGGTCCGTGACCCATTTGTGAATGTCCCCAGTGAATCACCCATGTCAGCGCGGGAAAAAGATCAACTCCTCGAGCCTGCAAATGACGGTGGGCTGAAAAGTATGTTTGACATAACATCTCTGCCAGCATTCTGGATCAAAGTCAAGGCTGAATATCCTGAGATAGCTGCGAAAGCACTGAAAACATTGCTTCCATTTCCAACATCATATCGTTGTGAAGCGGAGTTTTCTGCAATGAGTGCAATGAAAACTAAATTGCGGAATAGACTGGACATAAGGAACCCCCTTCGAGTATCACTGTCTCCCATCACCCCTCGATGGGACCGTCTTACTGCGGGTAAACAAGCCCAGGGCTCCCACTGATTCAGTGATATGGGTGTGTTGCAATGATTTTATATGTTCATATGAGGAAATTATGCACTGTGTGTTTAATATCCAAGTGTTACTTAAAATGTTATGATGCTATTGACTTATCACTATATTCATGCGAGGAAAATATGCGTTGTGTGTTTAATATTAAATTCATTAGATAAACCTCTTTAGAAACAAAATTGAGTGTATTAGCCACTTATAAGTGACTTATAGTTGACTTACCACCTATATTCCAGTCGAGATTAACCCCCCCCCCCCCCAGGTCAGCCAGTCCGCAAGAATTTTGTCAATATTAAACCGGTCCATGGTGTAAAAAAGGTTGGGGACCCCTGCTACAGACCTGGAAAAGTCCTGGTAAAGTTTGTCTGAACTCTGTCAACTTTGTTTACATCTTTCCTGTAGGTAGGTGACCAAAACTGCACACAATACACCAAAATTTTTTTTCCGTGTGCCATACTCTG
Source organism: Mobula birostris (assembly GCF_030028105.1). Classification (NCBI taxonomy): domain Eukaryota; kingdom Metazoa; phylum Chordata; class Chondrichthyes; order Myliobatiformes; family Myliobatidae; genus Mobula; species Mobula birostris. Next base: position 11,427,074 of record NC_092374.1, on the reverse strand, counting down.
CCAAAGCCTCAGCGACCACTTTTTCAAGTGGTTGTCTTGGAGGAAAGATTCTGTGAGTGGTCCCCCACGTCCTCCTCACAGCACAGTGTTTTTTTACGAGGCTGAGTTGCGAGCTCGACACTCAACCCGGCATGGATGGAAAACGTGCCCGGGAGCGGCCCGACTGGATTCGAACTTGGGAACCTTTGCTCTGGAGTCCGGCACTGATGTCGCTGCACCACTCCAAATTAGGCCTCACCAATGACTTATACAACTTCAACTTAACATCCCATCTTCTGTACTCAGTACATTAGTTTATGAAGGCCAATGTGCCAAAAACTTTCATTACAACCCTATCTACCTGTGACGCCACTTTCAATGTATTATGTACCTGTAATCTCAGAACCCTTTGTTCAACCACATTCCTCAGTGCCCCACCATCACTTATTTGCATCAAAATTCCATCTGCCATTTTTCCAGCTGATGCAGATCCCTCTGCAAGCGATGATAGCCGACCTCACTGTCCACATGCCCACAATCTTGATGTCATCTGTAAATTTGCTGATCCTATTAACACATTATCATCCAAATCATTGATATAGATGACCCAAAACCTATCCCTGCGGCACACCACTAGTCACAGGCCTCCAGTCAGAGAGGTAATCCTCTACTACCACTCCCTGGTTTCTCCCACAAAGCCAGTGTCTAATCCAATTTAGTAGCTCATCCTAAGGGCCAAGCTTTCCATGCAGGATGTTGTTAAATGCCTTGCTAAAGTCCATGTAGAGAACATCCAAAAACTCTACAAGATTGGTTAGACATGGACATTTAATTAGATTCACCTGTACAACTACTTGTTAATGCAAATATCTTATCAGCCAATCATGTGGCAGCATCTCAGTGCATAAAAGCATACAGACATGGTCAAGAAGCTCAGTTGTAGTTCTGACCAAACATCAGAATGGGGAAGAAATGTGATCCAAGTGACTTTGACTGTGGAATGGTTGCTGGTACCAGACGGGGTGGTTTGTGCATCTCAGAAACTGCCGATATCCTGGGTGTTTTTTTTTACATGCAAGTATCTAGAGTTTACAGAGAATGGTGCGAGAAACAAAAAAATCCAGTGTGTGGCAGTTTTATGGGCCAAAATACCTTATAAATGAGGTCAAAGGAGAATAGCTAGGCTGGTTCAAGTGACTAGTAAGCAATAGTAACTCAAATAACCACAAATTCTAACAGTGATGTGCCGAAGAGTATTCCTGAATACACAACATGCCAAACCTCGAAGTGGATAGGCTTCTTTACCTAATAAAGCAGCCACTGAGTGTACATCCTTTATACTGATAAAAAAGGGAAATTTCTGCCTAAACCTTTTATAGAAGCAAAGATTATAATCTGAAAATAATTTGTTTCTTGAAGATGAGATTACAGGGTCTTCAGAAACAAACAGAACAGATTAGGGAGAAAATTTCCATATGATGGAGTACATAACATAGGTCACTTCTTCCTCTCCTCCCCCCACATTCTTTTCAGTCCTGAAGGGTCTTGGCTTGAAACATCAACTGTACTCTTTTCCATAGACGCTGTCTGGCCTGCTTAGCTCCTCCAGCATTTTGTGTGTGTTGCCATATGATGGAACATATAACCTTTGTAATTCTGTAAAAAACAAACCATTCAAAATGCCAAATGCAGACTATTATTAAGTGCAAAGGTAAAAAGACATTGATGGCAGCTAGATACAGGCCTCCCAACAGTGGCTGGGAGGTGGACCACAGGTTACAACAGGAAATAGAAAGGGCGAGTCAAAAGGGCAATGTTATGGTAGTCATGGGAGATTTTAACACACAGGTCCATTAGGAAAATCAGGTTGGTAATGGATCTCAAGAGAGTGAGTTTGCTGAATGCCTAAGAGATAGGTTTTTAGAGCAGTTTGTCATTGAGTGTACTAAAGGATCAGCTATACTGAATTGGGTGTTATGTAATGAACTGGAGGCAATTAGGGAGCTGAAAGTAAAAGAACCCTTTGGAATCAGTGATCTGGTGTAGGGGGACAGTGGCAGACCAGTGAAGGTACGCAGAGGGGGTCTGGATTCCTAAGGAGGAAAATTCATCGAGCTTGGAGCAGGTCAGGTCCATCTTGCTGTTTAGTGTGGAAAGGAAAATATTCTTTAGTGTTTTGTCCCACCGGATGAGGACTTTCTCCTTCAGAACGCTTACATCGACACTTCAGTGCAGAAGGGTGGAATTCCCGGAGTGCCTGGGTGCCTGGAACACACTGGAGTAGTCACCCAGCTGATCAGGGAGGTGCACATGGAGAAGGGAGACCTGGTCATGCTTTGGCTCAATCCCGCCAATGCGTATGGGTCAATAACCCACAAACTGGTGGAGTTTACACTGGACCAACACCATGTTCCCAGAAAGATCCAGGACCTCATCATGAACTACAATGGGAACTTCAGACTGAGAGTCACTTCTGGAGCTATGACATCAGGCTGGCATAGGCTGGAGAAGGGGGTTATAACTGGGTGCACAATCTCCGTTATTCTCTTTGCCCTTGCCATGAATATGATAGTCAAGGTAGCTGAGGCAGAGTGTAGAGGCCCGCTGACCAAGTCTGGTGTTCGGCAGCCCCCGATCAGAGCCTCTATGGATGACCTCACTGTCACAACAACATCAGTTCCTGGCGGCAGGTGGATCCTCCAGGGCCTGGAAAAGCTCATCATGGACAAGGATGAGCTTCAAACCAGCTAAATCCAGGTCCATGGTGTTGGAGAAGGGCAAAGCGGTGGACAAGTTTCGTTTTACCTTGGATGGTATTACAATTCCGTCTATCACCGAGAAGCCAGTCGAAAGTTTGGGGAAGGTCTTCGACTGCAGCCTCAGAGATGCAGCTGCCGTCCGATCAACTTCCAAGGAGCTTGAGAGCTGGCTGACCACGGTGGACAAGTCAGGCTTACCTGGAAGGTTCGAAGCCTGGATTTACTAGCCATGGCATCCTACCCCGAATCCTATGGCCGCCACTGGTATACGAGGTGCCTGTGACAACTGTGGAGTTGCTGGAGAGAAAGGTCAGTAACTACCTTCGAAGGTGGCTGGGCCTACCTCATAGGTTGAGTGGCGTAGCACTGTACGGAAGGTGCAATAAGCTGCAACTTCCCTTCAGCAGCCTGGACGAGGAGTTCAGGGTTTCCCGCACAAGAGAGGTGCTGCAGTACAAGGATTCCAAGGACCCTAAAATGGCAGTAGCAGGCATCCAGGTACGGATGGGCAGGAAGTGGAAGGCACAGGAAAGGCTGGTGGTAGCAGAGTCCCGGCTGAGACACAGGACTCTGGTGGGGACAGTGTCAACTGGGCGAGCGGGGCTGGGCTCCGTTTCACAACCTCACTATGACAAGACCAAAGGCAAGGACAGATGCCAACAAGTCCTGGAGGAAGTGCAGGCTGGCGTTGAAGAGGAGAGGAATAGCAGGATGGTGGGCATGCAGCAGCAGGGAGCATGGACAAGGTGGGAAAGTGCACTGGAGCGGAAAATCTCCTGGTCTGACATCTGGCAGGCAGAACCCCAGCGTATTAAATTTATGATCCAGGCTGTCTATGATGTCTTGCCAAGCCCTGCAAACCTCCATGTCTGGGGCAGAGCGATACACCAGCATGTCCTCTGTTACAAGAGAGAAAGTGCTCAAAAATCTGAAAGGCCTAAAGGTACATAAGTCACCCGGACCAGATGAACTGCACCCTAGGGTTCTGAAAGAGGTAATGTTAGAGATTGCGCTGGCATTAGAAATTATCTTTCAAAAATCATTGAACCCTGGCATGGTGCCAGAGGACTGGAAAATTACAAATGTTACTCCACTCTTTAAGAAAGGAAATTATAGACCAGTTAGCCTGACCTCAGTGGTTAGTGTCAATTGTTAAGGATGAGGTGATGGAGTACTTGGTGACACAGGACAAGATAGTACAAAGTCAGCATGGTTTCCTTCAGGGAAACTCTTGCCTGATGAACCTGTTGGAATTCTTTGAGGAGATTACAAGTAGGATAGATAAAGGGGATGTAGTGACTGTTGTATATTTGGACTTTCAGAAGGCCTCTTTCAAGGTGCCACACATGAGGCTGCTTACCAAGTTAAGAACCCAAGGTATTACAGGAAAATTAATAACATGGCTAGAGCATTGGCTTAGGAGGCAGTGAGTGGAAATAAAAGGATCCTCTTCTGGTTGGCTGCCAGTGACTAGTGGTGTTCCGCAGGGGTCGGTGTTGGGACCACTTTTTTTAATGCTGTATATAAATGATTTCGATGATGGAATAGATGGCTTTGTTGCCAAGTTTGCAGATGATATGAAGATTGTTGAAGGGGCAGGTAGTGATGAGGAAACAGGTAGGATGCAGAAGGACTTAGACAGATTAGGAGAATGGGCAAAAAAGTGGCAAATGAAATACAATGTTGGAACATGCATGGTCATGCACTTTGGTAGTGGAAATAAATGTGCGGACTATTTTCTAAATGGGGAGAAAATCCAGGAATCTGAGATGCAGAGGGACTTGGGAGTCCTTGTGCAGAACACCCTGAAGGTTAATTTGCAGGTTGAGTCAGTGGTGAAGAAGGCAAATGCTATGTTAGCATTCATTTCAATAGGTCTAGAATACAAGAGCAAGGAGGTGATGCTGAGCCTTTATAATTCACTGGTGAGGCCTCACATTGAGTATTGTGAACAGTTTTGGGCCCCTCATCTTAGAAAAGATGTGCTGGCATTGGAGAGGGTCCAGAGGAAGTTCACAAGGATGATTCCAGAAATGAAAGGGTTATCATACGAGGAGTGTTTGGTGCCTCTGGGTCTGTACTCGCTGGAATTCAGAAGGATGAGGGGATTTCATTGAAACCTTTTGAATGTTGAAAGGGCTAGACAGAGTAGATGTGGAAAGGATGTTTCCCATGGTGGGAAGAGTCTAGGACAAGAGGGCACAGCCTCAGGATAGAGGGGGCCCTTTCGAAACAGAGATGAGGAGAAATTTCTTTAGCCAAAGAGTGGTGAATCTGTGGAATTTGTTGCCACATGCAGCTGTGGAGGCCAGGTCCTTGGGTGTATTTAAGGCAGAGATTGATAGGTTCTTGATTGTATATGGCATCAAAGGTTACAGGGAGAAGGCCGGGAACTGGGGTTGAGGAGAAAATTTAAAACTAAAAGGATCAACCATGATTGAATGGCGGAGCAGACTCGACAGGCCAGATGGCCTAATTCTGCTCCTATGTCTTATCAGACATCCCACCTCTCCTGGAAGTTCCAGGAGTCTCCCGCATATTGATAGTGGCTCCCTGATGCCCGCAAATTATATACAATATCCCGTAAATCGATTTTTTTGAGAGTGAGCGAGCGAGAGGGGGGGAGAGAGAGAGAGACAGAGAGTGAGTGACAGGTGTAGTGAGAGAGTGACAGAGAGTGCATCCTGATTGGTCTCCCTTTGTGCTAAGTAGACCTATCAATTTTCTCTGTGGGCAAGCTTTACAGTTGACCTCTCTCTCTCTCTTTCGTTGTCCATCAGTTCAGTTTAGTGTCCTGTAGCGCCATGGCAGAGTGTTCCAAAAAAAGAAAATATAAAACGTACTTCACCCCAGACTACGCTAAAGTGTACCCCTGCCTAATAGGGGTCAAAAATAATGACAGTGTTGCTCACTGCTCTGCTTGCAACAGTGACTATTGCCCATGGTCGGTTAAATGACTGTAAAAGACATGTTGAGGTGAGTTTAACAGGTGTCATTCATTCATTAGCATAGCTAACGTTATTTAAACTAGCTGGCTAGCTGCTACAGAGCTACTCCATTGATGTCCTACGATATGAGGCCAAACTCCCTGTAGACTTGCTTAAAGTTGTAATAGAATAAAAAAAAGACTCCATGATAATATAATATAAGTACATATTTTAATGTCACATGTTCTGCATAAGACAATATAATAAGGATACAGCTTATGCTTTTATGTGGGGGTGGTGGTGCTACCTCCCTGAAATGAGTTTTTGCAAGGTAGGATGTCTGTCTTATGGTCTTATGGAATGTAACATAGGTAATTCTTGGGAAATACATTGTAAGCAATATTTTTAAATAAAAACAAAGAAGGAAACATGTTGACTTTTTGCTATTCCATTATTTCACTTCATATGCAATGCTTGAATCTAATTGTCTGTCAAAGTGGTCAGGGCAAACAGTGTAATACTGTGTGTTCGTCCATCGTCGTCGATGAGGACCTCGACACCATTATGATGGTGTCGAGACTAGTGCGTGATTTGGATTTAAGTGAGGGAGAGTTGCACAGCGTCTGCCTCACTCTCTCTTCCCAATTCCCCTCTGGATCCAGTGGCAAGACAGGCAAGATGGCTGGAGATGGGACTAGGTGCAGTGGATGACCAGGATGTCTTCTGTGTCTTGTTCTGCTCTACACGTTCCACGACGCTTGCAGAGACCGCCTTCTTGACCGTTGGGCCTTCCATTGGTCTCGTCCGCTCAATCTGCCGGAGTCTGTCTTCACATGCTGGGATGGATAACTCCCTATCTCACCGAGGGTTTGAGACCCGTTGGCTACCCTCACCTGGTTTAGCTGGCTTGTCGAAGCTGTTGCCCGGGGTGTGGCTGCTGTCGCATGCAAACAGCTACGGGGAGCCACAGGTGAGAGCTGAGTGCCAGGTTAGTTCAAAGGTGGACTAACTGCCTTGAAAAGGATGTGACATGTTCCCCCACCAGAGGTGCTACCCCTCTCTGACACCCCGTACACCCCGCAATACTGTACTCACCCCATATATACACACTTCCTTTTACTATACCCTCTGCTATTATGGAAAAGTACATGCTTCAAACTCATCTATCCCTTTGCACTCACCTCATGATCTCCCTTTTGCTCCCTAATTACCTCTGCCCTTTTTCATTGTTTCTGCATTCTCTGATTATTATTTTAGATTTCTTGATTCTGTATTTTTTAATTTTCATAAAAATGCTTAACTGGTGGAGAGCTAACTTCAAGTGATCTGAGAAAAGGTTATTTTGAGCATCATGCATGAAACATTAATAACTTTGAGTCAGAAGTAATGAGACCCAACAGGCTTGTATAGGTACACAACATGCAAGTGTAAAAGAAACCTATCAGCTCTAAATAATTGATACAAAAGGGTGATTGCAAGTTTACTCTGAATGTGTTGAGGGAGAAATGGTATAATTAGCTGCAAGAGCTGTTTACAGTAGTCAATTGTTATTGATTCCAAGATCAGATTATAGACCTGTATTCAAAATGCATATTTAGACCACAAGCCCATATGATATAGAAGCAGAATTAGGGCATTTGGCCCATTGAGTCTGCTTCACCATTTGATCATGGCTAATTCTTTTATTTCCCTCCTTAGCCCCACTCTCCAGCCTTCTCTCCATAACCCTTGATGTCATGGCCATAAATACACCTGACCTGACCTCCACGGCTGTCTGTGGCAACAAATTCACCACCCTCTGGCTGAAGAAATTTCTCTGCATCTCCATTTTAAATGGATGACCCTCTATCCTGAGGCGGTGCCCTCTTGTCCTAGACTCGCCCACCAAGGGAAACATCCTTTCCACATCCACTCTATTTAGACCTTTCAACATTCGAAAGTGGTTTCAATGAGATTCCAGACATCTCACCCTGAAAAAACTCATTTCAGGGAGGTAGCACCATCAACTTGCAGGAGACTCCCGGGACTTCCGGGAGAGGTGGGATGTCTGCAATAGAGTAGCTCCTTAGCAGCTGGCCAGCTAGTTTAAATAACGTTAGCTATGCTAATGAACGAATGACACTTGTTAAACTCACCTCAACATGTCTTTTACAGTCTTAACCCACCATGGGCAATAGAAAAGTCACTGTTGCAAACAGTGCAGCGAGCAACACTGTCATTATTTTTGACCCCAATTAGGCAGGGGTACACTTTAGGGTAGTCTGGGGTGATGTGCATTTAATATTGTCTTTTTTGGAACACTCTGCCATGGCGCTCTCTCACTCTCTTTCTCTCACTCGCGTGCTCTCTCTCTCGTGGTTGCTCTCACGCTCGCTCTCTCTCTCGTGGTTGCTCTCTCTTACTTTCTCTCTCTCTCGTGGTTGCTCTCATGCTCGCTCTCTCTCTCGTGGTTGCTCTCTCTTACTTTCTCTCTCTCGCTCCCTCTCAAAAAAATTGATTTCTGGGACATTGTATATAATTTGCTGGCATCAGGGAGCCACTATTAATATGCGGGAGACTCCCAGAACTTCTGGGAGAGGTGGGATGTCTGAGATCCTCCCTCATCCTTCTAAATTCCAGCCAGTACAGGCCCAGAGCCATCAAACATTCCTCATATGGTAATCTTCTCATTCCTGGAATCTCCTTTGAAGCCTCTTCAATGCCAGCACATCCTTTCTTAGATAAGGAGCTCAAAACTGTTCACAATACTCAAAGTGAGGCCTTGCCAGTGCCTTATAAAGCCTCAGTATCACATCCAGCTCTTATATTCTAGATCTCTTGAAATGAATGCAAATACTACATCTGCATTCCTCACCACTGACTCAATCTGCAAGGTTACCCTTAGGGTGCTCTGCACATGGTCACCCAAATTCCTTTGCATCTCAGATATTTGGATTTTCTCCCCATTTAGAAAATAGTCTGCACAATTTATTTCTTCTGATAAAGTGCATGACCATGCATTTTCCAGCATTGTATTTCATTTGCCACTTTCTTGCCCATTCTCCGACTATATCAAAGTCCTTCAGTAGCCTACCTGCCCCTCCACCAATCTTGGTACCATCTGCAAACTTGGCAACAAAGCCATCTATTTCATCATCTAAACACTGATATACAGCATAAAAAAGAAGCTGCCCCAACAATCACCCCTATAGAACAGCATTAGTCAATGGTAGCCCACCTGAAAAGGATCCTTTCATTTCCACTCACTGCCTCCTACCTATCAGCCAATGCTCTAACCATGCCAACACTCACAACACACTGGAGGAACTCAGCAGGTCGGGTTCCTCCAGCGTGTTGTGAGTGTTGCTTTGACCCCAGCATCTGCAGATTATTTTGTCTCTAACCATGCCAGTAACTTTCAATAATACCATGGGCTCTTAACTTGGTAGTCAAAGGCCTTCTGAAAATCCAAATATACAACATCTACTACATCCCTTTTATCCTATGCTACTTGTAATCTCCTCAAAGAATTCCAACAGGTTCATCAGGCAAAAGGAAACTATGCTGACTTCATCCCATTCGTCCTGTGTCACCAAGTATTCCATAACCTCATTCTTAGCAATTGACTCCCACATATTCCCAACTGAGGTCAAGCTAAGCAGTCTATAATTTCCTTTCTACTGTCTTCCTTCTTCCTTAATGAATGGAGTGATATTTGCAATTTTCCAGTCCTCTGGAACCATGCCAGAGTTCAATGATACTTGAAAAACTATTACTAATGCCTGCGCAATCTCTATTGTCACCTTTTTCAGAACCCTCGGGTGCAGTTTATCTGGTCCAGGTGACTTATGCGTCTTTAGGTCTTTCAACTTTTTGAGCACCTTCTCCTTGTATAGTAACTGCATTCACTTCTCTTCCCTCACACCCTTCAACACCTTTTCCGGTGAAGATTGATGCAAAATGCTTATTTAGTTCAGCTACCATCTTCCTGTCCCCCAATATTATTTATCCAGTCTAATTTTCTAGCAGTCCTATATCCACTCTCATCTCTCTTTTGTTTTTTATATACTTTAAGATTTTTCTATCCATCTTGATATTGTTTGCTAGCTTACTTTCATATTTCATATTTCATCTTTCTCTTGTAATAATTCTGTAGGTTTTTAAAAGCTTCCCAATCCTCTCTCTTCCCACTAGTTTTTGTTGCATGGCCTCTCTTTTGCTTTTACATTAGCTTTGACTTCCTTTGTCAGCCACGGTTGGACTATTTTCCCACTTGAGTATGTATGTTTGGAATACACATATCCTGCACCTTCCTCATTTTTCCCAGAAACTCACACCATTGCTGCTCTGCTGTCATCCCTGCCAGCATCTCCTTCCAATTTACTTTGGCCAACTCCTCTCTCATACCATGGTAATCTCCTTTACTCCACTGAATGTCAGACTTTACTTTCTCCCTATCAAATTTCAAGTTGAACTCAATCATATTGTGATCACTGTCTCCTAAGAGTCCCCAGTCGCCTCTGGTTCATTACATAACACTCAATCCAATATAGCTGGTCCCTTAGTAGGCTCAATGACAAACCACTCTAAAAAGCCTTCTCGTAGGCATTCAACAAACTCAGTCTCTTGAGATGTATTACCAACTGATTTTCCTAATCTACCTGCATGGTAAAATCCCCCATGACTATCATAACATTGGCTGTGTAATCTGTAGTCCACATCTCAACTGCAGTTTGGAGCCCTGTATTTAACTGCCATCAGGATCCTTTTACCCTTGCAGTTTCTTAACTCAACATCTTCCGATTCTATGTCACACCTTTCTAATGATTTGATGCCATTCTTTACCAGCAGAGCTATGCCGTCCTCCTCTGCCAAACTTCCTATCCCCACCATACAATTGGTGCAATGAATGAACATTCAGCTCCCAATTACAACCATCCTTCAGCCACAATTCAGTGATGGCCACAACATCATACCTGGCAATCTGTAATAGTGCAACAAGATCATCCACCCTATCTCTTATACTCCGTGCATCGAGATATAACACGGTGTACTGTATTTGCTACCCTTTTTGATTCTGCATTCCTATTAAGATAAGATAAAACTTTATTTATCCCAAAGGAAATTATTGTTGCAAGGTTGCTCAGTCAGAAATATATACTTTAAAATACAAAATGTAAGCATTGAGGTGTGGAAAAGAATACAAAATGTGCATTAAAAAGTAATAGTGCAAAATACTGATGTGTAATGAAACCATATACTTATATACTTAAGAAGGAGGAATTGTAGAATCTTAGAGCCACAGGGAGAAAGGATCTCCTGTGGCATTCAGTAGTAATGCACTGATACTCACCCTGGTTGCTGCAATTTTGTCCTATCATCCGCCTGCCCTTTCCGAGTCTGACTGCACATTGTCTTTGTTTTTTTTTAAAACCATACATCCTATCCTGAGTCCCTTCACTCCGGTTCCCATCCCCCTGCCAAATTAGTTTAAACCCTCCCCAACAACTCTAACAAGCCTGCCTGTGAGAATATTGGCCCCCCTCGGTTTCAGATGCAGCCCGTCCCTTTTGTACAGGTCATACCTCCCCCAGAAGAGATCCCAATGATCCAAGAACCTGAAGCCTTGCCTGCTGCACCTGATTCTCAGCCACGCATTTATCTGCCAAATCATCCTGTTTCTACTCTCACTAGCACGTGGCACAGGTAGCAATCCAGAAATTACTACCCTGGAGTCCTGCTTCTCAGCTTGCTGCCTAGCTTTCTAAATTCTCTCTTCAGGACCTCTTTGCTATTCCTTCCTAGGTCATTGGCTCCAATATGCACCTAGAGATCTGGTTGCTCTCGTTCCCCCTCGATAATATTGTGGATGTGAAGGCAACATCTCATCTCGGTGTCCCATTCATGTCACAGAATCTCCTGGCATCACTTAGCCATTTAGATCAAGTCCACAAAGTGTAGCATTGAATTTCCCAGAACCAGAATTCTCAGAATCTGTTATCAAACTCCATCATAACTTTATTTTTTTTTGTAATTTTTTTTATTGAAGTTCATCAAATGTTTCCATAAGATGTATTTCAGATATTGTACATATGCTGTATGTCATATAGTCATATTTTCCACAAATCTCCACATAATATTTATCTGAGGTATACACTTATAGAAAAGAGAGGAAAGAAAGAACAAGCAAAAAGAGAAAAATATGTACAAGCAGGGAGTCGCAAACACGCAGAAATCTAAAGATGCTGGAATTTCAAGCAACACACATAAAAGTTGCTGGTGTAAAAGTAGGGAGTGATCCTTTTTTTACAACATATTCATTGATTTGTGAGAATAAAATCAGGCCTATGAGGTGTTATGTAGTTAAACCATTTTTCCCAGTATGAATCAAATTGTTCCAATTTATGATTAACAGATGCTGTTATCTTCTCCATTTTGTAAATGTCCATTGTAATTTCCATCCGTGCATTTAAAGTTGGGCTCTCCTGTGATAACCATTTCCTGGTAAGAGTCCCTTTACCAGCCACCAGCAGTATATTCATTAAATATTTGTCTCTTTTCAACCATTCTTGAGGTATATACCCAAAATATATGGTCTTACTTTCTAAGGGTATTTCACATTTAAAGATGTCTTGTAGGGCATTGTGTATCCCACTCCAATAGTCTTTGTTAACAGGGCATTCCCAGAAAATATGATAATGGTTTGCATTTTGATTTCCACAATTTCTCCAGCGAACAGGGAGGTTACTATCATAATGGGATTTCTGAGAGGGTGTAATAAAATATCTTATCAAGTTTTTCTATCCGAACTCCCTCCATTTCTGTGAACTGGTACACTTCCTTTGATACCTCCATATTATTGTCCAGTCTTCCTCAGATATAATTATCCCTCCTTCCTTCTCCCATTTTGTTTTAATGTATGAAGTCGAATGTGTTTTAAGATTTGACAAACCCTTGTACACGCTTGAAACGATTCTACTACCGTTACCTGAATTATATGCTTTTCTAAATAGCTCTATCAGACATGTACTTGCCTTAGGTACACTTTAACTGTCCTATTAACACACTGTTGCATCCGTAAATACCGATAAAAGTCTTGTTTTTCCTAATACGTGTTTCCCTTTAAGCATTTCAAAACTGAACAGTGTTCCTTCTTTCATTATATTGCAAAGAACTGTTATTCCTTTAGCTGTCCAGTCCTTAAATCCAGCATCCAGTTTATTCGGTGTAAAATCCGAGTCATATGCACACCATTTAAGAATTGCAGTATCTTCCTCTAGTTTATTTTTTTTATAATAGTTTTCCATATTTTAAGAGTCCATTTCACCCATGGGTTATCAATAGTATTTTTGTAACTTTGTAGGTTGTTATCAGCCAAAGTTGCCTGTATGGGGATGGAAAGTATCCTCTCCTCAATGTTTTTCCATTGAGCGTCGTATGATGGGTTGCACCAGCATATCATGGCTCTCAACTGTGCTGCAAAATAATAATCTCTAAGAGAAGGTATGCCCCATCCCCCCCTTTTCCTTGGCTAATTGCAGAGTTTTGAGACGAACCCTCGGCCTTTTACCTTGCCATATATATCTTGATAACATTTTGTTCCATTTATTGAATTGATTTTGGTTCATCTCTATTGGTAGGGTCTGAAAGAGATATAATAGTCTGGGAAATGTATTCATTTTAATAGATTCAATTCTTGAACTGAGACTAAAAAAAGGAATTAGGTTCCATCTTTTATGTCTTCCTTAATTTTTTTAATCTAGGCTGATAATTGCATCCTGATAATTTTGCCAAATCTTTTGGCATAATAACACCCAAGTATTTGAAAGACTCTGTTTGCCACGCCCAGGGATGTCTACTTTCAATTTCTCTTGGTGGGCTATAGATATATGAAAGTAATTGGGTTTTATCTATGTTGATCTTGTATCCTGATAATTGACCATATTGTTCAAAGAATTGCATCAATTTAGGTAAAGAGTACGTTGGTTGCTCTAGATAGATAAAAATGTCATCCACATAACAGGCTAATTTATGCTCTGACTCTTTAATAGTAATTCCCCTGAGATCTTCATTTTGTCTGATGTATTGAGCTAATGCTTCCAGATATAATGCGAAGAGTAGCGGTGACCATGCACAACCCTGTCTCGTGCCCCTTTCTAGGGTAAAACTATTTGATAAATATCCATTGATTTTAATCCTAGCAGTAGGATTGTCATATAGTGCCTGTATAGTTTTAATAATTGTGTCATGGAAACCAAATCTATGTAAAACTCTGTAAAGAAAATTCCAATTAACCAAATCAAATGCATTTTCAGCATCTACGCTTATCACTATTGCTTCCATTTTATTTTTTTGTATATGATCCATAATGTAAAATGTCCTTTGCATATTGTCAAAGTTGCTGGTGAACGCAGCAGGCCAGGCAGCATCTCTAGGAAGAGGTACAGTCGATGTTTCGGGCCGAGACCCTTCGTCAGGACTAACTGAAGGAAGAGCCAGTAAGAGACTTGAAAGTGGGAAGAGGAGGGGGAGGGGGAGATCCAATATTGACTGTACCTCTTCCTAGAGATGCTGCCTGGCCTGCTGCGTTCACCAGCAACTTTTATGCGTATTGCTTGAATTTCCAGCATCTGCAGAATTCTTCGTATATTGTATATTGTCTTGAGTTTGGCTTTGTTGTATAAAACCTGTCTGATCCTTACGTATGAGTATGGGTAGAAACTCTTCTAATTGTTTGGCCATGATGGAGGTAACTAATCTATAATCTACATTAAGAACAGATATTGGTCTAAATGACCCACATTCCATTTTATCCTTGCCTTCTTTTGGTATAGCTGAGATTATCGCTTCTTTTGGTATAGCTGAGATTAAAGCTGGTTGACATTTGTGCCTTTTTTAGAGCCCAGTTTAGTGTGGGGAGTAAGACAGGAATTAACTCATTTTTAAATTTTTTGTACCACTCTGCCATATACCCATCTGATCTTGGTGACTTGCTTAATTTAAGCCTACTAATTGCAGCTTTTAGTTCAACTTCAGTTATGTCAGCAGTCATTGTTCTGTTTTGTTCTTCGCTTAACGTGGTTAACTCCAGAGAATTCAGGAAGGTGTCAATTTGGGTTATGCTTCCCCCTGGAACTTTGGAATATAGAGGTTTGTAAAACACTTCAAAAGCTTCTTGAATTTCACTTAACTTATTTTTTATCATTTTTGTTCTTGGATCCCTTATTCCATGAATTGTATTTTCTGCTATCTTTTTTTTCAGTTTCCACACCAGTATTTTCATAGACTTAGATCCACTTTCATAATGTTTCTGTTTCAGAAACATTAAATTTTTCCTGATTCCTCCCTATCATAACTTTAAATACCTTAATTAGGTCAACCTTAAACTTTCTCAATAAACACACCCCTTTCTCAATTGCTGTAACTGTTACGTTTTGGTATTATTTTGTACATTAAAAATGTTAGATTTAGTCAGCAATTTTTTGCCCTGCAACAAATATTTAAGAACATAAAACATTGCAGCACATTACAGGTCCTTCAGCCCACGAGGTTGTACCAAACTTTTAACCTACTCTAAGATCATTCTAATATTTTCTATCATCCACGTGCCTATCTAAGAGTTTATTAAAAGCCTCTAATGTTGACTATTCTACCACCACCCCTGGCAGGGTGTTCCACACACCCAACACTTCTTGTTTTTCAACCCCGTCCAGATCCTGATAGCCTTTCTTGCTTTCCACTACACCCAATCTTGGTGTCATCTGGAAATTTGCTGATCCAGTTTACTGCATTATCATCCAAATCATTAATGTAGATAACAAACAGCACCCCTTTCCTAACTGCTTTCACGGCCAGTGAAAAATGTTCCTTAAAACCTCTCTTAGTTATCCCTTAATATTTCTGTGGTTTCATAATGCCCATGATGCAATAAGGTTTTACGGCATTGAAGATATAATAAATAATTAATCTACATTTATGGGATAGATCCAGAACAATTTCCCAAAGCAATTCTAAATTTGTTTTGGACACAGGTTTTTTCGTATTTTGGCTGTGGGCTTTCTGGTACCATTAGTTTGCGCACACACTCTCCATTTTCCTTCTGTATGGAAAATAAAAACTTGATTCTGCTGAAAAAAAAACTGTTTAGTTCTTGCCCAGTTGCTCGGAAAATTAAGCATCAGTAGTGAGAGTACAATAGTTCCTTTGTACTATTATTGGGTAGGTTACAAATGCTACATTGTAAGATTAAAGTTCAAATTATCATCCACACAAATCAGTCTGAACCTCAAGATAAGCAAGGCAATTTTTCAACCACAGTCCAAACAGGAGTTTGTACAAGGCCAAACTCCTGATACATTAACTAGAATATCACAACACTTTATAAGGTCAATTCACGTTTTTGTACTTTGTAGTGTCTCTAAGCAACTAGAGCCAAAACTCATTAAACTACTTTTATGTAGGAGCAGTTGAGAATGGGACCTTTCTGTGAACCAAGACCAAAGAGAAAGTCCTGGGCAACACACTCAGTGCTGGAGGAACTCAGTAGGTCAGGCAGCATTTATGAAGGGGAATAAACAGTTGATGTTTTAGGCCAAGACCTTTCATCAGGACTGGAAAGGTAGGGGGAAGATGCCAGAAAGAAAAAGTGGGGGGAGGGGAAAAGATAAACCCAGAAGGTAATAGGTGAAGACAGGTGGGTGGGGAAAGGGAAATGAAGTTAGAAACTACGGGGTGGTAGATGGAGAAGGCAGCATCTGGGGTAGGTGATAGGCTGGTGAGGACCCACCTGCTTTCACCTATCTCTATCTAGCATGCCCTCCATCCCCTCCCTCATCTTTTCTTTCTGGCATCTTCCACCTTCCTTTCCAGTCCTGATGAAGTATCTTGACCCGAAAAATTAACCGTTTATTCCTCTCCATAGATGCTGGGTGACCTGCTGAGTTCCTCCAGCATTTTCCATGTTTTACACTGGCAAATATTCAATTTTCCCAAACTTCCACCATGTAGGCAGCAACATTCTGACAGAGGAAAAACACTCAGTTCATCATCATCTTACAGGGTATTCAGATGATTGCTTCGCACAAAATCTTGTTCTTGGGAAATTCTCCTGGAATTGCTTAGGAAGATAGTTTCTTTGAGCCAACAGTGACTGAGAATTCCTTTGGATAAGAAGTGCACATCAGAAAGATAGCACATGAACTGACAGGGCACTGACATTGCGCATCACTATTACTGTTTGCCCAGAATGTAAATTCAAGCTCTAATCCAGCTGTTTCCAGGAGGCTGTTTGATAAAATAAGATCACAGATAAGTCAGTTTCAAGAGTACTTTACAAAGTGAAACACGGACTGATTTAGAAAATCTAATAAATAAGATATTGCATTTCATACAACAGGAATAAAATTAACAAATATGCTTAACTGGTCATAAAATGATACAGATAATCCCAGAATGAAAGGCGATATATAAATCAGAATCAGAATTGGGTTTATTATCACCAGCATGTGTCGTAAAGTGTGTTCAATGCAATACATAATACGGAAGAAAAATAATAATAAATAAGTAAATCAGTTATAGTATACGTGTATTGAATGGGTTAAAAATCCTGCAAACAACAGAAATTATATATATTAAAAAAGTGAGGTAGTGTTCAATGTCCATTGAGGAATTGGAAGGCAGAGGGGAAGCAGCTGTTCCTGAATCGCTGAATGTGTGCCTTCAGGCTTCTGTATCTCCTACCTGATGGTAAGTGAGAAAAGGGCATGCCCTGGGTGCTGGAGGTCCTCAATGGACATTGCCTTTCTGAGACACCACCCTTGAAAATGTCCTGAGTATTTCGTAGGCTAGTACCCAAGATGGAGCTGACTAAATTTACAACCCTCTGCAGCTTCTTTTAGTCCTGTGCGGTAGCAACCCCCGCCCCCATACTCTCAGAGAATGTTCTCCACGGTACATCTATAGAAATTTTTGAGTGTATTTGTTGACATACCAAATCTCTTCGAACTCCTCATGAAGTATAGTCGCTGTCTTGCCTTCTTTATAACTGCATCGATATGTTGGGAACAGGTTAGGTCCTCAGAGATCTTGACACTCAGGAACTTGAAACTGCTCACTCTCTCCACTTCTGATCCTTCTACAAGGATTGGTATGCGTTCCTTCATCTTACCCTTCCTGAAGTCCACAATCAGCTCTTTTATCCTACTGACGTTGAGTGCCAGGTTGTTGTTGCGACAACACTCCACTAGTTGGCATATTTTACTCCTGTATTCCCTCCCGTCACCATTTGAGATTCTACTGACAATGGTTGTATCAGCAGCAAATTAATAGATGGTATTTGAGCACAGTCATGAGAGTAGAGCAAAATGTAAGACTTGCATTTTTGTTTCGGAAAAAATGTAGATGGCCCAATCATTAGAGGCAGATCAGCAGTGAGGGGTTGAGCCATTGGGATGTTTAATCACAAATTTGTATTAAATTAGCCAAATTTCTCCCAACTGCCAAATCAGGTACCAAAAAAAAAATTCTATCAGGTTTCTATCCTAGAATATTATTATGTTTATGCAGCTGTAGATTAACATATATACAGGTTGTTTAGACGTGATAGCTGTGTGAAGGCTGGTTAAGAGCGAGAACATGCATAGTTGAACTGCCATTTTACATAGAAACATAGAAAATAGGTGCAGGAGTAGGCCATTCGGCCCTTTGAGCCTGCACCGCCATTTATTATGATCATGGCTGATCATCCAACTCAGAACCCCGCCCCAGCCTTCCCTCCATACCCCCTGACCCCGTAGCCACAAGGGCTATATCTAACTCCTTCTTAAATATAGCCAATGAACTGGCCTCAACTGTTTTCTGTGGTAGAGAATTCCACAGATTCACCACTCTCTGTGTGAAGAAGTTTTTCCTAATCTCGGTCCTAAAAGGCTTCCCCTCTATCCTCAAACTGTGGCCCCTCGTTCTGGACTTCCCCAACATCGGGAACAATCTTCCTGCATCTAGCCTGTCCAATCCCTTTAGGATCTTATATGTTTCAATCAGATCCCCCCTCAATCTTCTAAATTCCAACGAGTACAAGCCCAGTTCATCCAGTCTTTCTTCATATGAAAGTCCTGCCATCCCAGGAATCAATCTGGTGAACCTTCTTTGTACTCCGTCTATGGCAAGGATGTCTTTCCTCAGATTAGGGGACCAAAACTGCACACAATACTCCAGGTGTGGTCTCACCAAGGCCTTGTACAACTGCAGTAGTACCTCCCTGCTCCTGTACTCGAATCCTCTCGCTATAAATGCCAGCATACCATTCGCCTTTTTCACCACCTGCTGTACCTGCATGCCCACTTTCAATGACTGGTGTATAATGACACCCAGGTCTCGTTGCACCTCCCCTTTTCCTAATCGGCCACCCACACAAATGGCCCACAAATGGCCTGCTAATTCTTGTGTATGAGATACACACTTGAAATTTGTTAACTTGAGTAAGACAATGAATTGTTGGAAGCCAATCCTGATCAGGAAATACTGACAGGTCCCACTGTTCCCAGATGCAAATTGGACTTCCTATCTCACTTCTGAGATCATTGGCATAAATTCAGCAAAACCTTGCAGAAAACTGATCAGTTTTGCTCTCCAAAACATTAACTCCAGATCACATTTACCAAAATAAAGATTAAGGAAATTAGCTTTGTCAGTAGTCAATCAAAACATACAGTGAATGCGTTATTTGTGTCAATGACAAAAGTCCGAGGATGCATTAGGGGCAGCCCATAAGTGTCGCCATGTTTCCAGCACCAATGTAGCATGGCCATCTTATTAACCCTTACCCATGTGCTTTTGTGGGAGGAAACCAAAGCATGTGGAGGAAATCCACATGGTCATGGGGAGAAGGTATAATCTCCTTACAGACAGCGGAGAGAATTGAACCCTAACTGCTGATGCTAACTGCTACACTACTGTTGCTGCTCTCACCATCAAACACATCTTATTTTCATTAAACAAGTTAATAAGGTAAAATCTATAGAACTGAGGTGTGTGAAAATAGAAATAAATATACTAGATTCCTGGCACAATGTTTATACAATAAAATGTGAGGAGAGAAAACACCATTTTACCTTAATCTTATTAGCTCCTACAAATGTGTTCCCTCCCACTGAATATATCATTATACCATTCATTTATGAAATCACAATGGAAAGCCTACAGTGAAAGCTCTGCTTTTTGGTACTGCACTACCTGGAGCCAGTGTTGATTGTCTAAAGAGGGCATCAGCCTATATCAGAAAATTACTGAGGGCATGTTTACATTGGCATCTGCTTACCTTGGACCTGTTAGGTCCAGCATGTTGCCAGTTAACTCAGCTTTTATTCTATGTACTATTAACTGGCTACTCATTGTGTTCAAAACTGATGATAATCAGAACAATCAAAATTTGATTACTGTGAAATAGTATTAAAAGATAGAAGTCTGGGAATACAATCAAATTTTAACCCATGAAGGGAACAGAGGGAGAGATATGGATGGTACACATGAGGTGGACATTTAGTATAAATTGGCATCAAGATCAGCATAACATTGTGGGACAAATGGCTTGTCCAATGCTTTACTGTTTTATATAATTGCTTGCCCAATATTTCGGGTAGATGGAGCTTGGGAAGGCACTCCACCTATGAGGGGGCAACTCTGTTTTCAAACCTCCGCTGCCTTGCGGCCATACCCACTGATGGGAAAGGCTTCGGGAGTAAACCCTGAGGACAAATCCGGAGCTGGAGTCCCTAAGGCAGTCCGACATTGCCTTCAATCTCGTTCTGGCAACTCCTGCAATGACACTGGTGCCAAGCTGTATCGGCCCTTGCCCTTCCCTTGGACAACATCGGTGTCGTAGAGAGGGGAGACTTGCAGCATGGGCAACTGCCGGTCTTCCATACAACCTTTTCCAGGCCTGGGCCCTGGAGAGGCCAAGCTTTCCAGGCACAGATCCATGGTCTCGCAAGACTAATGGATGCCACCAATAAATAATTATAATGACTTATAAAAGATGTTATTAAAGCAATAAAAATAATAAATCTTTGGGTATGGATGGATTTCTGGGTGAGTTCTAAAAGATACTTACAACAGAACTTACTCTAGTTTTTAATTATGCTCTGAATGAACATGACTCCTGAGAGATGGTCAAAGGCAATCCTATCAGTAATCCAGAAGGATGGAAAGGACCCTATAGCATGTAGTTCATATAGAACAATCAGCCTGCTTGGTACTGATGTGAAGATTCTACAGAAATATATAGGAAAATTGATTAATCCAGATCAAACTGGATTTATTCCAGGCCACCAGGGAGCAAATAATGTTAGAAGAGCTTTAAATATCCAGTCTTTAGCACAGAGATCCAACCATCCTTCAATGCTTCTTAGCTGAGATGCCAAGAAGGCATTTGATGGGTGGATTGGATATACTTAGACTGTATCTTAGAAAAAATGGGTTTTAATGCAACATTTCGAAGTTGGATGGAGACACTGAATAAAGATCCAATTTCCAGGGTTAGAGTAAATGGATACTGTTCCAACTTCTTCAGGCTTAAAAGGGGAACCAAATTGGAGTCCCCTATCTCCGATACTATTTGCCTTAAGCATCGAACCACTGGCTGAATTAATAAGACAAAATGAACAAATTGAAGGTATAAAAGAAAGGAGGTATAACCCATAAGATAGCTTTATTTGCAGATGACATTCTTCTATTTATAAAGACTCCTTTTCATCAGTTCCCCCGCTTATGCAATGTTTGAGAAGCTATGGAGAGTCTCTGGATACGAAGTTAACGAAGCAAAGTCTGAAGCTATGATGACTACAGGGACCTGGCCAAACCAGCTGGATGATGAAGTGACTTTTCATTGGCCAAAACAGGGCTTTAGATATTTGGGGGTTAGTTTACCTCATAGTTCCTTTCAGCTCTTTGCAGCCAATTATGTTAAACTTATTAATCAAGTGAGGAGAGATCTTGAACATTGGGAGATGCTTCCTTTATCACTGATAGATAGAGTAGAAGTGATCAGGATGAATATTTTGCCCAGGTTTCTTTCTTTCCAGTGCTCTACCCATTATAGTTCCTATATCTACTTTTATAATGTTGGATAGACTTATCAGTAGGTTTATATGGCAGAAGAAGAGGCCCAGGGTGAGATTAAAAATAAAAAACAGAGAGGTTTAGCTTTCTTTACCTCATTTAAAGACCTATTATTGGGCAGCCAAATTAAGAGCAATTGTGTCATGGATAGAGAAGACGTGGATTCAAGATGGGTTCACATAGAGAAAAATTCAATTGGTGAGTTATCTTTAGCAGCTCTTCCCTTTTTAAATCCAAACGTGTGGAAGAATGTTGAGGCTCAGAATGAATGGGTTAACTATACATTGAAAGTATGGGATAGAATTAGGAAAAAAATTAGATCTTCCAAGGACTATATCAAGGGCAAAGACTGATTTTAAAAGTTAAGAGAATCAAGGGGTGAGTGCAGGGAGGTGGTGCTGAGGTAAAACATGAGCCATAATCTTACTGAAAGGCAGATAAATCCTAAGATCCTTAATGATCTCTTATCGAAAATGTTATGTAACCTTTTTCATGATGAAAGAGAAAAAGTTGAGGGTGGGTGGGGAGGGGGAAAAAAACTGCAGATGCTGGAAATCTGAAATAAAAAACAAAGATAGGAACACTCACAAATCAGGCAGTACCCGTGGAGAGTGAAACAAGGTTAATGTTTCAGTTTAGTGACCCTTTGACAAATATCTGTATGATTCTACCATTATATTTTAGGCTTTATCATCGATTTGTTACTTTGGTTTTTCAAATTTATAATGAATAGTTTGCTTTATTTCCTTTACTCCTGTCAGTTTACATTCTGTAGCCACTTTATTAGTTACAGTTGAACCTAATAAAGTGATCACTGAGTGTCTGCATGTTTGTGATCTTTTGCTGTCATAGCCCATCCACTTCAAGGTCCGACGTGTTGCATGTTCAGAGATGCTCTTCTGCACACCAGTGTTGTAATGCGTGGCTGTTGCTTTCCTGTTAGCTTGAACCAGTCTGGCCATTCTCTGATCTCTCCCATTAACAGGGAATTTTTGTCCACAGAACTGCCGCTCACTGGATTTTTTTTTGTTTTTCACACCATTCTCTGTAAACTAGAGACTGTGATGCATGAAAATCCCATGGTATCAGCAGTTTCTGATATCCACTCTGTACAGCACCAACAATCATTCCACAGTCAAAGTCACTTAGATCACATTTCTTCCCCATTCTGATGGTCTGAACAACAACTGAAACTCTTGGCCATGTCTTGATGGATTTCTGCACTGAGTTGCTGGCACACAATTGTCTGATTAAATATTTGCATTTAGGTGTACCTAATAAAGTAGCCACTAAGGATATGCTTCAATTCAGAGCTGAATACAAAAGGTCACATATTGGAGGTTCTGTTTCAGCAAGTCCTTTTATTATTTTCCAAAGTGCAAATTAAGTCTTTTAGAATTAAAATGCAACATTTTAGCCAGGTTTTAATGGTGCTATGAGGACTAACACTTAATACAAGGGCTCTAGCCATGTGTCTGTCATAGCCATTGTATAAACATTTGTCATATTGAGTGTCTGTGGAATTTTAAAGTAGCTTTACCGTATCTGTGTTACTATTGATAGTCTTTTCAGCCTTTACAAGAGATATATAAATTAAGTAAAACAGTAGAGACCCAGTCTAACACAGGACACAGTGACAGTGTGTCAGTGTCAGTACGTTGTCACAATATTATACCAGGAGTAACTCTCCACTCTGTGATAAGAACTTATGCTATTGGCCGAGTTCTAAGGTTGTTAGACACTGTTGTTGCCAATATTTAAACCACACTGCCAGAACATGACAGAAGCACAAGATTGTACAGCGTTAAATCTGGAAACTACATTGAAAACTCAAGCTTCTTCCCCCTCCCCTTCCCATCCCTCCCTTAACATCAAGTAGATTAACTGTATTTTACTCAAATGAACCTGGTAGCCCTGCCAATTTCATTCAATCTCATCGTCATGTGCAACCAATCAAGTGTCTGCCTCAGTACTAGGCATGCGGAAGAAGAGATGAAAAGATGTATTCACACACATACATCTCAACAAAACATGGGAGTACCCTATTTGTATAGCACTACAAATCCTAAATATAAAACAAGATTATTGCTTTATTGAAGCATTTCTATGGCTGATTCTGTTTCAATGCATCAAAAATGGAACTATATAGTCAAATAATCATTTAAGTCAAGGTGCACAATCAGTCTAATCTTGCAAATTTACTTGCGCAACTGCACTGCAAATCTCTGATTCGAAAAAGAAATTCCAAGATGGGAAAACAAGTAATTTGATGAAGGATTCTTGAGCCAAGATGCTGAATACTTCTAAACTCTGACCTCTTTAATGTTTAACCTCATAATACCAAATCCAAATACAGTATGCTATGTTTCATTTTCTATGGAATATGTCACCTTGATAGAATTGGTACATTTTGCTCTTTCTTCTAATAAGACCTGAATACCAGATCATGATATGTCTTTAACATCATAGCTAATAATAAATATATTTTTTTCTTTTTATAGTACATAGAGACAGTATTTCATTAAAGGAATCAAATGCTGTTTGATGGAAACCTAAATCAATGATGCATTATGGGCCCGCACCAAATCAAAATAAATACTCGCTCACACATCACATTCACACCTGTTTTTAAACCACATTCAAACTCCATCCATAGCCAAGGACAGGCAGGCGTAGGAGACATTCAACATAGTGGTTTTGTTCATTGCAAATTATGGGGTAAATTCATGCATCACGAGTTTTACAATCATACATATTTTACATGATATATAAATCTTCGGTTAAAAGACAAATTATACTTATATTACCACATCTTACATCCTGAGAAGATTAATGTTTTGTGATTATATGCACTAAATTAGACATACAACCACATTACAACAAGTAGCTGAAAGATTCCGATCATTTGGAAGGAACATGCTGGGAGCGTGACTTAAGAATACTGAGTCTGCTGCAAATGAATTCTGGCAATCTGTCCCACTGTGTTTAAGTAGTTCTTTCCATGTGCCAAGTCTGCCAACACTGAAAAATCAGAACTGGGCAACCTGGTGAATGCCTCGCAGGCAGGACAAGAGCTGATGATACGGAGTGCCAGGAGTTGCCACCATTTCGAACACTGACTGGAAGGCCCGGCGATCCAGCTCCTCGTCAATCTGCTTCCTGTAGAAGTCCATAGCCAGTAAGCAGAAGAGGTTCACATCCACCTGTTCAGATTTACCCATGCGGCTGATGATATGGGGAAGGCTGGGCAAGGGAGTTAAGAAATAATTTCAATTTACAAATACCAGTATATTCAGCAAATTGAAGCCAGCAATTCTACCTTCTCAGAAGCTTAAGGAGTTTATGCATGTCACCAAATCCTCTAAAACTTGTACAGATATACTGTTGAAAGTATCCTAATGATCGCATCATGGACTGGTATAGCAATTCCAAGAGACTGCAGAGAGTAATGGTAACTGCCTGGTCCATCACAGGCACAGCCCTCTCCACCATGACCACAGTACAGGAAGCACTGCCTCAAGAAGGCAGAAACTTAGAAAACCTACAGCACAATACAGGCCCTTTGGCCCACGATGCTGTGCCAAACATGTCCTTACCTTAGAAATTACCTAGGGTTATCCAAAGCGCTCTATTTTTCTAAGCTCCATGTACCTGTCCAGGAGTCTCTTAAAAGACCCTATTGTATCCACCTCCACCACCATCACAGGCAGCCCATTCCATGCACTCACCACCATGTGTAAAAAACTTGCCCGACATCTCCACTGTACCTACTTCCAAGCACCTTAAAACTACGCCCTCTCATGCTAGCCATTTCAGCCCTGGGAAAAAGCCTCTGACTATCCACACGATCAATGCCTCTCATCATCTTATACAGCTCTATCAGGTCACCTGCATCATCAAGGGTCCCCACTATATAGGTCACGGACAGAAGGTGCAGAAGCCCAAAGTTCCACACTACCAGCTTCAGGAACAGCTACTTTCCTATAACCATCAGGTTCCTGAATGAACCTGCACAATCCTAACCCTACCTTAGCAACAGAACACTACATACCACCTCTTGTGTTATCATTGGACAGTCTGTTTTTTTGCACCAAGGTTCTGCTTTTGCTCATTTTTTATCTTCACCTTTCTCTTCAATGACTTGTATAATTTGTATTGTATGTGTTGGCTGTACCTACATGCCTGTGATGCTGCCCCTGCAAGTTTTTCATTGGACCTATTCCCCAAAGTATTTGTGCACATGGCAAACTCCATTTCACTTGATTACTTCTATTCTTCCAAATTAAACACCACATCAATCCAACTGCAATTCTAACTTCAAGCTCAAATAATTGCACACAATTCTCAGGTTGAATATAAGCCACACTCAGGTTGGAGGAACAACACCTTATATTCCGTCTGGGTAGCCTCCAATCTGATGGCATGAACATTGACTTCTTAAACTTCCGCTAATGCCCCACCTCCCCCTCGTACCCCATCCATTATTTATTTATATACACACATTCTTTTTCTCTCTCTCTCTCTCCTTTTTCTCCCTCTGTCCCCCTCATTATACCCCTTGCCCATCCTCTGGTCCCCCCCCCCCTCTCCCCAGGCCTCCTATCCCATGATCCTTTCATATCCCCTTTGCCAATCACCTGTCCAGCTCTTGGCTCCATCCCTCCCCCTCCTGTCTTCTCCTATCATTCTGGATCTCCCCCTCCCCCTCCCACTTTCAAATCTCTTACTAGCTCTTCCTTCAGTTAGTCCTGATGAAGGGTCTCAGCCCGAAACGTCGATTGTACCTCTTCCTAGAGATGCTGCCTGGCCTGCTGCGTTCACCAGCAACTTTGATGTGTGTTGCCTGTATTCCACCACCACACCAACTTACTGTTTATCAATACAAACGCCCATGAAAATGACACAATATTCTTTGAACAACACACATCAAAGTTGCTGGTGAACGCAGCAGGCCAGGCAGCATCTGTAGGAAGAGGTGCAGTCGACGTTTCAGGCAGAGACCCTTCGTCAGGACTAATTTATGTGCAACATGCTCCAAATTCGCCACACTCCCAGTTTAAAGAAATGAGCTTTGTATTCATCCCTCCCACCCTTGTAGTGTGGCTCAGAGAGACTCAGTAATGAAAAACAAGAAAAATTATAACACCCACCAGAACTTAGCAGTAAAACATAAAAGATAAATATGCAAATTTATGTGGTGGTCTTCAGAATTGCAGATTGTAGTTATGCTTAACATACTTGGTAACTACCTACCGCCTATAACCCTATTAGGTCACAGAATAATTAACAACTCCAGAGCTAGCATGCATTTTCGAAATAGAATTTTCAATTCCAAGTATACGTGGATTTTTTGGCAAGGATACAGAGCTGAGATCCACGCGCTGGTTGATGCGCTGACAAAGAAACAAGACAGGCTCCACATGGCCATGGCTATCGGAGTTCTCTGGGTGAAGTTCGACAGTGACAACATTACCCAGTCCCTCACCATGGAAGACTGTCCAGTATTGTGCAAGGTCTGAAACACCTGCAAAGGAAACATACAGAACTGCTCTGTAATAGGGATACAATTCAAAGGATCATTCAGCTCATCACGTTTATGCTGACTGTGATGCTTGTGTACACTAATCCCATCTGCCTACATTAAGTTCATATCCCTCTTTGCCTCTCCTATCCCAAATGCCTGTCCTCCACTACTTCTTCTGGTTGTCTATTCCACATAAAATCACCTCCCTCAGTGTAAAAAAGATCCCCTTAGATCTCTATTAAACTGCCTTCTAGTTCAAGACCTCCCTGCCCCTGGAAAAAGACCCCTACTCTACTGTATGGTCCTTGTAGTTTAATAAATCCCCTGTAATGTCACCTCTTAGACTCTTACATTCCAGTGAGAATAAACAGCCTCCTCAATCTTTCCGATACATCCCTCCATTCCAGACTGTTTGTAATTCCAGACACTATCTTGATGAATATCTTCTGCACTCTATCCACTGTTCCACATACTCACAACTTTGTGCACCTAGAACTATTCACAATAGTCTAAATGCCATCAAAACAACATTTTTTACAATTGTAATGTGATGTCCTCTTATAATCAATGGCTCAGCCTATGAAGGCAAACACAACAAGAGGGTGCCTGACCACCATATCCACCTGTCTCTTTGTTTCCAAGGAGACATGGACTTGCATGTCAAGTGCCTCTTATACATCAGTGCTCTTAAGGTCCCAGCTACTTACTTTACATGTTGTGCCAACATTTGATATCACAAAATGCATGACCTCACACCTGTCTGCCATTGCTCAGGCCAACTTTCTAGCTGAGCTACGCCACTGCATATCCCAGGTTTTGCCATCTATGACTCCTTTTTCATGGCATCTTCAAACTTACTAATCAGCCCACCTACATTCTTGTATTTATATCAGTCAATAAGTGTCCCAGCACCAATCCCTACAGTTACACTACTGGTTGCAGACCTGTTAGACAACAGGACATTGGAACATATTTAAGCCATTCAGCCCATCTAGACTGCTCTGCCATTTTATCAATGTTGACCATGGTTTCTGACCTTCAGTCAGAAACGAAACCTGCACAAGAGCACACCTCCCATCACGAAGCAGGTTTTGGATACATTTGTCAACATGCCTCAGATCCCTTATGTCTTAAGGTTCTGGATGAGCCTATCACGTGGGATCTTGTCAAACAGCTTTCCAAAGACCACAGGAACCAGATCTACTACCCTCCCTTCATTAAATTTCTGAGTTGGCTCCTCAAAAACTCAGATTTATGAAACATGACACCCCTGAACAAAAACCATGCTGACTCCTAATCAATCCCTGTCTTTCAAGTGAACATACATCCCGTTCAGCAATACCTTCAACAATTCCCCTACCATTCACGCAAGGCTCACTGGCCTGTAGTTTCCAAGCTTAGCCTAAATACCCTCCTTGAACAAGGGGACAACTAGCTAACGAAGGTGCAAAAATCTCCTATCCTGGGTTAGATCCTGTCAGGTACTGGAGATTTCTATCCTAATGTGTACTGATAAGTCTAACACTTCTTCCTTCCTAATATAGATCATAAAACTTATAAAACTTCGAAAAACTTCCATACACACACAGCAGAGAGCATCCTAAGTGTTTGTATCATGCTTCAGTAGGGAAACACCAATGCCCAGCAACAAAAAAAAGACCATAGAAAGTGGTGGATACAGCCCAGTCCCATCACAGACAAAGCATTCCCCACCATTGATTATACGTGGAGTGATGCCACAAGAAAGCAGCATCCAATGTCAAAGACCCCCACTATACAGGTCATGCTCTCGTCTTGCTACAACTTTTGGGCAAGAGGAACAGAAGCCTTAGGTCCCACACTATCAGGTTCAGAACAGTTATTACCCTGCAACCATTAGGCTCCTAAATGGATGTAGATAATTTCACTCACCACAACTCTGAACTGATTCTACAACTTACAGACTGCTTTCAAGGATTCTACAACATACATTCTCATTAAATTGTTTTCTTTTACACAAAGGTTATTTGTCAGTCTTTATGTATAGTTCTTTATATATTCTATGTCCTTATTATCCTGTAAATGACTGCAAGAAAATGAATCTCCAGATAGTATAATAAATTTACTTTGACAACGCCATGCTCCCTTATTTCTCTAACCTTGTCCCTGGTGAATGCCAATAATACATATTAATTTAGGACTTCAACACATCCCTTGCTTCAAACACATACACATTCTCATTAATCCTATTTGCTAAAATAATTTCATGGCCCCTAATTTCTTTATTTTTATGTAATTCCATCCTAATAAGAACTATGAGATAATTACCTACAGTAGGGACTTTATTTGTAAAGGAAACATTAATTCTCACTTGTCTGGTTGACTGTTCAGGCTTTTGACAAGTTGTTTTTAAAGCATCTAAGATTTATTAATTTACTTTTATAATTGGCTGTTCTAGAGAAGTCTTGTTGGTCACAGGCAAACCAAGACCTTGTAAAGGAAATTAGATAACGATACAAGAGAACAAAAACAAAGTAGGATAAGCTGGTAAAAATACAGGTTAATGGCAGTGGAGGCTGCTCCTGAAGCAAAACACTGGCACAGACTAGTTGTAACAGACAGAAAATACTGGAGGAACTCAGCAGATCAGGCAGCATCTAGAGGAAATAATAGAGTCATTTGTTCATGCTGAGACCCTTTAGCAGGACTTGAAAGGAAGGGGAAAAGCCATAACAAGAAAGTATTGGGGGGGGGCGGTGGTGGAGTACATTCTGGCATCTGATAAGGTAGACCAGATGAGGGGCTAGGTGGGTGAATGGGGGAGGGGGGAGGAAATAGAAGCTAGGAGTTGGTAGGTGGAAAAGGTAAAGGGCTTAAGAAATCTAATAGGTGAGGAGATAGTTGGGAGAAAGGGAAGGAGGAGGGGCACCAGAAGAGGTGATAGGCAGGTGAGGAAAAGAAAAGGGGTAAGAGGGGAGCCAAAATGGGGTATGGATAAAGAAAGAGAGAGGGAGAAATTACCGGAAGTTAGAGAAATCGATGTTCACGGCATCAGGTTGGAGGCTATCCAGACAGAATGTTCATCCAACCTTAAGAGTGCCTCATCGTGGCAGTAGAGGTCGTCATGGGCTGACATGCTGACATGGGAATGGGCAGTGGAATTAAAATAGTTGGCCACTGGGAAATCCTGCTTGTTGTGGATGGAGCAAAGGAGATCGACAAAGCACCTGCTGAGTTCCTCAGCATTCTGTATGTTACTCTGGATTTTCAGCAAGCATTTTCAGAAACTTGCGTCACAGAATAGTTGACTGGTTTTAGGACTGCAAGCTTTATATAGTAGCAAACAGAGACATACCTTGTAAACAACTGTGGCCATGAACTGTGGATAGGGCTGCTGATTGGAAATAAATTCCCCAATAACCTTATTCATCACATCTTGTGGTGGAAAGAAGTCATCAAGGAATTGTGGCAAAATTCGTGCCACGACCCGCGCCTCACAAGGGAAACCTCTCCGAATTCTAACAGAGAAAAGTAATTCAGTTGAAAAGGCAGCAAGCAACTTGGACAAGCTAAAAATATTTTTTTTATATATTCTATGAACATCTGATGCCTTCAATTCATCACAGCTGTAAGCAAAATGGATCCACAAGGATTGTTCTTCAGTTAACAGGTAGGACATTTCCAAAGGAGAATAATTTCAATTTATGTTTATCTACTTTATTAGACTGCTGGTTCACAGACCCAGCTTTTCACTTGATTCTCCCACCTCCCCCACTCACCTACTTTCCCCCTCATCTGGTCTCACCTGCCAGCTTTTAGCCCTTCCCCCTCCCTCCATCTTCTTATTCTGGCTTCTTCCCTCTTCCTTTCCAGTCCTGATGGTGGGTTTCAGCCCAAAACACTGATTGTTTAATCCTCTAAGTAGTTACTGCCTGACTTGATGAATTGCTCCACCATTTGCCTGTTTTGCTCAAAGGCTAACTGCCCCAGTTTGGAGGTTGTATATGGCAGCACAGATAGAAAAGTGGTGACTGTAGGGAATGCACATCTTGATCAGCTGTGGCGTAGTAAAGACAGCATGATATGATATTACAAAGCACTGGTTAGGCCACATGTGGTGCACTGTAAGGGGTTCTGCTCACACAGTACAGGATGTGATATTACAGGAGAGGACACAGGAGATTAATCAGGAAATTGCTTGGATTAGGAGGAGAGATTAGATAGGCTGGGTTCGCTTTCCCTAGTGTTGAGGCACCTTTTCCCCTGATAAAAGGTACAAAGAATTATGAGATTAGATACAGTAATAAGAAGCTATTTCCCTTTTAGTGGGTTGTCTAAAATAAGAGGACAATCCGTAAAATGAGAGGCATGAGGTTTAGAAGGGATCTGAAGAGGATGACTGGAGTCTGGAATGCACTGCATAAAGAAATGGCGGAGGCAGACACTCTCACATTTAAGCACCTACACAAGCCTTTGAAATGTCAAGGCTATGGACCAAATGCAGGACAATGGAGCTAGTATAGCAAAGTAGCATGGTTGGATCCTGGTGATTTTGTGATACGAAGGTTCTTTGGAAGACATGAATAAGGCATGAAATTATTACTTGTGGCTGTTTTATTAAGTGTTAGAAGAACGAAGAATGTGCAAAGGAGTCAAGTGAACAAAAAGTAGTGATCGTCTTAGACTAAAGGTAAACAAAACTCCAGTGATAACAATTAACCTATAAAATAGCCAGGTTCAAGTGGCACGACTAATGCTATAGATAACTAGAAAGCTTCTAGAAAAATACAGACTCAACTGTACCACAATTACTGGAAGACTCACTGAACAATTATGCACATACAAGTGATTAATATAAAATACAAGCAAGCATATGACAGTTGAAACAAAAAAATCAGTTCTACACCCTAATTCAACATCACCACTGGCCTGTATCTGTGCTGTGTGATGCTTTGACTGAGAACTTTCAGTTAATTGGTAGAGAGCACGATACTGTACAAAGCCACTCTCCGTGGACGCAAAACATGGTGTGCCAGTGCTTACCCCACCTTCATACACTGTGGCTTTAATAAACTAAAAGTCATTCAAAACTAGAAACAGAAAAGAAAATACTTAAGGAAAAATGTACCTGTTAAAAATAAAACTTGGCTGCTTGGCATTTGCTAGTCTATGTGATAACTGACACATTGGTGAGAAGGTACAAAATTTCTAAATGAAAGACTGCATCTTAAATTCAGAAGCATAAGTTAAACAAAAGCATCTGAACACTAACGTTAGGTCTTTATTCCCTTATGTACCAAATACCATTCTGAACAGTATTGTGTTTCAATCAATATAAAATTACTTGTGTCTATTTCCAGGGTTAATTGTAGGCAAGAGAATCACAGAACAAGTCTTCACACTTCTACATCATAATTTCATATTCACTAACTTTGGTACTGAATGTTACAGTCCCTGAAGTGTCATAAGTCTCACTATGAAAGGGTCTCTGCCCCGACAGAATGCTACTGTATTTTCCCCTTCATGAATGCTCCATTCAGTGCTGAAACCTCTTCTGTGTTGTCCACTGTTCAACAGCCAGCTCTGTATGGCAGACACCCAGCAGCTAGACACAGCATGGTATGTTTACTCAGCGGACCCACTCGAAGCTGAATATGGCCCAAACCAAAACCCACCAGGATCGATCCAAAGAAACCGCCAGCATGGCATTCAGAAAGAAGTGCAAATTAGCGTGTGGCACACAGAGAACAGATTGCTTCATTCCTGCAGTTTACACATAGCTGAAAACCAGCTGTAAATCACAGTTCGGAGTCTTTTAATAATCACCTCACCGAAGTGGAAGTAGCAGTATGTTCCTTGCTCCTCTGTGGGATTAAACTTGCACAGGGAATTAAGGCTAAAACACAGTATCCAATTGGTTGCTTTTTTTGCTTGATGCAATCTCAATAATTAGTAGATTTGTCTCAATCTTGCTGAATCAGGTTTGGGAAATTCTCACATCATTACTGATTGGATGATGAAAGAAAGGGGCAGTTAACAACAGCAGAGAAATGGGGAATATGTGCTGGATCAGTCTGCAAGTCAAAACTTCCCTGTACACCCACCTATCAAAGAGAACAGAAACTCGCTCCATCGCCACAATGACAGACTCGCTATCGGGAGCTGTGGGGTCAGCGTCTGAACTTCGACCAGGGCTGCTCTTCTCTTTACCTGTTTATGGTACATACACACACACAGAAAAAAAAGAATCAGCACTCGATGTTTTATTTATTCTTTTACACATGTTCAGTTTTCTATTCAATTCGGCTCAGCCATTTACAGCTCCATGGAATATATAACAATCAAGACATTAAGCATTGGGTATGAGACTTATATTGGACACACCGGAGATGGTAGCAGATTCACTTCCCAGGTGGGTTATACAACATTCTGGCAACTCATTAAGCATTACAGGCTAATTGGGACGGCACGGTAGCGTTGTGGTTAGCACAAAGCTTTACAGTACCAGCAGTCCAGGTTCAATTCCCGCCAATGCCTGTAAGGAGTTTGTATGTTCTCCCTGTGACTGCGTGGGTTTCCTCCGGAGATTCTGGTTTCCTCCCACAGTCCAAATACGCACCAGTAGGTAAGTTAATTAGTTGTTGTCAATTGTCCCGTGATTAGGCGGCATGGCTTAAAAGGCTATTAGGGCCTATTTCACACTGCATGCCAAATAAATAAATACAATTGGGCTAGAAGGACCTTTTACCGTGTTGTATCTCTAAATAAAATTCCCTGGAGGGAAAAAAAGTTTACTGAATTAACAACAACTTGCCATAAAGAATCACATCTCTGGAGCAGAGGGGCCAGTTCATGTCTATGTTGGCACTTTGAAATAATATTCCAAAAATCCTGCAAGTTTCTTTTTATGAAGCAAATATTACCTGAACATTGCATTTTCTCTTAACTGTAACTACATCCTGCACTGTTATTGCATTTCATTTGTACTATCTTGATGCATTTATGTTCTGACATTATCCATATAGATGGCTTCCAAAACAAAGTCTTCCACTGTGTCTCAGCATGTGTAATATTGATAAACCAATTACCAATTGAGTGTGTTTCACCAGATTCTCCACGATTTAAGCCACTGAGCTCCATTCTGACAATGTAACTATGGCCTTAAATGTCAAAAGAAAAAACTTTTCCTTGAGATTAAAAAATCCACTGTCAAGCTACCAACAACTTCAAAAAAAATTCCTCCATCTTTGCTGCATCCTCTCAAGTCCTCCATCTTCACAATCCCCTCCTCTCAGTCCTGTCTTCACAACATCTACTCTCAGGATGAGGCTTTTTTCCAGAACTATTAAGATACTCTCCTTCAAAGAAAGAGGCTTTCCTACCTCAACCATCAATGCTGTCCTCACCCGCATCTCTTCAATTTCACATACAACTGCCCTCACCTCATTCTCCTGCCACCCGACCTCAGATAAGGTTCCTCTTGTCCTCACCTACCATCTCAGTAGCTTCCACATCCAGCACATAATTCTCCGTATCTCACGCTATCTCCAACAGGATTCAACGAAGCAGATCTTTCTCTCTCTCCCACACCCCACTTTCCGCTTTCCACAGGGATTGCTCCCTATGCGACTCCCTTGTCCATTCATCCCTCCCGACTTATCTTCCCCCGGTACTTATCCTTGCAAGTGCCATACCTGCTCCTATACTACCATTCAGGACCCCAAACAGTCCTTCCAGCTGAGGCAACACTCTTCTGTGAGTCTTTTGGGGTCATATACTGTGTCTGGTGCTTCTGGTCTGGCCTCCTGTATATCAGTGAGACCCAATGTAGATTGGGAGACCACTTTGTCAAGCACCTAACCCCGTCCCTCAAAAAAAGTGGGATCTCCCAGCGAACCATCCATTTCAATTCAATATCCTGTTCCCCTATGTCAGAACATGGCCTCCTCTAGCGCCACGATGAGGCCACAGTCAGGTTGGAGGAGCAACACATTATATTCCATCTGGGTAGCCTCCAACCTAATAGCATGAACATTGATTTCTTGAACTTACAGTAATTGCCCCCTCTTCCACGATTCCCGTTTCCCTTTCTCACCTCATCTCCTTACCAGCCCATCACCTTCGTCTGGTGCTCCTCTCCCTTCCATTTCTTCCATGGTCTTCTACCCTCTCCTATCAGATTCCCCCTTCTCCAGCCCTTTACCTCTTTCACCTTTCACCCCTTCCCCCTCCCAGTTTCACCTATCACCTAACACCTTGTACTTCTCCCTCCACTCCCCACACCTTCTTGCTCTAACCTCTTGTCTTTTTTGCCAGTTCTGATGAAGGGTCTTGGCCCAAAACATCAACTGTTTACTCTTTTCCATAGATGCTACCTGGCCTGCTGAGTTCCTCCAGCATTTTGTGTATGCTGCTTGGATTTCCAGCATCTGCAGATTTTCTCCTCTTTGAACAACCTCAAGAATCTAGTGAAACTTGTTCAAGTTTATTGGTCAAATGTTAATCTTGGAGTAAATGATGTGCAACTGTACCATACCTGTGTACATGCAGGTTAGCATCAGCCCCAGGGCAGCCATGGCCCTGTGTGGACTGTGCATGTTCAGTCTATCCACGCTGAGTTTTACCAGTGCCTCTCCATCCAGTCTTGAGAGCTGTTCTGAGAGGAGAAGTCGCTCCATCCCACGCAAGACACAGTGGTAGATTATGGAAGGGGTGGATTCCTCACTGCCAGAGACCATGACTCCGCACATCTAAAATCAAGCAACAACTTACCTCACTGACAGACTGATAATACAGGTTATTCCAAACGTACAAGTTTCAAAATGAAGCATTTGTTTATGTGTCTTGGGAATGATTCGTAGGATTAAACAAAAAAATCAAATATTCTGACAACCAATCACTAAGGGAGATAGAAATAGATGTAACTGTAGCTCTTTTTTAATGATACATTGATATCACTCTCCCCTCACAATTATAAATTTGCTCCGTTAAGCCTTCAATTTGTTTAAGTACACATACGACTTGAGGCCAGCATACAGAGCCGAGTTAATTTCTGCATAAACAGTCAATTATCCAGTTAACCAAGTTGCAGGACTATTACAAGCTGCATTCATAAAAAGGATGCAAACCGCACCCAATTCCTAAACTAAGGGTATGATATGCAAACATGAGGCCTCCATGATATAATGTACCAGTAACCTTATAAACAAAAATGCTGGTTGACATGGGATTCTATCTTCATGTATCTTAACGTCAGGACAAAATGACATTTTCAGGCTGATGCCCAAGTATTTCTGAACTGCTCGGTATTGAAGGTACTCAAACTTTTAATCAACAAGTACCAACATAGGAGTATTTTTTCCAGCATATAAAAAAAGATGACACTGCTATCAGTAAGAAAGAAATCTGTGTGAATAAAGATCAATAATGCCATCAAATGCATTGTACACACTAACGGGCAAGCACGTAGAATGACAATTGGAAACATTTAAAATGGTATTCAGAGCTCTAGATAATGTATTCTGCTCAATGTACAAGAACATCCAAACGCTAATGAATGTACAAAGAGGGAGTCTGTGAACCGTAGGAGAATGCATGACAAGACAGCTTACGAATAGATTAGAAATTTTTTTAAAAAATCAACAAAATTGAATTACAAAGTGAAATTACCCAACATAACAACAACACTATACCAGCACTAGTTAAAATGAAAAGCTTGGATTGAAATAGATTCATGAAGGGCAGGTCAGAATTAAATCAGACTTTGATGACATAATGGGATAAGCATTAAATTCTGTTTCAGGAATTACTACAGGGACAGAGGTTTCATCTGAAGATGATTAGAAATGATACAACTGTGTTTAACTAAAGGAAAACAGTGGCTTCTAATAAACTATGTCATCACTTAAGCGGGATAGCCATTTATTTGGAACAACTCTTAAAGAACAAAACTAAATCGAGAAAATAGCCGTTTGTTTAACGGGACAATATGCAACTAAATTGAGGCAGAAGATTGTTGCCCAACAGTTTCTAACTAGCGTCAGTCGTATGCACTTGCGAGGCCGTTAGACTCTACATCAGGGGTTTCCAACCTTTTTTCTGCAATGGACCATTCTCACCGACCCCTGCTCCACACGGTGCTTAGACCAATCAGTTTTTAAATAGCATCAATTGCGTGTGTTTGTGTTCACAAAGCAGTGATTTTTGTCACTGATAGTTGGCGAGCAATAAACAGTAAGACAATTCAGAACTGTCTTGCTTTCTGCAGTTTCAAGCATTCAGCCTTAGAGATGCCAGAAACAGTCAGGAGTGGGAAAAAAAATTGATTATGGAAAGAATTGATTACTTCAAGATAAGAACTACAAAGGTATTGCCAATCATTTTGAATATTACAATGAAAATAAAGCTTTGGAGGATGAAATCATCTAAAGCTTTGTATGAAGTCAGGCAATTATCTGCGCTAGGTGTCTCCACTGATTTTGTTCTTTTACAGTCAACCTCTGTCAATAACTATTAGGAACTAATATGGTTTCATAGCACTGTAGAGTGCTGAGTAACAATTTAAATACATAAATTGTTACTCAGTTAAATAGTAGTTCGTCTTTTTTTTTAAATACCTTTTAGCTATTTCCATGATTTGGGGCGACTGCCTAATTGGGCCAAAAAGTACTGGTCCTGATGTGTCCCAATTAACCAGAATCCACTGTATTAAACAAAGTGAACATCAGTTTCTGTTCACCTAGCCTTACATCATCAGTCTCCTTCACAAAATGAAGAGCTCATCAGCCCTTTACCACCGCAAAGCAACTGAAATTGAAGGTAAAGCTTGATAGAAACTTGAGTGCAGGATATGAAAGGATGGGCCGCTAAAGTGCAATGAAATAATGAGGGAGGTGTGAGCAGGTTACCACAATGCAAGAACTTTGTAATACTGGTTCCCATGATAAACAGCATTTATAGATCACAGTTGGACCAAGCACGGAAACAGGCCACTCAGTTCACCTTGTTTATGACCTCACCCTTATACCTTTCCTACACATCTTATGCGTAGACGTAGCCTCACCCTGAATTGATCCAAACCATTCCACATTCTAAATATTGAGAAACAAAGTGACTCTTAAACTGGTTATGTTTGTCAATGACAAGGATGCTTTCTCCCCACCGCCCCCAACCATCTAAACCTCTAGCTCTGGATAAACATATATCCTGACAAGTTACCTGCCCCCCAGAGGAAAAGAGCAGCCTGCTGACATTTTCCTGAGAAAACTTGAGAAAGGTTTGAAATGAAACCTATCTTATTTCTGACAACATATTAGTGATTTTTTTGCACATTCCCCAATATAAGTAATATTTCATAACATGGAGATCTGATCCATGCACAGCATCCCAGTAAAACTACCAATGTTCTGTACAAGTTAACCCTAATTCCACTTATTTTCCATTATATCCTTTTAGAAAGGAATGGTTGTGTTTTGTTTTACACTGGTAAAGGTCTTAATTCAAAACCCTATGACACTAGCAGTGTGGTGCCGTTAACAGAGACACTGCATCACAGCCCCAACAACCTGGGTTAAATCTTGACCTCTGAAGCTGATCTGTGGAGTTTGCAAGCTCTCGCTGTGAATGCACAGGTTTCCTCTGGGTATGCGAATTTCCTCCCACACCATTTTTAGTGTGGGGGAGGAAAGTGATGTGAAAGAAAATCACTTGTAGCTTCTGCAGCACACTTGTGAGCACTAAAATTTCAGAAGGGTTAACAAGAATGGATGTGGAGAGTGGAGGAAAAATAAAATAGGATTAGTGTAAACATAGATGGTCTATGGTCAAGCAGGGACATGATGGGCTGAAGAGCCTGTGTCTGTGCGGTATCTCTATATGACTCTACAATACCTGTATTATGCCTGCGGTAAATTCATGCCCCACATCAAGCAGGTAGTTTTCAATCAGGTAAAATGCTGTTGCACACATCACCAAAACATGCTGTTGATTGTGGATATTGACACAACTGCAAAAGAAACAGATGGATATTAGCAGAACAAGTGGCTAGGCCCCGTTTCCAGTACACAGGTTATTTTACATGTAATACATAATTTTTCACAGCAATGAAATATCCTTTGCCTCCTGTAATAATGGCAACACTCCCTCTCAAAGCCTCTCAATTTCTCCAGCTATGGGCAACAAGTCAAGGTAAATAGGGATTAACCTATTTTCAAATATAGGTGTAAGGGGGTTTCGATTTTTATGTTACTGCGGAGGCTAATTAAAATGGCGTTTTTGTTATGTTAATCTGGGGAATGCGGCTTTGTTGTGCTTTAATGCTGAGAAAGTTTGCGCTAGCAGCTCATTGTGGTTTAGAGGGTGATAAGAGGGTGCTATTAACCAATTGGGATAGTTGTTATGGTTTTGGTGTATTTGAAGATACTGTTTGCGAGGGGGTTTGGGGGCAGAAGGCGGGAGAGCGAGACAGAGGATGGACCAGGTGCTGTGAGTCCGCTAACGGGGTCGGACCCCGAGCGGGACGTTCGGCGAGGAGATGGAGACGGACTCGTGTGGAGCGTCTGGTCGACCACCGTTGTTGGTCCCAGGCGGCCGGTCGAGGTGGTCCGAGGGGGTCGCAGGGTGAAGAAGAAGATCCTTGAGCTCCAACGGTTTTTGTGCACAAAGAGATTGAACTTTGATAAGTGTGGCGCCTTTTATTTTCCTTTTATATTTTATTCTCTTTTAATTATATAGTTCCAGTAATATCTATAAACTGTAAATCATTTAATTGTATCTGGTGTATTGTCTGTTATTTGGGCGGGGTGAGGTACCTGACACAGCATCCACACAAACGAATTACCCAGTTTGGCGGGGCCAAGGCTGTTTCCCTAGACGACAGCGAGCCGAGCGACCCTGAGGGTGGCCAGGGGGGCTACATCGTGGGGGCTTTGTCCGGGATGCTTGAGTCTGTTGGTATGCTGTGTGGGTGCCCTGTTTAAATCTGTAATGTGTGTCTCTGTGGGTTATTTGCTGTTGATTGCTGTATGCGTCGTGGGTGCGGTCTTTGTTCGAGTTCAGACTAGCATTGACGAGTTAGAGGTGGCACTCGGGGCTGTCCATGCAGTTGGGAGAGAGAGGAAAGAGTGGTCTGAGTTGGAGGTAGAGTCTGCGAATAAATGTTCTAGCTCTGGCAGGCTCCACCTGGCACTGGGGATAGTGTCCACCCCAGGAGGGGCGGAGGCGTGCGAGACGTGGGCGGAGCGGATGTCTCAGTTGTTAGATGAGTGGCAGTGCTCGGTTGAGGGAGAGCGACAGGGATTGGTTGAAAGTTTGAGTAGGCGGGCTGGTGACGGTGTTAGAGCTGTCAGGTTCACTTACACCGTAGTGACAGCTGTCAGTTATTTGAAAGAGGGGGGAAAGTTTTCAGTGTGTCTTCTCTGGCGAGGATGGCGGCTAAATTGCTTGTAGTGCCGGGGAATCATTTCAGGGGATCAGTTGTTCAGCTGATCAGAGAGGTGTCGGGAAACTTAGTGGAGGCCCAGTGGGGGAACGGCCTGCGGTCTCTGGGGAAACGGCCTGCGGTCTCTGGGGAAGCACGTTCCTAGCAATGTACCACCGAACTTCCGCAAGGAAAAGACCCTATTCCTGAAGGCTTAAAGGGACCACGCCCCAGGGTGTCGTTATGAATAGAGGGAAGCGATGCTAAAGCTATCCTCGACCCCGGGGCACAGATCAAGTTGTTGGACAGTTCGTTTTACAACCGGTGTCTGAAGCATTTATCCTTGACAACCGCAAGGGCACCAGAGACTTTGGGTACCAGTGCCAGTAGTTATCTAGAAGACGATGATTGGTTAATGACCCTGGAGTTCATGAAGGCATTTTCTGGGCACCCAGCGTGTCGAGTTGCTTCTGAGGACGTGTGTAGCAGCCTTGAGCCAGTACCCAATTTAAACGAGACCCAGCGGTGGTACGGCTTGGGGAAAGTAGCTGAGGGTGAGACCCTCTTAGTAGATGTTCCGAACCACCACGAGGGAGGGGAGTTGACCGCTGAAGACACCTCAGTGAGAGAGAGGTCGCGGCAACTAGACCCTGGCAGCGTGGAAGATGAAGGCAGTGTGTGTGTGGATGATGTGATGTGGTTTAATGTGCTGCATCTGAGGAGTGGATGTTGCCAGATCCTGAGGAGTGCGGCTGTTGAGCCGAAGATGGCCTTTACTAGTTCCCTAGGATTCTTCCGATCCGAAAAGATGCCCAAGGGCATATCCGGAGCCCCTGCATCCTTCCCGCGGGGCATGAGGAAGACCATGGGGGAAGTGAAGGTGTGTGGAGTTTTGGCGTATGTGGATGACCGCCTAGAGCTTGGATTCGCCTGGGGGGACTATGAGGCGAGGCGAGTGGCTGAGCCCAGGCGACCGAAGCGAAGTGTCAAATGTGGAGGAATTCTTGGCCGGAGGAGTTTGGTGCAATGTGAGGAAAATGACCCGACATACCAGTTGAACTTCCTGGTGTTGGGACAGACGGTGGTGGACCAGGGGATGGAAACCCAGGTCGTCAATCTGAATGAGACACAGGGAAGAGAGGGGATTTGCACCACACTGTGGTCATATACTGACGAATTAATCCAGCGAGAAGAAACAATGACCCACCTTCGAAGGGATCAGCAGAAACTCAAGACGTCCATTCAGAACAGATTGGAAGATTTACAAGTTGGGGAAGATCAAGGAAGTGTTCTGACTAAGGTCAACAGAAAACCGAGAGCCCAGGGAGGGGAGTTTGACTACACTCCCGAGGAGGTAAAGAAATGGAGGACAGATCTCGGAAAAGGGAGGCGGACGCTTGAAAGGAACCTGAAGATGACTATCGCGAGTTTAAATGAAGTGGAAAAACTGAAAGTTGACCTGGAAGACGCCCTCAGGAAGAAACAACCGAAGGCTGAACATCCTTTAACTGCTGCTTTTCAGGTCAGGGAGGAAGAAGCTGGTGGGGTAACTGCGTCCCAGATTGAGATGGCCAGGAACCCTGAGTCAGAACTGCTGAGGCTGTGGCGAGAGTTGAAGGAGTCCCCGAAGAAGCTAACGTCTCGACTGCAGGAGGCTGAAGGGGTAGCCCCGGCTAAATGTTTCAGTTTGGAGAAACTCAAACAGCAGCTACCGATCGAGGGAATGAGGAAGAATACGAGTTCGAAGGATGATGTGCTGCACATGTGGAACATGCTGCCTTTCGCTAACTTCCCCGTGATTGAGGAAGGGACCTTTGGCCCTTCTCCCACTGAGTCAGGTGTAGTGGGGAGGGCTAGCTGTGGGCAGTCTGAGTTACAGCAGGATCAGGAAGGAGGAGAGGCAGGGCCCTGGACATGGGACAGGGGGCTCCGAGCTGTAGTGGTGGCCTGAGTGAGAGAGGAGTTGGCAAGCAGGCCCGAGGTATCCCTAGTAGTGTCTGAGCCTTGTGGGTTTAGGTGAGGGGGTACGGAGGTTTCAGAGGGTTAAGAAGCTCCCAGATAGGTTGGCCTATTTAGCGCCCGTGGGACGGGAGTAAGGTCCACTGTTTGGGGAGCACTGTCACTGTGTGTATCTGTGTATGTGTGTGTTGTGTGTCTGTAGGACTGGGTGGCGAGTTATTTAGAAGTCATGAGGACATGACTTTATTTGGTGGGGGGAGAGTGTAAGAGGGTTTCGATTTTTATGTTACTGCGGAGGCTAATTAAAATGGCGTTTTTATTACGTTAATCTGGGGAATGCGGCTTTGTTGTGCTTTAACGCTGAGAAAGTTTGCGCTAGCAGCTCATTGTGGTTTAGAGGGTGATAAGAGGGTGCTATTAACCAATTGGGATAGTTGTTATGGTTTTGGTGTATTTGAAGATACTGTTTGCGAGGGG
Organism: Mobula birostris; assembly: GCF_030028105.1. Lineage (NCBI taxonomy): Eukaryota > Metazoa > Chordata > Chondrichthyes > Myliobatiformes > Myliobatidae > Mobula > Mobula birostris. The sequence goes on along the minus strand of NC_092374.1, from coordinate 11,383,958 downwards.
GTTTGGGGGCAGAAGGTGGGAGAGCGAGACAGAGGATGGACCAGGTGCTGTGAGTCCGCTAACGGGGTCGGACCCCGAGCGGGACGTTCGGCGAGGAGACGGAGACGGACTCGTGTGGGGCGTCTGGTCGACCACCATTGTTAGTCCCAGGCGGCCGGTCGAGGTGGTCCGAGGGTGAAGAAGAAGGTCCTTGAGCTCCAACGGTTTTTGTGCACGAAGAGATTGAACTTTGATAAGTGTGGCACCTTTTATTTTCCTTTTATATTTTATTCTCTTTTAATTATATAGTTCCAGTAATATCTATAAACTGTAAATTATTTAATTGCATCTGGTGTATTGTCTGTCATTTGGGCGGGGTGAGGTACATCACACAGCATCCACACAAACTAATTACCCAGTTTGGCGGGGCCGAGGCTGTTTCCCTAGACGACAGCGAGCCGAGCGACCCTGAGGGTGGCCAGGGGGGCTACATAGGTTTAATCTGGCATCCTGACCTATTGATTCTGGTACAATGGCCAAGTAACTGTGGCAAACCTGTGTCATGAGGGGATTGAATCAATAGCACTTTGCACTGATTCACCAATCAATGTGTTAGCTCAGGTGAAGCTGATTTGAGATATGTATTAGCTCAGAGATTCAACACTGATCATTCCTTCTCTGCAATATTTTTGGTTCAGATTTGCAGCATTCTAGATGCTAGATTGGAATTTTTTTTTGTAATTGGGCAACAGATCACAGCTGTAGTTAGAATTTTTTTTTGTGATTAGGCAGCAGATCACAGCCAAAGTATCTCAAGTATTTTGCTCATATGGGAGCACCAAAGAATAAATATTTCTCAATGACAGTGGCATTCAATCTTCTCTGTATCTTCTAAACACATAATGGCTTTCCACACTTGAGAGGATTTTCCTAACCTTATTACCCACACACCGAGGAACCTTGCTTAATGCTCGAAAGCAAGGATAAACACAAGCTTGCTGGTAATAAAAAATGAAGAGCATTGTTTCGTACTGTGCTATTCCACGCAGGTTGGACAGCAGGTAATCACAGATGGTTGGAATGAGTTGCTTCGCTGTTTCGTCTAATAGATCACATTCCAGGATGTAGAGGATTCCATGCAGTGCTCCAATTCGAGATGGCATATGGGTACTACGCATTGTGGTTTCCAACAACCGGCTTACTGGCTCTGCAATGGCTTTATCCTGCAAAACAGAAACAGTGGAAGCAATAATTTAGTCAAAATACAGTTGTTTACCACATAATCCAAAGCTCGTTCAATTCTTTAGGGATGGGTAATAAACGTGATAATGCACTAAAAAGATGACCCCTACCAACTTACCGATGGCACCATAGAAAACATCTTATCAAGATCTATCACAGCAACCGCTCTTGCCAAGACTACTAGAGATGTGGACACAGCTCAATCCATCACACAAACCAGCCTCGCCTCCACAGACCCTGTCTACACCTTCTACTGTCTTTAAAGCAACCAACATAATCAAGGACCCTTCCCACTCTCTTCTACTCCTTTCCATTGGGCAGAAGATACAAACGCTCAAATTCCAATCATCAGGCTCAAGGACAGCTTCAATCCCGACATCACAAGACTCTTGAACAGACAGACCCCTTGTATGATACAGATGAATGTGATCTCACATTCTATTTTGTTGTGGCCTTTACACCTTTACCTATTGCACTTTCCCAGTAACTGTTCTGCATGGTTATTGATCTATAAAAGTGAAACCAATGTACTTGTGTATGGAATGATCTGTCTTGATAACATGCAAACAAAGCCTTTCAGTATACCTCAGTTTATGTGTGTGAAGAGGAGGGAGGAGAAGATGGCGGTGTGCCTGCGCGTGTGCAGCCCTCTGGTGAAAAATGATATCATATCTCTTCAATAGGGGCCGTGGACAATTCTGATTTGATGGAGAATGGATGTGAAAGTACAGAGGAACAGCTGGAAAAATTACTGCAACGCTTGTTCGCTGCTGTCATTACTGCGTAGTCGGGAATCTTTCGGAGGGTAGGCCTCAAAATCCCCGGCCTTGCCTGCTTTTGGCAACCGAGAAGGAGGTTGAATCGTTCGGATAGAGATGGCGCTCAGTACTCAGTGTCGGAGAGCTGATCAGAGCTCCAAGTTTTTGGATGACTCAGAGTCGGATTGTGGTCGGCATGGCAGGGAGAGTTTTTCTTCCTTCTCCCGTCTGCATGAGATGTGGGACATTTGAGAGACTTTGAACTTTACTGTGCTCATGGACTTCATTAAATTATGGTATTGTTGCACTGTTGTAACTATATGTTATAATTATGTGGTTTTGTCAGTTTTTTCAGTCTTGATCTGTCTTGTGTTTTGTGATATCACACTGGAGGAAATAATGTATCATTTCTTAATGCATGCATTACTAAATGACAATAAAAGAGGACTACGTGTCTTCATAATCTAATCTAAAAATCTAAAAAAATTACCAATTTTTAAAAACATACCATCTTTCCTTCAACACAACTTACAACACAACTGTCATTCATACCAACTAATTTGAACCGATTTCATTCCACATGATAAAATTCCCACACTACTTAATCTAATATTAACTGGTTTTGTATCTTTTCATTTCTCATATTCTTGCTAAACTTCCCCTGATACAAGTCTAAATCATGCAGGTTGATTCCTTGGATTATAAACACAAGAGATTCTGCAAAGTCTGGAGATCCACAGTAACAGACACAAAATGCTGGAGGAACTCAGCAGGTCTGGCATCATTTACGGAGAGGAAAGAAGAGTTGATGTTTTGGTCCTGTGAAGGGTCTCAGCCTGAAACGTTGGCTCTTTATTCCTCTCCATAGATGCTGCCTGATCTGCCAAGTTCCTCCAGCATTTTGTGTGTGTGACTCCTTCTATTTATTCACATTTATGAGCCACAGAGTGATTAAGCAGACAGGCGGGCATCCCTCATGACCTTCAGGATGTCCCAAAGCACTTTCAAACCAATTAAGTACTTAAAGTGTAATCCTAGACGCAAAGTAGGAAGTGAGTCACAGCCATTCGCTCATGGGCCATTCTATTCCAGCTCTCCACAGAGCAATTTATTCATTCAATTTGTGCACTGCAAGTTCCCAGAAACAGTTTTATCTGTAATTAGTTGAAGGCTGAGTATTGATTGGCTAAAGTTCAGGAAGCACCATCCTATTCTCTAAAACAACATGCAACCTTTTGCATCCAGGAGTCTCCCCAGCACTAAATGTAAAGAACATCATGACTAACAGTGAGTCACTCACTGAATATCACAGTGTTATTAGAACATTTCCATAATCCAGTAAGATACTGATGCAAGTTAAACTTCGCTATGAGGAGGAATTTCTTTAGCCAGAGAGTGGGGAATCTATGGAATTCTTTGCCACAGACAGCTTAGGGGGCCAAGTCTTTATGTATGTTTAGAACCATAGAAACTACAGCACAGAAACAGGCCCTTTGGCCCTTCTTGGCTGTGCCGAACCATTTTCTGCTTAGTCCCACTGACCTGCACACGGACCATATCCCTCCATACACCTCCCATCCATGTATCTGTCCAATTTATTCTTAAGTGTTAAAAAAGAACCTGCATTTACCACCTCGTCTGGCAGCTCATTCCATACTCCCACCACTCTCTGTGTGAAGAAGCCCCCCCAATGTTCCCTTTAAACTTTCCCCCCCTCACCCTTAACCCATGTCCTCTGGTTTTTTTCTCCCCTTGCCTCAGTGGAAAAAGCCTGCTTGCATTCACTCTATCTATACCCATCATAATTTTATATACCTCTATCAAATCTCCCCTCATTCTTCTACGCTCCAGGGAATAAAGTCCTAATCTATTCAACCTTTCTCTGTAACTGAGTTTCTCAAGTCCCGGCAACATCCTTGTAAACCTTCTCTGCACTCTTTCAACCTTATTTATATCCTTCCTGTAATTTGGTGACCAAAACTGAACACAGTACTCCAGATGCAGCCTCACCAATGCCTTATACAACCTCATCATAACATTCCAGCTCTTATACTCAATACTTTGATTAATAAAGGCCAATGTACCAAAAGCTCTCTTTACGACCCTATCTACCTGTGACGACACTTTTAGGGAATTTTGTATCTGTATTCCCAGATCCCTCTGTTCCACTGCACTCCTCAGTGCCTTACCATTAACCCTGTATGTTCTACATTGGTTTGTCCTTCCAACTTGCAATACCTCACACTTGTCAGTATTAAACTCCATCTGCCATTTTCCAGCCCATTTTTCCAGCTGGTCCAAGTCCCTCTGCAGGCTCTGAAAACCTTCCTCACTGTCTACTACACCTCCAATCTTTGTATCATCAGCAAACTTGCTGATCCAATTTACCACATTATAATCCAGATCATTGATATAGATGACAAATAACAATGGACCCAGCACTGATCCCTGTGGCACACCACTAGTCACAGGCCTCCACTCAGAGAAGCAATTTTCTACCACCACTCTCTGGCTTCTTCCATCGAGCCAATGTCTAATCCAATTTACCACCTCTCCATGTATACCTAGAAACTGAATTTTCCTAACTAACCTCCCATGCGGGACCTTGTCAAAGGCCTTACTGAAGTTCATGTAGACAATATCCACTGCCTTCCCTTCATCCACTTTCCTGGTAACCTCCTCGAAAAACTCCAACAGATTGGTCAAACATGACCTACCACGCACAAAGCCATGTTGACTCTCCCTAATAAGCCCCTGTCTATCCAAATGCTTGTACATTCTGTCTCTTAGTACTCCCTCCAATAACTTACCTACTACTGATGTTAAACTCACCGGCCTATAATTTCCCGGATTACTTTTCGATCCTTTTTTAAACAACGGAACAACATGAGCCACTCTCCAATCCTCCGGCACTTCACCCGTAGACAGTGACATTTTAAATATTTCTGCCAGGGCCCCCGCAATTTCAACACTAGTCTCCTTCAAGATCCGAGGGAACACTCTGCCAGGTCCCGGGGATTTATCCACTTTAATTTTCCTCAAGACAGCAAGCACCTCCTCCTTTTTAATCTGTACAGTTTCCATGGTCTCACTACTTGATTCCCTCAATCCCATAGATTTCATGCCAGCTTCCTTAGTAAACACAGACGCAAAAAACCTATTTAAGATCTCGCCCATTTCCTTTGGTTCCGCACAAAGCCGACCACTCTGATCTTCAAGAGGACCAATTTTATCCCTTACAATCCTTTTGCTCTTAATATACTTGTAAAAGCTCTTTGGATTATCCTTCACCTTGACTGCCAAGGCAACCTCATGTCTTCTTTTAGCCCTCCTGATTTCTTTCTTAAGTATTTTCTTGCACTTCTTATACTCCTCAAGCACCTGATTTACCCCGTTTCCTATACATTTCATACAACTCCCTCTTCTTTATCAGAATTGCAATATCCCTTGAGAACCAAGGTTCCTTATTCCTATTCAATTTGCCTTTAATCCTGACAGGAACATACAAACTCTGCACTCTCAAAATTTCCCCCTTGAAGGCTTCCCACCTACCAATCACATCTTTGCCAGAGAACAACCTGTCCCAATCCACGCTTTTTAGATCCTTTCTCATTTCTTCAAATTTGGCCTTCTTCCAGTTCAGAACCTCAACCCTAGGACCAGATCTATCCTTGTCCATGATCAAATGGTGTTATGATCACTGGAACCAAAGTGCTCCCCTACACAGACTTCTGTCACTTGCCCTAATTTGTTTCCTAACAGGAGATCCAATATTGTATCCCCTCTAGTTGGTGCCTCTATATATTGATTTAGAAAACTTTCCTGAACATATTTTACAAACTCTAAACCATCTAGACCCCTAACAGTATGGGAGTCCCAATCAATGTATGGAAAATTAAAATCCCCTACCACCACAACTTTATGTTTCCTGCAGTTGCCTGCTATCTCTCTGCAGATTTGCTCTTCCAAGTCTCGTTGACTATTGGGTGGTCTGTAATACAATCCCACTAATGTGGCCATACCTTTCCTGTTTCTCAGCTCCACCCATAAGGACTCAGTAGACAAGCCCTCTAATCTGTCCTGCCTGAGCACTGCTGTAATATTTTCCCTAACAAGCAATGCTACTCCTCTACTTTTCATTCCTCTGCCTCGATCACATCTGAGGCAGAGGTTGATAGATTTAAGGCAGAGGTTGATAGATTCTTGATTGGTTAGGGCATGAAGGGATACAGGGAGAAGAAAGGAGGTTGGGGCCGAGAGGAAAATTGGCTCAGCCATAAAGAGATGGCAGAGCAGACTCGAGGGGCCAAATAGCCTAATTCTGCTCCTATATCTTAAGATCTTATTTAAAGCTTAGTCTATTTATCACGTTACACTGAAACATACAGTGAAATGTGCTGTTTGCATCAACAACCAATGCAGTACAAGAATGTGCTGAGAACAGCCGCATATGTCACCACACTTCCAGTGCCAATATAGCATACTCACAACTTACTAACTCTAACCTGTATGTTGTTGGAATGTGGGAGGAAATGCAAGCACCTGGAGGAAAGCACGTGGTCACAGGGAAAACGTACAAACTCCTTATGAACAATCGGGACACTGGCGCAGTACCAGTGTTACACCAACCACTATGCTACTGTGCCACCCATTGGGAGAATAACCAAAGCACAGATCAGTCATACAGCACAGAAACAGGCCCTTCAGCCAACGAACTTCCTATCTTTAATAAACATAGAAAACCTACAGCACCATACAGGCCCTTCGGCCCACAAAGTTGTGCCGAACATGTCCCTACCTTCGAAATTACTAGGCTTACCTATAGCCCTCTATCTTTCTAAGCTCCATGTACCTATCCAAAAGTCTCTTAAAAGACCCTATCGTATCTGTCTCCACTACCACTGGCGGCAGCCCATTCCACGCAGTCACCACTCTGAGTAAAAAAACTTACCCCTGACATCTCCTCTGTACCTACTCCCCCAGCACCTTAAACATGTGTCCTCTTGGGGCAACCATTTCAGCCCTGAGAAAAAGCCTCTGACCATCCTCAAAAAATTCAATCAGGCTCGTAAGGCACGACCTGCCCTTGACAAAGCCATGTTGACTATTCCTAATCATATTATACCTCTCCAAATGTTCATAAATCCTGTCTCTCAGGATCTTCTTCATCAACTTACCAACCACCAAGGTAAGACTCGCTAGTCTATAATTTCCTGGGCTATCTCTCCTCCCTTTCTTGAATAAAGGAACAACATCTGCAACCCTCCAATCCTCCAGAACCTCTCCCATCCTCACTGATGATGCAAAGATCATTGCCAGAGGCTCAGCAACCTCCTCCCTCGCCTCCCACAGTAGCCTGGGGTACGTCTCATCCGGTCCCAGGGACTTATCCAACTTGATGCTTTCCAAAAGCTCCAGCACACCCTCTTTCTTAATATCTACATGCTCAAGCTTTCCAGTCTGCTGCAAGTCAGCACTACAATCACCAAGATCCTTTTCCATAGTGAATACTGAAGTAAAGTATTCGTTAAGTACCTCTGCTATTTCTTCCGGTTCCATACATACTTTCCTACTGTCACACTTGATAGGTCCAATTCTTTCATGACTTATCCTCTTGCTCTTCACATACTTGTAGAATGCCTTGGGGTTTTCCTTAACCCTGCCTGCCAAGGCCTTCTCAGGGCCCCTTCTGGCTCTCCTAATTTTCTTCTTAAGCTCCTTCCTATTAGGCTTAAAATCTTCTAGATCTCTAATATCACCTAGCTCTCTGAACCTTTTGTAAGCTTTTCTTTTCTTCTTGACTAGATTTATTACAACCTTTGTACACCACGGTTCCTGTACCCTACCATAACTTTCCTGTCTCATTGGAAAGTACCTATGCAGAACTCCAGACAAATATTCCCAGAACATTTGCCACATTTCTTCCATACTTTTCCCTGAGAACGTCTGTTTCCAAATTAAGCTTCCAATTTCCTGCCTGATAGCCTCATAATTCCCCTTACTCCAATTAAACGCTTTTCTAACTTGTCTGTTCCTATCTCTCTCCAATGCTATTGTAAAGGAGATAGAATTATGATCACTATCTCCAAAATGCTTTCCCACTGAGAGATCTGACACCTGACCAGGTTCATTTCCCAATACCAAATCAAGTACTGTACAGTTTCTCCTCTTGTAGGCTTATCTACATATTGTGTCAAGAAACCTTACTGAACACACCTAACAAACTCCACCCCATCTAAACCCTTTGCTCTAGGGAGATGCCAATCGATATTTGGGAAATTAAAATCTTCCATCACGACAACTGTTATTATTACACCTTTCCAGGATCTCTGTTTCCCTATCCGCTCCTCGATATCCCTGTTATTATTGAGCGGCCTATAAAAAAAACACCCAGTAAAGTTAATAACCCCTTCCTGTTCCTAACCTCTACCCACAGAGACTCCGTAGACAATCCCTCCCTGGCGTCCACCTTTGCTGCAGCCGTGACACTATCTCCGATCAACACTCCCACGCCCCCACCTCTTTTGCCTCCCTCCCTGTCCTTTCTGAAAAATCTAAAACCTGGCACTTTGAAGTAACCATTCCTGTCCCTAAGCCATCCAAGTCTCTGTAATGGCCACCACATCGTATCTCCAAGTACTTTTCCACGCTCTAAGCTCATCTGCTTTGTTCACAACATACTTTGCGTTAAAATACACGGATCTCAAATCTTCGGTCTGAGCACGTCCCTTCTCTATCACCTGTCTATCCTCCCTCTTGTTCTGTCTAGAAGCTTTCTCCTCTTCCTCCATCTCTTCAGTTCGGTTCCCACCCCACAGTAATTTTAATTTAAACTCTCCCCAGCAAACCTCCCCGCCAGGATATTGGTCCCGCTGGGATTCAAGTGCAACCCGTCCTTTTTGTACAGGTCACACCTGCCCCAAAGAGGTCCCAATGATCCAGAAATCTGAAACCCTGCCCCCTGCTCCAATCCCTCAGCCACGAATTTATCCTCCACCTCATTCTATTCCTATTCTCACTGTCGTGTGGCACAGGCAGTAATCCCGAGATTACTACCTTTGCGGTCCTGCTTCTCAACCTTCCTAACTCCCTGTACTCTTTTGTCAGGACCTCTTCCCTTTTCCTACCTGTGTCATTGGTACTAATATATACCACGACCTCTGGCTGCTCTCCATCCCACTGCAGGATATCTTGGACGCGATCTGAAACATCTCAGACCCTGGAACCTGGGAGGCAAACTACCATCCGAGTTTCTTTCCTGCATCCACAGAGTCGCCTGTCTGACCCCCTAACTATAGAGACCCCTATCACTGCTGCCATCCTCTTCCTTTCCCTAGCCTTCTGAGCCACAGGGCCAGACTCTGTGCCAGAGGCACGGTCACTGTCACTTCCCCCAGGTAGGCTCCCCCCTCAACAGTATTCAAACAGGAGTACCTATTGTCAAGGGGTACAGCCACAGGGGTACTCCCTACTACCTGACTCTTCCCCTTCCCTGTGACCCACTTGTCTGTCTCCTGTGTGACCACCTGCCTATAACTCCTTTCTATCACCTCCTCGCTCTCTCTGACCAGGCGAAGGTCATCGAGCTGCATCTCCCGTTCCCTAACTCGCTCCCTTAGGAGCTGCAGCTCGACACACCTGGTGCAGATATGGCCGTCCAGGAGGCTGGGACCTCCCACATCCGACACCGAGCACAGAAAACTGGCCTCACACACATAATTCCTCCTTTCCACAAATAACACTGGTAAGCCTACCTTGCCTCGTCCCATTACCGCCTAAGCCCATTGAGCCAAAGCCCTATCGCTCTGCTGCCTCTCATTCTGCTGCCCAGTGGATATGGCGGTCTTCTTTTTAAACATTTCGTGCTCTACTGGCTGACTTCATGCGCCTGCGCAGTCTTGCTTCCCTTTTACCCCGAGTGGTAAAAACTGCCTTGGTTCCGAAAATCAGCCAAAAAACAGATCTACAGTGCCTTGAAAAAGTATTCAGTCCCAACCCTTTGTTCATGTAAATGAGTTTTACAACCAGGGATATTGGTCAATTTAACTGATAATTTTTATTTGTGAATCACATGCTCTTCTTTTCACAGTAGAGCCCAAAAAGCAGGGAAAATTGTAAAGCAGGGAAAATTGTAAAGCATGAAAATCTAAAAATTCAAAAACTGAAATGTCAGCAGTTTAAAGTATTCATCCTCCTTTGCTCAGTACGTGTTGAACCACCTCTTGCAGCTATTACTGCCAGTAGCCATTTTGGATAAGTCACTATTAGCTTTGCACAACGTGATGGAACAAGATTTGCCCATCTCTCCTTGCAAAATTCCTTAAGCTGTACCAGGTTAGTTGGGGAGTGGTGATGGACAGCAATCTTGAGGTCTTGCCAGAGATGTTCCAAATGGGTTAAGGTCAAAACTCTGACTGGGCCACTCAAGGACATCAATTTTTTTCATTTGAAGCCACTCCATGGTTGCTCTGGTCATTGTATTGCTGAAAAACAAACTTCCTCCCCAGTTTAAGCTTTCTGGCAGAGGCTAGCAGGTTTTTTTATCCTGTATTTAGCAACATTCCTTCCCATCAATCCTGACCAGATTTCTAGTCTCTGCTGCTGAACCACCCCCACCCCCCCGCCATAGCATGATGGTACCTCTACCATACTTGACAGTAGAGATGATATTACCTGGCTGATGTGCAGTATCAGATTTACGCCACACTTACTGCTTAGTGTTGAGGCCAAGAATTTCCACTTTGGTCTCATGTGACAAGACCTTCTTCCACATCTTTACAATATCTTCTATGTAATGCTTTGTGAAGTCTTAAGGGCAAGGATATGCATTTTTTTTTTAGCCAGAGCTTCTTCTTTGCCACTCTTGCATAAATACCCCTTTTGTGCAAGGCCTTAAGAGATTGTGGAGCCATGAATTTCATCTCCAATTGTAATCATGGACTTCTGCAGTTCACTCAGAGTGACTGCGGACATCACAGTCACCTCTCTTACATGAGTCATTCTTCTTTGGTGACTAAGCTTAGAGGGGCAGCCTGATCTAGGCTGTGTAGCTGTGGTTTCATGTTTTTTCATTTTACACAATGGACTGCACTGAGCTCCAAGGTGTGTTCAGTGCCTTTAAGATGGCCTTGTACTCTTCTCCAGGTTTGTGATTCTCTATTATCATTTCCCTGACTGTCTTGAAAGCTCTTTAGCTTTCACTTTAGTTTGGTCTGTTGAAAATCTACCATAGTGTTGGACCTTACAGATAGAGAGGGTATTTATTCTTAAGAATTTACTGAAAACGCATTCTCCAATTTTCTACATCAACAAACTGGGTAAGCTGGTAAAGTGTTACTGTATATTGCACCCAAGGAAAGTTAGCATAGTAATTACAAAGGGGATGAATACTTTTTTTAGCCTCACAAATCTTGGTTTTTAATTTTGAGTTAAGTGTTGACACATTTTGGAATTTTTCTTTTGATTTGACATGATGCACAATGTTTTGTAGATTAGTTTAAAAATCCAATTTCAATAATATTTTAAATTTCAGAAAATATGACAGTGAAATGTGAAAATAGTTGTAGGGGCTGAGTACTTCTTCAAGGCACGAAACCAGCACTCGGTCCATGGTCTTCTCTACCCAATGATTTAAGTGCTCTTCCAAATGCTTCTTAATGCCATGTTGCCGGTCTCTTCATTCTTCCTCTCTCGGTTATTCTGTTATTGTCACCTGGATCTGATTCTCCAACACCTTTGCAAGCAGCATCTTCCCAACTTCAAACACCCTCCAGGTGAAAATTATTTTCTGCAGATCCTCACTAAAATCTCTTACACCTCACATACAAACCTAGGCATCACTACTTTTGTTAAGGTTTTCCCCCCAACCCCAAGCACAAACTTCTGCTGAGATGCTGGAAATCCAGAAAAATACAAACAAGATGCTGGAGGAACTCAGGAGGTCAGGTAGCATCTACGGAGAGGAACAAACAGTTGATGTTTTGCTCTGAGACCCTTCAACAGAAATGGAGAGGAACAGAGAGGAAGAGGACAGAAGCCAGAATAAGAAGATGGAGAAGGGAGGAGGAGAATGAAGTGAGAAGCTGGGAGGTGATAGGTGGAAGGAGTAAGGGCTGAAGAGGAAGTTATCTGATAGGAGAGGGCAGTGGACCATGGACCTGTTCTGTTGAGATTGACATGCATACTTTGGGAAATGTGCTGATAACTCAACTATTTCCAAGCAGAAACTTCTCATTCTGCAGTGTACCACTTGCACTGGGATAGAGGTGGGGTGGAGTCACTACTAACAACAACTCTCAACAAGCTGAGCAGCCTGCCAACTGACCCGACCAACATAAATTCAACCGGCCAACTGCAATGAATGTGAAAAATCAATTGCTGTAAAAATATGGTAAGATTTCTATTTAAGCAATTTAAATGTTCACTGCTTTGTATGCACATAAACATGCTCAAGTGTTTTAATTTTTGTCAAGTGCTTTAGTCTTTGCACAATTCTGTTTTGTACTCACTATTATTGCTATGCAGAGTTTATGCTGTGAGCTATATGTGAACAAGGAATTTCACTGCACCTTGCTGTACATGACAATAAACTAGTTAACTAGCCTAGTCAACTTATTTTAATCATTTAATTTTATTTTACAGGTTTTTTTTAGTCTAACACTGAGTGATTTAGAATTAGATTTAAATAGCAGCTGATGAGGCTGACTTCGATTGGGAGGGTGAAGCCTCACTAGCCAGAATTGCTCTGACAGTGGAGGGAGCCTCTGGTGCAGAAGAGAGCACTGTACTAGATCTCGGCCATCTCCTAGGAGCTGTTCTTCCAACATAAAACTGCTTCATGGACCAGAGTGAAGTCACAGCTGGGTCCAGTGCTGTCAGCTGGTAACATTAAGGCATCAGATCTGCATCACAATATCAATTCAATTTCCCAAGAGAGAAGGTCAATTTTGGTTAGATCTTTTATAGATATCATTTTCTGGATGCTATGCACTCTATTGTATTTCAGCTTTTTAAACTGACCTAAGATTGACCCTCATCTATTTTTAAATCTTCCCAGGATGAACAGCACTTTAATGGGCTGCTGAACCAGATGGATTGCAAGAGGATTAACAGTCATGGTGTTTTCCTGCCTTTTCTTTCCTCATGTAAATATGTAATATAACATACCATCAGTTCAGGACATGACTAAGTCGTTACGATCATTTATTCTATGGATGACAGAGTAGTGTAGCAGCTAGCGTAATGCTTAACAGCAGCGGTAATCAGGGTTCAATTCCCACCACTGTAAGAAATTTGTACATTCTCCCCGCAACCACGTGGGTTTCCTCCAGGTGTTGTAGCCTCCCACATTCCAAAGACATGCAGCTCAGTAAGAGTTAGTAAGTTGTACACATGCTATGCTGGTGTGGAAAGATGGCGACGCTTGCAGGCTGCCCCCAGCACATCCTCGGACTGCGTTGATTGTTGACGCAAATAAAACATTTCACTATATGTTTTGATGTATGTATGACAAATAAAACTAATCTTTCAAATGATTCAAGTAACTTTCCTATCTTCCCAGCAAAAGTTGTGAAGCAAACAAAGTTTACTTTGAAGGAGCTAAGTGAGTGACACCCATGCTCGACGTGAGCAAGCTACCCCATACACCTGATATTGCACAAATGGATGCACATGGGCCAGCGTACAAGTATAACAAGGATGTAAAGGTATGCATTACAGTTAAATTCCAAGGGGAGAGTTTTGGACGCACTCCACTAGACTTCCTGGAACAAGACAGCAATGGAATTTCCTACAGACTGCAGTTTTCTTTTACAAGGTCCTTTCGCCTTTCCCTTACCATGCCAAGAACAGCTGCTGCTTTGCAGATGGCAGGGACCAGATACTGGTTCAGAATCTCGTCTTCTGCTGGATGGATCTTCTGAAGCTCTGTCAAAGTGCTGTACATCATCTCAAATTGTGTCCGCTCCGTAAACAAATCCGAGACTGCCAGAAGCTACAATGAAAACACAAAAACACACATCAGTGGGAATGAGGGGAACTTTTCCAAGGGGTATTCATTGCAGCAGGTTGGCAGGTTAAGATCAACAAACTCAGCAGGAATCTCAGGCAGAAAAATATATAAATGCCAAAAGTTGCTACTGAAACAGAATGGAAGGGGAAAGAGAATGATGGAAAAAATGTGAAGAGTTTAAGGATAAAAGGAATAAGTAAACAATGACTGCAGGGTTACAGAAATTCTTTTTGAGGAAGTAGGACGATCTATTTAAAATGTTGAAGGCTACAGGATCAGGGTACACCACATGAGTAATAACACAATGGATCCATTTGTGTTTTTTATGTTCTATGATTTGTTCTAAAAATGAATCCCCTTACTTTGCCTTTTCAGACTCTCTCAGAAAGCAAGCTTTCATTACTTGTTATCCTTCCCCACTCCAACCTCTTCCACCAAATCCCCTCACCCATCCCATCTGTATTGCATTTACAGTGCAGCGCCCGAGACCTGGCTCTACAGGCCAGCTTTAACATTTCAGCGGAGGGCTGCCAGGATGGCCCTGAGATCCAGTGTCTGTCTCAGGATGTAACGTCTCACATCATTGTGTTGCAAGTTTTTTTTTTAAATACTGCCCCAGTTTACACTTCTGTACTTTGCACCAGTCTGTTGTTTTGTGCCTGTTGTATTTATTATTACTGTGTATATCACTTTACTCTGAGTTTCAGTGCACCCTGGTGTATATGACAGGGTTGTGGTTCTGTGGAATGCTCTGCCTCAGAAGGCAGTGGAGGCCAATTCTCTGGATTTTTTCAAGAAAGAGTTAGATAGAGCTCTTAAAGGTAGCGGAGTGAAGGGATATGGGGAGAAGGCAGGAAAAGGGTACTGATTGTGGATGGTCAGCCATGATCACAGTGAATGGTGGTGCTGGCTCGAAGGGCTGAATGGCCTACTCCTGCACCTATTGTCTATGACAATAAACTAATCCGGATCCGAAACTGGCAAACTCCAATTGCTGGACAATTCCCAAATATTAAATGCAATACATTGATTACAGCACAGATGAGGGCCATTTAACCCACCCAGTGCATTAGGCTCTTTATGCTCAGTTCACCCGCTTTCCATTTTTCTCTCATTTAAATCCATTAGCCCAGGATACAAGGTAACACATTTAGGACTGGTGAGGAGAAATTTCTTCAAAAGATGGTGTTTCTGACTGGTTGCATCACAGCCTGATATGAAGATTCCAATGCACAGCATTGTAAAAGGCTTACGAGGGTTGTTGACTCAGCTAGCTCCATCACAGGAACAAGCCTCTCCACCACTGAGGACGTCTTCAAAAGACAGTGCCTCAAGGCGGTGGCATCCATCACGAAGATCTCTCACCATCTAGGACATGCCCTATTCTCATCATTACCATCAGGAGCCTCAAGACCCAAATTCAACATTTTAGAAATGGTTTCTTCCCCCCTGCCATCGGATTTCCGAACAGTCCACGAGTACTATTCCTCTTTTGCAGTACTTATTTTTTTATTGTAACTTATAGTCATTTGTTATGTCTGCACTGCTGCCACAAAACAACAAATTTCATGACATACATTCAGTAACCACTTTATTAGGTACACCTACCTGCTCATTAATGCAAATATCTAATCAGCCAAATATGTAACTGCAAAAGCATGCAGACATGATCAGTTTCGTTCAGACCAAACGTAAGAATGGGGAAGAAATACGATTAACTGCCTTCAACTGTGGAATGATTGTTGGTGCCACGTAAGGTGATTTGAGTATCTCAGAAATTGCTGAGATTTTCACACACAACAGCCTTGACAGAGAATGATGCAAAAAACAAAAATCATCCAATGAGTGGTAGTTCTGTGGGCAAAAACACCTTGTTAATGAGAGAGGTCAGAGGAGAACGGTCAGACTGGTTCAAGCTGAGAGGAAGGCAACAGTGGCTCAAATAACCACACATTACAACAGTGGTGTACAGAACAGCATAGCACGTTGAACCTTAAAGTGCATGGGCAGCACACCAGGTTCCACTCTTGTACCTAATAAAGTGGCTATTGAGTGCACATCAATAACAATAAGTCTGATTACGAATCTAATTCCTGCTTCAGTTTGTTATCCTTTTCCAGGCACCACAACTAAGTGCTGACACTTACCGATCTCACCACCTCGCTGACCAGAACAACAGGGGTTTTCTTGCCAGTGTTAACTGGGAGGATCCACTGACTGTAGAGTTCCAAAAGAAATTGGGAACAGGAATGAATATCGACACCAGCTCGATGCTTCCTGGAAATAAATTGCAGTAAATATTAGAAAACACTCAACATGCCAGAAACAGAACAAAAAAAAATAAAGTTAATAAAGATAAAGCAAAAGTTAAAAGTAACTAGAAAGTGCTAAATCTAAATCATTTCAACTCAATGGACAGCACTTCTACTTTTCTGATAACTCCCACAACTGTGACAAGGTTTTCAGTCAACAGTTTGAACATCTGCTCAGGTAGGTGAATGTCAAATTTTGTGAGATAATGCTCTTGTGAAACACTTTATTACAACCGGAAAACCATTTTGCGAATACAAATAAAAACAAGCAACAAGCTGGGAAACAAAAAGTCAACAGCTCAGGGAGCATCTATGGAAAGAGAAAATTCCTACTTTGATTTTAGTTCAGAATTTATTTATTCTTTTATTTATTTAGAGACACAACACGGACAGGCCCTTCTGGTCCAACAAGCCACACCGCCCAGTTACCCAGCATTTCATTCTGTAATATTTTTGATTTGCATGTGGAAGTTTCTCTTTTAGTATTCAGAAAGTGCAGTAGAAAAATGATCCAAAAGGCTTTGTGTGTCCAAACAAGCCATGTGATCTCATGTACCCATGGTAACAGATAACTGCTGACAAGACATGAGTCAACTAGGTACAGGGAGATATCAAACTTTCATGGCATGAACTTTTAATCTGATTCACCATGTGATGTGGCACAAAGCCATTCAAGTCAGAAGGTCTGTGCTGAATAAGTGAACCTTAGCATCCAGCTAAAACTGGACTTCATGTTCTGTGAATTCAATAAGTGCTCAATACAGACGTAAAGCACTGAATGAAACTCCAGAGTTGGACCATGGTCATCTTCTCATTCAATCAACTTCAGAAGAATTCTGATAGGCTCTCCCTGGTTGAGGAAGTTGGGGTTAAAAATCAAGAACAAATGGTCACAGGATACAGAGTACGAATTTTGGACAGCCATGAGGCAAAATGTCTCCACTCGGAGTGGTAAACCCATGCATTTAAGATAATGGGACAGATTTCTAAGTGCAAGGGGAATGGAAATCTGGTATTGAAATAGAGAACCCTGCGATCATAGGCTTGAAGAAGCAAATGGATTACTTCTACTTCTGCTT
This sequence comes from Mobula birostris, assembly GCF_030028105.1. NCBI lineage: Eukaryota > Metazoa > Chordata > Chondrichthyes > Myliobatiformes > Myliobatidae > Mobula > Mobula birostris. Next base: position 11,366,578 of record NC_092374.1, on the reverse strand, counting down.
TCCTGTACTCTATGCTCCCATCTCTCTATGCGCAGCGCGAGATTGAAGACCTGATCTCACATTTGTGCCAGTCACTGGATAACATATTGTATGGGGAACATACATGGTTCAAGTCTCACTTCACTGAATACAATGTAGTACAGTTGGAGGTGCCATTTTTCACTAAACCCATGACCCATCTACTCTTGGGGGGGGGGGGGGGGAGTTAAATCATAATGGCACTATTCAGAATAAGTTACTCTCGTTTATTCACCAATACTTACCACTCTATCAAAATCTGTAGAATGATCTAGTTTGTGAGAGTATGGTGTATGGAAACTGACTGTACATTGGTAAGAGTTTATTGTTCTACATGTACCTAGATAGTGAAGAACTTGCTTGCATGCCATACAGACAGATCATTCCATATCCAAGTACACTGAGGTAGTAAAAAGAAAACAGAATGCAGAATCTAGTGTTACAGTTACAGAGCAAGTGTAGTACAAGCAAAGTGGAAGGGCCATGACATTCTAGATTGGGAGATCATAGTTCAAGAGTTTGTCTTTTGGCTCTGTAAGACCTGTTCAAGAGTTTGATAACAACAGGATAGAAACTGTTCTTGAGACAGGCAGTGGTTGCATCTTTCCGCTAACAAGAGAGGAGAGAATGACTGGGGTGGGGGTTTTTGATTATGCTGGCTGCTCTCCTGAGGCAGCAAAAAGCATAAACAGAGACAATTCACTTACCTAGAATTCACTGGTGAAGTGGGAGGTGAGGATACAACAGGCACATCACTCTCATCTTCTTCATCTTCATCCCATTCCTCTTCCCGCAAAGGAGTGATATTGTTCCCCAACCAAACTGAATGAATGGAGACCTGAGCAAAGGATAAGATTAGTTTTATTTGCCTCATGTCAAAACACACAGTGAAATGCGTCTTTTGCAGGTCATCATATTTTGCGATGTGCTGGGGGGCAATCACAAGTGTCTTCACACTTCCAAATTAGCATGCCCATGACTCAGAAATCCCAACCATAATTGTACATCTTTGGAATGTGGGAGGAAACTGGAATAGCCAGAGGAAACCCACGTGGTCATGAGAACTCCTTACAGAGAGCAGCAGTGACCGAAGCCCCTGATTGGTGATCACTGGCACAGTAAAGCAATTGTGCTATCCGTTACACTACTGTGCTGCACATCAAATACAACAGACAAGTACTTCAGCTACAAAGTGCACAAGCATCCAAGGGACTCCTGGGATTGGGGCCCTCTGATGAAAGCTTTACAGTGACAGAACTGCAGGCTGCAGCCTGTCAGCAAACTTTCCACACATATTGGTACCAACGACACAGGTAGGAAAGGGGAGGTCGTCCTGAAAACAGAATACAGGGAGATAGGAAGGAAGTTGAGAAGCAAGAACTCAAAGGTAGTAATCTCAGGATTACTGCCTGTGCCACGCGACAGTGTATATAGGAATAGAGTGAGGCGGAGGATAAATGCGTGGCTGAGGGATTGGAGTAGGGGGCAGGGATTCAGATTTCTGGATCATTGGGACCTCCTCTGGGGCAGGTGGGACCTGTACAAAAAAGGTGGGTTGCACTTGAATTCCAGAGGGACCAGTATCCTGGCAGGGAGATTTGCTCAGGCTATTGGGGAGAGTTTAAACTAGAATTGCTGGGGGGGTGGGAACCGAACTGAAGAGACAGAAGAAGGGGTGGTTGGCTCACAAATAGAGAAAGCTTGGAGACGGTGCGAGAGGGATGATAGATACGTGACAGAGAAGGGATGCGCTCAGACCGATGGTTTGAGATGTGTCTATTTTAATGCAAGAAGCATCATGAACAAAGTGGATGAGCTTAGAGAGTGGATCAATGGCCATTACAGAGACTTGGATGGTTCAGGGGCAGGAATAGTTACTTAGAGTGCCAGGCTTTAGATGTTTCAGAAAGGACAGGGAGGGAGGCAAAACAGGTGGGAGCATGGCACTGCTGATCAGAGATAGTGTCACGGCTGCAGAAAAGGAGGAAGTCATGGAGGGATTGTTTACTGAGTCTCTGTGGGTGGAAGTTAGAAACAGGAAGGGGTCAATAACTCTACTGGGTGTTTTTTTTTATATAGACCACCCAATGATAACAGGGACATCGAGGAGCAGATAGGGAGACAGTTTCTGGAAAGGTGTAATAATAACAGGGTTGTCGTGGTGGGAGATTTTAATTTCTCCAATATTGATTGGCATCTCCCTCGAGCAAAGCGTTTAGATGGGGTGGAGTTTGTTGGTGTGTTCAGGAAGGTTTCCTGACACAATACGTAGATAAGCCTACAAGAGGATAGGCTGTACTTGATCTGGCATTGGGAAATGAACCTTGTCAGGTGTCAGATCTCCCAGTGGGAGAGCATTTTGGAGATAGTGATCACAGTTCTATCTCCTTTACCATAGCATTGGAGCTGGAAAGGAACAGACAAGTTAAGAAAGCGTTTAATGGGAGTAAGGGGAGATATGAGGCTATCAGGCAGGAACTTAAAAGCATAAATTTGGAACAGGTGTTCTCAGGGAATGTATGGAGGAAATGTGGCAAATATTCAGGGGATATTCGTGTGGCGTTCTGCATAGGTACATTCCAATGAGACAGGGAAAGAATGGTAGGGTACAGGAACCATGGTGTACAAAGGCTGTTGAAAATCTAGGCAAGAAGAAAAGCTTACGAAACGTTCAAAAAACTAGGTAATGATAGAGATCTAGAAGATTATAAGGCTAGAAGGAAGAAGTTTAAGAATGAAATTAGGAGAGCCAGAAGGGGCCATGACAAGGCCTTGGCAAGCAGGATTAAGGAAAACCCCAAGGCACTCTACAAGTATGTGAACAGCAAGAGGATAAGATGTGAGAGAGTAGGACCAATCAAGTGTGACAGTGGAAAAGTGCGTACGGAACCAGAGGAGATAGCAGAGATACTTAATGAATACTTTGCTTCAGTATTCACTACAGAAATGGATCTTGGCAATTGTAGGGATGACTTACAGCAGATTGAAAAGCTTGAGCATATCGACATTAAGAAAGAGGATGTGCTGGAGCTTTTGGAAAGCATCAAGTTGGATAAGTCTCCAGGACCAGAGGAGATGTACCCCAGGCTACTGTGGGAGGCGAAGGAGGAGATTGCTGAGCCTCTGGCAATGATCTTTTGGAGGGTCGCAGATGTTGTTCCCTTATTCAAGAAAGGGAGTAGAGAAAGCCCAGGAAATTATAGACCAGTGAGTTTTACTTCAGTGGTTGGTAAGTTGATGGAGAAGATCCTGAGAGGCAGAATTTATGAACGTTTGGAGAGGCATAATATGATTAGGAATAGTCAGCATGGCTTTGTCAAACGCAAGTCATGCCTTATGAGCTTGATTGAATACTTTGAGGATGTGACTAAACACATTGATGAAGGTAAAACAGTAGATATAGAGTATATAGATTTCAGCAAGGCATTTGATAAGGTACCTCATGCCAGGCTTACTGAGAAAGTATGAAGGCATGGGTTACAAGTGGACCTTGCTTTGTGGATCTGGAATTGGCTTGCTCACAGAAGGCAAAGAGTGGTTGTAGACGGGTCATATTCTGCATGGAGGTCGGTGACCAGTGGTGTGTCTCAGGGATCTGTTCTGGGACCCCTTCTCTTCGTGATTTTTATAAATGACCTGCATGAGGAAGTGGAGGGATGGGTTAGTAAATTTGCTGATGACAAAGGCTGGGGGTGTTGTGGATAGTGTGGAGGGCTGTCAGAGCTTACAGCGGGACATCAATAGGATGCAAAACTGAGCTGAGAAGTGGCAGATAGAGTTCAACCCAGGTAAGTGTAAGGTGGTTCATTTTGGTAGGTCAAATATGATGGCAGATTGGTAGGTCAAATATGATGTTAAGATTCTTGGCACTGTGGAGGATCAGAGGGATCTTGGGGTCTGAGTCCATAGGACACTCAAAGCTGCTACGCAGGTTGACTCTGTGGTTAAGAAGGCATACGGTGCATTGGCCTGCATCAACCGTGGTATTGAGTTTAAGAGCCGAGAGGTAATGCTACAGCTATATAGGACCCTGGTCAGACCCCACTTGGAATACTGTGTTCAGTTCTGGTCACCTCACTATAGGAAGGATGTGGAAACTATAGAAAAGAAGCAGAGGAAATTTACAAGGACGTTGCCAGGATTGGGGAGCATGCCTTATGAGAATAGGTTGAGTGAACTCAGCCTTTTCTGGAAGGTGAAAGGTAACCAGATAGAGGTGTATAAGATGATGAGAGGCATTGATCGTGTGGATAGTCAGAGGCTCTTTCCCAGGAATAAAACAGCTAACAAGAGAGGGCACAGTTTTAAGGTGCTTGGAAGTAGGTACAGAGGAGATGTCAGGAGTAAGTTTTTTTTTACGCAGCAGGTGGTGAGTGTGTGGAATGGTCTGCTGGCGATGGTGGTGGAGGCAGATACGATAGTGTCTTTTAAGAAACTCCTGGATAGGTACATGAAACTTGAAAAAACAGAGGGCTATGGGTAACCCAAGGTAATTTCTAAAGTATGTACATATTTGGCACAGCATTGTGGGCCGAAGGGCCTGTATTGTGCTGTAAGTTTTCTATGTTTCTACGTATTCATACACCATAGGGCCACTGGGCTAGTTAGACATCAAAGGAACCATAGCTGGCCTACAACTGCCAAATCCATCCAAACACCAATGATGTGTTCAGTGGCCTGCCCATTACCTCCCTCTGGTTCCTTACACCCTTCCCTTTATTCCACGGTCTACTGTCAAGATTCCTTCTTCAGCCTTTTACCGCTTCCATCACCTCCCAGCTTCTCACATTATCAACCCCCTCGCCAGGTTTCACCTTTCACCTGCTAGCTTGAACTCCTCCTACTCCCCTGCCTTCCTATTCTGGCTTCTTCCATCTTTCTTCCCAGGTCTCAGGCCAAAACGTCAACTAGTTCCCTCTGTTGATGCTAACTGGAGCTGTTGAGTTCCTCCAGCATTTTGTGTGTTTTGCTTAAGACAGCTTCATCTTATTTGTATTTTCTTGCAAAAGACAAACCAATCAGCCCACTGATTATCAGAGCAATCCCTTTACCTACAACACTAGGAGTCATCTACAGCATCCAATTCACCCATCAGAGCATCTTTGGGAAAGGGGAGGAAACCAGAGCGCTCTGGGGGAAGACGCAGTCACAGAGAGAATATGTAAGCTTCACGCAAACAGTGACAGAGGCCAGGATTCATCCTGGGTCTTTGCTAAATTGCATAATAATATGACAAGCGAGGGGTGGTAAACTTTAGAGGACTTGCATGTTCCTGGCTGCAAAATATAAAAATTATTGACAAAGGGATGGGAGTTGAGAATAGTGCGCAGATATGCAGTTTGTTACTCAATAACACAAATCAATCGTGCTTCACCTGCCCCAGTTTGTAATCCATATTCCCCATTTCCCGTTCGGTGTTTATCTGCAGCAGAAGTTTCTCATGGCTTATCAGGACTCCTAGGTTTAATAAAACAAAAGCCAAAACATCATTATAACCAGTCACTAAATGATGCACTTATCGAATTAACTCCCAAATGCAAGGCAACAAGTATGCAAACCAGGACAGCAACCACTTTATACTTGTACAGTCCTCAAAACGATCTCCTCTGATAATTTTAACCCTCTCTATTTAAAGCTAGAATAATTCAAATACAATACTGTTGTTGCAGGACTTATCATTAACCATTGATAAAAGTTAAGCCAAAGTTCAAAGTAAATTTTTATTTTATTTCGAGGTACAAAGGGGAACAAACCCTTGCGGCCCACCAAGCTGTGCATCCAGCAACCTATCAATTTAACCCGAACCTAATCACAGGGGAATTTCCTACCATCCGGTACATCTTCAGACTGACAGAAGAAACCGGAGCACCCAGAGGAAACCCATGCGCACACAAAAAGAACATACAAACTTTCTTACAGAGGACTTAGGTATTGAACTACAACGCCTGGAGCTGCAATAGCATTGCACATATTTTATCATCAAAGTATGTATATGCCATCGAGATTCCAGAGAGCATGGGCGACCTTAATGATGCTGCTTTTCCTGTGGCAGTGCTCCTTGTCGATGTGCTCAATGGTGGGGATGGCTTTTCCTGTGATAAACTGGGCTGTACCCACTGTTTCTGTAGGCTTTTCCTTTCTTGGGCATTGGTGTTTCCACACCAAGCTGTGAAGCAACCAGTCCGGATACTCAGTCCAGTTGTCATCTTCAGACAGCATCTTCCCCTCACTTTGCAGCTTACAAATTAATGTTCAAAAGACAGCTGAAACCGGCCAATAAGGTTCAGGTTCAAATGGTCTATTGTGGTTATTATTCTATTACGAATTTATTGAGTACGTCCGCAAGAAAATGCATCTCAGGGTGTATATGGTAATATACATGTACTTTGATAATAAATCTACTTTGAACTTTGTATGCAAATAAAGCGTGGGATTGAATCCGACCAACAAGTTGAATGTTACCACACTAATATACCTGATGTTGAATGGGAGAGAGGCGGAACAGGGTCCCAGGCTTGATAAGGGTACTGTGAAACTATGTTGTCTCTTTTTGATACCATTGCTTGGATTTCTCGCTCCACTATTCCCCGAATGGCACTTAGCTTTCTTCCGAACCTGTAAAGTCATTGTCAAAGTCTCAACTCAACCTTAATTTTAACAAGGCATGATTCACACTTGCAGTTATTATATCTAAAACCCTATTAAAGTTCAAATGTTCAAAATAGTGAAATGTTTCTAATAGCAGCGGAATCTTGGACCCGAGGGCATAGCCTCAGAATAGAGGGACATCCATTTAGAAAAGAGATGAGGAGGAATTTCGTTAGCCAGAGTGCGGAGAATCTGGAATTCATTGCCACAGATGGCTGTGGAGGCCAAGTTATTGGATATATTTAAAGTCTGGTGGGTTCTTAATCAGTAAGGGCATCAAAGGTTACAGGAGAAGGCAGGAAAATGGGGTTGAGAGAGAGAATAAATCAGCCATGAGCTAATCTGATAGGCCAAATAGCTTAATTCTGTCCCTGTCTTGTGGAAGGACTTTTACTTTCTTAAAAACCTGTCTGTAAATACAATTTCTGGTATGTCAATGATTTTACCTGAATTAATAACCCACAGGGTACTTGCAGATAACTAGCCACAGGCATACAGACGTTGCTTGACTGACCTAGTGTCCAGAGCCTTTAGAGCTTTATTACGAGGCTGATGCTCCAGACAGCTGGTGGCTGGATTCCCGGCCACTGGAATCGACATCGCACTTAGTACCAGAGATGTTATTGCTTGCACTGCAAGGATGTTAATCTGAGTCCTCTCTGTATCCTCCTTAATAATAAAAAAAAATTAAGAAAACAGATCAAAGGAACAAAACACACTCATTCCAAGTACAAAAATATTTGCAAAAACATGTACAAGGCCAGCTGCTCAGGGTTCATGGGAATACGAAGATGTAATCCCATCTCATTCATCTCTTCCACTATTCAGTTAGATCATGGCCAATCAGTACCATCATGCTATCTATCTGCCTTGGTCTACAACCCTTACTCAGTGATAATCAATATCCATCTGAATGCCAGAACTTTCAATTAATTCTCTCCAACTACAGCCGGTCAACACCAAGTTTTTTTGTAGTCCCTTTTTGTGGTCATGACCTTATTCTGAACAGCCTAGATCTCACAAACATTTCTGCGTCTGCTTAATAACACTCCTTATAGTCTTCCACAAATCCTCAGTAAAATCATCAGAGTCCAGGTGGTGAAACAACTGCAGATATTTACAACTCCGGAGCCCAGTCAACTTATCGTGGGCAGCTGCAATGGAAACAAGGGAAAGGTGTGAAGAGTCCACAAGAGAGACACTTTTCCAACTTTTGATTAGGGAGGTACTTGTGAAAATACAACTGTGCAATAATGATGAATTATTCTATTAATTAACTAATCATCTATAACATCATCTATCATTCTGGATGCTGGCAACTCTTCTTTGCCAGCTGTCTAAACATTGAGCGTGAGAACTGCAGCACAGAAAACAGGCCCATCGGCCCATCTATTTTGTGCCAAACTTTTATTCGACAATGTTAAGGCAAGGATAGCTTGGGGCTGTTGTAGTTAAGTGAAGCCTTTGAAGTGAGATCACCAGACACACATCTGCTGACTACAGGCAGGCATGGGTAACAGTGGCATTGTGTACTCAAGTCAGACGAGTGAGACTTCTCCAGAAAGGTTTTCCTAAAACATAGCGTCCCTTTACACAATAGGAGATGCCGGAAACGGATGAGATAGGAACAATAGAAGGATTTGAAATACACCCAATAACTGAGATACAATTTTCCTTACTAACTTCAAAATATCATCAGCTGTCTACTTGAAGTTTGAATTGACTTTTAACCCTTCCTTTGTGAACGGCTATTTCTGATCTGTCTACTTTGGAGTTTAGAAGAACAAAGGGTGATCTTGCCAAAATAAACAAGGTAATCACACAGCAGGCACGACAGGGTAGATGTCGAGATGTTTCCACCAGTGAGTGAATGTTGTACAAGGGAATATAGTCACAGATCAAAGGTGCAGTCATTTAAAACTGAGGTCAGCAATCAAATTTCTAAAATTATTTACCTGAGAGGATTGCGAAGGCCAAGTCATTGGAGGTATGTAAAAAGGAGGTGGAAAAAATTTTGAACGATAAGGGAATCCAGGGTTGCAATGAAGTGACACAGAAGGGGTGTTGAGGCCAGTCAGAAACCACTCACAATTGTATTGAATGACAGGGCAGGTCTGAGGGGCCAGATACTTGACTCCTGCTCCTCGTTCTTGGTCCTTCAGCCTAACTCATCTATGCCTATCTCAGAAGGCCCCATTTTCCTGTGTTTGGCATCTAAACCAGGGGCTCCCAACCTTTTTTATGTCATGGATCAATACAAAGGGGTTCGTGGACTCTAGGTTGGGAATCCCTGTTCTCAACCCTTCCTATCCATGTACCTGCCAAAATGTTGTTAATGTCTTGATGGTCAATGGGCTAAAAGGCCTGTTTTCATACAGTGTCTATTTCTTCTCAAAGCAATATTTAACAAAATCTGTGAGTATTCTGCTACTTCCCAGCCATTTGACTGTACCTCTTGTGGGACCTCTTCCTCTTGGTCTATCACTAGAGGCTGAGTCACTAGCACACCAAGAAGGGTTGCCCAGGTTTCTTCAAACTGAGTGCGGCTGGTCCAACCTGGAACAGAGAGATTCAATGACAATAATTGAATTACTGCAGATCAATGCTTGTATTTAAAAGTCTTATGGGTAAGAGGGGACCAGTAAAAATAAACCCAAAGCAGTATGGTGTACATGGAAATTACTTTCTTATACAATTTCTGCAAAGATAGGAGTTTATAAATCAAACTTTAGCCAGCAAAATGCTTCTTTCCTCATCATCTCTATCACTTACCAAGAATATTTATTCTGTAGATGAACTCTTTGAAGACTTCTTTCTCTTGAAGAAACTCAACTGGAATTTCTGGAAGGGTTGTTCCAAATTCACCACCAACTTGAGGTGACCATCCCAATTTCCAAACCTGAGGACAGTTGGTTGCAAAGCAATGTTACGACAGTGTTCTGTGTTTTACCTTGGACTCTATGACATGTAATTTCACGTTTGCTGAAGTGGCACCTAAACTTGACCTGGGAATAAACGTTGATCTTGAAATATGCACTTGTTTGCTGTGATGTTATAGTCATAACAACATGGAACAGGCCCATCAGCCCAACTAGTCCATTCTGACCAAGGTGCCCCATCCAAGTCAATCTCATTTGCCAGTGTTTGGCCCATAACCTTCTAAACCTTTCCTATCCATGTACTTGTCCAACTGTTCTTGAAAATGTGTTATTGTTACTTACTCAACCACTTCTTATGGCAACTCATTCCACACAGATACCACTCACTGTGTAAAAAAAAGTTGCCCCTCAAGTACCTATTAATCTCACCCCTCTCACCTTAGTTTTTTCTTCATCAACCCTGGGAAAGAACTGGGTGCATTCACTCAATCTATGCCTCTCATGTTCTGACAAGCTGATTTATTTTTGTACTTTTCGTACTGTCTGGGATTCACAGGGATTTAAAATTGGTGGAGATATCACCACAATGGGACTTTAACTTTGATTAATTTGACATCAGAAACCTAATGGAATGAAAAATGAGTTTAAAAAAATGACGCCCACTACACAGGACACTAAGGTTTCAAACCAAAATAACAGACAATTCTCAAGGCGACACCAAGGAGAAAGAAAGACGAACGTAAGAATCTCAGAAGGAGTGAGGAAACACAAAGATTAGAAAGATTTTTAAAAAAAAGCATTAACACATACAAGACTATATGAAAGAAAGCAGCAGTGTACTTATGTCATTCAGATTTTAGAGGCTGTAGAATGACTAACAGTCGGCCAGTGATGTAAGGGCATCAGCACTGGACTTCGAGGCGGATGGTCCTGAGTTCGAATCCAGCAGCAGTAGCTGTGTGGAAGAAAGGCCGGGCAATCAACTTCCGTATCTTGCCACGAAAACTCTATGGACAACTACACTATCCATAGCATCGCTGACACTCAGCAACAACAGAATGAATAATTTGAAGGCATTTATAACAAAAATCAGAAGAGAATTCTTGGTAGAGAATTGCCAAAAAGTGAAATTCAAAGTTTAGTAGACAAAACAATAACAATATCCATCATTAGACAAGTGAATGGAGAAGAAGAAATCGATGGAAACGGATAACAACAATAAAAGGAATTAGGGCTATTTATTCATTTAAATCAGGGCGTAATTTATTTGATAATCTTTAAGCCAATTTAAAAGGTAATAAGGAAGGTTCTTCACAGGAACACAAGGTGGACCTTGAGAAAACTAATCAAAATAGAGATTGTTGCTGTACTGAAAGACTAATTGCAAATACATACAGAAAATGCCAGATAAGATGAACTAATGTTTTGACCCCAAGATCTTCATCAAATTCCATATTCTGATGAAGAATACACATCCAAATCTTAAACCCATGTTCTATTTTATGATCTCGACAGGGCCTGCTCCGTGCTTCCACAGTTTTCTGACTTTATCTAAGAATTCCAGCACCTGCGGCTTTTGCTTCCTCCTCTTCCCATAAATCTGCTGTCAAGTATTAAACATTCACCTGAAGCAGAAATTAAGGAAGGAGCAGGCTTTTCCCCCTCAGGTTGGGTCCAGGTGCAGGTTGATGGGACTAGACAGAATAGTAGTTCAACATGGACTAGATGGGCCAAAGGATCTGTTTCTGAGCTTTATGATCAGCAAGATACTTAAACTAAACATTCCCCAGGAATCACTGATGCAAAATTAAATCAAGTGCAGGAGGACATTTGTGATGGAGATTTGAGAGGCTATGAATTTAATCTGTGGAATTAATGGAACTACAGAAATTTTTTTAAATCTTAATTAACCATTGCATCATTTTTGTAGAATTTAGCTCCGTAATTATCCAATTCAAAAACCAAATGATTGCCATCTGGACATGAAGGTTTAAAATTCTTTTTTAGTCTTTAAAATAATGCAGTGTTTCTGGTCAGACTTAAGACAGTTTTTGTGAAAACATTAAACCCAAGAAAATCTAAGTTACACATACTCACCAATGGAGGGGCACGTGTGTAACTATTGACTAGAGGCAATCTGGCTAAACTAATACCGATGTTCCGGATTGCTGGGTTCAGAAATGCTGGGATTCGGTTGTTGCTGGCATGTCCAAAGCATAACACTGTCTGGAGAGACTCCACCATCTCAGTCATCACATTGCAGGCCTTCGTAATGCACTTGGATTCTACAACAGAATGACGAGTCCTTAATCATGTCAGCAACAATTATAAGATATGACAGTAATATGAAGAAAACACAGCTGCTAAAAAGTAAACCAAATGTGAGACAGTCAGACATGGTTTATCCTTATTCAACACTGGGTGCCTACTATGACAACCCAAGATTGTGTGTAATCTTCAGTGGAAAGACACAGCTTAATACACACTTACTCTCAGACACATTTGCACTCTCTTCGTCTTCCACAGGAGCCCTGTCAATGCTCGATTTCCTCCTCTCCTCATGAAGAAGATGATGTTCTCCTGGTTCAACAGCCACTGAAATAAATAAACCACATTAATCGCATACCGAGACAGTCACTATATTTTCAAATCCTGTAGAATTAAATTTACATTGCACAACACTTTCTGATGAATAATGGATTATCCCACTTACTTTGCAAAAAGACCAGATGCATAATTTCCACACTGTTGAAACACTTAAAACTGTGTTGTGTTATTTGAGATTTCAAGACATTGCAAAATCCCATTGCAAATAATGACACTCTTGGAGATGCTGTGTGAATTGTTGCACACACACATACACAGGAATCTCCAACCAGTAGACATTAATAAACCTCCAGACTAAGCATATTATTGACAATACAGATGTATGAAAGTGTGCACTGTGCCAAAACAAATAATGCTGCTTTAAAAGCAAAAGTCAGAATAGAAAGGGAAAGCAGATTACAGAAAAAGGAATAACATACATTAATAAAGGCAAAACAGAGCAATACAGAATCAAAAGAATAGAAAAGGAATCAAATTGTGTAAAATTATTTGACGGGATCATCGCCAAGAGAAAAGGAATTAAGAGAAATTTTCTTCGAGGAGAGAGGGAAGGTCAGTTGGCTGATTGGCAGGGAACAGAGAGTGGGAATAAAGGGATCCTATTCTGGTTGGCTGCCGGTTACCAGTGGTGTTCCACAGGGGTCTGTGTTGGGGCCGCTTCTTTTTACATTGTACATCAACGATTTAGATTATGGAATAGATGGCTTTGTGGCTAAGTTTGCTGACGATACAAAGATAGGTGGAGGGGCCGGTAGTGCTGAGGAAATGGAGAGTCTGCAGAGAGACTTGGATAGATTGGAAGAATGGGCAGAGAAGTGGCAAATGAAGTACAATGTTGGAAAGTGTATGGTTATGCACTTTGGCAGAAATAATAAACAGGCAGACTATTATTTAAATGGGGAAAGAATTCAAAGTTCTGAGATGCAACGGGACTTGGGAGTCCTTGTACAGGACACCCTTAAAGTTAACCTCCAGGTTGAGTCAGTAGTGAAGAAGGCGAATGCAATGTTGGCATTCATTTCTAGAGGAATAGAGTATAGGAGTAGGGATGTGATGTTGAGGCTCTATAAGGTGCTGGTGAGACCTCACTTGGAGTACTGTGGGCAGTTCTGGTCTCCTTATTTAAGAAAGGATGTGCTGACGTTGGAGAGGGTACAGAGAAGATTCACTAGAATGATTCCGGGAATGAGAGGGTTAACATATGAGGAACGTTTGTCCGCTCTTGAACTGTATTCCTTGGAGTTTAGAAGAATGAGGGGAGACCTCATAGAAACATTTCGAATGTTGAAAGGCATGGACAAAGTGGATGTGGCAAAGTTGTTTCCCATGATGGGGGAGTCTAATACGAGAGGGCATGACTTTAGGATTGAAGGGCACCCATTCAGAACAGAAATGCGAAGAAATTTTTTTAGCCAGAGGGTGGTGAATCTATGGAATTTGTTGCCACGGGCAGCAGTGGAGGCCAAGACACTGGGTGTATTTAAGGCAGAGATTGATAGGTATCTGAGTAGCCAGGGCATCAAAGGTTATGGTGAGAAGGCGGGGGAGTGGGACTAAATGGGAGAATGGATCAGCTCATGATAAAATGGCTCAGCAGACTCGACAGGCCGAATGGCCGACTTCTGCTCCTTTGTCTTATGGTCAGTGTGAAGCAAAGCACATGAATAGGGGGTGATGACAAATGGTCCACAGATTATATCCAAATAAAAACAGGACTTAAGGATTGCATTTCTAATAATTTTCCATTGCATTGCTGTAGGATAACAGTGACTCCAATATTTTTCTCAACAGATGTACAGCATTAAAAACTTGATACCTATCAGAGTGGAACCAATGTTTTTGTATATGGGATTTGTATGCACGGTATGCTCAATGAACAGATTCATGCCCTTGGATATTGTCTATCCAGTTCCTCGTGATTATAAGACCTCAGTACCAAGCTGCTTTCATTCAGGCATCTGGCAATTCCACATTGGAATCACAGGATAACTGATGCCATGCTTAAGTTGTGTGAGATGCTGCAGAGGCTAAATCCGGAGTACTGTGTGCAGCTCTGGGTCACCTGCCTACAGGAAAGGTATCAATAAGATTGAAAGAGTGCAGAGAAGACTTACAACGATGTTGCGAGGGCTTGAAGACCTGACTTATAGGAAAAGGTTGAATAGCTTAAGACTTTATTGTCTGGAGCACAGAAAAATTAGGGATGATTTAATGGAGGCATAGGGATAGATGAGGGATATAGACAGGATAAATGGAAGCAGGCTTTCTGCACTGAGGTTGGGTGAAACTGGAACTAGAGGTCAAAGGTTATAGATAAAAGGTGAAATATTTAACGGAACATGAGGAGGAACTTCTTCACTCAGAGGGTGGTGGGAGTGTGGAATGAGCTGCCAGCAGGAGTGTTGGACGCTGCTTCAATTTCAACATTTATGAGGAGTCTGGAGTACTCTATGGCTATACAGCTCTACTGTACAACGGGAATGACCAGCCCTCACCCTGCAGTTCTTGATCTTGGGGATCGCAGGTCTTCATCCCCAGTGCTTGCCAACTTGACTTCTGTCTTTTGGGACCAGTATTAGATTTTTATGCTTTTAAGCATCGTTACAATTAAATATGTCTCATAACTCCACAGTGCACATTGGAACGAACAACATCCTTACTAACCCACCACACAAATTACAACAAAAAAAAATCAACAATCAGTTTCTGTTTCTCACAAAATCACGAAATCCTTACTTGCTTCAATGATGAACCGTATGCAATTGATAATGGAGCAAGCTTGCGTTACGTAGGCAGCAGATGCCAGCAGGTTCCAAATGGTGGGCTGTTGTAGCACTAAACAGCAACAATCGAGAGCAGCTTGTAGATCCAGACTTAGAGGGACCTGATCGTGCAGCAAGTGCCAACACAGTGCCTGTGTGTGCAACACCAAAACCAATGTGAAAGACCAATACAGCAATCAGCACATAGATATACATCATATTTTTCAATCTTTCTTTAGGTGTGACTGTTCAATGATAATTCTACCATAAGGATTAGGGACCATATAGATTTGCATGTATTATGAGTGGTAATGCACATTACGAAAAGTTGTACCACAAATCCATATTTATACTAAAGTTTTGTAGACAGCAAGTTGGCTTGTACTTTGCTTCTAGAAGCTCTGTAGCTAAACTGCAGCAATTCATGACAGCAGGTCACCACCATCTTCTCAAGCACCAACTAGGGAGGAGTAATAAAACTTCAGTAAACCTATACACAGCCTGCATCCAGAAAACTCCATGCCAATGCAGTTCACTAGTTATCATCTTCCCTGCAAGCCACTGGGAAATCTGCATGATAAACTACTGCAGTACTGCAAGATGATCCACCGAAACCAACTCAGGTTAACTGGGAAATCATAAACCAAAGAGATTCTGCAGGTGCTGGAAATCTTGAGCAACACAGTCAAAATGCTGGACAAACTCAACAGGTCAAATCTCATCTATGGAGGGAAATAAACAGTAGATGCTTCGGGACGAGTGCCTTTATCAGGTGGGATATGTTGAGGTCTGCGGGCCCCAAGATCAGAGGTCCATGTGGCAGGAGTAACAAGGTCTGGTGACCCCCTAAATTGGAGAGTCAAGAGTTCGAGGTCTTGAGTTGGGGTCACATCATTGGCGAGTCCGGAGATCAATGCTGAAGACTAAGGCACAAAGGTTGAAGACTAATGTCTGGCCTGGTGGCTGAAGCCCTGTGTCTGCAAATCCAATGGAAAAGTCACACACCCAAGATCTGCAAGTCCACTAGAGGTGTGGAGGCAGCCTGTCCTGGGGGGGGGGGGGGGGGGTGGAGAGGACAGAGTGTGAGAGTGGATGGCTGGGTGGGAGGGAGGAAAGGGGCTTGTTTGGCTGTTGTAATTTTGTTGTTTGTGTTGTTCTGCTGAACACAGTGGGTATGCTATCTTGGCGGTGGAATGTGAGGCGATACTTGCTGGCTGCCTCCAGCACATCCTTAGGTCCGTTGGCTGTTAACACAAATGACTCATTTCACTGTATGCTTCAATAAACGAATCTGAATCAGGACCTGAAGCTGCCTGACCTGCTGAGCTCCTCCACCGCTTTGTGCATGTTCCTCAGGTTTGCTGATGACATTGTTCCAGATTGGCAAGAGCTGGTCAGGGAACATTTTCCTGTGACACAGACAGTGGGCAAGAAAGCTTCCTTCACCAACGACAAAATCGCTGAACAGAGCTGCTGCCTTTCAAATTGATGCAACCCACTCCTCAAATCATCTCCTTGCTCCTAACTACATATTACACAGTCCCTGCAGGCTTAAAATACCACATGCAAAGGAAAGAAAACTTAACTGCTTTAGCGTGTGTCAGTTTAAGATTTTGTATTTGACTGAAGTTTCAAGGCCAGAAAGGCATTTGTCTTGAATAAAGGAGAATGAGAAAGAATATGGCTTAGTTTTTTTAAAAAATATAGATGTAAACACTCAAAGTAAAAAAGAGTAAAGGTGGCAATTTTACACAAAGAGCAGTAAGTTCAATATTGGATGGAGCCAATAAACTTCCAGCTGCAACTTTACTCAGTCATACCTCTAAAGACAAGACCATGAAACTGATAACGTCAGCCTCCTTGTCAGCAGGAATCTGAAGAGATGGGGGCAACTTGGGAAGAGACAGAAGGTACTGGACCAATGCACTGCACAGGCTGATGACAGAATGATAGAACAGCATGTCTCCTGCAAAATAAACATATTCAATAAATGTTCAGGGTTGAAACTCAGCCATTCCAATAAAATAATCTGTATTCAATTTGCAGTAGCTGTCAGACCAGAGAACAAAATGTTGAGGATCTCTACCACCCATCTCAAAGTCTCTTTGACCTACTACCGACAGGAAGGAAGCATGGCAGCATCAGGACTAGGACTGCTGGAGGGGGTAATAGCTTCTTGCCCCCAGGCTGAGACACTACTGAATACCCTGTCACACCAAAGCCTTGTCACTAGGACAGCGAGCTGTTTACTTGTGCTGCATATTACATGTATTTTGAATTATATTTATTTATTTGTTTATGGTAATATTTTGTTTTATGTGCTGTGTATGTTTTGTATGTGCACAACATTTCAACAAGAGGACAGAGCCTCACATCTATTCTGGCACCGCTCACCTCTCAAGAACCGCAGAAATTTTAATCAGGCGACTCTTTTTTGAATATGCTGGATAATCAGAATTTTATGATAGTATGTAACTTTTTCCACCTAAATATACCACCTCACTTAGGCAAAGAGATGTCGGGGGTAATTTTTTTTTTTAAAAACGCAGAGAGTGGTGAGTATGTGGAATAGGCAGCCAGCGATGGTGGTGGAGGCGGATACAATAGGGTTTTTTTTAAGAGACTCCTGAGCAGGTATATGGAGCTCAGAAAAACAGAGGGCTATAGGTAACCCTAGGTAATTTCTAAGGTAAGAACATGTTCAGCACAGCTTTGTGGGACGAAGGGCCTGTATAGTTCTGTAGGTTTTCTATGTTTCTCATTCAGCTGAACTTCAGAGAATATAGAGCCAATTTTGGCTCAAATCCCTTCTTCGCCAGGGTTCTGATGACTAGAATTCTCTCTTGCCATGTCACAACACATCAGAAACAGAAGTGCTTTGGAATGTCCTATGGTCAAGAATAACAGTCACAGAATACGACAGCACAGAAAAGGCCGTTCGTCCCTTCTAGACCACACCAAACTATTCATCTGTCTAGTCCCATCGACCTGCACCTGGACCATAGTCCTCCATATCCCTCCCATCCATGTACCTATCCAAATTTAAATATTTTTTAAATGCCTTTACTCTGTCCTCTGTAGCTCCTGATCATTGATATTTGTCGAGGCAGCGGCTCTTACCATAAAGCTCACCAATCTTATTCCAATAGGAAGAACTGGGCAAAGGAGACTGGCTTTGGAACACTTGATGGTTGCTGGGAAGATGCTGAACATGGAATGCCACTCGGTCCAGGGTAACTCTCCGAGCAGTTGCGAACAGCACACTTGCCTGGTCCGCACAGATTCCTTGCAAACCCAAGGCCAAACAAGGTGCTAGAAGGTTCAAGTTGAAATCCTGGAACAATAAGGGTGACAATGTTTAAAGCTAGTCTCACAGAGACAGCAGTGGTCCTTCACTGCTGCTATTTAATTTCTTTAAGCTAACAATTGCATAATTGGCACAAAGCATTAAACTATCAACATTTAGCAACTGTAGCAAGGATATTTATACTTATCTCTACAAAGAAAAGATACAGAATGATTCTACTAATGGAAAATGAGGCTGGCGTAGAATGAAGCCCCATGATTCCAATGCAGATACCCTCTTTCTGGATGTTTTACACATTAATAACCACTTAACATACTAGTTGGCCGGAAAACCTAGGCCATAAATCTTCTTGAGAGTAACTGTACTGAATGAAGGGCCATTTATAGTCACTGGCAGTCACCTAAGACAAGAAATCCTCTGAACACAGAACGGCCCTTTGACCCATGATGTTGTGCCGACTCTTTAACCTATTCTTAAGTCAATCTAACCTTTCCCTCCCACACAGCCTTCCATTTTTCTTACATCCATGTGCCTATCCAAGAAACTCTAATGTATCTGCCTCCACTACCACCCCAGCAGCGAGTTCCACACACCCACCACTCAGTGCAAAAAAAAAACCCTACCTCTGACATCTTCCAATCACCTTAAAGTAATGCCCCTTGTACAACTTGTGTTCTCTATATGATTTATTTATTCTCTATTTGCATAAATTGCCTTGCTTTGCACATTGGTTATTTGTCAGTCTTTATTGAAACTCTATTGTGTTTCTTCATTTTCCAGTAAATGCCTGCAAGAAAACAAATCACTGCATACTTTACTTTGACTTTGCATTAGCCATTTCCACTCCGCAAAAAAGTCTCTAGCTGTCCACTCGATCTATGCCAAGTTTTTGGGGACTCCTCCCACATCACTGTCCTTTGGCTTACAGTCCAGTTCTTGACCTTTCCTGAAGGGTATCTCTGCATTGTAGTTGCTACAATTAGTGACACCACCCAAGTACACAATCTACTGCATTCAGCCATAATACAGTTCCGATAGCAAATGGGTGTAGAGGAATGAAGTGCCAATACTGTTCCTTTGCAGCCTCACATGACCATTACCTTGGCTGTCATGACAGAATGGAGGTCATCTTCGGGAAGTTTATCTAGTAATTCGGTGCATTCCATCAGAGCAGTGTTTGAGTGATTGCAGCATTGGAATTTGGTAAGTGACACATACCAGTCCTAAAACACAAGACAGCACAGTTAATACAACACCACCACAGAGCCTGCTCTGTCTCCTCTATCTCTCCCAATTTATGACGCTTGTTCGTTAACTGACATCACCAAAGACTTGTAAATTTCTACAGAGCACTCCAACTTGTTGCATTATCATCTGTTATTAAAGAATATTGGTTCCTTAAAGTTGATATAGCGAGGGGTGGTAATGGGGACAAGCTCCCACTATCTATTAAATGCTCTCAAAGGCATTACCTCAAATAGTCTCTGACAGCTCCTGGCATTCACGTGTAGCTTAGCTATTAAGCCTGTCAGAATAGCTTCCACTGACTGGGGAAGGGGCAAAGGCAGATTACTGGCACCTTAAAATCAGTTGCTTCCGGCAGGTGGGGATTGTCAGCCGTGGTTGGCAGCTCATCTAGGAGAAAGAAAATTCTGATCTCAATCCTCCGCTGCCTTGCAGCTGTATCAACTCATGGGGAAATCTTCAGGAGTAAACCCCGAGGGAAAAATCTGGAGCTGGAGTCCCTAAGGCAGTTCTACATTGAGTTTAACGCTGACTGGCAACTCCTGTGATACTGTTGGTACTAAACTGTATGGGTCTCTGCTGTTCCTTTGGGTTCATCATTTGCGCGGAGAGGGGGAGCTTGAGACATGGACAACAGCTTGCTCTCCATATCATACTGCGCAGGCTTGTGTATCTAGACAGGTAAGACGCAACATCCATGGTCAACTCTGACCGACGGAAGCCTCAGAGGAAGGGGCACTGCACAGGATTGGAAAAAGCTGCAGGAAGTTGTAAATTCAGCCAGCTCCATCATGGGCACTAGCCTCCCCAGCATTCAGGACACCATGAAAAGGCATTGGCTCAAGAAGGCGGCATCCATCAGTAAGGACTGCTGTCACCGAGGAAATGTTCTCTTCTCATACTACCATCCAGGGAGAGGGACAACAGTCTGAGGACACACACTTAACATTTTAGGAACAGCATCTTCCCCTCCACCATCAGATTTCTGAATGAACCCACAAACCTACTTCTTGATTTTATGTTTTTTTTTTGCTCTTTTTGCACTAATTTATTTTTAATATATATTTCCTATTGTAATTTATAGCTTTTTAATGTTTTGCAATGCACTGCTGCCATAAAACAACTAATTTCACAATATATGCCAGTGATATTAAAACTGATTCTCATTCTGTAATACTGGAAAGTTATTTTTAAAGTAAATAACTTCTTAAATCAAGAGGCTCAAAAGAGACTTGAAAGTAAAATTCTGAAGTGCACAGATAGGGTAGATGGTTGGAAGCTAGAAGGCATTGGTTTGGGTAAATGAACAAGATGTTTAGTGGCTATTTCAGTCAAGATTATTTATTTAATATTAAACTGGTTGCAACCCAGTATACACTGCCTAATACGAGTGATAGAGGCAGGTCTTCTCACATATAAATAGTAATGTCAATGGACCAAAAGCAGGGTTAGTACTGAAGGGTATTGGATAGTCGGCATAGTAATCTGAAGAGCCTTTTTCTGTACTGAGTGATTCTGTAAGACTGATAACCGCTCCTTGGGATTACTTAAGGCTGATTTATACTTGTGCATCAAATGGACGCCGTAACCTACGCAAGTGACCGACGCGCATTGTGAGCATTTATACTTGTGCGTTGGTGAGTCTGCGTCACCCTGCAATTCGGGCACGTCGCGCATGCGCACACACCTGCCCGTGCAAGGCTTCATGGTCATGGTAGTCTTTCTTGGGGTGAACAAGTTTAAAGCGAGCGTCTTTTTTCGTAAAAGTGAAATGTGTCCTCCATAATTTCGGAGGTCTGTAAAGCTTTATGGAAAGCATTGCAGCCAGAGTTCCTTCCCTGCCCTTCAGTTGCCCAATGGGAAGCCATTGCAGTTTAGGAGGAAATGCGATGCTACCAAGCAGACCAATCACAGCTGTTGCGGTCTGCGTAGTTACATTTTGGGAGAGGTGCGCGTCAGGCTACGGCGTAGAGATCTGCGTAGGGTTCGCGGCTACGCCATACCTAAGGCGTCGATTTGACACAGAAGTATAAATTAGCCTTTATTCCTGTATCTCTTTCCCTCTCCACAAAGGACATGAGGACTAGACTGATGCACTGGAAAGAAAGTCTGACTTCTGCTTGCAGCATGGGGCAGCACTCAAGGGCAATTTTAAACCTGAATACCAGATATTTCTCCAAATTTGTTATTTCCTGTGAGGATCTTAAGTTCATAACCATTATCACTGACCTTTCAGCACTGGCTTGGAATCAGGTTATTTATCACTGACATATATAATGAAACTTATTGTTCTCTGGCAACTGTGAAGTACAGGACAAAAATTAGTATAAGTTACAAAAATAAATAAATAGTGCAAAAGGCAAATAATGAAGCAGTGTTCATGAAATGTTCTGAAACCCATTGGCGGGAAGCTGCTGCTCTTAAAACACAGTGGTTCCTGTAACTCTTCCCCGATGATGTTAATGCACACAGGACATGTCCAGGGATGGTGAGGACCTGAATGATGGATAACCATGATATTTAAAGTCTACCCCTACAACCTCATGAACCCTTTCATTATATTTAAACTTCACAGTTAACCATCAGAACGGACCCTCCCAGATTCAGATGGATTTATTTTTACTTAGAGATGCAGTGCAGAACAGGCCCTCTCAGCCCAACAAGCCAAACCGCACAGCAACCCACCTATTTTTACCCAAGCCTAATCATAGGACAATTTACAATGATTAATTAACCCACTAAACGGTTTGTCTTAGGACTGTGGGGAGAAACTGAAGCTCCCAGAAGAAATCCATGTGTTCATGGGCAGAACGTAGAAATCTTTTAAAGGACGCCCGAACTGAACTCTAAATGCCAACACTGAGCTGTAATAGCACCACATTTACCGCTAGCCTACTGTGGCACCCCTTCGTGCAACCCAAAGCAAAAGGAAGTCACATTCCCAAGATATCTCACTTTGTCCACAACGATGGATTCTATGGTAGACAGCCTGTCCCCGTCCAGCGGGTGAGAGGTCAAGTTTGGAGACGGACTAACTGTGTCTGCTGCAATGGTTGCCCGGAATCTGTCCAGTAGGGAGTATAATCTTTGGTGTCTGAAAGACAGGGAAACAAATAATCAGTC
The DNA here is from genome assembly GCF_030028105.1 of Mobula birostris. Taxonomy (NCBI): domain Eukaryota; kingdom Metazoa; phylum Chordata; class Chondrichthyes; order Myliobatiformes; family Myliobatidae; genus Mobula; species Mobula birostris. Next base: position 11,343,989 of record NC_092374.1, on the reverse strand, counting down.
AAGCTGAAATAAGGCTTTACTATCAAAACTGCCCATCACCAGAACTAACCTACTTACCATGAAGAACATATACACAGAAAGGTGCTGGAAATGGGCCAGTAACATTATAAAGGATTGTACCCGCCCTGCTCATGGACTGTGTGTCCCACTCCCATCAGGGAGGTGGCTATGTAGTATCCAGGCCAGGACCACCAGAATAAAAAAGTTATTCTTCCCAAGCAGTAAGGCTGATCGACACCTCCAGCCACTAACCCACACCTCCACATCCCCAACCACTACTACTTTATCATTTCTTGTCAGTCATCTTATGTATCTAGCATTATTTTATGTACATACAATCAATGCATATAAGCTATCTTATGTACTTATATTTATTGTGGGTTTTTTTTGTACTGCTTAGATCCAGAGTAACAATTATTTTGTTCTCCTTTACATTTGAATATTGGAAAGGACAGTAAACAATCTTGAATCAAGATCCAGGTTAAGACCAGATATCAATGTTCCAAGTACATTTATTATCAAAGTAAGTACAAATTATACAACCTTGAGATTTGTCTGTTTACAGGGAGCTACACAACAAGAAACCTGAAAGAGCCCAATTTAGAAAAAGACCAACACCAAATGCGCAGAGGGAGAAAAAACTGAACACAAATCATGCAAACAATATCAGATCCAATACCACCCAAACTAGACATAATAGTCCAATGAATGCCACACAGTGATCATTCCATAGTCCACACAACAGCAGTTTTTTTTAAAATTCCCTCGGTAGCCTACTCATGCATGTGTAATGCATTTCTATCCTTCCTCCCCAATGTAAACTGGCGAGACAGATATGCTACCTTTGTGCGAGACAAGTGGTCTGGAGGTAACGCTGAATCCTTTCCAACTCTTCAAGTGGCACTTGGGCAACACTATTCTAGATGGAGACAAGAAGCATTCATAAGAAAACCAACACATAAGCACAAAATGATACACAAATATCACTTGATGAAAGTGGGCCAGTGGTTGTAGTGGACATGGATTTTTCCAAGTTCAAGTTTATTGTCATCAGACCATACAAGCAAACAAAACGGCATCGCTCTGGACCACGGTGCCCCCACAAAGCATATCTCACATATACAGCACATAAAAAATACCACAAATAAGTAAATAAAAATGCAATTCAAAGTGCACATAGTACGCAGTAGAGGTAAACTGTAAACAGGCTGCTGTAGTGATGAGACCTCAGTGGTGGCAGGGTACTTATTAGTCTCACACCCTGGGGGAAGAGGCTGTAACCAAGTCTAGCAGTGCTAGTTCTGATGCTCCTGTACCTCCTTCCTGACGGCAGTGGGTTAAAGAGATGGTGGGATTGTTGGTAAGGGTCCTCAATTTTTAGATCTCTTGACCTAATTTGCAGACTATTCTGAAGCTCCATTCCGTTTCCTACTATCCACCCTCTGAAAATTTAGCTTATCCCAAGGTACAACTAATTCAAGTCCCATTCACCACAAGCTAACTTCCACAGATGCTGCCTGACCAGCTGAGTCTTTCCACCATTTTCTATCCTTATTTCAGATTTCAGGAGGAAGTAGTAAATTGAATTCAACACTGACTTAGCAGAAGCCAGGGTGTGATAGTAGATGATTGCCTCCCTGACTGGAGGCCCGTGACTAGTGCTGTGCCAGTGGGATCGGTGCTGTTATTGCTTCAGAATCAGAATTATTACCACTGGCATGTGACGTGAAATTTGTTAACTGAGCAGCAGTAGTTCAATGCAATACATCATCTAGCAGACAGAGCAAAAAATAATAATAATAAATAAAATAAAACATAACAATAAACAAGTAAATCATTCACATATATTGAATAGATTTTTTTAAATGTGCAAAAACAGAAATACTGCATATTAAAAAATGTGAGGTAGGGTCCAAAGCTTCAATGTCCATTTAGGAATTGGATGGCAGAGGGGAAGAAGCTGTTCCTGAATCGCTGAGTGTGCGCCTTCAGGCTTCTGTATCTCCTACCTGATGGTAACAGTGAGAAAAGGGCATGCCCTGGGTGCTGGAGGTCCTTAATAATGGACGCTGCCTTTCTGAGACACCACTCCCTGAAGATGTCCTGGGTACCTTGGAGTCTAGTGCCCAAGATGGAGCTGAGTAGATTTACAACCTTCTACAGCTTCTTTCGGTCCTGTGCAGTAGCCCCTCCAGACCAGACAGTGATGCAGCCTGTCATCTATATCAATGATCTGGACAATAAAGTGGCAAACTGGATCAGCAAATGTACTGAGGACACCAAGATTGGACGGGGCATAGTGTTCAGCAAGGAAAGCTATCAAAGCTTGCAGCAAGAACGGGACCAGTTTGAAAAATGGCCGATGGAATTTAATGCAGACAAGTGGTTCAGGAGGATAAACCAGAGTAGGACCAACACAGCGAACAGCAGGGCAGTGAGGAATGTGACAGATCAAAGGGATATGGAAATACAGAACCATAATCCCTTGAAAGTGGCGTCGCAGGTAGATAGGGTCATAAAGAGAACTTCAGGTAAATTTCTCTTCATAAAACAAAGCTCTCTCAATCTTATTTATATCTTTCCTGCAGGTAGGTGACCATAGCTGCACAATATACTTCAAATTCAGCCTCAGCATCTTATACAATTTCAACATAACATTCCAACTCCTGTACTCAACATGTCATGATCGAAGATGAAGTTCTAAGCTTTTTTTACCTGCAAACTTTCAGCCAAAAGCATCTCCACTCGACGGCAAGCCAGCGTGTCCACCATTCGTGCCAGCACTCGGAAGGGAGTACTGATGAGCTTGTCGATGTACAGCATCAAGACTGCACCCGACTGGCTGAGATGGATTCCCTCCAAGCACTGCAAAGTCTTCTTTAACATGGTTGGCTGGGAGAAAGGGAGAGAACATCTTAATTCAGACAATACTGGAACATATACAGCTGTCACATTGGTTTAAATGGGGCCACTGACCTTAACTGAAAAGTTACAGAGAAAGTTTAGATTTGTCACACGTACTTCAAAACATATGGTGAAATGCATCGTTGGCATCAACGACCAACACAGTCCGAGGATGTGCTGGGGCAGCCTGTAACTATCGCATGCCGCTGGCACCAACATAACACACTTACAACTTACTAACCCATACATCTTTAGAATGTGGGAGGAAACTGGGAACACCCGGAGGAGACCCACGCAGTCACAGAACATACAAACTCATTACAGACAGCGGCAGGAACTGAATCCTGATCACTGGCACTGAAAAGTGTTACACTAACTGCTACACTACCATACCACTTATCTTTTAAAAAAAGGCTGCTTAAATATATATATTTCACCTTAATGCTTTTGCTTAACCAACATTTTAATTACATTCATTTTCAACATTAAATTATAATCCTTTAGAACAACTTTTAAATACGTGATCATGAGTAATGTTTAAAAGCTGTTCACTCACTGGCAGCTGCAAGCTCCCTATTAGACCCACGGGGATATTAATCCTCACTGATGCTGCCTGACTTGTTGAGCATTCATTTTTATTTTGTATTTCCAGCACCCCCAGTACCTTGGTTAAATATCGCATGGCACATCTCCAAGGACTAATCTCAACACTCACAGCCCAAGGCTGATACGTGGTAATAATAGAGGACTTTTGTGTTTTTTTTTTAACAACTCATGTTCTTCTTATTATTTTTTTAATTTGCAGTTTGTCTCCTTTTACACCTTGGTTGTTAGCCTTTGCTGATGTTTTTTTGTAGATTCTATTGTATTTCTCTATTTTTCCTGTAAGTGCCTGCAAAAACTATACATGATATCACAACTATACGTGCTGTGTGTGCTGTTAGTACTGTGCTTTGCACCTTGGCCGTGGAAGAATGCTGTTTCATTTGGTCGTATTCAGGTGTATGGTTGAATGACAATTAAACTCAAGGTAGCATACGACAACATATATGTACTTTGGTAGTAAATTTGCTTTGAAATTTGAAGACCTTGGTGGTCTTGTTATCGGCATCAGCTGAAGAGAAGCATGCCCTTACATTCTTCTACATCAGACCAGAGACCACACTAATACTTCATGGGTTATAGAGTGCTTTAGACCCACTGAGGTTGCATAAGGTGACATGCAAGGTATCAATTGCTTATGACCTCTCTCCTCCACTCTGGGATGACACAGTACAAGGGCTAGTTGGGCTGCATCACCTCCAACAGCCCAAGTTTAGTCCCAGCCCCTGGTGCTGTCTACATGGAGATTACACATTCTGTGGTGACAGCACTGGTTTGCTCCGTGTGCCCCAGTTTCCTCCCACATCCCACAGCTGGCAAGTTAGGTGCTGACTGTAAATTGTCATGATCGCATAGGGAAGTGACGGAACTGGAGGGGTTCAATTCAGGAACAGCTTCTTCCTCTCAGTCACCAGATTTCTCAACAGCACATGAATACCTCATTATTGATTCTTTTGAACTGCTTATTTTGTAAGTTAAAGCAATTTTTTGTCTTTGAACTGTACAGATGACACAAAACAACACATTTCACGCCGTAAGATGATTGTAATAAACCTGATTCAGACTTGAATGGGGTGAATGAAAATGGGATTAGTACAGAAATGATAGAGACAATGGCCAGTATTGCTCATTTGGCCAAAGAGCTTTAAGTCCATCAGTGCTGCAACCACAAACTGAATCCAGTTCGACGAGCCTACGGCAAACGAGGAACCTAAATCAGCTCTTCCTTGGTGAGAACAGCTTAGCTGCCCAGTACCCCAAAACCAATCTCCCCAATTGAGCGGCTGAGTAATTGACCTTGCATATCTGAGGGAAGATCCCACTTACTGTCGCAAGATTGTCACACCGAGACTGGATAGCTTGAATGAAAAGCCCACTGGCAGCAGAATTACGATGAATGGCACTGATGAAGTCTTGCACCGGAGGCTCATGAGAAAGATTGATGAGATCTTGAACATGATTGACAATCAGCCAAGTCAAGTGCTCTGAATCGTGGAGATTTTGACACTGTAACAACAAAAGGCAGAAATCAGTATTTGTATAGATTTATTAATTATTCAGAGACCCAGCATCGAAACAGGATCTTCTAACTCATTTGACCCACATTGCCTAATTACACCCATGCCCCCAATTAACCTACTAACCACTATATCTTTGGAATGTGGGAGGAAACTGGAGCACCCAGAGGAAACCCACAGGGTCATGATGCGAATGAACAAACTCCTTACTAAGAGCATGTCTGCAAGCCAGGTCGCTTACTCTGTAATATCATGACACTAACCAATACACTACTGTGCTGCCCAGTTTCATCACTCAATCTTTGGCTCAAACTGATTTTCTGAAATAATTTGTCAGTATAATAATCAGGATGTAATTGATTCACTTCTGTTCCTACCAACAGTTAAACAGAAAGGCCAAGAAACTAGGATTATAAGAAATAATTATTATAACTAAATAAAGTGGTGCGAAATATGCAAAGTGCCTACATTTAAACCAGCCACAGGACACAAGAGGCGATCAGAGAACTATAAATAAGATGCTGGGACATCTATACCAGCAGTCCCCAACCACCGGGCCGCAAAGCATGTGCTACCGGGCTGCGAGGGAACGATATGATTTGGCGATATGAGTCAGCTGCACCTTTCCTCATTCCCTGTCACGCACTGTTGAGCTTGAACACACGCGTCATCCGTGTCAGTGCGGGAAGAAGATCAACTCCTTGAACTTGCAAATGATGGCGGGCTGAAAAGTATGTTTGACATAACATCTCTGCCGGCATTCTGGATCAAAGTCAAGGTTAAATATCCTGAGACAGCCACGAAAGCACTGAAAACGTTGCTTCCATTTCCAACATATCTCTGCAGTGAATACAACAAAAACTAAATTGTGGAATAGACTGGACATAAGGAACCCCCTTCGAGTATCGCTGTCTCCCATCACCCCTCGATAGGACCGTCTTGTTGCAGGGAAACAAGCCCTGGGCTCCCACTGATTCAGCGATATTGGTGTGTTGCAATGATTTTATATGTTCAAACGGGGAAAATATGTGCTGTGTGTTTAATATCCAAACGTTACTTAAAATATTACGATGCTATTGACTTATAAGTGACTTATATAACCATATAACAATTACAGCACGGAAACAGGCCATCTCTGCCCTTCTAGTCCGTGCTGAACACTACTCTCACCTAGTCCCACCAACCTGCACTCAGCCCATAACCCTCCATTCCTTTCCTGTCCATATACCTATCCAATTTTTCTTTAAATGATAACATTGAACCTGCCTCTACCACTTCTACTGGAAGTTTGTTCAACACTTACTTCAAGCTCCCCTGTCCTCCCCTGATAATTGACTTATCACTATATTCATGCGAGGAAAATATGCGCTGTGTGTTTAATATTAAATTCGTTAGGTAAACCTTCTAGAAACAAAATTGAGTGTATTAGCCACTTATCACCTATATTCCGGTTGTAATTAACACCCCCCCCCCCCGAACAGAATCGCCAAAAACGATTTGCGGAAAAAAATTGGCACATACACGCATGTGAACTGGTGCCCACGCAAGGCTTCACGGTCATTGTAATCTTTCTCGGGATAAACACAACGTATTTGACTGCTACTCTTGTCCGTTGGCAACCCTACCACGCCCCCCCCACCGCCCCACCTCCGGGTCGGCTGGTCCGCAAGAATATTGTCAATAATAAACTGGTCTGCGTTGCAAAAAAGGTTGGGGACCCCTGATCTATACAAACCAAAACCTGGCAGAGCAACCGTAGGACAACCAATGGCCCACTGTAGTGGTGTAATACTGACATGAAAGACTATGGAACAATGGAGTACTTCAATGGAAGTCCAACAGCTTAACCCTGTTCTTGTACCTAACCAGCACACGGACAAAAAAGAAACACCAGATTTTATACAAGTTACGCTTATGTAGCATCTACTTGAAAACCACTGAGCGACTGAGTGAGGAAACTGACACGGTGTGATCTGCTTTCAAATAACTGAATTCTAAGTTGGAAAAAAGTACATTTGATTCTTTATTACGAAACCAGCAAAGATGAACGATCTTGTGTACAGATTAACGATATCAGTAGTAACAAAATTAGCGTAATAACCAGGCAATAAAAAAATCCAACCCATGATCAGTCTATCGCAAACTAAACTAATGAGGGTAAAGTCTGAATATGTAACTATACTCATTTACTTCTACCAAACCCAAACCCATGTGACAAAGTACCATAACCCATAATAAAACATGCAGCACAAAATCCAATACAGACAAACAGAAAATAGATACATGGCTCCTCCAGCTTGTAAAAAACGAATTTGTTCCCCTTTTCTGGTTCCATGCTTTATGCCATTAGAACAGGAACCACAAAAAAGTAATCTGAATTCTGTGAATGCAGTGCAGTTTCTCTGAATATGTTCATTAATATTTCATTTCTTCGTAAGAGGTTTTAAATAACCTTACCACATAATCGCAGAAAAGAATGAGAGCTCCTCTTCGAACAATTTCCCTATTGCACATGCCCAATTTTGAAAGAGATTTGGAATCTCCATTTTCAGATATCTGAGGGCTCAGCAGCTTCGTACTAGACAAGCTGTGTCTCCTGTGTTTGAGGAAATAAAAGAAGAAATGTCATAATCAAAAGAGATTCTGCCGATGCTTGAAATCCAGAGTAACACACACCAAATGCTGGAGGAATTCCAGCATCTATGGAGGGAAATAAACACCCAATGTTTTAAGCCAAAGCCCTTCATCAGGACTTGTTTTTTTTTCTTCCAAAATGAAACCCCTCTACAAAGCAGAAGTTCAGGCTGTGAATACCAAAAACTGTTTTTCTTCTACATAATAAATTATGTGGCAAGGAAACAAAAATACACAATTATTCAAGAATTCCCTGGGCAGATGAGGAAGAGGGTGGACCTGAACAAGAGAAAATGACAACATGCTCCAAAGATGTCATGCTGGATAGAGGTGATGTTATCCCCACAGCACTACCTTCTCCACTCCACAACTATACTTAGCACCAGTGTTGCTTTTGTGCTGGCTGAAATATTCGCTAACCCCCGACAACACTGCAACACATACAAAATGCTGGAGGAACTCAGCAGGTCAGGCAGCATCAATGGAGAGGAACAAACATCGATGCTTCAGGCTGAGATCCTTCATCGTAACTGGGAAGGAAGGGGGCAGAAACCAGAATAAGGTGGAGGGAGAGGGAGGAGTACACACTGGCAGGTGATAGGTGAAGCTAGATGAGGGGGAAGGCGAATGGCTGGAGGATGTGGGGGGGATTAAGTGAGAAGTTGGGAGGTAATAGGCGAAAGAGGGAAAGGCCTGAAGAAGAATTGTTTTATATTGTGCCTTTAACATTGCAAAATGACACAAGGAAAATTATGGACTGAACACGACATGGCTAGCCAAAGGACATGCTGAATCATGTGATTTCTCTATTCTACCATTTAGAAGATGATACAGGGGCTTGAAAGCCCTGATGACCAGACTCAGGAACAACTTCTTCCCCACCGCTATCAACTTCTGAACCAATCACCTTTCACTCCCTTTCCCAGTGGTGCTGCCATGTTCTCCGACCCTGAACTCTACCTCTTTCATAATTAAATTTCTTTTTGCACTATGCACCAGTGTTATTTCTGTGCTCTCTGTATTTATTGTAACAATGTCTCAGAGTCATTTACCACAGACACAGGCCCTTCTGTCCAGCTGGGCCATGGCAACGAAGATGCCCAACCTATCTGACAGCATTTAATCCACAATCTTTTTTCTATATTGCTTATTCTTAGAGCTTCATAAAAAGCAAGGAATTTCACTGCATAATGCAATACATGGATGGGAAGGGTATGGAGAGTTATGTTCCAGGTGCTGGTCGATGGGACTAGACAGTAACAATTTAATACAGACTAGAAGGACGGAAGTACTTATTTCTGTGCTGTAGTCTCTATGATTCTAGAAAACAATAAACTATAACACATTAATTTTCCTGTATGCTAAAGGAGACAAAGAAAGGTGAAGAACCTTCAAAAGGAATTCCAAAGCTCAAAGTTCAGGCAGCTGAAAATTCAGACATTTCACCACCTGCAGGCCTCTCCCATTGTAAAATCCGTCCACTTTATTCCTACAATACTCGGACTTTTCACATCCAATCATAATTCAGTGAAGCAAACAGTTTCTGTACTGCACAATGTGAATCAGAGACCTAACAGGAGGTACCGCAGGGGCGCCATGGTAGTGGAGCTTTTAGCGCGATGCTATTACAGCTTGGGTGCCACAGTTCGGAGTTCAATTCCGGTGTCCTCTGCACGCTCTTCCTGTCAGTGTGTGGGGTTCCCCCCACAGTCTAAAAGACGTACCAATAGTATATTAATTGTTCATTGTAAATTGTTCTGCACTGCATCTCTAAAAACAAACTTAAAAATAAACCTGTTGTTTCCTTCACTTACTTTGGTGTCTGATGCACCTCTGACCACCAGCTGTAGTTTGTGTAGTTAACGAGCAGCAAAATCTGGCACCAAAGTAACACAAGAGATGGATGAGTGGGGATGATGGTCTGAACCAAGTTGTTCAAGGTCTCCAGTGTGTAGAAGCTCCCATCACAGCCATTCCCCATAATCAACTTCGTGGCAGCGGCAGTGATCCTTCTAAACATTCCTGAAAGAGAAACCTGGAATTTCTATGCTACTCCTTTCACTTCACAGCCAATTGAAGTACTTTGAGAAGTGAAATCACTGCATTCTTGTAGAAGGACGGCATGGTGGTGTAAAAGTTCGCGCTATTCAGAAGTAGACACTCCAACTTTTAAAAACATTGTTCAGACTTCAGCTGGGGTACTGCTTAGAAGTCTGGTTACCAAGCTACAGGGAGGATATGATAGCACTGGACGCTAGAGAGAGTGCAGAGGAGATTCAGCAGGATGTTGCCTGGGATGAAGCAGCCAAGTTTATGAAGAGAGAATAGTGAAGGTAAATCATTTCTCCATGGTTAAAAGGGGACATGATTTAAATTTATGAGATATAGAGAGATTGCAGGAAGCGTTTCCCCAGCAGTTAGATAAAACTAGTCGACACAGCTTTGGGACAAGTGGGAAGAGATTCAGAGCGGATATGAGGGAAGCCTTCTTTACCCAGAGAGTGGCAAATACCTGGAACAGATGTGCTGATGACATTTGAACTGCTTAGACCAGGAAGTTCCACACCTGGGGTTCACCGACCCCTTGGTTAATAATAGTGGGTCCGTGGCATAAAAAAAATGTTCGTTGGGAACCCCTGGCTTAGGCATAAGGGACTATTGGACCAAGTGTGGGCAAGGACGTTAATAGTGGAAGGATGCACATTGGTTAGCATGGATGAGTTGATTTGGAAAACCTGTTCCCAAACTGTATGATTGTATGATTCAATGATGGAGTACTCTGCCAGGATTGGACAGGAAATGTCAGCCTGCATTTGAGTCTGTTAAGCAGGGCCCAAATCCACAGATTTCAGACTACAGCAGCACCTGTAGTTCACCTTTCAAATGAGACATTAAAACCCAAGCAGATATTACAACTGGAACAGTAATGTAGTAAATCCAGTTGAAGTTTAAACAGGTGAAATCACCTCCTTGAGGTGCATGCTTCTGCATGATGGTTCTAGATGATGCTGAGGCTTTATAAGGCATTAGTCAGACCACATGTGGAGTACTGTGGGAAATTTTGGGCCCCACATCTAAGAAAGAATGTGCTGACTTTGGAGGGGATCTAGAGAAGGTTCACAAGAATGGTCCTAGGAATGAAAGAGTTAATGTATGAGTGTTTGAAGGTTTTGGGCCAGTACTCGTTGGAAATTAGAAGAGTAAGGGGGGATCCCACTGAAAACAGATGAAGATTGAAAGGTCTTAGATAGAGTGGATGTGGAGAGGATGTTGAGAGGATGTTTCCAATTGTGGGAGAATCTAGGGCCAGAAGACACAGCCTCAAAATAGAACATCCCTTTAGAACAGATATGAGGGGGAATTTCTTTAGCCAGAGAATGGTGAATCTGTGGAATTCAATGCCCCAGGCAGCTGAGGCGGCCAAGTCATTAGGTATATTTTAAGGAGCGATTGATAGGTACTTAATTGGTAAGTACCTCAAAAGGTTGTGGGCAGGAGAATGGGGTTGAAAGGGATAATAAATTAGCCATAATCAAATGGCAGAGCAGACCGAATGGGCCAAATGGCCTACTTCTTTTCCTATGTTAATGGACTTAAAAACATCAGGCTAAATATTTGTCATTACTGGAACTGCGAATTTATGCTGACAATTTCACACGTTTCTATATGATCAGGAAGGATTGGCTGCTCATTACCTGATTTGAAGATGTGGATTAAGCACATCAGCAGTGTGCCAACCTGCTGGCAGTAAAAGGAGTGCTGCTGCTCACTCATATCCACCCTCAGCTGCTTGTTCACAATATCCTCCAGGAGGATGCCCACCAGCTGCAGCAGGAACCTGAACAAAAGAGACATAACAGTCAGCTTCCCAGTGCAAGACAGATCCAGAAAAGAAACTACACATTCAATGTAAACCGAGTAACAGTGGACCAAAGCAAGGCAATCAAACTTCATAAATCACTAGCAACACACACACACACACACACACAGTGCTAGAGGAACTCAGTAGGTCAGGCTGCATCTATGGAAAGGAATAGAGAGCTGACATTTCGAGCTGAGAGTTGTTGGTGGGGCCGCTCTTGGTGTACTGTGTACTGCTTGGGACATCACGTTATAGGAAAGACTTGGATGAACTTGAAAGAATGCAGAAAAGGTTCACGAGGATGCTACCAACACTTGAGGGCTTGAGAGGCTGGCTGATAAAAGAACAAATAAAAGTCAGGATTGCTTCTCGGAAAGCAGATAATGGGGCAGCAGGGCAGTATGGTAGTTAGTGTAGCTACGACAATGCCAGCGAGCAATCTCGCTGGAGTCTATAAGGAGTTTGCACATTCTCCCTCTAACCACGTGGGCTTCCTCTGGGTGCTCTGGTTTCCCCCCACTTCACAAAGGCATACAGGTTAGTAGGTTAATTAGTCACAAATATAATTGGGTAGCACAGATCACTGGGCCAGAAGGGCCTATTATTGTGCTGTATCTCTACATAAAAACAAAAAAAATGTATAAAATGTTCAGGATGGATTTAATTTAAACTAAAGTTCTTTGATCAAAAGTGGTCCATTGTCAATGGGGCAATACTTAAGAGATTAAAAATGTAATTGGCAAACAAACCAGTGAATAAATGGAAACAACAGGAATTCTGCAAATGCTGGAAATTCAAGCAACACACATCAAAGTTGCTGGTGAACGCAGCAGGCCAGGCAGCATCTCTAGGAAGAGGTACAGTCGACGTTTCGGGCCAAGACCCTTCATCAGGACTAACTGAAGGAAGAGTGAGTAAGGGATTTGAAAGTTGGAGGGGGAGGGGGACATCCAAAATGATAGGAGAAGACAGGAGGGGGAGGGATGGAGCCAAGAGCTGGACAGGTGATTGGCAAAAGGGATATGAGAGGATCGTGGGACAGAAGGTCCGGGAAGAAAGGGGGGGGGGGACCCAGAGGATGGGCAAGGGGTATATTCAGAGGGACAGAGGGAGAAAAAGGAGAGTGAGAGAAAGAATGTGTGAACAAAAATAAGTAACATGGGGTACGAGGCGGAGGTGGGGCATTAGCGGAAGTTAGAGAAGTCGATGATCATGCCATCAGGTTGGAGGCTACCCAGACGGAATATAAGGTGTTGTTCCTCCAACCTGAGTGTGGCTTCAACTTTACAGTTGAGGAGGCCGTGGATAGACATGTCAGAATGGGAATGGGATGTGGAATTAAAATGTGTGGCCACTGGGAGATCCTGCTTTCTCTGGCGGACAGAGCGTAGGTGTTCAGCAGAGTGGTCTCCCAGTCTGCGTCGGGTCTCGCCAATATATAAAAGGCCACATCGGGAGCACCGGACGCAGTATATCACCCCAGCCGACTCACAGGTGAAGTGTTGCCTCACTTGGAAGGACTGTTTGGGGCCCTGAATGGTGGTAAGGGAGGAAGTGTAAGGGCATGTGTAGCACTTGTTCCGCTTACACGGATATGTGCCAGGAGGGAGATCAGTGAGGAGGGATGGGGGGGCCGAATGGACAAGGGAGTCGCGTACGGAGCGATCCCTGCAGAATGCAGGGGTGGGGGGGAGGGAAAGATGTGCTTAGTGGTGGGATCCCGTTGGAGGTGGCGGAAGTTACGGAGAATAATATGTTGGACCCGGAGGCTGGTGGGGTGGTAGGTGAGGACCAGGGGAACCCTATTCCTAGTGGGGTGGCGGGAGGATGGAGTGAGAGCAGATGTACGTGAAATGGGGGAGATGCGTTTAAGAGCAGAGTTGATAGTGGAGGAAGGGAAGCCCCTTTCTTTAAAAAAGGAAGACATCTCCCTCGTCCTAGAATGAAAAGCCTCATCCTGAGAGCAGATGCGGTGGAGACAGAGGAATTGCGAGAAGGGGATGGCGTTTTTGCAAGAGACAGGGTGTGAAGAGGAATAGTCCAGATAGCTGAGAGAGTCAGTAGGCTTACAGTAGACATCAGTGGATAAGCTGTCTCCAGAGACAGAGACAGAAAGATCTAGAAAGGGGAGGGAGGTGTCGGAAATGGACCAGGTAAACTTGAGGGCAGGTTGAAAGTTGGAGGCAAAATTAATAAAGTCAACGAGCTCTGCATGCGTGCAGGAAGCAGCGCCAATGCAGTTGTCGATGTAGCGAAGGAAAAGTGGGGGACAGATACCAGAATAGGCACGGAACATAGATTGTTCCACAAAGCCAACAAAAAGGCAGGCATAGCTAGGACCCATACGGGTGCCCATAGCTACACCTTTAGTTTGGAGGAAGTGGGAGGAGCCAAAGGAGAAATTATTAAGAGTAAGGACTAATTCCGCTAGACGGAGCAGAGTGGTGGTAGAGGGGAACTGATTAGGTCTGGAATCCAAAAAGAAGCGTAGAGCTTTGAGACCTTCCTGATGGGGGATGGAAGTATATTGGAACTGGACATCCATGGTGAAAATAAAGCGGTGGGGGCCAGGGAACTTAAAATCATCAAAAAGTTTGAGAGCGTGAGAAGTGTCACGAACATAGGTAGGAAGGGATCGAATAAGGGGGGATAAAACTGTGTCGAGGTATGCAGAAACGAGTTCCGTGGGGCAGGAGCAAGCTGAGACAATAGGTTGGCCAGGACAGGCAGGTTTGTGGATCTTGGGTAGGAGGTAGAAACGGGAAATGCGAGGTGTGTGAACTATAAGGTTGGTAGCAGTGGATGGGAGATCCCCTGAGCGGATAAAGTCGGTGATGGTGTGGGAGACAATGGCCTGGTGCTCCTTAGTGGGGTCACAATCGAGGGGTAGATAAGAGGAGGTATCCGCGAGTTGTCGCTGTGTCTCGGCAAGGTAGAGATCAGTACGCCAGACTACAACAGCACCCCCCTTATCGGCGAGTTTAATAATAAGGTTAGGATTAGTGCGGAGGGAGTGGAGAGCAGAGCATTCGGAAGGAGTAAAGTTGGAATGGGGACAAGGTGCGGTGAAGTCGAGACGGTTGATGTCCCGTTGGCAGTTAGCGATAAAGAGATCCAGAGCAGGCAGAAGACCAGAGCAGGGTGTCCATGAAGAAGAGGAGGGTTGAAGACGGGAGAAAGGGTCATCGGTGGGGGTGGAAGAGTCCTTGCCGAAGAAGTAGGCTCGGAGACGGAGACGGCGGAAGAAAAGTTCCGCATCATGGCGAACACGGAACTCGCTGAGGTGTGGGCGAAGGGGGACAAAGGTGAGGCCCTTACTGAGGACAGAGCGCTTTGCCTCCGACAGTTGAAGGTCGGGGGGGATGGTAAAGACCCGGCACGAATGACAGCTGGGATCAGAGGGGGGAGGGGGGAGGCTGGGGGTGTCAATGGAGAGGGGAGGGTTGGGGTGAGAGGAAGATGGAGCCTCTGAGGACCCAGGAGCTGACGATGGGATCTGAAGGAGATGGGATTGCAGAGTATTGGTGGGGGAAGGGGAGACGGGAGTCACAATAGCAGCACATAAAGACCCGGCCTGGAGTTCAAGGCTGGAATCTTGAGAGCTGGGATCGGGGGGGGGGGGGGGGGGGGGGGTGGGAGGCTGGGGGTGTCAGTGGAGAGGGATGGTTGGGGTGAGAAGAAGATGGAGCCTCTGAGGGCCCAGGAGCTGACAGTAGGATCTTATATTCCGTCTGGGTAGCCTCCAACCTGATGGCATGAACCTCGACTTCTCTAACTTCCTCTAATGCCCCACCTCCCCCTCGTACCCCATCAGTTACTTATTTTTATACACACATTCTTTCTCTCACTCTCCTTTTTCTCCCTCTGTCCCTCTGAATATACCCCTTGCCCCTCCTTTGGGTCCCCCCCGCCCCCTTTCTTCCCGGACCTCCTGTCCCATGATCCTCTCATATCCCTTTTGCTTATCAGCTGTCCAGCTCTTGGCTCCATCCCTCCCCCTCCTGTCTTCTCCTATCATTTTGGATCTCCCCCTCCCCCTCCAACTTTCAAATCCCTTACTCACTCTTCCTTCAGTTAGTCCTGACGAAGGGTCTCGGCCTGAAACGTCGACTGTACCTCTTCCTAGAGATGCTGCCTGGCCTGCTGCGTTCACCAGCAACTTTTATGTCAATGAATAAATGGGATGACTTTTGCTGTAACTGGATGAACTGTTGCAAATAATCTGGAATTAAACCAGGTATCTTTTCCAATGAACCAGATGAAGCAAAAACAGGGCAAATGGCTACTTCCTGTACAAATTCTCCCAATTTACATTCCATGTGGATTGGTCATCAGCAGATGGAATGAAGGTGAACAGTCAAGGAGACTCTAGGGTTTTCACGCACAACCGTCTCTAGAGTTTACAAGGAATGGTGTGCCAAAACAAAGAGCGCCTTGACAATGAGAGAGGTCAGAGGAGAATGGCCAGACTGGTTCAAGCTGACAGGAAGGTGACAGTAACTCTATAACCACATGTTAGAACACTGGTGTGCCGGAGAGCATTTCTGAACACAAAACACGTCGAACCATGAAGTGGATGGGCTGCAGCTGCAGAAGACACCACCAGGATCCACTCCTGTATCTAATAGTAGTCACAGAGTGTATTCCATCAAATCACCAAATACAAAATACTTCTTGAAAAAACATCTATCAAGTGACTTTATAGAGTGTACAAGATGACAACAAATACCTTGCAAAAGTTTCCTCAGGCAGATGTTTGTTCTGCGTCTCTTCATCCTGCTCCACTGATGGCACGGTTTGATTCCCTGGATCCCTCAACCGACTGATGTTCTGGCAGGAAATCAAATACGGGGACAAGGACAGTTCTTGAACCCGCGACAGGACAATATCCTCAGTGGACTGAGAAATAAGTACCCGCAAGATAGCAAGGATGCCGGATATCCAAAGCTGAACAGTTCCGACCGATATCTGAAAGAGTGAAAGATGGGTTTCACTCAGTTTTTTCCTTATGCTACAGACACACAGACTATGGAAAACAAAACTGAGGGGGTGCTAAAAAACAAGAGAACATAGGTAAAGAGCAGAGGCAAGATTTAAAAGGGACATCAGGGGCAGCCACTTCACACGAAGGGTGGTGCTTATTTAGGTGTGAGCCAGATTGAAAAGATCAGGGTGTCAGGGCTGGAGACAAGGAACGGCTGGTTCAGCTCGCTGGTCTGCGAGATGCACTCATTTCTGCGCTGAACTGAGGTTGTGGCTTGCAACTAATGGCCTTACTGGATCCACTGCAGTGGTGATTGGCTTTGCAGCTGTGGACTCACTTTTGTGAAATTCAGTTGTTTGCTTGCTTCTTTCGGTTGCACGATTTTGTTTTCTCTGCACATTCGGCGTTTGACAGTCTTTTTTAAAATTGGGTTCTATTAGGTTTCTTTGCTTTGTGGCTGCCTTACAAAACAAATGTACTTTGAACTTAGAATGAAAGCAGCATGGTATATTGAAAAGTAGTGATTGGTGTAATGCTTTTGTCTGAAATTAGTTTGTATATGTTCTTCCCACAACTGAGTGGATTTCTAAAACTAATTTCCTCCCGCATTCCAAGAAATATATGGGTTAGTAAGTTGTGGACATGCGGTGTTGGTGCCAGAAGCACAATAGTTGTGGGCTCCTCCCAACACAGATACAGACTGTGTTGGTTGTTGACGCAAGCAACATATTTCACTGTATGTTTCAATCTGCATGTGACAATAAAGCTAATCTGTGACATTTATTGCCACTGACGGCTGTGGAGGCCATATCATCGGGTGTATTTAAAGTGGAAGTTGATAGGTTCTTAATTAGTAAAGGCTTCAAAGGTTATGGGGAGAAGACATGAAAATGGGGTTCAGGGGGCATTAATAGACCCTCAGACATGCACATAGATGATACAAAAAGGAGGGCTATTTAGGAGGGAAGGCACTAGCTTGATTGTAACCAATTCCACCACTTCTTGCAGTATATTCCAGATATCAACCACACATTGTGCAAAGGAACTACCTTGCACCTTAAACCTTTTGTTTTAGATCGTCCTATTATGGGGGTGAAAATGTGACCATCTACTCCCCCTATGCCTTATTCTTGTATGTTGCTGTGTGCCACTTGTTAACATAAAAGCACAGTACAGGCCCTCTGACCTATTATATTGGCTGACCTTTTAACCTACTCTAAATTCAATCTAATCCTTCTCTCCTCCATGGCCCTCCATTGTTCTCTCATCCATGTGCCTAAGAGTTTATTTAAATGCCCATATTCTACAGAATGACCATGAAATCTAGTGTACATACTCCTTATATACTATGTAATCTTAGATGCTTCCATCAGGGCACCTCTCAACCTCCTTCACTCCAGGGAAAACAAGCCCAGCCTTTCTAATTTCTCCCCATAACTGAAGTCCAATCCAAGCAACATCCTGGTGAATGTCCTCTGCATTCTCTGCAGCACTTAAGAAAATTGCGTTCAGTTCTGGTCGCCTCAAAGGATGTGGAAGCTTTAGAGAGGGAGGTTTACCAGGAGATTTATTAACATGCCTTATGAGGATAGGTTGAGTGAATTAAGGCTTTTTCTCTTTGGAGCAAAGAAGGATGAAAGGCAACTTGATAGATGTTTTCAAGATGATAAGAGGCATAGATTGAGTGGACAGGCAGAATATTTCACAGGGTGAAAATAGCTAATACAAGGGGGACATAATTTTAAAGTAATTGGAGAAAAGCGTGGGGGGGGGGGGAAGAGATGTCAGAGGTAAGCTTTTTTTAAATAGAGAGGTGGGTGAGTGGAACATGCAGCCAGGGTGGTGATAGAGGCAGATACATTAGGAGCATTTATGAGAATCTTAGATACCCGCAGGTGAATGACAGAAGAACAGAGGGCTCTATAGGAGGGAAGGGTTAGAATAAGCTACAGTAGGTTAAAAGGTTGGCACAACATTGTGGATCTAAGGGCCTGTACTGTGCTATAGTGTTGTATGTTCATTATTACATTTTTCCAACAATGTGGCAATTGTCTGAAAAAATAACAAATTTAAGTCAGGAGTTCAAATAATGGAAGCCACTTGCATTTATGTAATTTTTTAACCAAGCAAAACACAGTTTCTTCAATTGTGTAATCAGTCGAAGGCATTAAAACAAGAGAAAATCTGCAGATGCTGGTAATCAGCAGGCCAGGCAGCATCTATGGAAAAGAATAAACAGTCAACGTTTCAGGCCAAGACCCATCATCAGGACGTGTGGGACAGGTAAAGTGGGTTTTAAGAAATGAATTTTATTTAAATTCACAAACACAACATCTTAGAGCTTCAAATGATGATCTTACCAGCGTAACAGGCATAGCAAACATACTCTTGAGCAGCATGTCAACAGGTCGCAGAGAGGAGGGTGCCACCGTCTCAAACAGGGTGTTCAGTACTCCCAAGGCCTCGTGTGAATCAAGGTGCATCTATAACAAGAACAAGCAATAAAGCACAAATTAAACTCACTGTTTCCCAACTAACTTCACACCCAAAATGCACAGGAAACTTACAAATTTCAATGCAGGCATAAATCCTTCTCAATCACATGATCAGATGTAGTCACTGACATTAGTCGTGAAATTTGTTATTAAGTGACAGCTGTACAATGCAGGTGTAAAAATGAATGAAAAGACATACAGGTAGAGTTAATGGGCTCATGGAATGCTCAGAAATCGAAGATGGAAAGAAGCTGTTAAACCACAAAACACAGGCACAACATTAGGCTGTTTGGCCCAGCAAGTCTGCTCCAAATCAACCATGGCTGATTTATTAGCCCTCACTATCCCATTCTCCTGCCTTCTTCCCATAACTATTGACACCCTTACTAATCAAGAACCTATCAACCTCTGCTTTAAATATACACAATGACTTGGCCACCTCAGCCATCGTGGTAATGAATGCTACAGATTCACCACCCTCTGGCTACAGAAATTACTCATCTCTGTTCTACAGGGATATCCTTTTCATTTTGAGGCTGTTCCCTCTAGCCCTAGACTCCCCCACCATAGGAAACATCTTCTCCACATCCAATCTATCTAATATTTCAATATTCAATAAGTTTCAATGTGATTCTTCTACCCTCCCCCATTCTTCTAAACTCCAGTGACTACAGGCACAGAGTCATCAAATGCTCCCTAAACAGTAACACGTTCATTCGCCAAATCATTCTCAAGAACCTCCTCTAGACACTCTCTAATGCCAGCCATCCTTTCTTAGATAAGGTGTCTAAGACAGCTCACAATACCCCAAGTGCAGTCTGACCAATGTTCCTAAAATGTTGAAGCTCAGTCCCATTCTTACTTATACATCACACATTTGAGTGAAACCTCCTCTCCTAACACCAACTCGATACATGACCCTTCTTCTCCCTTACTTGCATCTCTTCCTCATAAGTCAACGAACACCCTCCCTTTGGATTTCCTTTCTGAATCACTTTGCTTCACCAATCCACTTTCAAAAGCAGCCTCACTTTGCCTGTAATTCAAGTGTCTTATGACTTATAATTCATTAAATTGTCTTGTAATTCCCCGGTGAACTGTTCCCACAGTCTATGGACTCACTTTCAAAGATTCTTCATCTTCTTATTTATTGCTTATTTATCATTATGATTTTTTCCTGGATTTTTAAAAATCTTTCATATTTGCACAGTTTGCTGTCTTTTTCACATTGGTTGTTTGTTCTATTGGATGCAGTCTTTCATTGATTCTATGTGTTTCTTGGATTTGCTGTGTATGCCCACAAGAAAAGGAATCTCAGGGTTGTATATAATGACATTATGTACTTGGATAATAAATTTACTTTGGATTTTTGAACTTGGAGATTGGTTTGTTATTGTCACATGTACAGAGATATAGTAAAACTAGTTCTGTATTTCATCTAGGCAGATAATTTCATTACATCACTGTACTGAGAAAGAAAATGAAAACAAGAATGCAAAATAAAGTCCTAGTTACAAAATGCAGTGCATGTAGACAATAAGATGCAAGGCCACAATGAGGAAGATGGTCAGGCCAAGTTGAGAGTCCATCTCATTGTTGAACAGAACCATTCAATAGTCTTATAATCGTGGGACAGAAGCTGACCTGAAGCATTGTGGTATATGCTTTCAAGCTTCTGTATCTTCTGCCTAATGGGAGGGGTGAGAAGACAGAATGGCCAGCATCTCGAGAAGAGAGACTGACTAGGATTTCTGGAGTATTTGATTGTTGTGGCTGATTTATTAAGGCACTGACAAGTGTAGATAGAATCCACGGAGGGAAGGCTAGTTTCCATGTGCTGAACTATGTTCACAACCATAATCCTTCTTCCCAATGACCATTTTTGTTTTACACCATTCGTCAGGATCTGAAATCATGTCTTCAAATCAACAGACGTAAATCTAATGACCTACCCTCTGAACGACTGTACCCATGAGCAATAATGTAGACACCAGTACCTGCTGTTTAACCAGCAATGGCAGAATCATGTCGGCAATCTGACGAGAAAGGCGCTTCCACTTATCTTCATTCTCTTTGTGACATTGCTGAAGGACCAGAATCAACATCTCCAACACCTGCAATAACAAAAAAATGCAGCTGTTAATACTGAGAACCTCCTCTAACCAGTTGGTGTGAATTTTATACCAGTACCAGGAGATTTGCGGAGATGAGATGGACTGGACTGCTCTTCAACAGTTTGCATGGAGGCTTGTTCAGGTGGGATATATAGAGGCCAACTTCAGTAATCAGGCTCCCCTCATTTGGGCCAAATGCTTAGTGGGAAATCATAAAGACAAGAGATTCTGCAGATGCTGGAAATCCAGAGTAACATATGCAAAAATGCTGGAGAAACTCAGCTGATGAGGCAGCATTCGTAGAGAGGAATTGAGCTGATGTTTGGGGCTGATACACTTCATCAAGTCCTTCATCATACCATAGCCGCCCCAGACCTGCAGAGTTCCTCCATCATTTTGTGTGCATTACTCCAACTAATTCAGATGACCTGGGTTGCATCCTAACCTCAGTTGCCTGGTGTGAAGTTTGCATGTTCAGGTCACAAGTGCATTGTTTTCCTGCCACGTTCCAAAAATGTGCTTTGAGCTCCATTGTTTATTTAAATTAGTGTAGTTATTGGGGAATTATTACAAGTTGTTTTATTTTGGAACAGAAACAGAGTTACAATCTAGTTATGATAAATTATAAAGAGATATAGACAGACTGGATTTACTTCCCTTCGTAGATTCCATTACTAGAGAGCTATCAGTAATAATAAGTGGTGAAAGGTATAGAGGCTGATGAACAGACATTTTCCCAAAAAGGAACTCACTACCTGAATGCATGGAGAAATGCGAAATACTTTTCAAAATATTTAAATAGCTGCCATTTACAAGATTATGGACTGAAAGCTGGGAAGAAGAACAAACCAAATTAACAATGTGGCCACCTGTGTCATTTCAATGATCAGCAAAAATGTATCGAGGTGTCTTGAACAATTCAATTCCTCAGCTCACCTCAGCTTGTTCGACAGGTGGCAGAGATTCCCACTGCTCATTATGTTAATAATTGCTTCACAATTCCACACTTAAATTGCCTGTGATCAGCTTCATGGAAATCCTTTGGCTTCATGGTTGACACAGGCATCATTGACTGAAGGGTCTGCCCTTATGCTGTTCTGAGTCTTACAATTAACCCTTATTTTGAATTCTAAATCAGGATTGAGAACTTCAGACCCAGTTTGTTTTGGCATACAATTATAGCATTGAGCAAAAATATGGAATTGTTGCCTATCTGCAATAAGAATTTGGCCACCCCACATTTTGTTCAAAATGAACAAAAGAATGTAGTAATCAAAGGTTTAACCAGCAAAGTAGGGGTTAAAAACTTAAATCATTAGTCAGTCCCCGATGAAGATTCTCAGCCCAAAACATCAACTCCTTATTTCTTTCTATAGATGCTGCCTGACCTTCTGAGTTTCTCCAGTATTGTGTTGCTCTGAATTTCCAACAACTGCAGAATTTCATGTTTAAAAATTTAATACCAAAGTATGGGTGGTGGTGGGGAGGTGTTGTTGTACTGAGTAGAGGGAAGAGGAATGAAGGAGATGTTTCTCCAGTTTTCCCTATCATATCTTCCATTGCAGTCCAAGTGCCAAAACCCCATTATGAAAACCACTGTAAGCACAAGGATACCTCCTTTGCCAACACCCAGTCACACTACTATTTCTAGGCAAGGCATAACAGCAGCCTGGAGCAGTTCACAGCATCTGGTGCACAGCTCCAACACTGCATCCTAAGCATTCACCAATTCAGAATCAGTGGATTGAAGTCAACACTGTTCTTCAATGCTGAAAGACCGGTTATATCAATGTCACTGTATAAGAATTAAACCTGCAATTCTTACCATGGCAAGATGATTACTGCAGCTCTATTTAAAAAAAAAAGAAAACTATGTTTGTTAAAGCATCTGGGCTAAGACACGACAATTGGTACACTGCAACTTTAATGAGCCATTTCCACTGAGCAACATGCACAAAATGCTGAAGGAACTCAGCAGGTTAGGTAATATCTAAGGAAAGAAAAAAAATCCATGTATCAGGCCAAAGTACTTCATCAGGACTGGAAGGAAGGGAGCAGAAGCCGGAATAAGGTGTAGAGGAGGAGAAGGATTACAAGCTGGCAAGTGATAGGTGAAACCAGGTGAGGAGGAAGGTAAATGGGTGGGGGAAAGGTGATGAAATAAGAACCTGGGAGTTCAGCTTCATATGATTCATTCCTCTTTCCTATATTCAAGAGGTATGAAGATAATTGGATAAAGTTGAACATTATAAATATTTAATATAGACACAAAAGTTGAATTGGGAATGGGTTACCTAGTCAACATTGCAAATGCCAAACTTTGTACACAGTATGTGATGGAATATGAAAAATAAACAAGCTTAGGATACAGCAGGTTCATGGGCACTCCAAGATGACTCTCTGGTGCTTCCCATTCCCTCCCCTCTCCTTTCCCCCTTTCCCAACCATGATTCCACTCTCCCTGCCCTCTGCTCACTCTCAATCCACAAAAGAGACCCATATCAGAATCAGATTTATCACTCACAAGTGTCATAAAATTGTTTTTTGTGGCAGCAGTAGAGTGCAATACATAAAGGTATTACAGTGCTGTGTAAAAGTCGTGGGCACTATACGTGGTGTAGGTGGGTGTGGGTGTTATTTATATATTGCCTAAGACTTTTGCACAGTACTGTAAATCAGACTGAAGTCTCTTTGTATCCCTCTGAAAACCCCAACCATATTCGCTTTACATGTTGCTCACTTGTTCAAATCATTGCGATTTTTTGAGATCCAAGCATCAAACACTATGGTAGTCCATCAGTCACTGTCTACCATCCACAAACTGTTAGCATATTCATAACCCTAAACAATGCCCATAATTTATCACAAACAGATAATTCCTCAAGTTTATTGTCATATGACTGTGTGTGTGTGTGTGTGTGTGTGTGTGTGTGTGTGTGTGTACACGTGTATATATACATATAGAAGACCATAAGGCATGGGAGCAGAATTAAGCCATTCAGCCCATCGAGTCTGCTCTGATTCCACTAAACTCCATACATCTGCCTTCTCGCCAGCCTACTGTAGATGAGACAGTACACAGTGGAGCGCCATGGCTATGGCATCATCAGTAGAACAGTCTGAATGGTAGTTGAACTGGGAAAAGTCCAACATGTTAGTCCATGGCCTCCTCTACCGCCGTGATGAGGCCAGTCAGGTTGGAGAAGCAACACTTTATATTCTGCCTGTGTAGTCTCCAACCGGATGGCACGAACATCAATTTCCCAACTTCCAGTAATTTTTGCCCCTCACCTCTCCTTCAACTTTTCCCCATTCCCATTTCCCTCTCTCACCTTAGCTCCTTAGCTCTTTACCTGCTCATCATCTCCCCCGGTGCTCCTCCTCTTCCCTTTCTTCCACGGCCTCTGTCCTCGATCAGATTTTCCCCTTCTCCTGCTGTTTATCTCTTTCACCAATCAACTTTTCAGCTTGTTACTTCACCCCCCCACCGTTTCACCTATCACCTACTACCTTGTACTTCTTCCTCCCCTCCCCCCACTTCCTTATCCTGACCATCTTTTATCTCCAGTCCTGATAAAGGGTCTCAGTCTGAAATGTGCCTGCTGAGGTGTTCCAGCATTTTGTGTGTATTGTTTGGATTTCCAGCAACTGCAGATTTCTCTTATTTGTGACAATTCCTCTGTTTAGAATCAAAATACTTCACTTTCCATCTGTTCTTTGTTATAAACACAAGAGGTTCTGCAGATGCTGGAAATACAGAGCAACACACACAAAATGCTGGAGGAACTCAACAGGTCAGGCAGAATCTAGGGAGAAAAATAAACAGCCGACATTTCAGATACAAACTGTTCGTCAGGTCCTGATGAATTCCTCCAGCATTTGCACATGTTGTTCTCTGCTGTGGTCATTCTTCCTTCTTATTGCAAAGGAGTTGATCTAGAACAGCCTGCTTCATATGTACAATAGCTGCAAAATAAAGCTGTCCAAATAACCAATCTGTATACACTCCAGAAATTCATATTCAATGGTACCATTGCTGATTTCCAATCAGAAATTGATATTTTTATGCTGAAGCCAGCCTTCACAGCTATCCATGCCAATACAGTGTTTCTAACTGCATGTGCTCTTGTGAGTTTTTAAAATGAGATACTTCATCATATATCTTATGCTACATCTACTGTTTTTCCCTTATCCACACTGTTTGTTACATCTTCAAAAAAGGCTCACAAAATAGTCAATTATAATTTGCCTTTCAGAAGAGACTGCTTCATGGTCTTCTTCAATGTCCTGCAATTATTTCCTGAACACTGGATTCCAGCATTGCCCAAAGTGAACAATCGCTTAATGAACACCATTTGACAATTATTTTGAACTCAGTATGGACATCCTATTTCTATGCATATATGGCATTCCTCCCTAACAGAGACAGTAACTGCTTTAGAGAAAGTCAATGCCTCTGGTTTTTATAAAAAAGTCAAACCCAAGAATGTTTCACAGTCCAGTTAATTGACAGTGATAAATACTGTGACTAATTCAAGTCTCGTTAGGTTATCACAATGTGTTCTAGACCAGACATTCAAAAAGAGGAAACCAGCTTAGTTGCTTTAGCAGCCATAATCAGAGCATGGTTCAAAACAAAAGGCTACTGTTATTGTCTCCAATGAGTGAAAAGTAACTCCTTTAATAGCAATTACTCATTCGTTATCTCGATCTTCACAACCCTACATTACAAACAAACTTTATTTCTTCTGTTCGATGCCAATAAATTGTGGAACAATCTCGTATTCACAAAGAAAGGATATACAGCCACGGAAAAGGTGCAACCCATGGTTACCAAATAATCATTGGTCTAACACGGTAAAGCAATGGCAAATTGCATGGACTGATTTATACCTGCCTTCGTTTAGAAGATTAAGACCATAAGACAAAGGAGCAGAAGTCGGCCTTTCGGCCCATCGAGTCTGCTCAGCCATTTTATCATGAGCAGATCCATTCTCCCATTTAGTCCCACTCCCCCGCCTTCTCACCATAACCTTTGATGCCCTGGCTACTCAGATACCTATCAATCTCTGC
The DNA here is from genome assembly GCF_030028105.1 of Mobula birostris. NCBI lineage: Eukaryota > Metazoa > Chordata > Chondrichthyes > Myliobatiformes > Myliobatidae > Mobula > Mobula birostris. The sequence continues at coordinate 11,317,803 of NC_092374.1, read as the reverse complement.
CTTAAATACACCCAATGACTTGGCCTCCACTGCTGCCCGTGGCAACAAATTCCATAGATTCACGACCCTCTGACTAAAAAAATTTCTTCGCATTTCTGTTCTGAATGGGCACCCTTCAATCCTTAAGTCATGCCCTCTCGTACTAGACTCCCCCATCATGGGAAACAACTTTGCCACATCCACTCTGTCCATGCCTTTCAACATTCGAAATGTTTCTATGAGGTCTCCCCTCATTCTTCTAAACTCCAAGGTATACAGTCCAAGAGCGGACAAACGTTCCTCATGTGTTAACCCTCTCATTCCCGGAATCATTCTAGTGAATCTTCTCTGTACCCTCTCCAACGTCAGCACATCCTTTCTTAAATAAGGAGACCAAAACTGCCCACAGTACTTCAAGTGAGGTCTCACCAGCACCTTATAGAGCCTCAACATCACATCCCTACTCCTATACTCTTTTCCTCTAGAAATGAATGCCAATATTGCATTCGCCTTCTTGACTACTGACTCAACCTGGAGGTTAACTTTAAGGGTATCCTGTACGAGGACTCCCAAGTCCCGTTGCATCTCAGAACTTTGAATTCTTTCCCCATTTAAATAATAGTCTGCCCGTTTATTATTTCTGCCAAAGTGCATAACCATACACTTTCCAACATTGTACTTCATTTGCCACTTCTCTGCCCATTCTTCCAATCTACCCAAGTCTCTCTGCAGACTCTCCATTTCCTCAGCACTACCGGCCCCTCCACCTATCTTTGTATCGTCAGCAAACTTAGCCACAAAGCCATCTATTCCATAATCCAAATCATTGATGTACAATGTAAAAAGAAGCGGCCCCAACACGAACCCCTGTGGAACACCACTGGCAACCGGCAGCCAACCAGAATAGGATCCCTTTATTCCCACTCTCTGTTCCCTGCCAATCAGCCAATGCTCTACCCACGTATGTAACTTTCCCGTAATTCCATGGGCTCTTATCTTGTTAAGTAGCCTCATGTGTGGCACCTTGTCAAAGGCCTTCTGAAAATCCAAATATACAACATCCACTGCATCTCCCTTGTCTAGCCTACTGGTAATTTCCTCAAAAAATTGTAATAGGTTTGTCAGGCAGGATTTTCCTTTAAGGAATCCATGCTGAGTTCTGCCTATCTTGTCATATGCCTCCAGGTACTCTGTAACCTCATCCTTGACAATCGACTCCAACCACTTCCCAACCACCGATGTCAAACTAACAGGTCTATAATTTCCTTTTTGCTTCCTTGCCCCCTTCTTAAATAGCGGAGTGACATTTGCAATCTTCCAGTCCTCCAGAACCATGCCAGAATCTATCGACTTTTGAAAGATCATCGCTAATGCCTCCGCAATCTCCACAGCTACTTCCTTCAGAACACGAGGGTGCATTCCATCTGGTCTGGGAGATTTATCTACCTTTAGACTATTCAGCTTCCTGAGTACTTTCTCTGTCGTAATTGTGACTGCACACACTTCTCTTCCCTGCCACCCTTGCGTGTCAGGTATACTGCTGATGTCTTCCTCAGTGAAGACTGATGCAAAATGCTCGTTCAGTTCCTCTGCCATCTCCTTATCTCCCATTACAATTTCTCCAGCATCATTTTCTATCGGTCCTAGATCTACTCTCACCTGTCTTTTTACTCTTTATATACTTGAAAGAGCTTTTAGTATCCTCTTTGATATTATTTGCTAGCTTCCTTTCATAGTTAATCCTTTCCCTCTTAATGCCTTCTTGGTTTCCTTTTGTAAGGTTTTAAAGACTTCCCAATCCTCTGTCTTCCCACTATTTTTGCTTCCTTGTATGCCCTCTCCTTTGCTTTAACTTTGGCTTTGACTTCTCGTCAACCATGGTTGCATCCTTTTTCCATTTGAAAATTTCTTCTTCTTTGGAATATACCTGTTTCGCACCTTCCTCATTTCTCGCATAAACTCCAGCTACTGCTGCTCTGCTGCCTTTCCCGCCAGTGTCCCTTTCCAGTCAACTTTGGCCAGTTCCTCTCTCATGCCACTGTAATTTCCTTTACTTCACTGAAATACCGACACATCAGATTTTGGCTACTCTTTTTCAAATTTCACAGTGAACTCAACCATGTTATGATCACTGCCTCCTAAGGATTCCTTCACCTCAATCTCTCTAATCACCTCCGGTTCATTACACAATACCCAATCCAGTACAGCCGATCCCCTAGTGGGCTCAACAACAAGCTGTTCTAAAAAGCCATCTCGCCAACATTCTACAAATTCTCTCGAGATCCAGTGCCGACCTGATTTTCCCAATCCACTCGCATGTTAAAATCCCTCACAATTATCATAACACTGCTCTTCTGACAAGCCTTTTCTATTTCCTGTTGTAATTAAGGGGTGATCTGAGATGGAGAGGTGATTAAAGCATTTGATAGAGTAGATAATCTATTTTGTTTGGTAGTAGAATCTAAAGTCAAAGTAAATTTATTATCAAAGTATGCACATGCTAACATATGATACCCTGAGATTCATCTTCTTCCATCCATTTACAAGAAAATGAAGAAATACAATAAGATTTTACAAACAAAAACAGGACCAAAGTCTGACAAACAATCAATGCACAAAATAAGACAAAGTCTGCAAATTTAAAAAAAAATATAATACTGAGAACATGTAAAGTCCTTGAAAGTGAGCCTGTTGGTTTTGGAATTAGTTTAGAGAGGTGGTGAGTGAAGTTATCCTCACTGGTTCAAGAGCCTGATGGCATGGATAAGCAAAAGAGCATAACAAAATTAGAACTAGGTCATGTAGACACAAAGCAGTTCTTCACACACAGTGGCAGAAATATGGAACTCACATCAAAAGGAGGCAGGAGGGTGAAAGTCATCAGCAATGTCTGGTAAGTTCTTGTTAGGTAGGACTACAGAAGACTATAGTACTGAGGGCAGTGGATGGTGTTAAGATACCATGAGTGGTAACAGCCACAAACAATTGTGATATTGGTCATTTTGAAACCAAATCTCTGTACCACGTTAATACAAACATTGTAAGTTATAGAATAGGAAGGATATGGGGTTGGGGGGGGGGGTTGGTAGCAGCAGAATTTTAAAACAAAGTTAAGGATGTACCTGGTGGTACTGGATAAGCCTCAGCAACATAGAAACCACCACCTCCTTCTGTGTTTCCAGCTCCTTGCCAGCATCTGCTTTGTTGGTCCCTCGCAGAACAAACAGATCATGTACTATAGGCTGGAGTGCTGGGATTGCTATGGCAAAGTACAAGAGGAGAATTTGTCCACTGGAAATTTAAAAACATTAGCTCTTCAGAGAGAAAGTTTTTTTTAAACGTTAAACAAAGCAGTTTGAAATTCAGCCAAAAAAAATTATGTAAGTACACAACAGTATCTGAAAAGACCCTATTTTTCCTTTACCAGTACCAAAGTCAGATCCTTAAAACCTTCAAAAGAAAAACTTTGAAAATTTGCCAGGATCTTTCCCCTCAGCACATACTCATGTGCTCATTCCATATACTCACCCCCCATGGAGTGAAAAGGATGCCCTCAGGTTCCTTTTAAGTCTTTCCCTTCTCACCCTAACCCTAAGCCCGGATTCTGAGGAAAACCCTTACTAGTCTGGAGAAAAGCTCATGGAAAAGACCACCAGTTATATTCAGAAAAATGAAATCATTGACAGAAAAATAAAACACTTGGTCACTTTGCAAAAAAAAAACTACAAACCAGCATTTTAGAAAGTTTACACCACAAAAAAAAAATTCACTGGCCACTTTATTAGGTACACCTGCTTGCTAATGTAAATATCACGTAGCAGTAACTCAATGCATAAAAGTATGCAGAAATAGTCAAGAGGTTCAGTTGTTCAGGCCAAACATCAAAATGGGGAAGAAATGTGATCTAAGTGACTTTGACTGTGGAATAATTGTTGGTGCCAGAACAGGTGGTTTGAGTATCTCAGAAACTGCAAATCTCTGGAGATTTAAGTCACAATGGTCTCTGAAGTTTACGGAGAATGGGGCGAGAAACAAAAAAAAAAATCCAGTGAGCAGCAAGTTCTGTAGGAGAAAATGCATTGTTAATGAGGGAATCAGAGGAGAATGGCCAGACTGGTTCAAGCTAACAGGGAGGTGACAGTAACTCAAATAACTGCACGTTACAGCAGTGATGTGCAGAAGAGCATCTCTGAACACACAACACGTCAAATCTTGAAGTGGATGGGCTACAGCAGCAGAAGACCACTCCTGTCCCTAATCAATTGGCCACTGAGTACATGTTATAACTGATTTGGCTGTCAATAGCAGTGACCTCGGCTTTTGCAGTAGTTGTACACCAAGGAGTACAACGCAGGGAGCAGGTGTCATTACCATGTGTAACAGCTTTCCGACCGCTGGCCATGATCCCGTCACACAGCTGGATAATTTTGGGAATTCCGATGATCGGCTTGGAGTGATAACGCTCGTATGACAGCAGCACCAAGAAGAAAAATATATTTGGAATGATGGCCTCTGATTCTCTGAAAGATAAAATTATAGAAACAACTTGCAAATTAACAGGATTTGGGGGTTATATTTAAAGTTCCCCTCCCAAAAAAAACCATATACCTCTATCCCTAAAAATCATTAAATTTTAAAAAAATTCCTTTTACGTCAATTGATAACAACAATGTTGTACTTTATATTAAGAATGCAGATCTTTAAGAATGCTTGTTCAAGATACATACATTCTGCTGAATATTGATCTTCAAATACATAAAGTGTAAAAGAGGATATCAAACCATTGGAAAATGATCCTGGAGAGGTAGTAATCAGGGACAACGAAATGGCGGACGAACTGAATAAATATTTTGCATCAGTTTTCACAGTGGAAGACACTAGCAGTATGGTGGAAGATCCAAGTGTCGGGGGTGTGAAGTTAACATAACTAGAGGGAAGGTTCTTGAGAAACTGAAAGGTCTGAGGGTAGGTAAGTCACCGCGATCAGATAATCTACACCCCAAGAGTTCTGGAAGAGGTAGCTGAAGAGATCGTGGAGACATTAGTAATGATCTTTCAAGAATCACTAGATTCTGTAATGGTTCCAGAAGACTGGAAACTTACAAATGTTACTCCATTCTTCAAAAAGAGAGAGACAGAAGAAAAGAAACTATAGGCCAGTTAGGCTGACTTCAGTGGTTGAAAGCAGAATAGACAAAGAATCAGTTGATGTTGTGTACTTGGATTTTCAGAAGGCCTTAGACAAGTTACAGGTATTACAGGGAAGATTCTAGCATGGATAAAGCAGTGGCTGATTGGCAGTAGGCAAACAGTGGGAATAAAGGGAACCTTCTCTGACTGGCTGCCAGTGACTAGTGCTGTTCCACAGGGGTCTGTGTTGAGACCGATTCTTCTTAGGTTGCATGTCAATGATTTGGATGATGGAATTGATGGTTTTGTTGCAAAGTTAGCAGACAAAATGAAGATAGGTGAAGCAGCTGGTTGCTTTGAGGGAGTAGAGAGGCTACAGAAGAACAAGACAGATTAGGAGAATGGGCAAAGAAATGAAAAGGTTGACTATTTTTTTAAATGGAGAGAAAATACAATAAAACTGAGGTGCAAAGGGACTTGGGAGTCCTTGTGCTGGATTCCCTAAAGGTTAATTTGCAGATTGAGTCTGTGGTGAGGAAGGCAAATGCATTGTCAGCATTCATTTCAAGAGGACTAGAATATAAAATACAGGATGTAATGTTGAGACTTTATAAAGCACTGGTAAGGCCTCTCTTGGAGTATTGTGAGAACCTTTGGGCCCCCCTATCTTAGAAAGGATGTGCTGAAACTGGAGAGGGTTCAAAGGAGATTCACAAAAATGATTCCAGGATTATATGGCTTGCCATATGAGAAACTGCCAAATGGCTCAGGGCCTGTATTCACTAAAATTCAGAAGAATGAGGCATGACCTTATTGAAACCTAGCGAATGGTGAAAGGCTTTGACAAGAGTGGAGGTAGAGAGGATGATTCCTATGATGTGAGAGTCTAAGACCAGAGGACACAGCCTTTAAATAGAGGGGTGTGCTTTTATAATGAAGGTGAGGAGGAATTTCTTTAACCAGAGTGTAGTGAATTTGTGGAATTCTTTGCCACAGGTAGCTGTGGAGGCCAAGTCTGTTTGTATGTTTAAGACAGAAGTTGATAAATTCTTGATTGGTTGGAGCATGAAGGATAGAGGGAGAAGGCAGGAGATTGGGGCTGAGAGGAAAGTTGGATCAGCCATGATAAAATGGCATAGCAGTGTCGATGGGCCAAATGGCCTAATTCTTGCCTATACGTTATGGTCTTATGAAGTGGTTTACAGAAATTCAGAATATTCTGGTCTGCAATAACTGGGCAAATCCATAAGACATGACCAAAATCAAGCCAATTGGCTCATCGAATCTGCTTCACCATTCAATCAAAGCTGATAGTTTTTATCCCCATTCTTCCACTTCCCCCTTGTAAAATCAGAAGGAACTAGCCTGAGTAATATCTGTGACTCAGATTTAAATTTTAAATCCCACATAAAGAAAGTAGCCAAAAGGGCATTTCTACACTTAAGAAACATTGCAAAGGTTCATCTGTTTCTGTCATGCAATGATGCTGAAAAACTAATTTATGCCTTTATATTAAACAGACCAGATTACTGCAATGCACTTTTTAAGTGGACTTTTAAAGCAATCTATTTTCAAATTTCAACTCATTCAGAAGGCTGCTGCTAGACTCTTAACTAAAACCATGATAAAGGAGCATATCACTCCTGTCCTAGATACTCTGCTTTGGCTTCCTGTATCTTTTAGAATTGATTTTAAGGTTCTCTGACTTGTTTTTAAAGTTCTCAATGGTCTGGAACTGAAACACATCATAGAATTGCCTTTGTTTTATACTCCTGCTCTTCTGCCAGTCTTTTAAATTTAAACAATCTCTCTCAAAAGACTGTGCATGCAGATTCAGGTGAGACTTTTAAATGCCAGTTCAAAACCTAGTTCAAAACCTATTTATTCAGCCTTGCCTTTACCTATCATTTTGTATTTACATGTTTCTACTTTATGACTTTGAATTACACAGCCTGTATGAAAAGTGCTCAATAAATTATTATTACTTTATTATAACCCTTAAACCCCATACCAATCAAAAACCTATCAATTTCTCCCTTAAATGTTCTCAATGACTTGGCCCCAGTGGCCACAAGTTCCACAGATTCACAACCCTCTGGCTGAAGAAAATCCTCATTTCAGTTCCATCGGGACATGCCTTTATTCTGAAGTTGTGCCCTCAGATTCTAGACTCTTACTGATGGAAACATCCTCTCCAAATCCACTCTGTTCAGGCCTTTCACTATCAAGTAGGTTACAATGAGATTCCCTCCTCATCCTCCTGAACTTCGGCGAATAGAGACCCAGAGATATCAAACATTCTCATAGGTTAAGATTTAATTCCTGGGATTATTCTTGTGAACTTTCTAAGGTCCCTCTCCATGGCCAGAGCATCCTTCCTTAGATACAGCCCCAAAAACACATTGGAGGTAGTGACAGTGGAAAACTTTGAAAGCATGTATTATTTATCAGCACAAATTTTACCAGATTATTACATAAAACTAAAATTGATCCAAATGCCATTTTTTCCCTAAATCTGAAAATTTTGCAAAATAAAAAACAACAGAATGAAAAATAAGTGGGAAAAAAATCAAACCCCAATCATTACTAAAAAGTACAGGTTCAGAATACACAAATGGGAATTTAAGAACAGATATGGGCAGTATTTTCAACACTCTGCAGTTGATTTGTCTAGAGAGTGAATAATGGCACAACGTGATTCCATTTGCAATGTGATACTATAAATGCTAGTGAGTGTGTTCCAAGTTACATAGGAGCAGAAGTTGGCAAACTAGCCTCGTGTCTGCTGTAAAGAAGAAACTGTGATTGTTCAGCACACCCTGTGTTAACAAAAGTCCTCTCAAAGCAGAAAATGAAAGGAAAGGGGAAGGATAGATTAAGACTTGGGTAAAAACAAGAGGACCTCAGGGAAAATGTTTCAGCATCTGAATCACTAAGGCATAGAAGGCTGTAGACCAAGTGCTGGTAAATAGGATGATTAAGCACGAATAGTTAACAGTTGTCAAAATAAAACTGGACACAAATCCCAAGATGTTCATACTCACCTGAACTGGCCCACTTCTATGTATTCAAACTGCTTTAGAACAAACCCGATGAATACCTACAATGAGAATATAACTAAATCAGTCATTCCATTACATAAAATTTACAGCAGAAACAGGCCAAATGTCCTTGGTCCACAAGATCTTTTCACTCCATTTCACCTCATCTTCTATAATAATTGATCACGTTCTTTATTCCTCTCCAAATATACTGCCTGAACTGCCGAATTCCAGCAGCATTTATCGTATTTCTCCAATGTCCAGCATCTGCAGAATCTCTTGTGTTTAAGAAACAGGTCAGTGTTTCACACTCCACAGATGCTGCCAGTTCCATTTGCTGTCTACAGAATTGTGTTAGTTTTCTTTAACATTAATAAACTCGAGAACTTATTTCCCCTTCACCTACTTGTTAGCTTCCCCTTTGATACATTTATATTATTTGCTCCAAAGTGCCATTCCCCAGATAAAGAGGCTACCCCCAAATTGCTTACAGGAGTTATTAGTGACCATCTTACAAGTAAAGCTCCTAGTTTTTCAAAATCCAGCTCCAACAGTAGAAACATCAATCCCATGTTTACCCAATGATCACTTTAATTACCAGTCCTCTCTTCCTTCATAGATACAGCTCCAGTTACAATATTATCCTTTCTTTTTTAGTTTCTACAATGCTCCTGTATCCTTTACAATGTTTTTAAAATTTGTAAATATACTTTACTATGGTGCTGTGTGTCCTGCTTCCTGCCTGTGTAACATATCCTAAGTGCATAAACAGTATGGTTAATACAAGAGATTCTGTAGATGCTAGAAATCCAGAGCAACACACACAAAATGCTGGAAGAACTCAGCAAGTCAGGCAGCATCTACTGAGAGGAATAAATAGTCGACATTTCAGGCTGAGACACTTCAACAGGACGATAAAGGAAGAGGGAAGATGCCAGAATACGAAGAAGCGGGCAGGGATAGGAGCACAAGCTATGCAACATATCATAAAGATGTTTGTGCATTATCACAAGATGAGAATGTCCAATATAACTTTAATCTATATGGTGTGTGTGTGTGTGTGTGTGTGTGTGTGTGTGTGTGTGTATATATAAAAAATATATATATTTCTCTGTAGTTATAACTTTACAGTATAAAATATACAAAATATTTCATGTAAAACCCTTTACTATTCAGTGGATCCTGGTTAATTGGGCCTTATTTTATTTAGGACATTATGTTGGTTCATTGAGGCAGCAGATTGTTGCCAAACAGATTCTAACTGGCATCAGATGCAAACACTTGTGTGGCCATTAGACACTACACCGTGCTTAGAATGATCAGTTTTTAAATAGCGTCAGTTGAATGTGCTCGTGTTCAAAAAGCAGTCATTTTTGTCACTGACATATGGCGAGTCATAAGCAGTAACACAGTTCAGAACTGTTTCGTTCACTGCAGTTTCAAGTATTCAGGCTTGGAAATGCCAGGAATGGCCAAGAGTGAAAATAAAACAATTTCACTACTTCAACATTTAGTACCTCAACATATAGTACTGTGGCATTTGTTGTGTTTTAACTTGTTTTGTATTTTATTTGAATACATAATTTGTTACTCAGTTAAATGGTAGTTTGTCTCTTTTTATATATACCTTTTAACTATTTCCATGAAATGTCAGCGAACTGGAGCAACTGCTTAAATGGACCAAACTACACTGAGAGCCCCGAAAAACTGGAACCACTGTATGTACAGTGTAAACATAATTGTATGTTTAATATAACTTACTTTTGAATGTTCTGAATATTATTTCTCTATGTGCCTTCTTTGCATTTTTAACACTTGTAAACTTAGTCGCTACTTGAGAATCCATCTCCTTTTTTCTCAATCAGTCATCCCCTTTCACCCACCTCCAATGAAACACACCAATGTTTACGTTAATTTACAAATATTTTTTTACACGTTCCCCAAGTTTGCTCGCGCCTTCTTGTATTTTGAAGTAATTTTCATCACTCACATTAATCAGTCTGTGTGGTATTAAGTTCCATATTCCAATTAGTCCCTATGAATGGAGTCCTTCTGAAATTTATGCTTGGATTTATTAGTGTTCATCTGTTGCTTGAGGAACATATTTGCATGAAAGGTGGCTCCGAGAAGATTCTGGAGGATGTGACTTACACTCAGTGGCCACTTTATTAGGTACAAGAGTGGCACCTGGTGTGGTTTTCTGCTGCTTTAGCCCATCCACATCAAGGTTCCATGTGTTGTGCGTTCAGAGATACCGTCGCCTTCCTGTCAGTTTGAACCAGTCTGGCCATTCTCCTCTGACCTCTCTCATTAACAAGGTGTTTTCGCTCACCGGATATTTTTTTGTTTTATTGCACCATTCTCGGTAAATGGAGAGGTATAGTGCGCTGCAGGTTGACAGGAATAGGCAGTTTAAATGGCAAGGCATGGACTAGATGGGCCAAAGGGCTCATTTCTGTGCTGTACTTCTCTAGAAAATGTTGTGCATGTAAATCCCAGGGGATTGGCAGTTTCTGAGAGATCTGAACCATCCCATCTAGTACTACAAAGTCTCTTAGATCACATTTCCTTTTCATTCTGTCGTTTGATCTGAACAACAGCAACCTCTTGGCCATGTCTGCATGCTTTTATGCATTGAGTTGCTAATATATGATTGGTCGATTAGATATTTGTATTAACAACCAGGTGTACCTTTACAACAGACTGTATTCTCTTCCATAGATGCTGCCTGGTCTGCTGAGTTCCTCCAGTATTTTGTGTGTGTTGTTTGGATTTCCAGCATTTGCAGACTTTCTCTTGTTTGTACCTAATACAGTGGCCACTGTGTGCATGTAGAAATGTTGAGCTAGCTGTGCCTCCGCTCCCCGGAAACAAACAATTCTGGAGGCTATCTGCATTGTTGAGAGGATTTTCCTTTCGTAGTGGGTGGAAGTGGAAGGAAGAAGGTGAATAAAGGATCAGGTAAAGTCAGAAAGATTAAGAATTTATTTTCTGAAAGTGTCATGATCTACTGCTTGGACATGTGGCAGACAAGTCCTTGAATATGTTCACGGATAAGCTTCTGAATGATGGACTACTTGGAGTTGATTTAAGGCCAGCAAAAGATCAGTCATAATATTATGGAAATTATAGACTCAAGGAGGGATTGTATTACTCCAGTTCCTAAACCGTTATATTTACAGCTCTTATTTCTGGAGTACTGAGAGGAAAAATGCAGTTGGCCACAATACAGGAGTAGTATGGATAACCAAAAATAAGAGCTTTATTTATTTGTTTATTTATTTGAAGTTTAGCGATACAGCACAGACTAGGCCCTTCAAGCCACACTGCCCCAGTAACTCCTGACAACTCCAATTAATCCTAATTTCATCACAAGATAACTTACGATGACCATTTAACCCTCCTGGCACGTCTTTGAACTACGGGAGGAAACCAGAGCACCTGGGGAAAAACTACGCATTCCACAGAGAGGACGCACAGAAAATCCTTACAGAATGGCCACGGAACTGAGTTCTGAACTCTGGATAGCTTCAAGCTTTTATAGCATTGTGCTAACCGCTGGCCTACTATATGTACTGTGAGTCCATCACTAATAACTCCTGTAAGGAACCTGGGAGTTGCATCTTTATCCAGGGAATTGCACTTTAGAGCAAATAATCATGACATATGCATGGAGCAAGAACTACAATTGAGCAGTACATACGATTAAAGGTTTTTACTAAGTCGAGTTTGAATGGTAGACACTAGGCAGTTTAGTGAGGGAGCAACAAACCAGGCTTGCCAAGACAAAAAACATGCACACTCAAAAGCCTTTCTCATGTAGGTAGCCCAGTCAATTTACCATGCGATCTATCGGCTGCTTACGCACTCATACATTCACGCAATCGATGAGATGCGGTTGAATAACTATCAAAGAAGAAGCTAACAAGTAGATAAAGGGGAAACGACTAGTAGAGTTTAATAATATTAGAGAAAAATAACAACCCAAAATTCCATAAATGGAAAGTGGGACAGGCAGCATCTGTGGAAAGAGAACAGGTCAATGTTTCATGTCGATTTTTATAGAAGTTGAAGTGAAATGGAGTGAAAAGATCTTATGGAACAAGAGCACTTAGCCTGTTTCCTCTATGGTTCGGTATTAACAAACAATAGTTCCTTTCCCAGAAGATATCCAGTAACAATATTTTAAAGTGCAATCTACCTGCAACTGTTCAAAAGGGAAGATTATACCGTTAGTTTCAGAAATGAAACCTTGAGATTATTACAGAAGCATAGCACCGTATAATCTGTTTACTACACTTCTCTATAAGATTTAAGCACTGACTTTGTGTCCTGTAATAAACAAGCTCATGATGACTAGAGTCAATTTAAGTAGCCTGGACAGGGAAAGAGAAAAGTGAAGAGAGGAGGGCGATGGCTGCTTTCAATTTGTACTTTTGACAAAGCTGGCCTACCTACAACAGCTGCATAAACACCTGGATCATGCTCTGGGTATTAACCTTCCATGAGTGAAAATGGTTCAACAGCACTTACTGCCTAAACTGTTAAGTGAAATGTACCCACTGGTGTGGAGACAAAAGCTTTGCAAAATATGGACAGGGAAGCAGAGCAAAGTCTGAAACGTTATCTGGGCAGATTCAGTGAAAACCTCACATGATAAGGAGATGTGGGAAGGAGTCACCTTCCCTTGGTTTCCTTCCTCCTTCCCTTCATCCCATGGTCCACTCTACTCTCCTATAAAATTCCCCCTTCTTCAGTCCGTTCTTTCTTCCCACCCTCCACAGATGCTGTCTGACCTGATGAGTTTGTCCAGCATTTTCTATTTGTTACAATAAAGTAAAGCAGATTAGAACAGTGAATGAAAGAAATCGGTCCAAGAAATTCTGGCAACAGAATTTAGTTTCCTGGCCAACTCCTTACTTTACTGAGAACCTAACGTCCTTCATAGAGCAAGTTTGGCAGTTATTCTTGGAGGCTCTTCAGCTCCTTGGACTATGACTGATTACCGTAATCTTGCAATTTCTCCTCCTCCTTCCAAGTTGTGCTACTCAAAAAAGGTATTATTTCAACACTAGTTGCACTGCTATGAGCAGCTGAGTAAGAACGAGATGGGGAACTCTGACCAGAAATATGTACACCAAACACTGCTAGAACAGTCACAATTGGCAAATAATCTTTCTTGAACATCGATTTCTCTAACTTCAGGTAATTTTCCCCCTCCCTTTTTCTTCTATTCTCCACTCTGGCTCCCTTCTTACCTCTTCTCCTTGCCTATCTAACACCTCCCCCTGGTGTCTGGGTGAATGATACCCAGGTTTTCCTGTGTTTTAGATTTGGACTTGGACTATAGACTTTTTTTTTCAGTCTTATAGTTTTTTTTTAATATTCTGAGTCTTTTTGCCCAATCTTTCTCCTTTGTTTGTGTACGAGAGAGGGGGATTATGGGGGTCGATGAGCCTGTTCTGCTTTGGTTCATTTTTTTGTGCAGGGAGGAGGGACTTGGGGGTTGTTGATCGTGCTGCCATTCTTTTCTTTCTTGACTTCATGGCTATCTGGAGAAGAAGAACTTCAGAGTTGTATACTTCAATAATAAATTAAGCTTTGAACTTTTGAATCCAGGGTTGAAATGGCAAATACCAGGGTCATAATTTTCAAGATTCAAAAAACTTTATTGTCATTCTAACCATACATCAGCTCTGCAGGGCAGAATGAGACAGCGTTTCTCAGGGGCAGTGCAATCATAACATAACAAACGCAACACTAAATAATAAACATAACAATAAATAGTAAAACACAATGGCCACATGTCCGTTAAAATCAGTTAAAAGTGTCCAAAGCAGAGTCAGGTGGAGCAGCTATTTAGCAGTCTGACTGCCTGTGGGAGGAAGCTGTTTAGTAGCCTTGTGGTTTTTGATGCTCCTGTAACGTTTGCCTGATGGCAGAACAAACAATTCAAGGTGATTGGAGGAAATTATATGGGGGGGGGGGGTAATGTATCAGAGTGTAATACCATGTCAGGGGTGGCGAGAGAGGCAGATACATTAGGGGCACGTACAGGCACATGGATGATAAAAAAAAAATGGTGGACAATGTTAGCGGGAAGGGTTAAGGGCCAGCACAACATCATGAACTGAAGGGCCTGTACTGATCGACGTCCTAAATCACCTTGCATTCTTTTTAGTTTACCCTTGTGTTTTTTCATGAATCAGATCTCACTCTATTCTTCATTACGTTATTGTTTTCCCTTATATAAACTCAATGCACTGCTGTAATGAAATGGTCTGTATGGATATAATGCAAAATAGTTTTCACTGTACATGACAATAAAATGAAAACAATTTATCCTCTGTCCCCACTCAACATTCCTTTGACTTCTGCCACGGCTTACTGTTTCTAACTAAAGCAGACACAAACCTGATCCGAGTCCAGCAGGCAGTAGTTCACCCTGAGTTGTACCAGTTGAGCCAACAAGTCAAGCACTTGTCTTTGCAGGTGAACTGATGTGGTCGTGGTATACTGCTTCAAAGCCTTGATGACAAGAGGCTCAAAGAGACGGATGTAGTTGTGAATCGTATTCTAAAGTTTAAGAGAGAACACATTAAGCACGTTAGAATGGCTCAAAGCACATCATTCAGCGATCACAATTTGAAGTGTGTTGTCAATGTGCATTGTCTTAAAGTGCCCGTTTGCTTGCTTTTAATTCTGTTGCTGCCCAATCTGGGTGTTCTGGCCAGGATATCAAACAAAAATTATTACTTCAGTGCCTAGGTATTCTTAAAATTATCCTCAGTCCAACGCAAAGCTGCAATCATGAAGGCTCTACTTTGTTAAGAGCGAAGAGAATCATTATGTCACCAAAAGAATTTTAGAAGTTTCTACAGTCGTTCGATGGTGAGAGTAGTTGCATTACAGCCTGGTATAGAACCTCTAATGAAAAGTATTGTAAGAGACTGCAGAGAGTTGTAGATGCTGTCAGTTCCATCATCGACATAACCAACTCCACCATCAAGGACATCTTCAAGGGGTGCTGCGTACACCATTAAAGACCCTCTTCTCATTACCACCACTGGGAAGGTGGTACAGGAGCCTGAAGACCCAGACTCAACAATTCAGGACAAGCTTTTTCCCCCTCTATAATTAGATTTCTTAAACGATCCATGAACTCAGGAAAACTATCTTGATAATTACTTTATTTCTGGTATTTTTTAAAAAATTTATTGTAATTGTACTGCTGCCACAAAAGGAGTCACTGATAATAAATCTGACTGCTTTCTGGCCCCATGACAGTGCACCATAAACTGAGAGGAACCGACAGTGTCATAACTTACATGAAGCACACTATCGCACGGTCTCAGGCATCTATTGTATCAGACAAAGATCTTTTGCATTTGCTGTACCAGTTGAAATTTGGAATGCAGCATCAATTATTAGGATATGACCGATTTGTGGAGTGAGTTATACAGCATGGAAACAGGCACTTCAGCTCAATTCATCCATGCTGACCACATTGCCTTTAGTGAGAGAGATTTACCAGGATTGGGGAGCATGTCTTAAGGATGGATTGATTGTGCCTTTCTCTTTGGAGCAAGTGAGTATGAGATGTATTTGATAGAGGCCTACAAGATGATAAAAGGCATAGATGGAGTGGACTACCAGAGACTTTATCACAGGATGGAAGTAGTTGATAGGAGGTGGTACAATGTTAGGTGATTGGAGTGAAGTACAGGGGTGGATGTCAGAGTCATAGAAAAATATAGCACACAAACAGGCCGTTGCTGAACCAGCTACATAAGAAAAAAATTGCCAAGAACAATCATGGTCAAGACCATGATCTCCTACATCATGAATGTTTCCCCATCCACTTAAGCACCCACATACAGTACTGTACCAAATTCTTAGGCACGTATATACTGTATAGCTAGGGTGCCCAAGATTTTTGCACAGTACTGTAGTAATTTTATATATTGCACTGTACTGCTGCCGCAAAAAACAAATGAATGTCATGACATGCGAGTGATTCTGATGTGGGTCTCCTTTGTGGACTGAGAGTGCGAAGGGGTCAGGGAAAGGTGAATCGTGAGTGGGAAGAGAGGAAGGGAGAAGGGAGGACATGGGAAGCACCAAACAGACATTCTATAATGATCAATAAAGCAATTGTTTGGAATTAAGAGACCTTGCCTGGTGTCTCAGGTCTAAGTGTGTCTCTCCATCTCTGCCACCTGTACCACACCCCTCCCGCGGTGCTTCACCCTCGCCATTCCCAACGTCCTTTGTTCCTCCCAGATTTACAAACTCACTCTCCACTCCATGTTGACAAATACATTACTGTGCAAGAGCCTTAAGCAGCCTGGCTATACATGTTTGACTTTTGCACAGTACTGTACATTCCATCCTCCACTGCAGCACTATGTCACCCTATCCATTCTCTAACGAAAGCTCTGTATGACAACTGAAACAGAACATACCTTATCAGCTCGATGCCTTGTCACATTCATCATGCCAACCTTCACCTGTGATGAAACCTTCTGCAGCACATCAAACCAACTAAAAGTTAAGCAACCAAGAAAGACGTATAAGTTTGGGATTTTTAACGAAGTGTGTCACTTTGCTGAAAATCATTTCAAGATTAATTAACATTTTATTATTATGGATTTACCTAAAGCAATTCATTGTACAAAGTCTCTACAAAGTTTTCTTTGGTTTCTCAATCTAACTCGTCATTTTCTTTTTGGCTATCACATAGCTAAGCCCGTACTTGGCTATGTTTCCATTGGGAGGATTGATTTGTCATTTAGTGATCTGGCCACCTTAAGACTTCCCAACTGCCTCTGAGGCCAGCACTTCTTGAAACCATAACACATAGGAGCAGAAATAGGCCACTCGCCTATCGAGTCTGCTCCATCATTCAATCATGGCTGATTTATTATCCCTCTCAATCTCATCCTCCTGCCTTTTCCTTCACTAAACGAGAATCTATCAACCTCCACTTTAAATATATCCAACAACTAGAATCTCCCAGCATTTTTTTTAAATCAGTGTGTAATACCCGCCATACAATGATTCAGCTTGGCGAGATTTCTCAGTCCACAGGGCTGCAAAGTGGCTAAAAGCTTCTGGGTCACTTTGACCGCAGACCTTCACAGGAGCTGTGGCTCATTTTATCACTCTCAGTGGTAGCTACAGGGTGGGACAGGAAGAAAATGAGTTTTTTTTTTAAATCAGAGTTCACTTAAATCATCACCACACAAGGCAGAGACGTTTTAAGCAAGCAATTAAAAGACAGAAGCAGCCCCATTTTTTCCAAATTCCTGTTTCTTCCCAGTTGATTGAGACAGATATTCTCAAGATGTCCCTGTGCACCTTTCTGGGGTGGGATAGGGTATGATGATAAATACCACAAAGTGTTTCAACATCAATTATCTGCACAAAGAAAGAGATTACATCACTGCCATGCACAAGAAGCAATTGCTCAGCTGAATTTGAACATGGTGGGCAATGCTTTCCGAGTGGTGCACATTATAACCACAACTATTAAGTGAGTGGTGGGCAGATGTCAGGACCTTAGTATAATATGGAGATCAGAACTGTTCACAGAACTTCCAATCTGATCTTGTTTCAAAATCCAGGTGTAACGTAGTAGAACACACTCACACAATGTTGGAGGTACTCTGCAGATCAGGCAGCATCTATGGAGGGGAATAAACAGTCGGTATTTTGTGTTGAGACCCTTCAATGGGACTGGAAAGGAAGTGGACAGAAGAAAGAATTTCACCCCCCTCCCTCTTTCATGTTTTAATTCCTCATTCTGATTACTTTTTCACTCCTCCTTTCCTCCTCACCTGCCCATTACCTCCCTCTGGTTCCCTTCCTTCTTCCCTTTCTTCCATGGTCCACTGTCCTCTCCTAATAGATTCCTCTCCATAGTTGCTGCCTGATCTGCTGAGTTTCTCCAGATTTTGAACATCAGCAGAATCGTATCTGTAACATAGTAATAACAATTGATGCTTCACCCGGACGTGTCCTGCTCTGGCTCTGCTTGGACCATGTTCCTCAGGCTGGCGTCAGCCAGTGCCTGTGTGAAGTGGGTGTACGGCGCCATGAAGCAATAGTGGTAAAGCCCCGGCCTTAGGCTGGACGAGCCCAGGCGCTGCACCTTTCCTTGCGACTTGCTGGGGTGGAAGGAGCAGCTGTCATATTGCGACGCAAGGTTTGTCCCAAACAGTGTCTTCAGAAGCTGAGTAAAACGCAGGTAAGAAACAAATGTTACATTCAAGGCCACTCAGCAAGTATACAATTTACCAAACAAAGGCTACATTTATTTGTTGGAGCATGAGGAAGGAAAGGTGTGGTGGTGGAAGCAGACAGGCACATGCTGGGAATGGAGGGACAAGGATGACATGCAGGCAGATAGGTTTAGTTTAATTTGGCATCATAGCTGGCACAGTGTGCAATTTCTGCATATTAATTTATGTCATTTGCAACATGTTATTCATTTATTTAGAGGCACAGCACGGTAACAGGCCCTTCTGGCCCAATGGCCCCGTGCTGCCCAATTACACCCACGTGATCAATTAACCCACGGAAAGTGAAAGGGAACCAGAGCACTCGGAGGGAACGCACGTGGGAATGGAGGGAATGCACGTGGGAACAGAGGGAACGCACGTGGGAACATACAGAGGGAATGCACATGGGAACAGAGATGCAGGTGGGAACGGAGGGAACGCACAGAGGGAATGCACAGTGGGAACGCACACAGGAACAGAGGGAACGTACAAACTCCTTACAGACAGTGATGGAACTGAATCCATGTCATTGGCACTGTAGTAGCATCAGGCTAACTGCTATGCTACCGTGCCGCAACTTATTCTAAACAAGACTACACCTTACCTGCTGGACACAGACAGTGGCTGCCATGGGTTCCCTGCAGAAACAGGACTTCAGATAGCCAAGGATTTCTTCCACACACTGCAAAGGATTTTGTAAAATGCAACATCAGGTATTAGACCAGTTTCAGTAGATACAGATTGCGTGAATGTTAAAAACAACTGTTAAGACTCCAAGTACAACATTTCTAAAGCTCGCACTCCAAGGCCATCTATGAAGTTAAAGAAGTCAAACTATAGGAAGAGCCTTATTAGACAACATGAGAACAGACCATTCAGCCCAAACAGTTCATGTTGTTTATGCTCCCCAAGGACTTCATCCAACCTGTGTTCTTCCACCTTCTCTACACCAAACATTTACCTCAAGTACCACCCTTCCACATTCTCAAACTCTCTGGTGTTGACCACAGGAACTACGGTCTACAAATTAGTGCATTCAAATGAATCAAGGACAATGAAAGTAGACAAAAAGAACTACAGTCTGGCCTGCAATAGGTAAAAAGACCTCTTGCAAATTCATCAGTTAGTGATTAGAGACTATTTGTGACTCTTAGATTTGGTCAACCAACACTGTGTCCTAAGCACTCCCTGAATCCCCTCTGACATTCCCCGCACTGTGTCCTAAACACTGTCTGAATCCCCTAACATTCCCTGCACTGTATCCTAAACATTCCCTGACTCCCCTCTAACATTCCCTGTACTGTCCTAAACACTCCCTGAATCCTCTAACATTCCCTGCACCGTGTCCTAAGCACTCCCTGAATCCCCTCTAATACCCCCGCATCAGGTCCTCTAATGCCTCCATGGAAAGGAAATTGCCTTTTAAACTCACAAGAGAGCAGAAGCCATCAACTTTTCACTGTTGATGTTTCTGTAGCAGGCAATTTCTTTTTTATGAGGTTGAGTTGCTAGCTCGGATGGAAAGGGGTGGCAGCTGGGTTCGAACTCAGGAGCCTTCACTCCTAAGTCCGGCGCTGATGCCACTACCCCATCAGCCGGCTGAATGCCTCCATGAATTCGCTCTAATATTCTCCACATTGCATCCTGTAAACACCCCATGAATCCGCCAATACCCTAAGGATTGTTTTCCTTTAAACTCACCCTGAAATCCCTCTAATATTCTGTGTGCTGTATTCTCTAATCACTCTCTGAATGTGTTTAAATATACACTGCCCTATTTTCTAAACACATCTTGAATTGCCTCTAATATCCTCCTCCCACAATGCACACCCGAAAATCTCCCTGTATCACCTTTAATACAAGATAAAATAAAACTTTATTTATCCCAAAAGAAATTATTGTTGCAACGATGTTCAGTCAGAAATAGACACTTTAAAATCCAAAATGTAAGCACTGAGGTATGAAAAAATGCAAAATGTGCATTAAAAAAATAACAGTGCAAAATAGAGATGTGCAATGAAACTATATACTAATATACTTAAGGAGGAAGAGTTTTAGAGTTTTAGAGTCTTAGAGCCACAGGGAAAAAGGATCTCCTGTGGCGTTCAGTGGTGCACCTAGGTAGAATCAATCTGTTACTAAAGGTGCTCCTCTGTTTCTCCAGTATGTCATGGAGGGGGGAGAGGGATTGTCCATAATGCTCTGTAGCTTCTGCAACATCCTCCTCCCAGACACAACCACCAGGGAATCCAGTTCCACCCCCAGAACAGAACCCGCCTTCCTGATGAGCTTATCGATCTTCTTGGTGTCAGCTGCTCTCACCCTGCTGCCCCAGCAGACTACAATGCAGAACAGAATGCCGGCCACCACTGAGTCATAGGATATCGGCAGCATAGTACTGCAGACTTTGAATGACTGGAGCCTCCTCAGGAAGTATAGTCAGCACTGTCCCTTCTTGTACAGAGTATCTGTATTTTTAGTCCAGTCCAGTTTATTGTCCAGGTGAGTTCCCAGGTATCTGTGGTCCTGGACAGCTTCTACATCCGTTCCCTTAATGGAGATGAGAATACAGGGTGTTTTCACTTTCCAGAGGTCCACCACCAACTCCTTTGTCGTAGTGATGTTCAGCTGCAGGTAATTTAGCCCACACCACTCAACAAAGTTTCACTCAGCCTCTTGACCGTGGCTGATATAGCCCACAACTGCCGAATCGTCCGAAAACTTCTGCAGGTGACAGGAATCCATGCTGTATCTAAAGTCCGAAGTGTAAACAGTGAACAGGAAGGAGTCAGGACCATCCCCTGATGTGCCCCTGCATTGTTAAACAATACCTGATACACAGCTCTGCAATTTAACATACTGTGGCCGTCTGTAATTCAGGACACTAGTGGAGCATCCACCTGCATCTCTGTGAACTTAGTAAAGGAGGTCATATGGTGTTAAAAGTACTGGAGAGATGATGCCTGGCTCATCCAGATGAGTGTAAGCCCGCTGAAGCAGGAAGGTAATGGCGTCCCCAACTCCAATACATAGTTGGTAAGCAAACTGCAGGGGGTCCCTGTGATCCATTTACAATGGTCAGGAGGTGCATCAGGACTAGTCTTTCTTATGATTTCATAACATGTGAGGTCAGTGCCACTGGTCTGTAATCACTGGGCGTGGTGGGATACATCTTCTTGGGTACTGGACTAAGCAGGATGTTTTCCACAGCACAGGGACCCTCTTCAGGCTCGGGCTTAGATTAAAGACGTATGGAAAGACTGCATCCAGTTGAGTAGCACACACCATGAGTACCCCTGGGATGAAGTCTGCTGAGCTCTCTCCTTACCTGCTCAGCAGTGCCAGTCCACACGTCTGTGGTTGTTGGCTCTCCGATGTCCTTGGAGAGAGACGGAAGGCAAGGGGTGAGGGGGGAGGAGCTGGTGGGTGGATGGGTTGTAGAGGGGTAAACTGAAGCTTCCTCAACAAACCCGTTGAAAAACCAGTTTAACTCGTTGACCCTATCCCAGTCCCCTTCAATCACCTGGTCTCTAGTCTTTTTATACCCTGTGATTGTTTTCATACCACTCCACATGCCACATAGTCTGAGGTAGTTTCCTCCTGTAGCAGTCGTCGCCCTGGGCCAAATTCTCCCTTAGTTCCCTCTGAACCAGCCTCTTCGCCTCCCTATCTCCATCTCAGAATGCCCTCCTCTTCCTGTTCAGTATGGCTTTGATGTCTTTTGTGACCCAAGGTTTATTGTTTGGGAAACAGCACACATTCCTAGTTGGAACAGCATTACCCCCAGCAGTATCATCCCAACATTATCAGACCTACCAAAATTTTAAATGCCTACATGTAAAGGAAGGAGCTCCAATCTACTCACTCTTTGCTGACAGTATTCTCTCAACTCTGGTGTTAACTTGTAAATCCTTTGACACGCTCTTATGGCTCTGAAGACTGGTGTTAATTACTGAATTCAGAGCCACGCACAGCATCTGTAAGTTGTGTATAATAATGGTTCAACACCACCTCTAACCTCCCCTTGGAGCAACTATTTACCTTCCCAATGTCTGGAAGTGTTGCGATCTCGAGAAGCTGAGACAGAACATCCAAAGCTGCCCGTAAGAAGCTGCCAAACTTCTCATTACTGTTCTGAAGGTCCAGAGTAACCTGAAATAAGAGAAGACATTTAATTGATGTGTTCAAGATTCAAGATTGTTTAACGTCATTTTCAGTATACAAGTCTAAAAGAGAACAAAATAATTGTTACTCCAGATCCAATGCAGCACAAAAACATAGTAAGATAAAGAACACAATAACAAAAAAGACAAAAATATAAATACATAAAGATAGCTTATGTACATAGATTGATTGTATGTCCATAAAGTGGCGCTAGGTACAGGAGCGTCTGTACATAAGCTGACAGACAGGAAATGATAATGCAGCAGAGGTGGGTGATGTGGAGGGATATGTTGGTGGGTAGAAGTGTTGATCAGCCTCACTGCTTGTAGAAAGTAACTGTTTTTGGGTCTGGTGGTCCTCGCTGAAGGGAGTGGGACAAACAGTCCAAAAGCAGGGTAGGTGCGATCCTTCATGATGTTACTGGCCCTTTTCCAACATCTTTTGGTATACATGTCCTTGCTGGCAGATCGGCTGGTGCTGGTGATATGCTCAAATGATGGCAAGTTTTGATAGGGTAGGTCATAAAGCCACGTAATTCACGAAGGCCATGACGATACTGAGAGGAAGGTGAAAGCAGATTTAGTAGTAACTTCCAACAGCTTTCAAATGGAGACAGGAGTCTGCAGAAGCAGTGGTCTGGAAGGAATAAGAGTCATACAGCGTGGTAAGAGGCTCTATGGCCCAATTCGTCCATACCAACTGGGAGATTGCGCTATCTACCCACATTTGGCCCATAGCCCTTCACCACACAGATGCTGATTAGCCCACTAAGATCTTCCAGCAGACTGATGTTCTAGATTACAGCAGCTGCAAAATTTTGTTCCTCCATAAATAAAGCCTACTCGACGGCAGCAACTACACATGACATAGTGCATG
Organism: Mobula birostris; assembly: GCF_030028105.1. Classification (NCBI taxonomy): domain Eukaryota; kingdom Metazoa; phylum Chordata; class Chondrichthyes; order Myliobatiformes; family Myliobatidae; genus Mobula; species Mobula birostris. The sequence goes on along the minus strand of NC_092374.1, from coordinate 11,294,330 downwards.
AGTGAGAAAGATGGGATAAACTTTATAAGCAGGCTTTTGCCACTGAGGTTGGATGAGACTAGAATTAGAGATCATAGGTTAAGGGTGAAAGGTGAAATGTTTAAGGGAACATGAGGGAAAAGTTCTCCATTCAGAGGGTGGTAAGAGTGTGGAAAGAACTGCCATCTCGAGGTGATGGATGCGGGTTCGATCTCAACAGTTAGGAAAGTTTGGATACCAAGTGGAGACCAAGTCTCTTTGTATATTTAAGGCAGAGGCTAATACAAGTTTGTAGATCCTTGACTGGTCAGGGCATGAAGAGATACGGGGAGAAAGCAGGAGATTGGGGCTGAAAGGAAAAATGGATCAGCCATAATGAGATGGCAGAGCAGACTTGATGGGCCAAAGGGCCTAATTCTACTCTTATGTCTTAATGGATGGTATGGGTATGGAGGGTTATGGTCAATGGGACTAGACAGAACAATAGTTCAATATAGACTAGATAAGCTGAAGGGCCTGTTACCGTGCTGTTGTTTCCTATGACTCTAACTACAGGTCACTAGACTGATGTGTCTATTAGGGGGGTGGATAGCATTATCAGATCTGTGAAACACACCCAGTTTGAGCTGGTACCTTGTAGTTTGCATACGTAGCCTTCAGAACATCATGCAACTTCAGATACGGAGGCAGGTGGTAAAAGCTGCCCAGCGAGGTAGACTTGCTGGCTGGTGCAGTACCCACAGCATCTGCAGGCCTGGCCGCTGCAAAAGAACGTATGAATGGCAGGAAAATATCAACAAGAGTACACTTTATAAAAAGCCTATTTATAGGGACAGAAGGATTAACAACCAGAAAACAGAGCATAGATTTAATAAGATATTTGGGCAAGTTATCAGATACAGGGGGTTTGAGGGACATGAGCCAAATGTTAACAAATGGGACTAGCTTGGTTGTCAAGGATGAGTTGGGCTGAAAGGCTTATTGCATACTGTATTATTCAGTGAGATTTAAAGTGAATACACTGGTTAAGTTAACAAATTTCATGACACATGCCGGTGATAATAATCCTGATTCTGCATCTGATTCTGGTTAACTGGGACACATTGGGACCAGTACATTTTGGCTCAGTTAAGCAGCTCCCCCAATTAGCTAAGGTTTCTTTGAAATAGTTAAAAAGATATAAAGTAAAAGGAAACTGAATTAATTCTTAATAGTTATCGATGGAGAAATTCATCCAGTGTACATAGGTGCTTTCTTTTGATTGACCATAAATGAATTAGACATCAAAAAAAAACTACAAATGTTGGGATTGTACAGTGTATGAGCACGCGTGCACAAGAGCGGGAGGGCAAGAGTTCCACATGTCCAGCTCTGCAACTTTTTCTATAAATTTTACTTTTGAAATAATGTTACATTGCACAGCACACAGATGACTTGAAGCAAAATATCTCACCTGGACTAGATTCGGTGTTTTTCTTGGGGCTCATGGGTGTAGCTGCCTGTTCTAATGACTCCCTCTCCTTGGCCTTGCGCCTGATCGGGCTGAGTGACGGTGTGGTCGAAAGTGATGGCAGTGTTGCCTGGGAAGAAAAATTCAACACAATCCCAACTGTGACACAAATCACCTATCAAATTATAAGAGTAGCATGATAGTCTAGCAGTTAGCACAATCACATTAGAGCACCAACTGTAACACTGGGACTCGATGTATGAGTTTGTACGTTCTCCCCACAACCTCAGGGTGCTCGTTTCTTCTCACATTCCAAATATGTATGGTTTGGGGTAATGAGCTGTGAGCATGCTATGTTGGCACCGGTAGTATGGCGGCACTTGCAGGCTGCCAGCTTGCTGATTCAACTTTATGTTTCAATGTACGTGTGACAAATAAAGCTAATTTTCAAACTTTAATAGTTACTCATTTCCTCTTTTTGAATGTAATTACAGATTCCAGCTATAATGCGTTAATTTTAAAGAATAAATATATTACCTTGCAATGAAATTAAATTTAGTTCCAGCAGCTGCAAGCTGTTCAATGCACAGAAGTCACCATTTGTATCAGATGTTAAACTAAGGCCCTGACTGTTATTTCAACATGAGGAGGCAGCAATACAATCTCAAGAGTTATCTATTATTCAGTATGTAATGGATAATCTTTATATAATCTGTCTGCAACATTCCCATTTTCCTCCCCGCCAGCCTCTGCTGTGCTGATACACACCGACACTGATGCAGGGTTTTGATCCAAAACATTCCTTTTGGGACAGCACGCTAGCATTGTAGTGAGTGTAATGGTATTACAGCACCAGTGATCACTGATCAGGGTTCAAATCCCACCACTGCCTATAAGGAGTTTGTATGCTCTCCCCACGACTTCACAGGTTTTGTCTGGGTGCTCTGCTTTCCTCCCATGTTCTAAAGACATATGGGTTAGTTAGAGAGAAATAGGCATGCTATATTGGTCCCAGAAGCATGGTGATACTTGTTGGTTGCCTGGAACAATCCTTGCTTTTACAAACACCGCCCCCCCACCACCACAATATAGACCATAAGACTATAAGACAAAGGAGCAGAAGTCGGCCATTAGGCCCATCGACTCTGCTCCAGCATTTTATCATGAGCTGATCCATTCTCCCATTTAGTCCCACTACCCCGCCTTCTCACCATAACCTTTGATGCCCTGGCTACTCAGATACCTATCAATCTCTGCCTTAAATACATCCAATGACTTGGCCTCCACTGCCGCCCATGGCAACAAATTCCATAGATTCACCACCCTTTGGCTAAAAAAATTTCTTCGCATCTCTGTTCGGAATTGGCGCCCTTCAATCCTTATGTCATGCCCTCTCGTACTAGACTCCCCCATCATGGGAAATAACTTTGCCATATCCACTCTGTCCACGCCTTTCAACATTCGAAATGTTTTTATGAGGTCTCCCCTCATTCTTCTAAACTCCAAGGAATGCAGTCCAAGAGCGGACAAACGTTCCTCATATGTTAACCCTCTCATTCCCGGAATCATTCTAGTGAATCTTCTCTGTACCCTCTCCAACGTCAGCACATCCTTTCTTAAATAAGGAGACCAAAACTGCCCACAGTACTCCAAGTGAGGTCTCACCAGCGCCTTATGGAGCCTCAACATCACATCCCTGCTCCGATACTCTATTCCTCTAGAAATGAATGCCAACATTGCATTCGCCGCCTTCACCACCAACTCAACCTGGAGGTTAACTTTAAGGGTATCCTGTACGAGGACTCCCAAGTCCCGTTGCATCTCAGAACTTTGAATTCTCTCCCCATTTAAATAATAGTCTGCCCATTTATTTCTTCTGCCAAAGTGCAGAACCATACACTTTCCAACATTGCAATTCATTTGCCACTTCTTTGTCCATTTTTCCAATCTATCCAAGCCTCTCTGCAGACTCTCTATTTCCTCAGCACTACTAGCCCCTCCACCTATCTTCGTATCGTCAGCAAACTTAGCCACAAAGCCATCTATTCCATAATCCAAATCGTTGATGTACAATGTAAAAAGAAGCGGCCCCAACACGGACCCCTGTGGAACACCACTGGTAGCCGGCAGCCAACCAGAATAGGATCCCTTTATTCCCACTCTCTGTTTCCTGCCAATCAGCCAATGCTCTATCCACATATGTAACTTTCTCATAATTCCATGGGCTCTTGTTAAATAGCCTCATGTGTGGCACCTTGTTAAAGGCCTTCTGAAAATCCAAATATACAACATCCACTGCATCTCCCTTGTCTAGTCTACTGGTAATTTCCTCAAAAAATTGTAATAGGTTTGTCAGGCAGGATTTTCCTTTAAGGAATCCATGCTGAGTTCTGCCTATCTTGTTATATGCCTCCAGGTACTCTGTAACCTCATCCTTGACAATCGACTCCAACAACTTCCCAACCACCAACTTCAAGCTAACAGGTCTATAGTTTCCTTTTTGCTTCCTTGCCCCCTTCTTAAATAGCGAAGTAACATTTGCAATCTTCCAGTCCTCTGGAACCATGCCAGAATCTATCGACTTTTGAAAGATCATCACTAATGCTTCTGCAATCTCCACAGCTACTTCCTTCAGAACATGAGGGTGCATTCCATCTGGTCCGGGAGATTTATGTACCTTTAGACTATTCAGCTTCCTGAGAACTTTCTCTGTCGTAATTGTGACCGCGCACACTTCTCTTCCCTGCCACCCTTGAGTGTCCAGTATACTGTTGATGTCTTCCTCAGTGAAGACTGATGCAAAATACTCGTTCAGTTCCTCCGCCATCTCCTTATCTCCCATTACAATTTCTCCAGCATCATTTTCTATCGGTCCTATATCTACTCTCACCTATCTTTTACTCTTTATATACTTGAAAAAGCTTTTAGTATCCTCCTTGACACTATTTGCCAGCTTCCTTTCATAGTTCATCTTTTCCCTTAATGACCTTCTTAGTTTCCTTTTGTAAGCTTTTAAAAACTTCGCAATCCTCTGTCTTCCCACTAATTTTTGCTTCCTTGTATGCCCTCTCCTTTGCATAACTTTGGTTTTGACTTCTCTTGTCAGCCACAGTTGCATCCTTTTTCTATTCGAAAATTTCTTCTTTTTTGGAATATACCCATCTTGCACCTTCCTCATTTCTCGCATAAACTCCAGCCACTGCTGCTCTGCCTTCCTTCCCGCCAGTGTCCCTTTCCAGTCAACTTTGGCCAGTTCCTCTCTCATGCCACTATAATTTCCTTTACTCCACTGAAATACCGACACATCAGATTTCGGCTTCTCTTTTTCAAATTTCACAGTGAACTCAATCATGTTATGATCACTGCCTCCTAAGGGTTCCTTCACCTCAATCTCTCTAATCACCTCCGGTTCATTACACAATACCCAATCCAGTACAGCCGATCCCCTAGTGGGCTCAACAACAAGCTTTTCTAAAAAGCCATCTCGCAGACATTCTACAAATTCTCTCTCTTGAGATCCAGTGCCGACCTGATTTTCCCAATTCACTCGTATGTTAAAATCCCCCACAATTATCATAACACTGCCCTTCTGACAAGCCTTTTCTATTTCCTGTTGTAATTTGTAGTCCACATCACTGCAGCTGTTTGGAGGCCTATATATTGCCATCAGGGTCCTTTTACCCCTGTGGTTTCTTAGCTCAACCCATAAAGATTCTGCACCTTCCGATCCTATGTCACCTCTTTCTAATAATTTAATATCATTTCTTACCAATAAATCCACGCCTCCCCTCTGCCTACCTTCCTATCCTTCCGATACACCGTGTATCCTTGGACGTTCAGCTCCCAGAGACATCCTTTAGCCACGTCTCAGTGATGGCCACAATATCATACCTGCCAATCTGTAGCTGTACGACAAGATCATCCACCTTATTCCTTATGCTGCGTGCATTTAAGTATAACACCTTAAGACCAGTATTAGGTACTTTTTGCTTTGATTTCACTGTAACTTTATTGCACTGCAACTCATCCCAATGGCTACAAATTTGCCCCATCACCTGCCTGTCTTTCCTAACGTCTTTACCGCTCACTATCTTAGACTTATTTCTGTTTTCCCCTTCCTCCGCTCTATCATTCTGGTTCCTATCCCCCTGCCAAATTAGTTTAAACCCTCACTAACAGCTCTATTAAACCTTCCCGCCAGAATATTAGCCCCCTTCAGGTTCAGGTGCTTGACCTGCTGAGTTCCTCCTGAAGGTTGTTTGGGACATCTACACATTTTCTACATTGGCTGTCTCTCCGTATTAACCATTGCTTGCTTGCTTCACTGTTGCAAGACTATTGATCGGCTCCCCAGAAGATGGACTCTTGATTTCACAAATCTCCCAACTCAAGATTCTCATAACATCTTCTAAATAGGATGGACCCACAATCTACCTTGACATGGTGCTGCACCTTTATTGCTTGCCTGCACTGCACTTTCTCTGTAACAATAACATTTTATTCGGCACTCTATAATTGTTTTACAATGTACTACCTCAATGCAGTGTTGTAATGAATTGAACACTGTATGCATCGCATGCCTTTCACCGTACCTCCATAAGACATAGCAGCAGAATTAGGCCATTCGGCCCATTGAGTCTGCTCCACCATTCCATCATGGTTGATTTATTATCCCTCTCAAACCCATTCTCCTGCCTCCGCCCTGTAACCTTTGACACCCTGACTAATCAATCTCCACTCTAAATATACTTAATGAACCTCAGTACATGTGACAATAATAAACCAATATATTAGTTTTTCAGTTTATCGGATCTGGTTTCTTTCACCTGCTGACTCCAGCTTGATTCACATACCTTCAACACCGGGCCAGGCGTAACATCATCAATAACATGTGCACAGATATTGATGACCTTCATCAGATGGGAAAAGAGCTGCTCCACCATCCCTACCAACGTCCTGTCAGCCAAGGCAGGCCATGGCTCTTCAACCTTGGTGGGTGCACTAGAATCATCTTCATTGGCCCAGGGATTCTTTAAAGATTTAGGAGCAATGGCTATCAACATATAAAGATATAGGAAAATCAAATTAGTAGACTCAATTATCGATCCTCAGGGAAAAATGTTGCTGTACATTTGCAATTGAACCATAGATAGAATGAAGGCTAATAACAAGAACACAAGAAAAGGCATTAATTGTATGCACTGTATTGATGTATTAAATACACAAAAATACATTGCAAGTAGAATATGTGTACTGGATAGTCTTGCATGAATACAGCTGAGTAATAATAATACAAATATTAATATATTAGACATTGTCTTGAGAATGACAATGTATATATCATAATATAGTATATTATCATAGCAATTATAAAGTGGAATATTATCAGTAGGCGCTATAGTAGTATAGCAATTAGCACATCATTTTACAGCACGAGCAATCACTAATCAGGGTTCAATTCCCACCACTGCCTGTAAAGTGTTTGTATATTCTCCCCATGACCGCATTTCCGGTTTTCCTCCCACATTCTAAAGACGCACAGTTAAGGTCAGTGAGTTGTGGGCACTGTTCCCTCTGAGCTGCACTCCTATACAGTAATTGAAATGTTCCCACGCACATAACTTTTGTTGCCACGCAGCTGGAGTTTTATTAAATACAATGTTAAAATAATTTTGAAATCCCTGTTCAAATAATTGTGAAATGCCCTGCAATTAATTATGTCAAATAATATAATCTATCAGTTTTCTAAATAATATGTACCACAACCTTTACTTTGAAACATTGCAGAGCTTCAACACATTCACACTGACATTTTTTCAAGTTTCAACATTGTTACAAATTGTAACAATACATACAGAATGGAAGAAGATTGTTCATTGTTAATAAACCGCCAGCGCAATTTAGTCAAATGTTTATCTTTGCTAGAGATTACGAAATGTGAATTATTTTCTTTGTTGTACTGTATTTCATTATACTCTTTAATTAATACATTAAATCAAAAGTTTGTGATTTTTCAATTTTCGTTCTAAATACTCATTGCATGCATATTACACAAAATAAAACAAAGTGCTGCGCAGTTTTCAGGCCGTGCAAAAATTTCCTGCTCAGAGCAATGGATGGGCCATGCAGCTGTAAAACAAATTTAAAGGGATTGATGGTTGTGGACATTGTGGGCTGTCAGCACAATTCTCACTGATCGGATGTTACAAACGTTTCAATATGCATGCGACAAAGGTAATCCTTAATCTTTCTCTTTTAATATGCTATATTACATTCAGCAGATATTTTCATGTAGAAATAGTTTAAGTCGATCAAAAGTTAATTACATTTGAAGTGAAGTGATTTACTGTACATGTATTACATCCAGTCTATGTCAACGTCAATCCACCAGATGGAGGAAGATGAACAGACAGGTTGGACAGAGAGCCATCTCCTCAAATGTCTTAGGGAGTTGGTGGACTAAATTCTGTTGGATTCCCCAATTGCTATCTAGTTACTCTACCCTATTTGCATATATAGAATACACACATTAGTTGAAATGACTCCCCTTAATTGCGACACTTCAGGCTAGATCGTCTTTGGTACTACAGTGGAAAACAATTAAGAATAAACATTTCCACATGGTCTGAAGTTACAAACAGGCCAGACTGTCTTTGGATGGCAGATTTTCTTCCTAGAACCTTGATGAACCAGATGGGTAAGAAAATTCAGCGGAGACTACCGTCAGCAATTCCAGCAGACAAAATCAAAAATCTTTGGGGACAAGATTTACAGACTTCAATTTCTGAAGAAACTTGGAATGAAATTTTTAAATTGGTTAATACTTCATCTTTACGTGTTCGTCATTCCCTCCTACAATTTAAAGTAGTTCATAGGGCTTATATGACCAAGGATAAGTTATCTCATTTTTATATGGATATATCTCCCTACTGTGATAGGTGTAACAATGGCGAGCCTTCATTTATTCATATGTTTTGGACGTGCCCAAGTCTTGGAAAATATTGGAAGGAAGTATTCCAAACTTTTTCTGTACTCTTTAAAGTAAATTTTAAGCCTAATCATTTGACTGCCCTATTTGTTATTGTTGGAAGGAAAATATCATTTTAAAGACATCTGATTTGCACATTCTGGCTTTTATCTCTCTTATGACTAGGAGGGCACTTTTGTTTAAATGGAAGGGTGCTGTTCCGCCTAATCATGCTCAGTGGTTACGGGATGTTATGGCATGCCTAAATTTAGAAAAGATCCGTTGTTCAGTTTCTGAATCTAACCAAGGTTTTCAAAATTTGTGGGGGCTGTTTTTAAAATATTTTCATAATCTTTGACTTCTCGTTAAACTACAGAAGTTGGTTAATAGCATATCTTATTATCTGATAAGGTTTTTTCTCCTCCCCCCCCCCCCAACAGCTTCGACTTTGGTATGGGTATAGATTTTTTTTATAAAACTGTTTATATTCTAATATAAGAATTAATCTAATCTATATAAATATAGGGTAAGGAGTTCATTAATGTGATTCAATATACTGTATCTGGTATTATTATATTTTTTCTTTTGTTTTATAATATGTATTCTCTTGGACTCTGTATTCTTCTATATAGAAATCAATAAACATATTGAAAAAGAAAAAGAAAGAAAGAAGCAATTCCGCTTGTTATACCAGATTTATGCAGTTATCTGGATTTAAGTTCCTCAGAGGTCACAGTGAAATTTGGTCTCACGCCCAGGGTTCAAGTTCAAGTTTGTTGTCATTTAACCATACACACGTAAAATAATGTTTTTTTTGGGGGGGGGGGTGGAATGGTGGTAGCAGGGTGTTCAGAAGTCTCACAGCCTGGGGGAAGAAGCTGTTACCCAGCATAACAATCCTTGTTCTTATAATGCAGCACCTTCTGCCAAACAGGAGGTCAAAGAGATTGGGCGACGGATGAGAGGGGTTCTTTACAATTCTTAGGGCTCTATAAATATAGCACTTCTAGTGTATGTCATGGATGAGGGAGGTGGAAAAGAGACCAATGATTCTCTCAGCAGTCTTCACAATCTTTCACAGAGTACTGCAGTCAGATGCCTGACAATTTCCATACAGCTGGTCAGGACACTCTTGATGGTAATCCACAAGCCACTCCATCAACTCTCTGCATGCCAACGCATCATTGTCGCTGATGAGGCCAACCACTGTTGTGTCACCAGTGAACTTAATGATGTGGTTAGAACTGGATCTAGTAGCTGTGCTTCAGCAGTGTGAGCACGTAACCCTGGGTGGCACTAGTACTTAGCGTGATGGAGCTAGAGATGTTTCTCCCAACATGGACTGTCTGAGGTCTCTCTGTCAAGAAGTCCAAGAGCCAGTTGCAGAAGAAGGTGTTGAGACCAATGATAGCTTGCCCAGTTTATACATGATAATAGTCTACTAATCTAATTACTATGCATCTAAGAATCGTAGAATACAAGCATTTGATTACTTGAATGCCAGGCTAAAATGTAAACTGTGCAACCAGTGGGAGACAAAAAGATTACGTAAATTAGATCTGCAGATACAATCACAATGTTTCAGACTTTTGGACAAGTACTTAGATAGGAAAAGCATGTGGCAATAAGGGCCTAATGTGGATAAATGAGGTTAGTGTAGATAAACGTCATGGTTGGTAATGGCAAGGGCCGTTTCTGTGCTGTAAGGTTTTTTTGATTCTGTGACTCTGTCAGAGAACAATGGCAAATCTGGTGTCCATTTAGTGCTGAGAAACCAGTGTACAGGATTGCAAGAGGCTTCAGAGGACTGTGGACTTAGCCAGATCCATCACGGCACAAAACAACAAATTTCATGGCTAATTTCAGTAACAATAAACCTGATTCTAAGCAGCAGGTAACGTTTAGATAATTTTACATACCAGCCAGCAAATTTCCAGACAATATTAAGGCATCTTGATGAGAAGAAAGATCCAAAGGAAACCACGCTGAAGAAAGTAGAGACAGGATCATATTGACCATCCCCACAGTACAGCTTTTGCGGGAATCATCAGTTGGACTGTTCTGGGACAAACTAGAAACCAAACATTAAGCAACATTAACTTTATGAACGACTTTAGAAAACATCACATTCTATGTTCATGATTAAATGGAACAGTTACCAAGGCCACATTCATGAGAATTTACCTGCCTTACATGATGCTCAGTATAACATGGCAGCACCACCACAGGACTCCACATTAACCTTGCACATAGTGAACACAAAAGAACTTTCCTTCCGTTAGTGACTGAAATGTTTAGATCACTGAAGTAGTGACCTACATTTAATGACTTAAGTTTCATTTGTTTAGATGGACTATCACTCAGTCTACCATTTAAAGGTACCGATATAACTCAAACTACCAATATTCACCACCACCCTAAACTACTTCGAGTGAGCAACGCTCAAAGAAGCTCGATGCTGGGAGACCTTCGCCTGTCGTGAGGCTTTCACACGAGAACAACTGTATTTTCTCTATGAGTGCACACATAGCAATGCATTTCCTAATAGCATCAGCTCCATAAACAAACGTATCAAACCTCTAAGAGCCAAAGAAACACGAGCCAATAGAATTCAAAGGTACACTGAAGGGGTAGCCAATCAGGACTGAGACAAGCAAACAGGGGCCTATATAAATGTGAGCACTCCTAGAGAGAAACACCAACAACTGCGCACTGAGGTTGCCACCCCAACTGGTGCCGAAACGTCTGTAAGCTGATTGCCAAGCTTGGTAAACACTGCAGCATCAAAGTACCATGTAAAGACTTGGGCAGTTACTTGGACAGAAAAGGAGAGAGATATGAGTTAAACACATGCAAATAGAAGTAGTTCCACTTGGTCAGCATAGACAAGACAGGCCAAGTGGCCTGCCTCCATGCAATATAGCTCTATGACAATGCTGGCATTGTAAAGTGCTGGCATGGGCACAATGGGCCCAGTGACTCCTCCATGCTTCAACTGTACTATGATTCAATGATATTAATCTGTACGGTATAACCTTAATTGAACATTAAAAAATAGTTTTACTCGCAAGACCTTGACTCAATGTTCACAAAAGAGAATTGTTATCACCCTCACAATACAAGGACACACAAAACAGAAAAGGTTAACTGACTGGCCTCCTACACGTCAGAAGGGTTACTCGTTGATTAGAGGACAAATATTCAGATCAGAACTGAATTGATAAAGGATTTATTGGTACACTGTTAAACACAGTGTATACAATTAGACTTCAAACCATAACAAGTAGCAAGACAAAATGCTGGAGGAACTCAGCAGATCAGGCAGCAACCCTGAAGAAAGTGGACATCTCAGATTGAGACCTTTCTCGATATTGACTGCCCATTCCCCTCCACAGATACTGTCCGCGCTACCGAGTTCCTTCACCATTTTGTGTGTCATTCCAGATTTCTAGTATCTGCAGTCTCTTGTATCTCCACGAAGCATCAACTAGGCTGTTGTTTGGGGGACAAAAAAGACACCTTCACTTCTATTGCTAATATCTTCCTATTTAAGGAAAACATTTTACAGAAGGAGATAAATAAGGCCGGGACAGAACGGATGTGTAAAGGGTGCTTCCTAGAGCAGGGATGTCGCGGACCAGAGGGCACAATCTCAGAATGGAAGGATATCCCTTTAAAACGGAGATCAGGAGGAATTTCTTGAGGCATGGAATTGTAAATCTGTAGAATTCATTGCCACAGGTAACTGTGGAGTCCAAGTCATTGGATGTATTTAAAGCAGAAGTTGAAAGGTTCTTGATTAGTAAGGGTGTCAAAGGTTACAGGGAGAAGACAGGAGAATGGGGTTAAGAGGGATCATGAATCAGCCATGGTAGGATAGCAGAGCAGTCTTGATGGGCTGAATGGCCCAATTCTGCTCCTATATCTTATGGTCAAAATACTTGAAGTGCTAAGCTGCTCTGGAAAAAAACTAATATCGAAAATGGGTCAAAAGGTTGGGAAAAAAAAACACCTGTTTCTGTACATGGATACTTGAGGTTCATCTTACCAGTGAGTCTTACTTCAGTGGTTGGTAAGTTGATGGAAGATGATCCTGAGGGGAAGGATTTATGAACATTTGGAGAAGCATAATATGATTAGGAATAGTCAGCATGGCTTTGTCAAAGGCAGGTCATGCATGCTTTACAAGCCTGAATGAATTTTGAGGATATGACTAAACACGTTGATGAAGGTAGAGCAGTAGATGTAGAGTATATGGATTTCAGCAATGCATTTGATAAGGTACCTCATGCAAGGCTTATTGAGAAAGTAAGGAGGCATGGGATCCAGAATTAGCTTGCCCACAGAGGCAAAGATTGGTTGCAGACGGGTCATATTATGCATGGAGATCGGTGACCAGTGGTGTGCCTCAGGGATCTGTTCTGGAACCCCTTCTCTTTGTGATGTTTATAAATGACCTGGATGAGGAAGTGGAGGGATGGGTTAGCGAATTTACTGATGACACAAGGTTGGGGGTGTTGTGGATAGTGTGGAGGGCCATCAGAGGTTACAGCAGGACATTGATAGGATGCAAAACTGGGCTGAGAAGTGGCAGAAGAAGTTCAACCCAGATAAGTGTGAGGTGGTTCATTTTGGTAGGTCAAATATGATGGCAGAATATAGTATTAATGGTAAGACTCCTGGCAGTGTGGAGGATCAGAGGGAACTTGGGGTCCAAGTCCATAGGACACTCAAAGCTGCTACGCAGGTTGACTCTGTGGTTAAGAAGGCACACGGCGTACTGGCCTTCACCAACCGTGGGATTGAGTTCAACAGCTGAGAGGTAATGTTACAGCTACATCGGACCCTGGTCACACCTCACTTGGAGTATCGTGCTCAGTTCTGGTCACCTCACTACAAGAAGGATGTGGAAACCATAGAAAGGGTGCAGAGGAGTCTTACAAGGACGTTGCCTGGATTGGGGAGCATACCTTATGAGGATAGGTTGAGTGAACTCGGCCTTTTCTCCTTGGAGCAATAGAGAATGAGAGGTGACCTGATAGAGGTGAAAAGATGATGAGAGGCATTGATTGTGTGGGTAGTCAGAGGCTTTTTCCCAGGTCTGAAATGGCTAACATGAGAGGGCACATTTTCAAGGTGCTTGGAAGTAGGTACAGAGGAGACATCAGGGGTAAGTTGTTTTTTTTTAAAAAAGCAGAGAGTAGTGAGTGCATGGAATGGACTGCTGGCGACGGTGGTGGAAGCGAATTCGAAAGGGTCTTTTAAGAGACTCTTGGTTAGCTATACGGAGCTTAGAAAAATAGAGGGCTATGGGTGACCCTGGGTAATTTCTAAAGTAAGTACATGTTCCGCACGGCATTGTGGGCTGAAGGGTCTGTATTATGCTGTAGGTTTTCTATGTTTCTTTGTTTCTATCTTGAATTCTTACTCCTAATTCTTCTAGCACAAGGGCTCTCACCATTGTTAATTGCTAAAAACCCCTCTAAAAAACATTAGAATGCTGAGTATCAGACAAACACATTAAGAACTAGTGGACTAATCATGTTCAGTTCATGAGATTTCAACACTTAATCAATGAGAAGGATTTGTTGAAATTCAGTCAGGATAGAGCAGCAAGATCTCTTGGTGACGACAGCAAATTCTGTTCCTGTACCTGAATGATCGGCCCCTGTTCTTGTAGAGATAGACTCTGGATGCTTGAGAACTGCTCGTCGTATACCCACAGTGCCAGCCAATGCTCCAATTACACACAGGGTAGTTCAAAGAAAGCAAACACAACACCTCACAGCAACCAAGCTGCAGATAAAACAGTAAAAGAGATGAAAAAGGGCTGGTTAGGTTGTGAACAGATGGAAGTTAATATCTTATTTTCCAACACACATCTTGCCCCTGTAGAAGGAAACTAAAATTTTTCAAACTATTATTTTTCTAGACAGCAGATCCAGGTCGATAGAGGACTGGAGATCAATGGAAGGGACATGCACACAGTCACCCAAACATGAACATGAACTCTCTACTCACTCACTGTAGCATAATTTTCAGATACCATCAGACCAGTATAGCTGGCAATATACACTTAAGTTAACTTTCCTGAAACCACAAGAGGAACTGGCCAAAAGTGTCTTGGCAATATGTATGCTGGCATTATTTTCCCTAATTAATTTCATAAAGTACAAATTCGTTAATTTTAAGTGGAATTCTTGAACTATCTGTAGTTCTTCCAATGTAACTCATTTAAACATCCATTTTGCAAGAATCCCATAACATTAAACAGACTGTGACCCACAGTTTCCTAGATCCCAAAACAGGATGTATTTTCTATTTTTTAAAAATAAGTGGATTAACACAGTGGTCCCCAACCACCGGGCCGCAAAGCATGCGCTACCGGGCTGCGAGGAAACGATATGATTTGGCGATATGAGTCAGCGGCACCTTTTCTCATTCCCTGTCACGCGCACTGTTGAGCTTGAACACACGCGTCATCCGTGTCAGTGCGGGAAGGAGATTAACTCCTCGAGCTTGCGAATGATGGCAGGCTGAAAAGTATGTTTGACATAACATCTCTGCCGGCATTCTGGATCAAAGTCAAGTCTAAAAATCCTGAGATAGCCACGAAAGCACTGAAAATGTTGTTTCCATTTCCAACATATCTCTGCAATGAATACAACGAAAACTAAATTGCGGAATAGACTGGACATAAGGAACCCCCTTCGAGAATCGCTGTCTCCCATCACCCCTCGATAGGACCGTCTTGTTGCAGGAAAACAAGCCCAGGGCTCCCACTGATTCAGCGATATTGGTGTGTTGCAATGATTTTATATGTTCAAACAGGGAAAATATGTGCTGTGTGTTTAATATCCAAATGTTACTTAAAATGTTATGATGCTATTGACTCATAAGTGACTTATATAACCATTACGGCACAGAAACAGGCCATCTCTGCCCTTCTAGTCCGTGCTGAACGCTACACTCACCAGGTCCCACCGATCCGCACTCAGTCCATAACCCTCCATTCCTTTCCTGTCCATATATCTATCGAATTTTTCTTTAAATGATGATATCGAACCTGCCTCTACCACTTCTACTGGAAGTTCGTTCAACACTTACTTCAAGCTCCCCTGATAATTGACTTATCACTATATTCATGCGAGTAAAATATGTGCTGTGTGTTTAATATTAAATTCCTTAGATAAACCCTTTCAGAAGTGAAATTGAGTGTATTAGCCACTTACTACCTATATTCCAGTCGTGATTAACAAACCCCCACCCTGAACAAAATCGCTAAAAACAATTCGTAGAAAAAAAAAATCGGCATGTACACGCATGCGCAAGTCACGCATGCACACTGGTGCCCGAGCAAGGCTTCATGGCCATTGTAGTCTTTCTCGGGGTAAATCCAATGTATTTGACTGTTACTCTTGTCCGTTGGTAACCCTACTGCCCCTCCCACCCCCCGGGTCAGCCGGTCCGCAAGAATATTGTCAATAATAAACGGTGTGCAGTGCAAAAAAGGTTATATATATATATATATATATATCTCAAGCACCTTCAAAGAAATTTAAGTTAAAAATAAAATTCAATAGCTAAATTTCAGCCTTAAATCTGTCTTTGTCCAAAGTTTCAATCAGTCTTAAAGTGTGAACTGGGGACCTATAGCACTTCGGGGTTACAGTATTCCCAAGGTTCATTACTTATTTCAGTGCATAACAGGCGAACGTTTATCCTGAGCTCATTATCTCTAATTCAAGACTATTCCATCTGCGAAAAAAATGTTCAAAGTAAATTATTATCAAAGTACATATATGTCACCATATACAACCCTGAGATTCACTTTCTTGTGGGCATACTCAAATCTATAATAGAATAACAACCATAATAGAATCAATGACAGAATGCACCAACATGAGCATTCAACCAGTCTACAAAACAAAACAACAAACTGCGAATACAAAAAGAAAGAAATAATAAAAAAAATAAACAATAAGTATTAGAACATGAGATGGAGAGACCTTTAATGTGAGTCCATTCATTGTGGGAACATTTCAGTGACGGGGCAAATGAAGTTGAGTGAAGATATCCAAGAGCCTGATGGCTGAGGGGTAGTAACTGTTCCTGAACCTGGTGGTGACAATCCTGAGGTTCCTGTACCTTCTTCCTGATGGTTGAGGGGTAGTAACTGTTCCTGAACCTGGTGGTGACAATCCTGAGGTTCCTGTACCTTCTTCCTGATGGTTGAGGGGTAGTAACTGTTCCTGAACCTGGTGGTGACAATCCTGAGATTCCTGTACCTTCTTCCTGATGGTTGAGGGGTAGTAACTTTTCCTGAACCTGGTGGTGAGAATCCTGAGGTTCCTGTAATTCCCATGAACCCCTCACTGAGTCATGCTATCTCAATTACATCACTTAAATTTTAAAGAGCTTAACCTAATCCCTCTCAATCTCTCAATGGACAATTCTATTTTTTTTCCATCATCGTGTCTTCAATAAGGTAAGCATATCCTCCCACACGTATGGTCTCAAAACTCCAATTACAAATGGTTGTCTTACTCTTGCTTTCTAACTTCCTGACAGCCACATTTTAAAAATAATCTATTATTCTGCCAAAACTGTTTTAAATTGGATTTTGTTCGTAAAGTAAATAAGAATGAAAAAAACTATTTTTGAAAAGGAACTTACGATAAGGGCTCGAGAAGTGGATGAAGTTAATGCATGAGATACTGCAGTGATAACACGGGAAAGATTATTCTCTATTGTCACGTCCGTGGTGCTCTGTGAAATGTTGAACCCTCTGTACGTTCTGGAAGATAAATTTTGCACACAAGTTATTCAGTGATCAAAGGCATGGTACATTTTTCTTTCACAGAGATTTAACTATTGTATTTAGTTGTACAATTTTAGGCAGAGAAAAATTTAACCTCATTGAAACTTTTAACCGCAATTGTACACTCAGTGGTCACTTTATTAGGTACACCTACACCTCTGCTCGATAATATAACTCAATGCATAAAAGCATGCTTGAGGTTCAGTTATTGTTCAGACCAAACATCAGAAAAGGGAAGGAATGTGACGAGGTCCCAAAAACAGACTACAGGGAGTTAGGAAGGAAGTTGAGAAGCAGAACCACAAAGGTAGTAATCTCGGGATTACTGCCTGTGCCACGTGACAGTGAGAATAGGAACAGAATGAGGTGTAGGATAAATGTGTGACTGAGGGATGGGAGCAGGGGGCAGGGATTCAGATTTCTGGATCATTGGGACCTCTTTTGGGGCAGGTGTGACCTGTACAAAAAGGACAAGTTGCACTTGAATCCCAGGGGGGCCAATATCCTGGCAGGGAGGTTTGCTGAGGCTACTGGGGAGAATTTAAACTAGAACTGTTGGAGGGTGGGAACCGAACTGATGAGACTGGGGAAAAGGAGGTTGGCTCACAAATAGAGAAAGCTTGGAGACAATGTGTGAGGGAGGATAGGCAGGTGATAGAGAAGGGACTCGCTCAGACCGACGGTTTGAGATGTGTCTATTTTAACGCAAGGAGTATTGTGAACAAAGCGGATGAGCTTAGAGCGTGGATCAGTACTTGGAGCTATGATGTGGTGGCCATTACAGAGACTTGGATGGCTCAGGGAGGGAGGCAAGAGGTGGGGGCGTGGCACTAATGATCAGAGATAGTATCAGGGCTGCAGAAAAGGTGGACGTCATGGAGGGATTGTCTATGGAGTCTCTGTGGGTGGAGGTTAGGAACAGGAAGGGGTCAATAACTCTACCGGGTGTTTTTTATAGGCTGCCCAATAGTAACACGGATATCGAGGAGCAGATAGGGAAACAGATCCTGGAACAGTGTAATAATAACAGAGTTGGCGTGATGGGAGATTTTAATTTCCCAAATATCGACTGGCATCTCCCTAGAGCAAGGGATTTAGATGGGGTGGAGTTTGTTAGGTGTGTTCAGGTGTTGAAGATTTCTTGACACAATATGTAGATAAGCCTACAAGAGGAGAGACTGCACTTGATTTGGTATCGGGAAATGAACTTGTCAGGTGTCAGATCTCTCAGTGGGAGAGCATTTTGGAGATAGTGATCATAATTCTATCTCCTTTACAATAGCATTGGAGAGAGATAGGAACAGACAAGTTAGAAAAGCGTTTAATTGGAGTAAGGGGAATTATGAGGCGATCATGCAAGAAGTTGGAAGCTTAAATTGGGAACAGGTGTTCTCAGGGAAAAGCACAGAAAAAATGTGGCAAATGTTCAAGGGATATTTGAGTGGAGTTCTGCATAGGTACTTTCCAATGAGATAGGAAAGTTATGGTAGGGTACAGGAACTGTGGTGTACAAAGGCTATAATAAATCTAGTCAAGAAGAAAAGAAAAGCTTACAAAAGGTTCAGAGAGCTAGGTAATGTTAGAGATCTAGAAGATTATAAGGCTAACAGGAAGAAGCTTAAGGAGGAAATTAGGAAAGCCAGAAAGGGCCATGAGAAGGCCTTGGCGGGTAGGATTAAGGAAAACCCCAAGGCATTCTACAAGTATGTGAGGAACAAGAAGATGTGAAAGAATAGGACCTATCAAGTGTGACAGTGGGAAGTGGGAAAGTAAAATTTCACTTTTGAAGGTCTCCCACTGAACAAGTATACTTTTGGCAGAAAACAGCCTGTCACAATCCACACTTACCAGATCACTTCCAAAATCATCAAAAATTTGTCTCTCTCCAATTTAGAATCTCAACCCGCAGACCACACCTAACTTTTTGCGTATTTACTTTGCACCTAGTGACCACAAAACCATTCATTTCAACGTGTTCCCCTACACAAACTTCTGTCAACTACCCTGTCTCATTCCCTAATAGCAGATCCAGTATTGCATGCTCTCTCATTGGGAC
This sequence comes from Mobula birostris, assembly GCF_030028105.1. Classification (NCBI taxonomy): domain Eukaryota; kingdom Metazoa; phylum Chordata; class Chondrichthyes; order Myliobatiformes; family Myliobatidae; genus Mobula; species Mobula birostris. The sequence continues at coordinate 11,275,057 of NC_092374.1, read as the reverse complement.
TTCTAAGTACTGTTGAAGGAAACTTTCCTGAACATATGTGACAAACCCTATCCCATCTAGTCCTTTTCCTGTGTGGGATTCCCAGTCAATATGTGGAAAATTAAAATCACCTACTATAACAATCTTATGTTTCTTGCAATAGTCTGCGATCTCTTTACAAACTTGTTCCTCTAAATCCCTAGGATCGTTAGGTGGTCTGTAATATAACTAAATTAACATGGTCATACCGTTCTCATTTCTCAGTTCCACCATAACACCTCACTAGAGTTCTCCAGTCTGTCCTGACAGAGCACCGCTGTGACATTTTCCCTGACTAGTAACACCATCCCTCTTCCTTTAATCCCTCCCATTCTATCACGTCTAAAACTACAGAATCCTGGAACATTAAGCTCCCAGTCCTGCAGACAAGTCTCACTAATGGCTACAACATCATAATTCCAGGTGTTGTTCCATGTCCTGAGCTCATCTGCCTTTCCTACTGTATTTCTTGTATTGAAATATACACAGTTCAGGACACTAGTTCTCCTTCACTAACTCAAGGCAAGCAAAGGTACATTAATAGGTTAAAAAAAGGTTTAAAAAAATTAGAGCAGAATGTGTAGTTAAGATGTCAATTTCAAGTTTGCCTTGAAGGAAGACAGATAAAGCAGCGGTTCAGAGGGGGGAAATCCAGAGCTGAATCTGAATGGTTTAAAACAATAATTAATTGCAAGAAGAAAATAATAGGAATGCAATGATTAAGTACAGTCTTCAATGAATGTCACCTACCTAGTGATAGCACTCACTGCAAAGTGAGAGGATGACTGGGTCTCATGCATGAGCAGCTGCAGGTAGGCACTGCTTTGGTCTCTGGCTACAGCTACTACTGGATCTGACTGTCCCTGATCACAGTCAAAAAACAACCGAGGAATAAGCCTGCAGAGACAAAAAAAAATTAGCACATTTAAGAGCAAAATACCTGATTTATGATTTCATAAAAATGCTGAAGCCAATAGTTAATATAGCAATGTATGTTCTGAATGGGTAACAACTGTTAAATGGCAAATATATACTCAGACATAGATAAAAGAATGGAATTTGAGCTTTTCCCAGATCAAAAGTTCAATATTAAGTACTTTAAATATTTAAATATTTCAGTAGACAGATACCTCCAAATTAAAAAGATTAACCACTGATCTTATGATTCCTTTGAAATATAAAATTCTCAAGGAATCGGACAAGAACGAGGGATGAAAGTCTCAGACATTGAGGGTTGAGCTGAGAATAGAATTTGTCACTCAGAACCATGAACCTACAAAAGTACCTTTTTACAATCCTACACAAAGTAGTGCATTCAGCCAGGTACATCACGGGTAAAAGCCTCCCAACCATTGAGCACATCGAAATGCAATGTTGCCACAGAAAAGCAGCATCCATCATCAAAGATCCTCACCATCTAGGCCATGGTCTTTTCTCACTGCTGCCATCAGGTAGATGGTACAAACCCTCAGGACTCACACCACCAGGTTCAAGAACAGTTACTACCCCTCAACCATCAGACTCTTGAACAAAAGGGAATAACTACACTCATTCTACTTTGGTTTTCCCACAACTGATGGTCTCCCTTTAAGGACTCTATCTTGTTAATTATTTTTATTTATTGTTGTTTATTAATCCTGTTTACAGTTACCGATCAAGAGATTTGCTAAGTAAGCTGTTAGGAAAAGAATCTCAGGGTTGTATATGGTGACATGTACGTACACTGATAATAGATTTTACTTCAAACTTTTGAATTCTCAGTTCTAGAAAACCATGGATGCCCAGTCGTGTGACCATATTCAAACAACATTAGATTGTTTGTTTTTAGCTCTGTGCAAAGTAAGAAATTACGGGAATAGTGTGGCAAGCTGGAACAGGTATAATGTATACTCAGCCAGCCCCATCATGGGCACTAATCTCTTCAGCATTGAGGATATCTACAAAAGGCAAAGCCTCAAAAATGTGGCATCCATCATTAAGGCGTCCCATCACCTGGGACATGGCTTTTTCTCAATACTACCAGCAACGTAGTGATACAGGAGCCTGAATGTTTCAGGAACAGCTTCTTACCCTCCCATCAGATATCTGAATGCACAATGAACCCAGGAACACTTACTAATTTTCTCCTCTCATTTTGCACAGTTTATTTATTTTTTACATACACTTCTTGTTGGAATACGTAGTTTTTCTTACTATGCATTGCCATGTACTGCTGCAGCAAAACAACAAATTTCATGACATACACCAGTGATACCAAACTTGATTCTGATCTGTATACAGAGGAGCTCGCTTCCTAGAACATTTAAAATTATGTCCTTATGAGGAAAACCATAATCAGGAGGGGGCTGGGTACTCTACTTGAAGATAAATACAGATGATTCTTAGCGAACGTGGCAGCATTGGAAAAGAGACAGAAAAATAAGAGTACTGGTAAGTGAAAACAGAACTACTGAAATTTCTAAAAACCTCTTCCAATCTCTCGATCTGTGTTCTGAGATCGCTCTCTCAATTCACAGTAAAAAACTGCCTGTAACATTTACATCAATTAATCCTTTAAATAGAATATTTTGACACGCTTCTTTTGAAAATACATGGGGCTCTCATAACAGCAGCCTCTTAGTTTTGTTTCATTGTAGTGACATTCTTTTACACTCCTTTTTACAGTAATTTGATAAGCAATTGTCCAGATTTAATAGCACCAGCTTGATTTTGCCAACATTTCTGAAATAACAGATCCTAGAAAGTGATACAGAACAGAAATAGGCCCATCAGGCAGAGGGTGGTAAATCCGTAGAATTCATTGCATAGATGACTGTACAGGCCATTTTGTTGGGTATATTTAAAGCAGAGGTTAATAGGTTCTTGATTAGTAAGGGCATCAAAGGTCACGGGAAGAAGCCAGGAGACCGGGGTTGAGTGGAAAATAATCAAATGGTGAAACAGACCCAATGGGGTGAATGGCCAAATTCTGCTCCAATGTCTGGTGGTCTTCAGCCCTACTCATCCACGCCAATCAAGATGCGCATCTAAGCTAGTCCCATTTGCCTGCATTTGACCCAGGTCCCTCTAAAGCTTTCCTATTGATGTACTTCTCTAAATATAGTTGTATGATTCTTAGTTAAATGCATCTTTTATCGACCTGCTCTTCTATAAAGGCACACAGCTGGAAAACAGCATTCATATTAGCAATCAAACATAATGCTTTCAGACTTTCAGAAAAAAATTAGTTGGAGGAAATATCTATCTGTCCAGTATTCAGGGAATAATTTAGATATTGTGGAAGGATTCGAGAGAGATGGCAGATGGATCATAATACAGGGAAGAGCATGGTCATGCATTTTGGCAGACCAAGAAACAAAGGCAAATGCAATACTAGGATTTATTTCCAGAGGGCTAGACTACAAACACAAGGATGTAATGCTGAGGCTTTATCAGACATTGATCAGACTGCACTAGGAGTATTGTGAGTAGTTCTGGGCCCCTTATCTCAGGAAAGATGTGCTGGCATTGGAAAGGGTCCAGAAGTAGTTCATGAGAATGATTTCGGGAATGAGGGCATTAATGTATGAGGAGCATTTGAAGGCTCTGGTCCTGTACTCACTGGAGTTTAGAAGAATGGATTGCATGGAAATCCACCAAATATTGAAAGGTCTGGAGACAGTGGATGTGGAGAGGATGTTTTCTGTATAGAGGAGCCTAGAACTAGAGAGCATAGCCTCAGAATTGAGGAAAGTTTATTTTGAACAGAGATGTGGAAAAAATTCTTTAGCCAGAAGGTGGTGAATCAGTGGAATTCTTCGCCACAGATGGCTGTGCAGGCCAAGTCATTGGGTATACTTAAGGCAGAGGTCCTTGATTAATTAGGGTGTCAAGGGTTACGGGGTTGTGAGGGATACTAAATTAGCCATGTCGGAATGGCGGAGCAGACAGGATGGGCCAAAAGGCCCAATTTTGCACCTGGGTCTTATGACCGAGGAGGTGAGCAGGAGCTGGGTGCCATCAGATACAACTTGAGGAAATGATACTAAGCAGAGTTTTAGCAAAGAGATAGCATACGAAATTCAGTAACTGTGTGGCTGACTGCCTCTCGACATATCCTACATCTCAGTGCACCTCTCTCAATCATTACCTAACGAGGGTCGTAGCTGCCACGTGCCGTACCCGTGGATCTTCGTCTCCAAGTAGATTAATGATGACATCATTGATGGCTCGCTCCTGAAGTTTCAGCATCTTCAAAACAAATGCGCTTGAATTAGATAGGCAACAAAAAGGACGTATGCAAGTGCACTTTAAAGATAGTAAAACTTCTCAGTGCAGGCAGGGAAAAAAAGCTTTGCTACTTAATCCCAGCAGATTTGGAGATTACAGAACTATCACACAGATAGGTTCCTCAAATCCACAAGGTCTTTTAACAAATCATAAAATGTATGACATAGGTCACATGCTTGCCATGTTCCAACCTTATCACATCTTCCAGCGCTTGTTCCAGCCTTGGATGTCAGAGCTTTTAAAGTACAGATTCAAGTTCTACTAAGAGTCAAGAGTATTATGGCAAGGAAATAGGCCCTATGGCCTAAATTGTCCATGACCACAGGCGTCCACTGTCCACTAAGCTAGAACCCATTGCCCGTATTTAGTCCATATCCATCTAAACCCCTCCTATCTATGTACACAACCAAATGGCTATAAAATCTCAAGCTTTCAGTCTAATTTCCAGGCAGAGAATAGATGTTCCCTGGGACAGAACAACCATAATCATTCAATGGGAGGGAAGATCTGAGGAGCCAAGTGGCCTGCCCTGCTCCTATTTCTGTGTTTTTCTATTTCTTCTCCTCTAATCTCAATCACTTCCTGTGGCCACAGGTTTCAGATTAATTAATTAATTTGGAGATTACGGGGCTGAATAGGCCCTTCTGGCCCAACAAGCCACACCACCCAACAACCTACTAATGCAACCCTACCTTAATCACAGGTCAATTTACAATAACCTAGTAACTGGAATTTATTTGAACTGTGGGAGGGAACTGAGCACCAGGAGGAAGCCCATGTGCACACAGGAAGAATGTACACATTTCTTACAGAGGACACCTGGGTTGAACTCTGACGCACCGAGCTGCAATATTCTGACTACCTCGTTCTAGTTACCATCCAACATTTAATCCTCAAGCAAAATCCTCAAGAAAATGCAAAAAAGAATTGTTCCACAGGCCAGCCATAAACCAAACAAGACTCAGGAGAAACTTTTTGAACCAGTGTAATTGGAATGGAGCGGGTTGCTGGATTTAAAGCAATATTAGAAATGTGTTAGAAAATCAAAATCAGGTTTAATATCACTGACATTTATCGTGAAATATATTGTTTTGCCACAACAGTAAACTACAATAAATAATTTTAAAAAACAATGAATTACAGAGATATTTTAATTATATATCTATCAGAAACGGCCAAAAAAAGTGAGGTAGTGTACATGGGTTCATTGTCCATTCATAAATCTGATGGCAGAGGGGAAGAAACTGTTCCTCAAACTTTGAGTATTCAGGCTCCTGTACCTATACCTTGATAGTAGCAATGAGAAGAGGACATGCCCTGGGTGATGGGGGTCCTTAATGATGGAAGCTGCCTTTTTCAGGCATCACCTCTTTAAAATGTCCTTAAGGGAAGATAGAAAAGATTATGGCAACAGTGTGGGAATAAAGATGGAAGCAGGTTTAGGTGGAACACATACTTTAGCCCAAAGCTACTCGGCTGAATGACCTATTATGCTGCTATAGGCATGCAAGTAAAATAGAACCAATTGCACTTGTATAACATACTCATGAGAATATGTGCAAGAAATTATGGTTAAAAATCTTACCCCAGTGTAGTGATGTTGACCCCTGTGAAGTTCTACTGTTTTCCTTTCCAAGAAGCTTACTAACCTGAAGAATAAAGGCCTCATCAATGGTCAAGTTCAAAGAAGCACAGGGACAAATTATAAACACAAGAAATTCGGCAGACGCTGGAAATCTTGAGTGAAACACACAAAATGCCGGACAAACTCCAGATCAAGTTTATACATATTGTCATCTAACTGTTTCATTTGATTGTTTACATGTACAATGACACTCCAGCCTGTACTGCACCTACACAACATATCACACACAGCACATAAAACAAAATATCACAAATAAGTTAATAAATATAATTCAAATGCAGGTAAACAGTAAACTCTTGGTGCAGAGTGCTTGGTGGTGGCATGGCATTCATTAGTCTTAATAGTTTGAGGGAAGAATTTGTTACCCAGTCTAGCAGGCCTTGACTACTAAAATAAAACTTACTACTTTGTCTCTGAGCAACGCACACAAAATATTCGAGGTACTCAGCAAGTCAGGCAGCTTCAATGAAAGGGAATGAACATCAACTCTTTGTTTCCCCCATAGATGCAAACAGTTGATGTTCATTCACTTCCATCAATGCTGCCTGACTTGCTGAGCACCTCGAGCATTTTGTGTGTATTGCTCAAGGACAAAGTAGTCAGTTTTATTTTCCGCAATGTTAGGACATTCATGAGAAAATAATTGCTTCAGGTTTAAAACTTGCAGCTTAGTATTCATATTGTTTCATAGTCTTGCCCTTATCTATCTCAACAACCAGCTCCAAATACATTAGAAACCCTCAGCTGTAGCTTACAAATTATGTCATTTTTGCAGAAATGTGCTGTAAGCTGCATAGTCATCAGCACTCAGAATCCCCTCGATAATCCTCTCCACATTTCCATCTTTCATATGTCCCAAAAACCATTACTTAAAATTTATCTTTACAACCAACCTTTAATTCAGATCTTTGCCCGGCCCCCCCTCAAACTTCTGGTCAAGACAAGGATAGAATTCCCATGGTCCTCACCTGGTTAGATTGATCTTAAGACTAGGTTAACTAGTTGGCATAGCATTGCAGGCCTGCAATGTGCAGTAATGTCCTATGTTCTACCCGACCTTCCACACCTCTTACTTTTGAGCATTTCAAACAGACCATTCCCAAAGTGACTCCTTGGTCTATTCTTCTCACCAACCACATACTGCCTCACATCACTTGCCCACGAAACGTCAAAATAGGATTTTGAACAGTATTTTAGGAACCAGTTGAGATTTTCACGACAACTTGACAACCTTCACATATTATTCCAGATCTAATATTGTTAAAGTGTATTCCAGCAATAGATAAGAATTGTCCTCAGCTACACACAATCCATGGACACATACTCATTGTCTCTATGCAACTATTGTCTTCCAACCTGAAATAAAAAAAACTATCAACCATAGAGTCATAGAGCACTACAGCTTATATGTTCAACGGCAGTCCTGAAACACCACCATACATACCAAGGTCAAGGACTCACTTGAATACAGTAAGCATCCCTTCTTTACCAATTTAGATAAGTATGCTTTAAGAGCACCTGGTAGCTCTGGGCCTGTATTTACTAGAGTTCAGAAGAATGAGGGGTGACCTCATTGAAAACTATCGAATGGTGAAAGGCCTTGATAGAGTGGATATGGAGAGGTTGTTTCATATGGTGTGGGAGTCTAAGACCAGGGAACACAGTCTCAGAATAAAGGAGTGTCCTTTTACATCAGAGATAAGGACGAACTTCTTTACCCAAAGGGTGATGAATCTGTGGAATTTTTGCCACAGGCAGCCTTTATGTATATTTAAGGCAGATGTTGATAGATTCTTGACTGGTCAGAACATGAAGGGACATGGGGAGAAGGCAGGAGACTGGGGCTGGATCAGCCATTATGAAATGGCAGTACAGACTCGATGAGCCTAATGGCCTAATTCTGCTCCAACATCTTATGGCCTAATCATTCAGTCATAAAACACAACAGCACAGAAAGAGGCCCTTCAGCAAATCTAGTCCATACCAAATTGTTAAATCTGCCTAGTCACATCCATCTGCCCCCAGACCATTGCACTCCATATCCCTCCCATCCACGTACTTATCCAAATTTCTCTTGTATCTTGAAATCAAACCAAACCTGCATCCACCACTTCCGATTGCAACTCATCCCACTCCCAACCCGCTGAGTGGAGAAATTCCCCCTCATGTTCTGCTTAAACATTTCACCTTTCATCCTTAACCCTTAACCTTTAGCTCTAGTCTCACCCAATCTCAGTGGAAAAGACTTCAAAACCTTTTATTAACTTCCAATTTATATGGTCACATTCCCATTCAAATTGTATGTCCTTTTAAAAAGTAACAATGTTCTTATAGATCATTTTATCTTGAAAAATTTTTACATGAATGAGGTCCAATGAACTTCCTCCATTTAAGATGCTTTTACATTATGAAAGAATTCTACTAACCATATCAAACATTTATATAAACGTCATGTTTGTCCAGAGTCAGAATCAGGTTTAATACACCGGCATATGTCATGAAATTTGTTGACATAGTGGCAGCAGTACAATGGAATACATGATAATATAGAAATAAATAAGTCAGTTACGGTACATACTTACTGTAATTGACTTACTTATTTCTATATTAAATAGATAGTATACTAAATCAAAAATAGTGCAAAATCAGAAATAATATTTTAATAAAAGTGAAGTAGTGTTCATGGGTTCAATGTCCATTTAGGAATTGGATGGCAGAGGGAAGAAATTGTTTCTGAACCGCTGAGTGTGTGCCTTCAGGGTTCTTTTATCTCCTTTCTGATGGTAAAAATGAGAAGAGGGCGTGTCCTGGGTGATGAGGGCCCTTAATAATGGACACTGCCTTTCTGAGGCACTGCTCCTTGAAGATGTCTTGGATGCTAAGGAGGCTGGTTCCCAAGATGGAGCTGACTGAAAGCAAGTTAAAGCAATCTGCATCATTTCCAGCAACTGAGGCAGTCAGACAACAAGCTTACCTGAAATCCATCTCAGCCAGAGTTTCTAACAGCTCAGTCCTCACCAGCCAGTAAGAATTATTTTTCAAGTTCAGGAGATCAATGATGAGTTGTAACCCCAGCTCACTGTAGCTGCTGTTGCACAGGCTTGTGATGCATTGCTAGGAAGAAAAGACGATGACAGTCACAGCAAGTTCTAGATTGTATGTATTGAGGTAACAAGTGCCACAGAACGCAACTCTACATCCTAACGCAACAAAATAATGCAATCATAGAGGCACACCAGTGATTCTACTTCATTACAAGTTTTAAAAGATTTAGAACATCACCAAAGACTTACAAATTTTGATGGATGTACAGCAGAAAGTTATTCTGGCAGGTTGCATCAGTCTAGTATGGAGGCTCCAATGTACAGAATTGCAAGAAGCCGAAGGTCATAGACTTCACCTTGGTTCTATCATGGACACAACCCTCCCCACCATCAAGGGGTGGTGCCTCTCGGCAGGAATCACTAAAGAACTCTTACTAACAGGGACATGCCCTCTTCTTGTTACAACCAAGATGGAAGTGTAGGTACCGGAGCCTGAAGACTTACACTCAACAATTCAGAAACAGCTTGTTCCCCTCAGCCATCTCTGAATGATCCACGAACATCAGCTCATTATTCCTTTTTATTTTGTGATATATTTGTAATTTACTGTCTTTGCACTGTACTGCTCCCACAAAACAAATTTCACATCACAAGTCAGTGATAATAAACTTGATTCTGATTTTGGATGGAAGGTAGTTGGAATAAATGGATCTTTTCACGTTGAAAATTATGTAATTAGGAGCATCACTTCTTGGCCCTCAATTATTTACAAAATGGCCATAAGACATAGGGGTACAAATAGTCCATTTGGACCACTGAGTCTGCTCTGCCATTTGATTATTTTCCCTCTCAATCCCACTCTCTTCCCTTTGACACCTTTACTAATCAAGAACCCATCACACTTTGCTTTAAATGCACTGAATGACTTGGCCTCCACAGCCGTCTAGCTAAGGAAATTCCTCCTCAGCTGTTCTAAAGGGATGTCCTTCTATAATGAGGAGGTGCCCTTGTGCTAGACCTTTTAATATTCAGTAGGTATCTACCTAAAGATAAGCTTTATTTATCATAGGTAAATTTATATTTATGACTTGGAGAAGGGGATAGAACATCATATCGAAGTTGTTGATGACAATATACAGTACCCCAGTGCCTATAAAAAGTATTCACCCGCCCCCTCCCTTGGAAGTTTTCATGCTTTACTGTTCTACAACATTGAATCACAGTGGATTTAATTTGGCTTTTTTGACACATCAATAGAAAAAGACTTTCATGTCAAAGTGACCTAAATTAGTTACAAATATAAAACACAAAATAATTGATTGCCTAAGTATTCCCCCCCTTTAATATGACACACCAAATCATCACTGATGCAGCCAATTGGCTTTAGAAGTCATATAATTAGTTAAATGGAGATCACCTGTGTGCAGTGACTGTCTTTCAATTGATTGTAGTAAAAATACACCTGGATCTGGAAGATCCAACTGTTGGTAAGTCAGTATCCTGGCAAAAACTACACCATGAAGACGAAAGAACACTGCAAGCAACTCTGCAAAAAGTTTATTGAAAACCACACGCCAGGAGATAGGTAAAAGAAAATATCCCTTGGAGTATAGTTAAATCAATCATCAAGAAATCAAAAGAATATGACACAACTGTAAAGCTGCCTAGAGCAGGCAGTCCTCAAAAATTGTGATGTGCAAGTAGGGGACAAGTGAGGGAGGTCACCAAGTGACCTATGACAACTGTTACATACCTCATGGATATCTTGTGACTGTCTTATGAGGATGATGTAATGGTCTTGCAGAGGTCACATGATGTAAATTTTCCCGCCGATGTGAGGTCATGTGATGACCTGTTCTGAACAGGTATATATAAGGGTAGACCCCTGGTGACATAGTTAGTTTTCCCAGTTGAGTTTTAAGTTTAGTTCGTCAGTTACTCCGTATTGCTGTGTTTTTTTTTATGACGCAGTGTATTTTTAAAATGGAGTTTTACTTTTTATTGTAAGGTACAGAAGTGTTGGGCCAGTAGTTTCACCATCGTTGCCAGGTTTGTTGATGTACCTTTTCAGTGGTGTTGGAGAGTGAAGACGGGAACCTGAAGGAGTCATTCGGCAGGTTTGGAGAGGATCGACCATTATTGAATTTGTTCAAGTAAGAGTGATCTGCATGAGATAACCTCTGCTAAAAGCAGCAGAAAAGGTTGTGCACTATCTAGTCTACAGAGTAAAAAGGTCAGTGTCTTTAAACCGTTTTACTTCTGTCGTCGTGAGTCCTGTGGACAAGGCAGGTTCTGGCTGGGATCGGCAGTAACGTCGAGTCTTCGAGGAATTCTTTACTTCAGGGAAGTCTCTCCTAATTGACTGTATAAATCTCTTGGACTTTCAAATTTACCATTCTAAGAACTGTGTTCTAATTTACCACTTTAAGACTGTGTTCGCATTTAACGCTTTAAGAACTAGTACTGAGTTTGGCGGTTTGTTAAATGGCCACATAGCAGTTTACTTCCGGTTAAGGTTTTCGTTTGTTTATCTTTTTACTAATTTTGAGCAGAGTTTAATAAATGTTTATTTATTTATAAAAACCTGGCTCATTTCTATATTCATTGTTGCCGGTCACATGAGACAACTCTGGAGGAGTTACAAGCTTCAGTGGCTGAACTGGGAGAGACTGTGCATATAACAACTGTTCCCCAGGTGCTTCACCAGTCACAGTTTTATGGGAGACTGGCAAAGAGAAAGCCACTATTGAAAAAAACTCACATGAAATCTCCGCCTAGAGTTTGCCAGCAAGCATGTGGAAGACCCTGAAGTCAGCTGGAAGAACATTCTATGATGAGCTTTTTGGCCATCAGACTAAATGCTATGTTTGGCGTAAACCAAACACCACACACCATCCCTACCATGAAGCATGGTGGCGGCTGCATCATGCCGTGGGGATGCTTCACTGCAGCTGGCCCTGGAAGTCTTGCTCAGGTAGAGGGTAAAATGAATGCAGCAAAATACAGGGAAATTCTGAAGGAAAACCTGATGCAGTCTGCAAGAGAACTGCAACTTGGGAGAGGATTTGTTTTCCAGCAAGAAAATGACCCCAAGCATAGAGCCAAACCTACATAGGACTGGCTTAATAACTACAAAGTTATGTCCTGGTGTGGCCAAGTCAGAGTCCAGATCTCAATCCAATTGAGGATTCGTGGCTGGACTTGAAAAAGGCTGTTCACACACAATGCCCATGCAATCCGACAGAACTTGCGCAGTTTTGTAAAGAAGAATGGCGAAGTACTGCAGTGTCCAGATGTGCAAAGCAGATAAGAGACCTATCCACACAGACTCAAGGCTGTAATGGCTGCCAAAGGTGCATCTGCTGAATACTGACTTGAAGGGGGTGAGTAATTATGCAATCAATTATCTTGTGTTTAATATTTGTAATAAATTTAGACCAATTTGTAGAAATTTGTTTCCACTGACACAAGAGTCTTTTCTCGAGTCAAAAAAGCCAAATTAAATCCACCGTGATTCCATGTTGTAAAACAATAAAACATGAAGACTTCCAAGAGGGGTGGGTGAATACTTTTTACAGGCACCATACATAGGTGAAAAGATATCTACGGCGCCTGTGACATGATGTGGACAGATTGAGTAAGTGGATGTAAATCTGGCAAATGGAAGTTCAATGTGGGAAAGTGCAAAGTCGTGCACTGCAAATTATCTAAATGGAGAGTGAAATTCGGAGAGATCCTGTGTTCTGGTGCCCAAATCTCAAAACGATGGTATGCAAATACAGGAAGCAATTAAGTGGCAAGTAGCATGTTGGTTTTCTTTACATGTACAGTTTTTGATGTACAGTAGACCCTGGTCTCTCTGGGACTTTGCTGTTGCTTGCATGGTGGGTGGTGGGAATGCTGATGCTTTGTGCTAGAATAATTTGGGGCAGGGTGAGGGGGGGACAGTTGATGCTGCTTGTGCGTGGCAGGGAGGCGGGGGCTTTGGGTTCCTGCACCTTTTTTCTGTCATCCATTCTTTGGGGGTTTTTCTTCTTTTTCGAGAATGTCTGCGGAGAGTAAGAATTTCAGGTTGTATACATTCTGATATTAAATGGAGCCATTGAATTCTGCTGGTCAGGCAGCATCTGTAGATCAGACCCTTCATTTGGACTGAAGGGAAAGAGCAGTGCAAGATCTAGTAAGTGACAGGTGCACCAGATGAAGAGGAGTGATGGGTAGGAGGAGAGAGTGCTCAGCTCTCAAAGAAGGGGACATCAACAAGATATGAAAACTCATGCATAAAATTTTGTTACATAGATGTTGATGAATCTCTGGAATTGCCTACACTGGAGGGTCGTGCTAGTGTTTGAACTGGAAGCGTTTAAAGAGGTAGATAAAGATTTTTTAGAAAGACTGGAGAGAGAATCCAAAGGCAGAGGTCAGAGAGTCTGGAGATCTAAGCCAGTAGGTTGCTGAATCAAGAGGTTTGAGAACCAATGTCTGAGCACAGACTAGATGTTAGAGGCCAGAAGTGGCTTGTCTGAGTGTGGTGAGGGGGGGGTGCAAAGGATTTGTATTCCTGTTACTGTTTAGCTGTATGTTGGCTGAGTGTTATTCTGCTGAACATTGCGGGCATGCTAGATGGCACAGAATGTGTCGCAACACTTGCAGGTTACCCCCAGCACATCCTCAGATCGTACTGGTTGTTAAAGCAAACAATGCACGTATGCTTTGATGTGTTCTACATGTTACAAATAAGTAAATTTAAAACTAAAATAAAAGGGAGCAGGCAGAGATGTGGTCTGAGGTAGGTCGCCTATGATGATCATATTTACTGGTAGGGCAGGTTTGAAGTAGAGTGCCTCATACCTGTTTCTATTTTCTCATCATTTACATACACAAGGAGTCAACGCTATAGAGAATGGGGAAAAGTGAAGCTGAGGCTAAGACGGGATTAACCACCATCTTGTGAGTGTTCTCAAGTTTGAGTGAGCAAACAACTACTGCTCCTAATCAAGTTCCATGATGTCAGTTTCCGTTCCCTGGCTGAGTTTCTGCCCAATCAGTGAAGTAATCCTGCCTAACTTCAGCAACCTTTGCAGTACAAAGGCCATAAGATATAGGTGCTGAGTTAGCCCACAAGTGTTGTCACATATTTTGGCACCAACATCACATGCCCACTAGTTTCAGCAAACACATCTCATCATAAAGAACACTGAACAGCACAGCACAGTAAAGGCTCTTCACCCACAATGTTGTGTGAAACCCTTTAGATCAACCTAACCCTTCCCTCCCACATAACCCTGTCTTTTTTTTCTTTCATCCATGTGCCTATCTTTAGTCTCTTAAATGGCCCTAATGTTTCTGCCTCTGCCAGCACCCTGGCAACGCTTCCATCACCACCCCTGGCAGTGTTTCAAGCGACAATGTAAAATAAAACCTTTTCCCTGGAGTCATATACTCAAGAAGTTACATCACTGTTAGCATAAGTTGTCTATCCCCGAGAGATCTCTCCTGCTGTGTCAGGTGAATCCTATTTGTCATGAGATGAATTTGTGATGTATTTGTGTGTTATCCAGATAGCTATTAACTGTGACCTATTGATTCAAAGTTTCCCAAACACCGACTTTATACCACCAAGTCTTTAATCCCAGCTTTACCATCTTCCCCATATCTGAACAAGATTTGTGGGGCTGGCTGGTGGCGCAACGACATCGGCGCCCAACCCAGGAGCAGAGGTTCCCGGGTTCGAGACTAGTCGGGTCCGCTCCCAAGTACACTTTCCATCCGTGCCGGGTTGAGTGTTGAGATCGCAACTCAGCCTCGTAAAATAAAAGGGAAAAATACTGCGAAAATGTCTGTGTGAGGAGTGACACGCCACACAGTCTCTCTCTCGCTCCACGCCTTGTAAAAGCCATGAAAAAGACATTATCACGGACACACGCACGCACACGCAGATGCACATGCACAGACACACACGCCAAAAAAAAAACAAGATTAGTGGATTCTTCCACTTTTGGCCCTTCCTCCACCCTTGAGGGAGGAAGACTGTGACCAGCACTTCTGCAATCTTTACCCACAGCCACCTCATACAATTTAGTAACATTAACATTCTAGGTGCTATGAGCATTACTAGTACTTCCTCCACGTTCAGCTTGTTCTTTTAGCTCCACAACACTCTGATTTACTGAAACCACAAGACGAAGAAAATTTTAACAATTAAAGATTTACCAAAATATTTTTTTCTTGGTAAACACAGTTACAATGTTTAAAGCACTTCAACCAGGAGTTTGTATCCATTATTGATGCTTAATGGCCCCACGGCTTCTCAGGCACTTTTATACATTTACTGAGATACTGCACAGAACAAACTCTTCTGGCCCTTTGAGCCATGCCACCCAGCAACCCCCGATTTAACCCTAGCCTAATCATGGGAAAATTTACAATGACCAATTAACCAACTAACTGATAAATCTTTCGAACGTGGGGGGAACTGGAGCACCTGCAGGAAACCCGCTCAGTCACGGGAAAACGTTCAAACTCCTTACAGACAGCAAGCAGCCAGAATTGAACCTGGGTCGCAGGCACTGTAAAGTGTTGTGCTAACTACTACACTACCTTCTGTTCATATAATACATCTTTGTTATATCATGCTTCTTGTTAACAATTTTGTAATTGAATAATATGCCTCAATCCCTCTGCAGCAAAGCTGTTCCACTACTTATGAAAATTGGTTGAGCGAGCTAGGGTTTTTCCTCTTTGGAGAGGATGACGAGAAGTGACTTGATAGAGGTATACAAGATATTAAGAGGCCGTGATAGAGTGGATGGCCACAGACTTTTCCCCCAGGGCAGAAATGAGGATGAATAATTTTAAGGTGATTGGAGGAAGTTATTGGGGGAGGGGGTGTGTCAGAGATAGTTTTTTTTTAAAAACAAGGGGAGTGGTAGCTGTGTGAAATACACCGTCAGGGGTGGTGGTACAGGCAGATAAATTAGGAACATTCGGGAGCCTCTTAAACAGGTACTTGGAGAAAGAAAAATGAAGGGCTATCAGGGAGGTAAGGGTTTGATTGATCTTGAAAATAAATGGTTGGCACACATCATGGCCTGTACTGTTCTATGTTCCAATCAAAATGTACCATTAAAATCTATTGCTTGTCTTGATAACAAAACATAACAATGAAACTTCTAATACAAAAATCTGTATTAACGAATATCCAACATGCAAGTTAATAAAAAGTTTTACCTTATTATTTTGCCTTCAGGAAAGCAATACCTACCCTTACTGCAGCACAAGCCATTTTGCAAGTCACAGATGATTTATCCTTCAGGGTCTTCTGGAGTAAAGGAACACAATCCTCCAAACTGATGCCATACCCTGGAAAGAAAGACAGGGAACAAGTCCATGAACTGATGTGCTCAGGAAAGATTGCTGTATTAATTTGCACATAGACATCTATCACACACAACAGTTGTGTGGGTTGGTGAGGCTGCATTTGCAGAGGTCACCCTGCTGTAGGGAAGATGCCATTAAGCTGGAAACAGTGCAGAGGAAATATACGAGGATGTTGCCAGGACTCGGGGGGGGGGGGGGGGGCAGGGTGACTGAATTATGGAGTGAATGAGCAGATTGGGACTTTATTCACTGGAGCGTAGGAGAATGGAGAGTGACCCTACAGAGATGTATAAGATCATGAGGAGCACATTTATAGTGAATGCATAGACATTTTCCGCAGGTTAACACACACACGTGCTGGAGGAACTCAGCAGACCAGGCTGCATCAATAGAAAGGAATAAGGAGTCATTGTTTCAGGCCAAGGCCATATCCTGATGAAGGGTCTCAGCTCGAAACATCAACTCATTATTCCTTTCCATAGATACTGCCTGACCTGCTGAGTTCCTCCAGCAGAAATAATGTGCACGCGAGAGGGGGAGGGAGAGAGAGAGCAAGTGCATGAGATACTCTGGATTTCTAGCATCTGTAGTATCTCATGTTTACTTTCTCCCCCCAAGAGTAAAACATGAATGAGAAGGCATAGGTTAAAGAGTGAGGGGAGAGATTTTATAGGAAGCTGAGGGACAACTTTTCCACCCAGAGTGTGATCAGGATATGGAATGAGCTGCCAGAGGAAGCAGTCAAATCAGGTCCATTCACAACATTTTAAAGATACTTGAACAAGTAACATCACACAAACTATCAGACTAACAGCATATTAGAAGGATATTGTCCATTTACCTGTTGTGCCTCGCACCACAGCAAGCCAACTTTCTGGATTAAATCGAGTCTTAGTCAGAACAGAGTGAATGAATGTTGAACAGAGAAGTGCTGTGGCACCTCTTATTTGTGGATCTCCATGGCTGACATATTTCAAAATGTCTGATATGCACTGTTCTTCTGTGGAATGAGAAGAATTAAGAAATGATGAGGTCATCTCCGAAAATATTTCAAGTTCAAGTTTAATTGTCATTCAACCACACACGTATACAGCCAAAAAAAACAGCATTCCTGCAGGGATAAGGTGCAAAACACAGTACATACAGTCACACACAGCACATATTATTTCAACAGCACATACAGTCACAAAATAATAATAGTACAAGTCCTTGAATAGCAGGCCCTGAAGACTGATGGTGCATGGGATGTTGTCCTGTTTCTGCAAGAAGTTTGCAGCAGTTCCTCTTTTTGTGCTGGTTCAATAGACGAAGGCAAACCAGCTTGTATCATGCTGGGTCAGCCACAAGCATTCCAGCGTGTCTTCCAAGCTGCGACACTGGAGAGCAGCACCGACGGGACAGACTAGTCTCTAACCCAGTATGGATGGTATTTCCAGCATGCCTGCCGCATCTATTTCTCTCCCACACCACCTTCAGAACCTCCTCCCTTCTGCGACTGTAGCAGGAGACACGACAGCATGAGGGAGAGCCCATGCAACAAATGAGGCCATGCAGTTCCCCCACCAACCTCACCAATGTACCAAACTTAGTGTTTTATGTTCCCAATGATCACAAGAAAAATGTTTAGGACACACTTTTGCACCATTTGTTGGACCCAAAGAGGCCACTGCCACCAAGCATGCAGCCATTTTACATCTCACATCTAAACAAATTTTAAAATTTGCACTACTCCCACTACTTATTAAATGCTGCAAAAAAAAAAAACACAACAACATATTTCATGACATGTGAGTGATGATACACCTGATTCTGATATGGGTCTGTATTGTGGACTGACAGTGGGAATGGGGCAGCGAGAGGGGAATCGTGGTTGGAAGAAGGAGAAAGGAGAGAGGAGGGAGTGGGAAGCACCATAGAGACATTCTGAAATGATCAATAAACCAAGTGTTTGGAATCAAATGACCTTGCCTGGTGTCTCAGAGGTGGGTGTGTCTGCACCCGCATCACCCCCTGCCACTTCTCCTTTTCTGCCATTTGTCACACACTCTTCCTGCAGCACTCAACCTTCACCATTTCTAACATCTTTTGTTCCCGTCAGATTTACAAATTCTCTCTCTGCTCCATTTGCAAGCCTTAGGTACTGTAGCTATATATACGTACCTGATACTTTGCACAGTACTGTACATTGCCAGTGCACTTGCACTTTGTAGCCACAGCATTATATTCTATATTGTTTTCTTTTTACTACCCCGATGTACTTACATATGGCAAGATCTGTCTGCATGACACTCAGACAAAAGCTTTTCACTGCTTCTCACTGTTTCCTTAAATGTTGCAATTGAACCCACATCCATCCCTTCTACCAGCAGCTCATTCCACTCTCACACCACTCTGAGTGAAGAAATTCCCCCTCAGATTTACCTTTAACCTATGACCTCTAATTCTAGTCTCGCCCAACCTCATTGGAAAAGGAGTACAGGAGTTGAGTTGTTATGTTGAAGTTGTACAAGAAGTTGATGAGACAGTTTGAAGTATTGTGTGCAGTTTTGGCCACCTACTTACAAAAATAATATTAGTATGTTTGAAAGAGTGCAGAGAAAGGTTACAAGGATGTTGCCAGAACTTCAGGACCTCAGTTTATACGAAGAGGTTGAATTGGTTAGAGCTTTATTCCCTGGAGCATAGAAAAATGAGGGGAATGCGAAAGAGGTGTACATAAGACCATAAGACATAGGAGCAGAATTAGGGCATTTGGCCCATCGAGTCTGCTCCACAATTGGCTCCCTTCCTCAGCCCCATTCCCCAGCCTTCTCCTCGTAACCTTTGACGTCGTGTCCGATCAAGAACTAATCAAGCTCTTAAATACACCCAAAGACCTGGCCTCCACAGTTGCCTGTGGTAACAAATTCCCTAAATTCACCACCCTCTGGCTAAAGAAATTTCTCTGCATCTCTGTTTTAAATGGATGCCCTTTATCCTGAGGCTGTGCCCTCTTGTCCTAGACTCCCCCACCTTTCCACATCTACTCTGTCTAGGCCTTTCAACATTCGAAAGGTTTCAATGAGATTCCCCCTCATCCTTCTAAATTCCAGCAAGTACAGGCCCAGAGCCATCAAACGTTCCTCATGAGTAAATGAGGTTGGGTGAGACTAGAACTGGAGGTCATGGGTTAAGGGTGAAAGGTGAAGTGCTTAAGGGGAACATGAGGGGGAACTTCTTCACTCAGAGGAAGGTAAGAGTGTGGAACGAGCTATGGTGGATGCAAGTTCAATTTCATCATTTAAGAGAAATTTGTATAGGTACATGGATGGGAGGGCTAGGGAGAGCTATGGATCGATGCATGTTGATGGCACTGAGCAGATAAATAGTTCGGCATGGTCTAGATGGGCTGAAGGGCCTAATTCTGCATTGTAGTGCTTTCTGACTAGGCTTTGATCCACCTTGGACTGATACACTATTAGCCTCCCTCATATTCACGAGTTATAAGCTCACAGAGATGGGCAGGTTAATGACCTGGCAAGACCATTTCTGCCATCTTTTAATAAACATAACTAGAAGGTTCAATCCTGAGAAGTAGCAGTGGAGAAAATGGAAGAACAGGTCAAGAAAGAGAGAGGAGCAGGTCAGTATGGGAGAGAAGGAAGAAAATGGTGAGGGGTGGAAGGAACAGAAATGTAGGCAGAGACAATGAAACAGAAAGGGATATAAATTTGAAGAAAGATACTGGGTAGCAGGAAAGAGAATGAGGACACTAGGAAGGGTTATTCGGTAAGGTAATTCATTATTTTTTACATTACAACTAATAAAGCCGTGCTGTAAAGGCAGTGGCTTTTTCCTTGTGGAACACACAATCTTACAACAGTTACTGATAATCCCAGGATTAGAATATTAACATAGAACAATAAATACAGCACAGTACAGGCCCTTCAGTGCAGGATGTTGTGCCGTCCTATTAATCTACTCCAAAATCAATCTAGCCACACACACCCACCCCTCCATTTTTCTTTCAATAGTCAATAAATTATTCACTCATTACTGCAGTTGTGACTCACTCTTGGAAACACACCATACTAAACCAATTACCTTGAACCTCTGGAACTTCAGGCGAAGTCCTGTATAGTTTGTTGAAGAAAGCTTCAGGATGAAGTCCAATGGCTGCTCCAACACAACTAACTGCCAATGCTTTGACACTCACCCGAACTTCTCTGTCAGGGATAAGACCTATATCAAAGAAAAATCGCGAATGAAGGATAATATTCCACAGCAAGAACAACAAAAGATGAAAGTTGATGCCATTCCAATACAGCAGCTTACCATTCTTCTGACCGGTTAAAAGGAAAGATGCACTAAGAAGACGAACACAATGGACTAAAGGTGCCACATTTTCATCAGTATAATGGCCAATGTCTCCCTTTATCCGGCATGACTGTTTATAAAGAGGAAGAAAAAGATTAGCTTTATTTGTCATTATCCAGCATGACCGTTTGAAAGGCAAAAATAATTTTTGAAGTGATCAAACTTTGAGTTATTAAATTCAGTGAGCAACAAGGTATTCTACAACCAGTTCTTGCATCTGTTGGAGGAACTGCTGCATCATAACCACCTATGGATCATTTCTGAATCATCACTGCGTGATCTCCTGGTACTACCTTAGCCTACCTCACTTGTGTCCTAACAGTCACACAGGGGAAAATGCTCAGATCTTGCATTTCTGTGCACCATTCAATGAAAATTACTGGTAATGTTTGTGGTATCAAATGAGGGCTATCTTCAGTAGCAAACAATCTGCTGGAGGAACTCTGGGTCAAGTAGCATCTGTGGGGGATATAATCTGCCTTTGGATATTTACCTGTAAACATTAATCCAAACACAAGATTAAACACCATAAATTCCAATTGTGTAAAATTGGTGAATGATGTTTTCTTCACAAGACACTTCAAAAAATGGGAGAAACTTATCTCCATTCCACACAAATATAACTCCCAAAAATAAATTATTTCAAAACAATACAAATGGAAAGTTGCACAGCAGGGGAACCGCTGGTGGAAACACAAGGAAATCCTAAACTTATTATGATTGAGCTAGTAAACTAAATTACAGCTTAATAAATTCTATGCAATGGTTCCAGAGTAACTTCCTTAACAGAGTATCTGAATTATTTAGATATTCAGAAACTGTAATAAACTAAATGAACTTTTAACCAATTTTTTGGTGGAGGTGTTTAAGGGAGACTGAGCTTGGATTCTTTACACCCACACCAGCAGATAGCAGTTGCCTCAGCTTGATGTGCTGTCAAAAAAGTGACACCTTCAGGAATGCATCATCCTTCTTCAACAGCCCCACAGAATCACGGATTACTTGCTTTTACTCTGATCCTGTGACTTCCAAGGACAATCTGAGACCTGCATATATTATCACCAGTGGGGCAAAGTTGCTTGATAGGAAGGTAAGCAGGTAGATTTTATGGTGCTGTGCATCTTCCACTGCTCTGTATGTTGCCCACACATGGACTCGAAGTTCTCAGTACCATCACAGAAATGTTTCCTACCCTCATGGATCAAGGGTTCTAAGGAATTATTGGGAATGTCACCTTTTTAACCAAGGTGGCTTTGAAAACATTTTCAATCTTTTTGCCTATCCACATGATACTTCTCTTCCCAATGGCAGAATTCCAAACTGAGCGCTTTTTTCCAGAAATCTAGTTTCCATTATTGAAGTTATACAACTGGTCCAACGGACCAACCAAGTATTACCAGGGCTGCGATATTACGGATAAGAACACAATAGAATTTCTCTTCACTCCTGCCTGTTGAATATTGGATCAATACCTCTTAGCAGTAATCATTATGGCATGGATTATGTATTCAAATCCAGTTCTTGAACCCATAATATGATAAGCAGATCAAACAAATTCGCATATTAACAAACGGAGGCTGTTTTTAATGTGGGACATCAGCTTCAAAGCTTTAGTAACTGAAGAATAGATTTATCTTCTCTCATTCCCAGACCAAAAAGGCTAAAATGCTGGTTAGATAAATAAATGATTCATGCTAATGATAACGAAGGACACCAACACACTAATTATTCAGGTTCCTGAATTCAGAAATCTATCACATCTACATACAAAACATGCAAGTTATCTATGTGATATTTCTTACTTTGTTTTTATTCTAGTACACCATACCTCCTCCCACCAGAACACTTATCTGCTCCAATATATTTACCTGCACATTTACTGCTGGGTCAGAAAGCTTAGAAGAGTTGAAAAAAAAAAATCACAAGTCAAAGTTCAAAGTAAATTTATTATCAAAGTACATATATGTCACCATATACAATACTGCGATTTATTTTTGTATGGGCATACTCAGTAAATCCAAGAAACACAACAGAATCAATGAAAGACCAATGTGCAAGAAACAAACTCTGCAAATATGAGAGAAAAACAGTAATTATTATAAATAAATACTGAGGACACAAGATGACCAATCTTGAAAGTGATTGCGTGAACCATTCAGTGATTGGGCAAGTGAAGTTGAGTGAAGTTATCACCCCTGGTTCAAGAGTCTGAGGGGTACTAACTGTTCCTAAACCTGGTGGTGCGGGACCTTTACCTGGTGGTGCGGCTCCTGTAACTTTTTCCTGATGGCAGCAGCGAGAAGAGAGCATGGCCTGGATGGTGGGGGTTCTTGATGACGGATGCTGTTTTCCCTCAACAGTGCCCCGTGTAGATGTGCTGAATGGGAGGGCTTTACCCTTGATGGAATGAGCTGTATTCACCAATTTTTGTAGGATTTTCCATTCAAGGGCATTGATGTTTCCATACCAGGCCGTGATGTAACCAATTAATAAACACCCCCACACACATCTATCGAAATTGGTCAAAGTTTTTGATGTCAAGTCCTGAACCTGTTTACATCTTACCCACTGTTGGAACAGGCCATCAATATTCGAACTACTTTTCTAAACTTGATGTCATTTTCCATCTTCAACATGGCACCAAGTTTAGAAATGAAATTCTTCCTCTGCAGAACTATTAAAAAACAACTGCATTTGGTTATTCACTTAACTGTTCCAACCAAGATATCAACTGCAAACAATTCTAAACAATTGCTAACGAATCCAAACTGGACCTTAAAACACCTTGCCCCATGTACTTCAAAATTTGTTATGAATATATATATTTTTTTTCTTCAGTAGCTGTCAATATGAGGAATATTTTCAAAATAATATATTTGGTATTGACAGCACCTTCTGCTCAAAATTGTGGGGAGACGAAATGACTGTGTGGATGACTCGGTGCATAGTTGTGACACCAAAGCGTAGTTTGGAATCTCCATCCATGCCACTACATTCTCAGTCTTTTATTCTGCTCCAAAGAATCACAATGGAAATGAAATGAACACCTTATCTTCCTATTAAGCACAATACTGACTTCTCAGGTAACAATTTCACACTACATTTCTGCTACTCCCATTTGTAACCATTATACTTTATTCGTTAGAGGCACAAGAAACTGCAGATGCCGAACCAGGAGCAAGAAAATCCAAATGCGGGATCTCAACCAAAACATCGCCTGTTTATTTCCCCCCATGGATGCTGCCTGGTCTGCTGAGTTACTCTGGCAGTTTTGTGCTGTACTTTAATTCATCATTGGGCTAAGACCATAAGACATTGGAGCAGAATTAGGTCACTTGTCCCATTGAGTGTGCTATGTCATTCCATCATGATTAATTTATTTATCCTCTCAACCCCATTTTTCTGCCTTCTCCCTGTAGCCTTTGACACCCTAATCGAAAACTTATCAACCTCTGTATCTACATGTTCCCAATAACTGGCCTCCACAGCCATCTGTGGCAATGAATTCCACAGATTCACTAACCTCTGGCTAAAGGAATTGCTCATCTCTGCTCTCATGAGACGACTTGGTATTTTGAGGCTGTGCCATCTAGTCCTAGATTCTCCCACGACTAGAAACATCCTCTCCACATTTACTCTATCTAATCATTCCAAGGATAAAAGCATCAATGGCAACGTTAGCTCAGTCTGTGGTGGCCAGTGCAATCATGTTTGCTGTTGTGTGCTGGGGCAGCAGGCTGAGGGTAGCAGACACCAACAGAATCAACAAACTCATTCGTAAGGCCAGTGATGTTATGGGGATGGAACTGGACTCTCTGACGGTGGTGTCTGAAAAGAGGATGCTGTCCAAGTTGCATGCCATCTTGGTCAATGTCTCCCTTCCACTACATAATGTATTGGATGGGCACAGGAGTACATTCAGCCAGAGACTCATTCCACTGAGATGCAGCACAGAGCATCGTAGGAAGATATTCCTGCCTGTGGCCATCAAACTTTACAACTCCTCCCTTGGAGGGTCAGACACCCTGAGCCAATAGGCTGGTCCTGGACTTATTTCATAATTTACTGGCATAATTTACATGTTACTATTTAACTATTTATGGTTCTATTACTATTTATTATTTATGGTGCAACTGTAATGAAAACCAATTTCCCCCGGGATCAGTGAAGTATGACTATGACTATTTTGCCCATCTTTAAATTAAGATGCTAGAGGTCAACCCACCTTCATCATAAATTTCTCTGAACAATTAGCAACGTGAGAAGCGAACATGAAACTGAATGAGACAGAAGACTAAGCACATGACCTTATTGAATGGCAAGCCTTGAGGGCTATTATGCCTGTTCTTGTTCCAACAACCTCGATTGAATTCCTTGCCATAGACGGCTGTGAAGTCACTGGATATATTTAAAGTGGAGGTTGATAGGTTCTTGATTGGTGAGGACATCAAAGGTTACAGGGAGAAGACAGGAAATGGGTTGAGGGGAAAAATAAATCAGATGATGGAATGGTGGAGCAGACTCGATGGACCAAATGCTCCAATTCTGCTCCCATGTCTCATGGTCCTAATGTTGACCATCACAGTTGTAATCATTTTCTATGGTAGTCCACTGTGTAACTGTGCCTCATTATAAATAAGCTTTTCCTATTCTCCCTCCAAGAGGACCACAACCTTGTGGTTTGGAGGCCAGTGTGCCTCAATGACCCAGAGAGCTATGTTAGCTGGAGTCAGGGCTTTACATTTTGGCTCTTGGTCAGGTCACCCTTGCCAAACAGGTCAAAGGGTAGAGGTCAGACTAAGAGTGGTCCACCGGTGTTCATGGTTCAGCTCAGGGCTAACAACCCCAATTGGTGAAACAAAATTGTTACAGAAATAGCAATGAAGAATCCTTCTATATCTGAGTGCGACAGTATTCCTGAGTCTCCACCCAGGACTTGCATGACTGACAGTAGCGAAAACCGAAAGGAAACTACTGACATGATGAAGGGAGCCCTGAACACCCCCATAGATGCTGCCCTAAATGCCTGTGGTGTAACGTGCAGTTTTCCGCTCTCAGTTGTAAAGCTCTTAATATTTAATGAGTCTGTGCCTACTGGCGTGACATCCAATCATCAAAATATAGCCCAATTCTATGTACTCACAATTTTTGATCAAGGCAGAATCTTCTGATATTTCTATCTATAAATCAAATCTTTGTAAGCTAAACTTTGCCCAAGAGTATAAGTAAATCGGCTTCGTGCTCTCAATATCAGTACAATTCATACCTTGTGAAAACATGCATAAACCCACTCCCAACATTTACCAGTCTAATGTTTTACAGAGTCCTGTTACTACATCTTAAAGTCCAATGAGCAGTTAATAATTCATCACATTTTGGCAGATAAAAAAAACCTTATTGTGCCTCATTTATACACAGAATCAATGCCAAACAGAAAAACAAATTAACAAAGGCAAATTTATGGAAACTCGAGCCACTATTAGCCCATTATGTTTTATTCATTTATAAAAAAAAACACATCCAACTTGTTATAAAATGGATAGTTGATAAGTTCATTACTTTCTACAGCTTAGCAGAATCGACTCTGCTACAAAATCTATGGAAGGTTTAGATTCAAGCCTCAAGAAATTGCAGTCTGTGCAATTGTAATAAACCCCTCAAATCTGCCTCTGTAATAAAACTATTTTGTGGGGAATGATAATGACCAAATAAAACTATCTGCACTTAGTAGCCACTTTATTAGGTACATCTACTCGTTAATGCAAATATCTAATCAGCCAATCATGTGGAAACAACTCAATGCATAAAAGCACGCAGACATAGATAAGGGGTTCAGTTGTTCAGACCATACATCAGAATGGGGAAGAAATGTAATCAAGTGACTTTGATCATGGAATGATTGCTGGTGCCAGAAGGGGTGGTTGGAGAATCTCAGAAACTACAACTGATTTTCGTGCACAAGTTTCTAGAGTTTACAGAGAATGGTGCAAAAAAACAAAAAAAATCCAGTGAGCAGCAGTTTTATGGATGAAAATGTCTTGTTAATGAGAGAGGTCAGAGGAGAATGGCCAGACTGGTTCAAGCTGACAGGAAGGTGACAGTAACTCAAACCACCACGCTACAACAGTGGTGTGCAGAAGAGCGTCTCCGAATGCACATGTTGAATTCTGAAGTAGTTGGACTACAGCAGAAGACCAAAGCCTCTGAGTATATTCCATTATATTCACATTCAATAATTCAAAGTGAATCACTGGTTCCTTACATGAGCCAAGATGAATCATACCGGGAAAAAAATTGCAAGTTAACAGGTTTATGAAGAACTTCAATGGAATTTATATATTCTTTTATCAGATCTGACAGCAACGATCTACAATAATAATTCAGTTAATCTGCATGTTTAGTTGGTCAAAAATAGGAACACAGGACATAAGAAATCTCATGAGCGCCTGCATTTTTCTGCGAATGCAGAAATATGTTTTTGAGACAGCAGGACAAGCCTGGCCTCGTGTGCACCTACCAACAGGAAAGATACTTGAATGAGTATAGAGAAAATTTACAAGGATGTTTCTGGGACTGAGTTATAGGACCTGAATTATAGGAAAATGTTGAATAGATTAGGACTCTATTCCCTGGAGCTCTAGAGAATGAGCATTGTAAGGATTTCAGCTTGTATATTGTATACAACTCTGATATTAAATAGAACTATTGACAGGAGATTTGATAGAGGTAAACAAAGTTATGAGGGGTATCGATAGGGTAAAGACAGGCCGTTTCCACTGAGGTTGGGTGAGACTAAAACTGGAGGTTATGGGTTAAGGATGGTGAAATGTTTAAGGGGAACACCTTCACTCAGAGGATGGCGAAAGTTTGGAATGACTACAGCGGAAGTGGTGAATATAGGTTCAATTTCAAGATAAGAGACATTTGGATAGACAGGGTTGGGAGGGCCATGGAGGGAATATTGTTCAGGTGCAGTTCTATGGACTATGCAGATTAATAGTTAGGCATGGACAAGATGAGCTGAAGGGCCTGTTATGTGCTGTAGTGCTCTATTACTATGACTCTAAAACACAAAATTTACCAGAACAAAAGAGATTGAGAGTGGCTTAGGAATTCCAGAGCCCAACGTTTCAGCTATGGAAAGGATACCCGCAAATGGAAGTGCAATTCTTTAGCGTCAGCTGTAAGATTGGAGTCAATTCCCGCCACTGCCTGCAAGGAGTTTGGACGTTCTCCCTGTGACCACGTTGGGTTTCCTCCAGGTGCTCCAGTTTCCTCCCACATTTCAAAGATGTACGGGCTAGGGTTAGTGAGTTGTGGGCACGTTATGTTGGCATCGCAGCATGGCAATGCTCGTGGGCTGCCCAGAATAATTCTCATTGATTTGAAGCAAACGCCACATTATACAGTATGTTTCGTTGCACGTGACAAATAACGCTTATTTTTCCATCTTTAATAAGCATGTATAATGTTGGGATTGAACTGCCAGAGAAAGCGATTGAGGCGAGTACAATAGCAATATTTAAGAAAACATTTAGACAGGTACATGAAAGGAAACATTTAGAGGTAAATGGGCCAAACTCAGGCAAACAAGCCTAGCTTGGATGAGTATCTTGGTCATTGTAGATAAACCGTCCAAAGGCCCTACTCTAGGACAGGAGTTCCCAACCATTAGTCAAGGGATCCTTAGAGCCCAGATTAGGAACCACTGCTCTTGGACTCTGGAGGAGCTGAGACAGATAGCGTGTACGCCAAGGAGAAATGCTGAACATTAACACTTTGACAGATGGAAGGAGAGTCTCATCATCAAGAGCAAATAAAAAGTTGCAGACCACACACCTAAAAGATACAAACTATTGCACATATGGGTAGAGTGTGTCCAGGCATACCCTGGAATTCACAGATATTTGCACTTTCAATAGTTAAACCATTTGCCCTAAAGTTCATTTGATAGTACGAACATTGTAAAGGTTTATACTGGAAGCAAATTTAATTAAGATATCAACTTACATTTAAACAAGGGACAGTTTTCAAAGCTATAAATAACCCAAGTTACACTTTCTAAAATTCCTATGCAAGTCTGAATAGCAGAACGTGGATAACTTAATAAAAGTTGATATAAATTAGCTAGATTCACTAATGCTGTTGGAGAATATATTCACAAATTAGCAGATTTACCTCATGATGGATTTTGTCAGTTTGAGAGGTGCCCATACAAGCTACTGACATTTTTCCTCTACCTTGCACCGTTTCAGGGCTCCAGTTAATCATGCAACAAAGCACGATGACAAGTTATTCCAAATATCATGCTGTAAATTAACCTCTACATAAAACAGACCCTAGGTCATCTTCATTCAATCCAAAGCCTATCAGGCAACCATCAAAAGAGCCCATCTTTGTACCTGATGGTTGCATTCAGTGAGGCAGGTGCTTGTTGGAAGTTACCGTGGAGAATCCCACTCTGGAAATATTGCAGTGCTACCCAGAATCTCATTACTGATCATTGGTGAGCTTGCTAAATAATCAGATTCAGAAATATACTATATAGAAACAAGCCCTTCAGCCCAACTAGTCCATGCTGACCAAAATATCAATCAATGCTAAACCTGTTCGCCTGCCTTGGCCCATATCCTTCTGAACCCTCCGATCCACATACCTAAACATTGCATTCAATTTTCTTTTTAGTAGCCCGATACAATTACTTTTGGCATGCAAAACAAGAATAAATAATAAACCAATGCCAGTCCAAATGTCTTTTAAATATTGTAATTGTACATGCTTCCTCTGGCAGTTCATCCCATATACCCACCACTCTCTTCATGAAAAACTTGCCTCTCAGAACCACTGTAAATCTTTATCCTTTCATTTAAACCTCTGTCCCCAGCCACCCCTTCCCTGGTTCATCAAGCCTCTCATTGCTCGTAGAAAGACCCATTTTCTCACTCCTTTGCCTACCAATTCATCTGTTAAATATTTATGAAATTCTCTTTTGAAGTTTACTATTAAATGCCAATCTAATGCCCTTTCAGATAGTGTACTCCAGATGACAATGCACTAAAAAAATGTCACCAAATATCTGGATCATTTGCAAGTTCAGATTTCATTTTTCTTTTGATCAATAGCCCTTTCAAATGAAAATCATTTCTCCATACCTGACCTATGAAAAGCCTTCCTAATTTCCGTACTGGAAAATTAAAATCTATACTTAAACAGCCATGACCAAAGGGCACATCTCCAACTCCTCTAAACTTCTCCGCATGTCTCAGTATCCGTACATATTGTACAAAACTTAAGGTCATTTGAACCAAGGCAAATCAAGCTACCTCAGGAGATTCCAGGAATGCTAATCAAAGACTTGGTTTTAAGAAGCATCTGAAGAGTTGAGGGAGGGAACTCCAGAGCTTATACCCTGGACTACTGAAAGCATTGCATCAAGTAAAATATTGAATTTAAGTGTCCAGAATTCAAAGAAAGCAGCACTCCTAATGCCTTGACACCTTTTCTAAAGCTGTTTTGTCCAACATTCAGTGAAGTAGCCTCCTGCCAACAGAAACATTTACCCCATATTTACTCTATAAAAAGCTTGCAAAAGAATTACAACATAAAGACATCTCACCTTAGCTTCAAGATCTGCTGACTCAACGGAGTCATCCTTCGACACAAAACGATCATCACTGCTGTCAGAAGACTGCCGACTGTGGCCCATGTGACTTAACAAATGAGATTTGTTTACTGCTGTAAGATTAAGAGAAATTATTTTTCTCCTCTGCTCTTAACTACAATAAAAACGTTCATCTTCATTTACTAGGTCCACTTGTGCCACTCCCTGGCTAAAGACAGCAAGAGTAGCTAGTCTGGATATGTTCTTTATAACACTTGATCTGGTCTTAAGCATATATTGCAAAATGATACTCCCAGTGCAGAGGTTAAAGAGTGTGTTGCATCGTGGGATGTGTAACAGATTTTTGATTTATTTATTGAGAGACAGTGCGGAATAGGCCCTTCCAGCTATGCCACACAGCAATCCCCTGATTTAACCTTAGCCTAATCACAGAGCAGTTTACAAAAACCAATTAACCTATACGTCTTTTGGCAGTGCGAGGAAACCAAGCACCCGGGGAAAATCCAAGCATTCCTCAGGAAGGACAGTGGGAGGAAACCAGAGCACCCGGGAAAAATTCAAGCATTCCACAGGAAGGACAGTGGGAGGAAACCAGAGCACCCGGGGAAAATCCAAGCATTCCACAGGAAGGACAGTGGAGGAAAATCCAAGCATTCCACAGGAAGGACAGTGGGAGGAAAATCCAAGCATTCCACAGGAAGGACAGTGGGAGGAAAATCCAAGCATTCCACAGGAAGGACAGTGGGAGGAAAATCCAAGCATTCCACAGGAAGGACAGTGGAGGAAAATCCAAGCATTCCACAGGAAGGACAGTGGGAGGAAAATCCAAGCATTCCACAGGAAGGACAGTGGAGGAAAATCCAAACATTCCACAGGAAGGACAGTGGGAGGAAAATCCAAGCATTCCACAGGAAGGACAGTGGGAGGAAACCAGAGCACCCGGGGAAAATCCAAGCGTTCCACAGGAAGGACAGTGGAGGAAAATCCAAGCATTCCACAGGAAGGACAGTGGGAGGAAAATCCAAGCATTCCACAGGAAGGACAGTGGAGGAAAATCCAAGCATTCCACAGGAAGGACAGTGGGAGGAAAATCCAAGCATTCCACAGGAAGGACAGTGGGAGGAAAATCCAAGCATTCCACAGGAAGGACAGTGGGAGGAAAATCCAAGCATTCCACAGGAAGGACAGTGGAGGAAAATCCAAACATTCCACAGGAAGGACAGTGGGAGGAAACCAGAGCACCCGGGGAAAATCCAAGCATTCCACAGGAAGGACAGTGGAGGAAAATCCAAACATTCCACAGGAAGGACAGTGGGAGGAAACCAGAGCACCCGGGGAAAATCCAAGCATTCCACAGGAAGGACAGTGGAGGAAAATCCAAGCATTCCACAGGAAGGACAGTGGGAGGAAACCAGAGCACCCGGGGAAAATCCAAGCATTCCACAGGAAGGACAGTGGAGGAAAATCCAAGCATTCCACAGGAAGGACAGTGGGAGGAAACCAGAGCACCCGGGGAAAATTCAAGCATTCCACAGGAAGGACAGTGGGAGGAAACCAGAGCACCCGGGGAAAATCCAAGCATTCCACAGGAAGGACAGTGGAGGAAAATCCAAGCATTCCACAGGAAGGACAGTGGGAGGAAAATCCAAGCATTCCACAGGAAGGACAGTGGGAGGAAAATCCAAGCATTCCACAGGAAGGACAGTGGGAGGAAAATCCAAGCATTCCACAGGAAGGACAGTGGAGGAAAATCCAAGCATTCCACAGGAAGGACAGTGGGAGGAAAATCCAAGCATTCCACAGGAAGGACAGTGGAGGAAAATCCAAACATTCCACAGGAAGGACAGTGGGAGGAAAATCCAAGCATTCCACAGGAAGGACAGTGGGAGGAAACCAGAGCACCCGGGGAAAATCCAAGCGTTCCACAGGAAGGACAGTGGAGGAAAATCCAAGCATTCCACAGGAAGGACAGTGGGAGGAAAATCCAAGCATTCCACAGGAAGGACAGTGGAGGAAAATCCAAGCATTCCACAGGAAGGACAGTGGGAGGAAAATCCAAGCATTCCACAGGAAGGACAGTGGGAGGAAAATCCAAGCATTCCACAGGAAGGACAGTGGGAGGAAAATCCAAGCATTCCACAGGAAGGACAGTGGAGGAAAATCCAAACATTCCACAGGAAGGACAGTGGGAGGAAACCAGAGCACCCGGGGAAAATCCAAGCATTCCACAGGAAGGACAGTGGGAGGAAACCAGAGCACCCGGGGGAAATCCAAGCATTCCACAGGAAGGACAGTGGAGGAAAATCCAAACATTCCACAGGAAGGACAGTGGGAGGAAACCAGAGCACCCGGGGAAAATCCAAGCATTCCACAGGAAGGACAGTGGGAGGAAACCAGAGCACCCGGGGAAAATCCAAGCGTTCCACAGGAAGGACAGTGGAGGAAAATCCAAGCATTCCACAGGAAGGACAGTGGGAGGAAAATCCAAGCATTCCACAGGAAGGACAGTGGAGGAAAATCCAAGCATTCCACAGGAAGGACAGTGGGAGGAAACCAGAGCACCCGAGGAAAATCCAAGCATTCCACAGGAAGGACAGTGGGAGGAAACCAGAGCACCTGAGGAAAATCCAAGCATTCCTCAGGAAGGACAGTGGGAAGAAAATCCAAGCATTCCACAGGAAGGACAGTGGGAGGAAAATCCAAGCATCCCACAGGAAGGACAGTGGGAGGAAAATCCAAGCATTCCACAGGAAGGACAGTGGGAGGAAAATCCAAGCATTCCACAGGAAGGACAGTGGGAGGAAAATCCAAGCATTCCACAGGAAGGACAGTGGGAGGAAACCAGAGCACCCAGGGAAAATTCAAGCATTCCACAGGAAGGACAGTGGGAGGAA
Source organism: Mobula birostris (assembly GCF_030028105.1). Classification (NCBI taxonomy): domain Eukaryota; kingdom Metazoa; phylum Chordata; class Chondrichthyes; order Myliobatiformes; family Myliobatidae; genus Mobula; species Mobula birostris. The sequence goes on along the minus strand of NC_092374.1, from coordinate 11,241,829 downwards.
ACCAGAGCACCCGGGGAAAATCCAAGCATTCCTCAGGAAGGACAGTGGGAGGAAAATCCAAGCATTCCACAGGAAGGACAGTGGAAGAAAATCCAAGCATTCCACAGGGAGGACAGTGGGAGGAAACCAGAGCACCCGGGGAAAATTCAAGCATTCCACAGGAAGGACAGTGGGAGGAAACCAGAGCACCCGGGGAAAATCCAAGCATTCCACAGGAAGGACAGTGGAAGGAAAATCCAAGCATTCCATAGGAAGGATAGTGGAGGAAAATCCAAGCATTCCACAGGAAGGACAGTGGGAGGAAAATCCAAGCATTCCACAGGAAGGACAGTGGGAGGAAAATCCAAGCATTCCACAGGAAGGACAGTGGAGGAAAATCCAAGCATTCCACAGGAAGGACAGTGGGAGGAAAATCCAAGCATACCACAGGAAGGACAGTGGAAGGAGACCAGAGCACCTGGAGGAAATCCAAGTGTACGGGGTTTTCTTTTGTATGTTAAATTTAAAATGGCTTCTTTGTTATGTTATACTGGGGAATGCTTCTTTGTTATGCTAAATGCTGAGAAAGTCTCAGCTAGACATTTGCTTGGGTTAATACAGATAGCAGGGTGCTATTAGCCAATGGGTATTCATGTTATCGTTTTTCTCGGGTGATAATGCTGTATCATATGACTGGGAACGGGAGTTTTTGGCGGGGAGTAGGAGGACAGATGAGGAGGACGGCGGACGTGCAAAAGGCTCCGGTCGATCACTCCGGGTGGTCCCGAGCTGTGAGTCGACAGGATCCGAGTGGTCGTCAGGAATTTATTGAGCTCCAACGGTTGTGCACGAAGAACTTGGACTTTGATAAATCTGGCGCCTTTTTCTTTTCCATTACTTCTTTTTCTGTATCGAATTTATATTAATTTCATAGACTTAGTAATATCTATAAAGTGTACTTGGTAAAATATACTGTGTGTGCTGGCTGATGATTGATGTTTGGGATTGATTTGGGCGGCAGTGGTGCAGCAACTGACTCAGTGGGAAGCATTCAGGCAGGTGCTGGGCAAGATTTCCCCTAGACATATACAAGCCAAGATAACTGAGCGTTACACAAGCATTCCACAGGAAGGACAGTGGGAGGAAACGAAAGCACCCGGGGAAAATCCAAACATTCCACAGGAAGGATAGTGGGAGGAGACCAGAGCACCCTGGGAAAATCCAAGCATTCCACAGGATGGACAGTGGGAGGAAACCAGAGCACCCTGGGGAAATCCAAGCGTTCCACAGGAAGGAGAGTGGGAGGAAACCAGGGTACCCAGAAGAAATCCAAGCATTCCACAGGAACGACAGTGGGAGGAAACCAGAGCACCCTGGGGAAACCCAAGCATCCCACAGGAAGGACAGTGGGAGGAAACCAGGGCACCCAGAGGAAATCCAAGCATTCCACAGGAAGGACGTACTGTCTCCTTACAGATGACGTCAGAATTGAACTCTGAACTCCAACAGCCCGAGCTGTAATGCCATCGCGCTAACTGATATGCTACAGTAGTGCCGAATGGTAAATCAAGTATTAGACAGAAGATGTCCTTGCTTATGCTGGTATATGTTGAAGATCACATGGAACTATTCAAATCCCATGTTCTTCCTTGAATTACATCAGCCATCTTCCCCAAGGTACTCAGAGAGCTTGTCATTGAGAGGTTGATCACGGCTAGAATCAACTCCTGCCTGAATGAGGGCCTAGACCCACTGCAATTTGAATACTACCACAATAGGTCTACAGTGGAAGCAATCTTACTTGCTCTCCACTCGCTTTTCAACCATCTAGACAACAGCAACACCTACGTCAGGCTGCTGTTTGCTGATTACAACTTAGCGTTCAACATTGTCATTTCTCAGTACTAATAAACAAACTTCAAATCATGGGCCTCTATACCTCCCTCTGCAATTGAATCCTCAGTATTATTTATTTACTTGTTATCTCAAAATTATTTATTTACTTTTTTAAATTTATTATTGGCACAATTTGTCCTCTTTTGCATATCGGATGTTTGTCAGTCTCTGTTATCTATAGTTTTCATAAACTCTGTTGTACTTCTTTATTTTCCTGTAAATGGCTGCAATAAAATGAATCTCAAGGTAGTATATGGTGACATACAGTATTTGTACATCGATAATAAATTTACTTTAAACTTTGATTTTATTGTAATTTATAATATATTTTATGTCTTGCACTGTATTGCTGCTATAAAACAGAAAAAATGTCTGTTGTCCCTGGTCTTGTAAACTCAATGAAACATGCACAAATAAGAAATACAAACTGCTCCATTAATTCATTAAGGCTAGCGGATTTCAGTTGAATTTGAAATTATTTAAATCTTACGTCTATCCCACACATGAGGGCGTGAAAATCTTTGCATTACAACTCCGTTGCAAATTACAGACATGTGAATTTATAAGTCTAATGGCTTGTAGAAAGAAACCGTGCCATAGCCTGTTTGCTGGTCTTGGCTTTTATGCTGCGGTAGCATTTGCCAAACAGTTTATGGTTGGAGGGGACTGGTGTTCCCGATGACCTTGAACCTGCTCACTGAGCCCTTGTTGTTCATTAGGCACCCATTTAAACTAATGCTATACTAATCTCATTTTCTTTTCCACATTCCATCAATTTCTGTTTCCTCCCCACCCCCATCCAGATTCTTTCACTCACAAACATGAGCCATTTTACCAAGTCCAATTAACCTGCTAGAGAGGCCAAACTAATTTTAGTTTTCCCTCTGCCACCAAGCTGCACTAAACAGCTTGGACAAAGTTGAGACATTACCTATCACTTCATGGACAGGAATGCAGATGAAATAAGGATAGAAAAAGACAGGGTCAACAAGAATAAAAGATTCAGCTCTAGCCCTCTCGGCATGATGTATGCTACAGTAAACATACAACTGCTCTAAATAATTCACGTATCACTGGGATACAATCTGCATGTTGCCAAAATGTCAAAACTCTAAGTTTTAAGCCATTATCACAACTTTTCACACTGAACTCTTCTAATTCAAAGATATTTGAATAGAAGGAATTTATTCAGTTTGTGAAGTCTTTTTTTGATCATTGAGTGGCTAAGAATGATTTGTGATCCTGTGCTACACGCCTGGATTTGTCTCACATCCCTAATAATTTTAATTACCAAAATTCAATTGTTTTTCCCCTTTAACTGGGTTCTTTTGGGTTTCTTGCTTTGTGGCTATCTGTAAGCAAACAAATCTCAGAGTCGTATAATTTATACATTCTTTGATAATAAATGTACTTTGAATCTTTGAATCAATAAAACTTGGTTGATGTCCACAACCTGACCTAGCAATTGCGGCAATTTAGGACAAAGCATTCAAGTACACTGAATGACTCACAAGCATTTCAACTGTTTGGCTGAAATCCACAAATTATTTCACTCTTGCCTATTCTGAATTTCTCACTTCATTAATGCTCTTTTACACTTTAACATTTCTGTCAACCCCACTAATCAGGTTTATTTATTTATTAAGAAACAATGACGAATAGGTCCTTCCAGCCTTTGAGCCACACTGCCCAGCAATCCCCTGATTTAATCCTGGCCTAATCTCAGGATAATTTACAATGACCAATAAACCTACCAACCAGTACGTCTTTTGGACCGCGGGGGAAAACCGGAGTACCCGGAGGACATCCACGTGGCCACTGGGAGGACGTACAAACTCTGTACAGGCAGCAGTGGGAATTGAACTCAGGTCAATGGTACTGTAAAGCAGTACTATGCTACCGTACTGCCTCAGTTTTAAAAAAAACAATACACTAAGTGGATATTATTCAAATAACTTAAATCCTTACACAGGTCTTTATGGGACACGATTAGTCACACCAGTCAATCCGAGTAACTGTCACAATCCTACTTCTGTCATTTTCAGAACCATATTTGTGCCTGGACCTATATTTCCTAATTTAAGGCTAAAGCTGTCTTCTTCACATAAATCTGACTTCCCAATTTTCCATTACATCACTTCCATTGATAATGCAAGGTCTCTAACCTCATGAGCAAATAATCCTCAAACTACAGTGCCTATATAAAAAAATTCAACCTCTTTGAAGCTTTTATGTTTTATTGTTTTACAACATTGAATCACAGTGGATTTGTTTTTTTTAACACTGATCAACAGAAAAGACTCCTTCGTGTCAAAGTGAAAACAAACTTCTACAAATTGCTCTAAAATTATTGCAATTATTAAACACAAGATAATTGATTGTCTAATTACTCACCGCCTTCAAGTCAGTATGTAGTAGATGCACCTTTGGCAGTAGTTATAGCTTTGAGTCAGTGTGCATAGGTCTTACTCTGCAATTTTTCTCCATTCTTCTTTTCTTCTTCTTCAGAGCTCAAGCTCTGTCAGACTGCATGGAGATCATGAGTGAACAGCCCTTTTCGAGTCCAGCCACAAATTCTCAATTGGATTGAGGTCTGGACTCTGACTTGGCCACTCTCGGACTTTAACTTTTAGCTTTGGTTTTATGCTTGGAATCATTGTCATGCTACAAAACAAGTCTTCTCCAAGTCGCAGTTCTCTTGTAGACTGCATCAGGTTTTCCTCCAGGATTTCCCTGTATTTTGCTGCATTCGTTTTACCCTCTACCTTCACAAGCCTTCCAGGGCCTGCTGCAGTGAAGCATCCCCACAGCATGATGCAGCCGCCACCATTCTTCATGGTCAGGACGGTGTGTTTTTGAAGATAGGTGGTGTTTGGCTTACGCCAAACATAGCATTTAGACTGATGCCAAAAAGCTGAATTTTGGTTTCACCAGACCATAGAACCTCCTTCCAGCTGACTTCAGAGTCTCCCACAGCCTTCTGGCAAACTCCAGCCAAGATTTCATGTGAGTTTATTTTTCAACTGTGGCTTTCTCTTTGCCACTCTCCAATAAAGCTGCGACTAGTGAAGCTCCCGGGCAACTGTCACTACATATGCCGTCTCTCCCATCTCAGTCACTAAAGCTTGTAACTCCTCCAGAATTGACATACATCTGGTGGCCTCCCTCACTAGTCCCCTTCATGTACTGTCACTCAGTTTTTGGTGACAGTCTGCTCAAGGCAGATTTACAGCAGTGCCATACTCTTTCCATTTCACGATGATTGACTTAACTGTTCTCCAAGGGATATTCAGTGACTTGGAAGTTTTCTTGTATCCATCTCCTTACTTGTGCTTTTGCAATAACCTTTACAGAGAGTTGCTTGGAGCGTTCTTTTGTCTTCATGGTGTAGTTTTTGCCAGGATACTGACTCACCAGCAATTGGACCTTCCAGATACAGGTGCATTTTTTACTACAATAAAGTGAAACACCTTGATCTCCATTTAATTATGTGATTTCCAAAACCCATTGGCTGCACCGATGATGATTTGGCATGTCACATTAAAAGGGGGGGGGGGGTGAATACTTAATGCAATAAATTATTTTGGGTTTTATATTTATAATTAATTTAGATCACTTGGTAGAGATTTGTTTTCACTTAGACATGAAAGAGTCTTTCTTTTTGAGCAGTGTCCAAAAAAAGCCAAATTATATCCACCGTGATTTAATATTGTGAAGCAATAAAACATGAAATCTTCCGGGGGGGGGGGGCGGGGGGGGTGAATACTTTTTGTAGGCATTGTATAACATGGAGCACAGAATAATACAGCACATTACAGGCCCTTCAGCCCACAATGTTGTGCCGACCCTCAAACCCTGCCTCCCATATAACCCCCCCCCCACCTTAAATTCCTCCACATACCTGTCTAGTAGTCTCTTAAACTGCACTAGTGTACATGCCTCCACCACTGACTCAGGCAGTGCATTCTACGCACCAACCACTCTGAGTAAAAAACTTTCCTCTAATAGCCCCCTTGAACTTCCCATCCTTTACCTTAAGCCATGTCCTTTTGTATTGAGCAGTGGTGCCCTGGGGAAGAGGCACTGGCTATCCACTCTATCTATTCCTCTTAATATCTTGTACACCTCTATCATGTCTCCTTTCATCCTCCTTCTCTCCAAAGAGTAAAGCCCTAGCTCCCTTAATCTCTGATCATAATCCATACTCCCTAAACCAGGCAGCATCCTGGTCAATCTGCTCTGTACCCTTTCCAATGCTTCCACATCCTTCCTATAGTAAGGCGACCAGAACTGGACACAGTACTCCAAGTGTGGCCTAACCAGAGTTTTATGAGCTGCATCATTACATCGCGACTCTTAAACTCTATCTCTCGACTTATGAAAGCTAACACCCCATAAGCTTTCTTAACTACCCTATCTACCTGTGAAGCAACTTCCAGGGATCTGTGAACATGTACCCCCAGACCCCTCTGCTCCTCCACACTACCAAGTATCCTGCCATTTACTTTGTACTCTGCCTTGGAGTTTGTTCTTCCAAAGTGTACCACCTCACACTTCTCCGGGTTGAACTCCATCTGCCACTTCTCAGCCCACTTCTGCATCCTATCGATGTCTCTCTGCAATCTTCGACAATCCCCTACACTATCTACATACCACCAACCTTTGTGTCGTCTGCAAACTTGCCAACCCACCCTTCTACCCCCACATCCAGGTTGTTAATAAAAATCACGAAAAGTAGAGGTCCCAGAACAGATCCTTGTGGGACACCACTAGTCACAATCCTCCAATCTGAATGTACTCCCTCCACCACCACCCTCTGCCTTCTGCAGGCAAGCCAATTCTGAATCCACCTGGCCAAACTTCCCTGGATCCCATGCCTTCTGACTTTCTGAATAAGCCTACCATGTGGAACCTTGTCAAATGGCTAACATTTGTACCTTCTCCCAAATCAGTCACACCATCAATCAAATACTCGTGAGAAATCAGACAATATTCCTTTTCTTAGCAATGAGCTAAAATATATCACAAAATCCCACTGCACAGTCTGAACTTCAAAAACAGCAGGAGGTGCGTCAGGTGACAATCCTTCAAATTCCATGTCAGCTGCCATCTCTCAGTTCAGTGCCAATTATATAATACTGCAGGTAGTTCTTTGCTGAAGACCCTTTCTGTATCAAGCCATGCCACTGTGCTCCTACTTGAGTTGACATGCTAATTGGGCAGAGATTTCCAAGTTCAAATCAAAGCAATTTGATAATGGCTTTTTATATAAGTTTTGCTGTAATAGATTTACTTTATCAGCAAAGGAATAATGCTGACGTTCAAGCAAGCTGCCTCTGCAAGCATTCTTTACATGTGTTAGAATTTTCTAACCAGTTCTGGCTTCATGTCTTTCGATCATGAATATTTCACTCTGTTCCATATAAACAGAAGTAGGCCATTTATCATTTGAACCCACTTTACTATTCAATAAAATTTTTTACCCCGGTGTCATTTCCCTGCACCAAGTCGATATCCCTTAATTCATTTAATAAAGGAATATGCATATGGAGCCAAGCGTTAGCAGTGGAACTCAAACTCACACCAACTAGCCAAATCTAGCATCCTAAGAATAGTCATGAAAATGCAATAATTAAAAATATGGTTTCCAATCTGTCTGATGATTTTAGAGTTATCTAGTACAAAGCTGGCCATTTGATTCAAATTATCAATTCAACACAAAGGTCTTTTCTATGCCTTTGTTCATTTAATCCCATCAAAATATCTATCCATCCCTTCATACCATCTGCTATCTTGTCTCCTGTTAGTTCCTCCTTACAGAGGCAATTTCCAATTACTAACAACTTATCGGGCAAAGATGTTTCTCTTGATTTCCCTACTAATCATGTTAGTGACTATTTTATAATTACAGTCCATGTTTCCATCTACTGATGTAAAATCATTTTTAGTCTCAGGCGACTATTTGCTCTCAAAAACAATAGCTGAATAATTCATTCAACATGGTCATAAAACAAGGAGTTAGCACATGATAAAGACATGATATTAATTGATACAAATGTTACAAAGGTTGATTTGTAGGATCAACAATATTTAACAGAATTGGCATTTGTATAAACAGCAATGTATCATTTCAAAATGTTTAGAAGCAGTTCATGAAAGTCAACATTGAACCGTAGCACATCCCATCACCAACAACCCAAGCTACTTTAATAGGACTTGTAAACATACCTAGAGTAGAAGTACTGAAACCGTCTATTGTTACTTCTCCTGTGGTGTTTAAGGTATCCTCCTCCTCATCTTGAAGTTGGCCAATCTGCATTGCTGAATACTGGCTCTCTGCTCCATCGAGTACCTGGTTTAAACAAGGATTTTCAGTAACCATTCTCAAACCATTTGAAGGACTCATGGTGCTTTTGGCAATTTGACCCATTTTGTTTCACCCCACGAGTCTCCTTCAGAGTGTGGCCAGTTGGGTGAGACACCGTGTGTCTTGACATCCAAATTTCTGGAAGAATGGAATTCAGGAGTGAAAGAGTACAGGGTGTTGCCAGGACTTGAGGACCTGAGATATAGGGAAAGGTTGAGTAGGGTAGGATTTTATTCCTTGGAGTCTATAAGACATAGGAGCAGAATTAGGCCATTCAGCCCAAGAAGTGTAGGAGAATGAGGGGAGATTTGATGAGTATGGAAGAGTAAATGCATTCATTCAGGCTTTTACCACTGAGGTTGAATGACAATAGAGCTAGAGGTTCATAGGTTAAGGGTGAAAGGTGAAATATTTAACGGGACCCTGCTTGGGGGGGGGGGGCTTCTTCATTCAGCGCAGTGACAGTGTGGAAAGTGCAGCCAGCGGAAGAGAAATTGGATAAGTACATGGATGAGCGGAGTATGGAGGGCTGTAGGCCAGGTGCAGATTGATAGGACCAGGCGGAATAACAGTTCAGCACTAACTAGATGGGCCAAAGGGACTGTGTCAGTACTAATTAGCTATTTCATTCTTCCTTCACACTCTACCACTTTATATTACATCTGCCAACTTCTTTCCAAGGAGTTCACCTGTCCATATTCCTCTGCAAGTTCTTTGTGCCCTCCATACAACTTGCTCACAGCCTACAGATTACTCAATCATTTCATCCAAATCATTCATATAGATTATAAATCAGATTTATTATCACCAACTTGCCATGAAATTAGTTGGTTTGTGGCAGCAGTACAGTGCAGAATGATTACTGAAAGTTACAAAAAAGTGCAAAAGTGAGATATTGTCATGAATCCCTGTGGAACAACTTCTGGTCACTAACCTATCCACTTCTTTTCCTATTTCCTTTATCCGTGTTGATATGATACCCAACCACATCCACTTATCTTATGCAATATCTTTGTGTCGCATCTGACCAAATGCCTCCTGGAAATCCAAATATATTACATCTACTCCTTTCTGTTTATCCACCCTGTCACCTCCTCAAAACACTCCAGCAGATTTATCATATTCCAATTCCCTTTCATAAAACCTTGTTGACTCTGCTTGGCTGCCTCATCTTTTATAAAATGTTTTTGTCTGTTAGCTCCTTAATAATGGATTCCAGCATTTCAACCCAATAACAAATGTGAGGCTAACGGGTACAACATCCAACTTCTTGTCTCCTTTCCTGAAGAGTGTGCAGTTTCACCAGAATCCAGTGAGTTTTAGTATATCACTGTCAACATGTAACTCTACCATGGACAGTCCCAAGCATGGCTCCGAAAGGAGGCGGGTTGGCTATGGGGATAACAACCACACCCTGTAAAAACCCAGTGCTACAGAAATGACAACAGAAACTCCAAAGAGCTCATCCCTGGGAGAGGAAGGATACATCAAGAAGATGAGCTACACTTTGAGACCACATAAAAAGACTGACCCAGGATAGAGGATACTGGCGAGCAACTGTCAGCAGCCTAAGTCCAAGTAGGGGTAATGAGCTTAAATAGTAGTAAAAGAAGAGAAAAACTATCAAAACATCCCCTTCCTCCAGTTTTGTAGGATCCCGACCATCAAGTCAAGAGACTTGTTGGCCTTCAACTCCATTAGCTTGACTGGTAATTTTATCCTCCTTCTCCTACCCCCTCGCCACTGAAAGGGATTCTATGAAGTTCCTTTTCCCTTTAGGCCTGTGTTATCTATTATAATTGTGATTTTTTGTATCTTCTACTTGAACATTATCTGGTTCTCTCCCAAAAGATGCTGCTCAACTTGCTGAGCAGTTCCGGCAATTTCTGCATTCATGAGGCGTCAAGAACTGAAAACAAAAATCCTGGGCACATGCAAATGGAGATCTACCAGGTTACCTTCTACCCAATAATGATGCATGTCTTAACTCTGAGCAAATGCTCAAAACCTGTTTGAAGAATTCACCAACTAGTCTCATGACAGTTCAATCCGATGGTTAGATACAATTGTTGACTCCTATGTGCAGCCCTTCCAGCACTGAGAAATGGTTTGACAATTGAACTTCTGTTAAAATTTAAGCTTTGTAATTGATTTTGCTTTCAACATAACAAGATATTAGTGATAACAGAGCCAGCATACAGAGATTGTATATAGACAAAAGGCATTAATAAACCGTAGTTTCTGGCAATAATAGAGGCAAACATTACCATAGGGCAGGAAATAGATAGCTACAAGAATGGTTAAATTTGGAAAGATCTAAACTTGGGTAAAAGGCAAGGGAAGAAAGCAGCTCATACGTTCGAGTCCAATCCTAAAACAGCAGCATACTAAGTGGCATAGTCAAGAGTTAGCATCCCTTCCTTGCATAATTTATCAATATATACACTAAATTAAATCCATCTTGTAGCATGACTTAAAATTAATTACTAAGTATCTACAAACACAGAGCAAGAACAGTTTCTGTAATGCTTAGAAATACTCAGCAGGCCAGGCGAGAGATGTCGACTGTTTATTCAGCCTGACCTGCCGAGTTCCTCCAGCATTTTGTGTGCGCTGCTCTGGATTTCCAGCATCTGCAGAATCTTGCGTTTATGCCTAGAGTACATATTTGAATTTTTCCAGAGCTTTCATACCAGACAAATGGTAGAAGCAATGTGGACTTGCAATAGAAAAGCACATTTAGCATACACCTGAACTCAATCAGGGTCGAGGGGGGAAGGATTGTAAGGTGGCCAAACATCTCTTCACAGGCAGGAAAAGGCAAAAAGCAAGAAAGAGCAGGATGCAACAAGGGTGAACAGAGTCATTAGATATGCCAGGCACAGCAAGGTGGTGCTGCTGAGGATGTGCAGCCAGGGAAAAAAAGAGAGGCAGGAGGGGAAAATTTAAAGGAGCATTCATCTTGGGTCATGTGCACCTCATGACCAGCTGAAGCCTAGGAAGCTCTCCAGCCACAAATGAAGCAAGTAATTTGGGAAAGGGAAATTTAATGATGGCATTTCAATGGGATTAAGCTAACCTTTTCACTGCTACTAGCTGAAGAGAAAGTGGTAGCTTCCGAGTCTGGGACCTCTAGGTGGGAGCTGAGAGAGATGTCGGGACCCTCGGTGGAGGAGTGGGATACCCCTCCAGAATGCTGCACACTTACAAGCTCTGAACTGTCCGACGGGGTCACGGCCGAATCTGGGCCCTCGGTGGTCTGCGAGCTCTCACTGAGCGGAGACGTGGTCTGGTTGGTCCTGTCGTTCAGGTCAGCATTGGTGTCGGAATGGATGGTGCTGACCTGGCTAGAACTTCGGCTCAGCTCTTCCTCAACCACTCCCTCCACTGTCAGGCCAGTCAGGTCCGACGCTGCTGAACTGTTGAGATCGGCGGACTCCGCAGACTGCAACGTGTGCTGAGAGCGTGGTTGCTCGGTGATGATGTCCTGCCCTGCAGCATCAGCCACAGGGCTTGCTGACCCCAAGGTAGAGACACCAGAAGATGACGGCACCTCGCTTGTCCCTTCGCTGTTCATCGAACCTAACATTACATGCCAAAACAACCACATTAGCAAGCAGGAGCAAAAGCTCCCCTCTGGAAAGCATAACAGTCTATTAAAACAAAAACCACACCATCTTAAAAGTTTCTTATCCCAAGCAGTTAATCAGATCAACCATTCTAGTTAGCCCCCCCCCCCACTTATAACTATCTAATACTCCCATCAATGCACTGTAAACATTGTAAATACATGCTGGTATTATGTATCTATGAACATCTCATTCAATATTTGTTCTTTAACTTCTAGGATTATTTTTATGTAATTCTTTATAACTGTTGAATGTTGTTTTTTGTTGCCAACACATGACAGCAAATTCCTAATACATGTAAAAGTATATGGTAAATATAGTTAATCCTTATGGAGATGTGCTCCAAGAGGACCACAACCTCATCGTAGTTTGGAGGCCTTGAGTGCTTCAATGTCCCGGAGAGCTATGTCTGCTGGAGTCAGGGCTTTATGCTTTGGCTCTCCTAGGGTCACCCATGCCAAACAGGTCAAAGGGTAGAGGTCAGATGAAGAGTGGTCCATCGGTCCTCCAGGTTTGGGGGTTCAGCTCAGGGCTAATAACCCTGAATGGTCAAACAAAATTGCTACAGAAAAAGCAACGAAGAATCCTGCTATATCTGAGTGTGACAGTATTCCTGAGTCTCCGCCTGGGACTTGCATGACTGTCAGTGGTAAAAACCGAGAGGATGCAACTGACACGATGGTGGAAGCCCTGACCACCACCGGAGATACAGGACCTTCACTACTGCCTTAAATACCAGCGGCATCAAGGCAGTAAGGTGAGGAGATATGTAGTAACAGTGGGCTACATGCTATGACAGTTCACGACACTGCATTGCATTGAAGTACAGAGACTTAGCAGGGCACTGCCTGGAGTCACAAGGCTGTGGAGCAACAGTCAGAAGGTTGAGCAGTATCCACAAGGGAGGTGGGGGAGGAATTGCTGATGTTTCGGGTCGAAGTTCTCCATCAGTCCTAACCAACTGAATTCCTCCGATGTCCAGGTTAGTAGGTTCATTGGTTATATGGGTTTAATTGGGTGATTGGGTGGCGTGATGGGCTTGCTACCAGGAGGAACAGGACGATTGGGGGGGGGGGGGGGGAGAGAATGAATAAGTAAATAAATACTTAAGAGAGAGAGTAACCTACAAAGCTTTGTCACACAGCCTATGAAGTTCAGTAACTGGATCACTAATTATTCCATGACCTGTACCTGGAAAAGTGGTGGTGCTGACCTCTGACCGGGTCTCTGCGTCATCTTCGAGTCCATCCTCCTCTCCCGAAACCACCTTGCCTTCATGTTTTAAAAGGACACACACCAGGTTAAAACAAAGTTAAAACAATGTTTAAAAATACAATTCATATGAACTAATTGAATCAGAAATAGAAGTTATTATAAACTGATTTCAGAACGAGTGAAATCCCACCAATGTTTAACTTGAGAACGCTCTGAATGCATTCACAGGTTCAGACCCTCAGCTTTCACACAGGAAAGGCAAATGTCCAGAAATGTTTACTCATTTTCCTTTCTCTGCAGTACAAAGCTCATTTTATTCCTAGTAATCTTGACACTAATCTTTATTCTCCTACAGCCCAATTTTTGTTACATCAACTCAAAGATGCAGGCAATCCTTAAAATGTCCCTGTGAAAGTACAGGCAAGCTCCTTTCCTGAATCACCATGCTTTTGATGCTTTTACAGTGCAAGCGACCAGATTTCAATTCCGCCACTGTCTATAAGGAGTTTGCATGTTCTCCTCGTGACCAAGTGGATTTTCTCCGGGTGCTCAAGTTTCCACCTACATCCCAAAGACGTACGGATTAGTCGCTTAATTGGTTACATGGGTGTAATAGGGCTGTGCAGGCTCATTAAGCCGGAAGGGCCTGTTTCTGTGTTGCATCTTATGTTGTCTTTAAGTGGATAACTTGGTTAATTGGCAGCTAATTTCACAATCCCTGTTCGTGACCAACATCTCTTAATAAATAAAAATATTTAACAGCAATATATTTCTACATCAATGAGATCAACAAATTAGAGGGCATTTTGCAGGTTATTGCATTCCCAACCTGTATAGAGTGCAGATATTAAAATGGTGTTGAAGATGGTATCTTCATTTTTTTTGAGGTGTAGATTATAAAAATTAACATAAGGCCCCCCCCCCATAGGTTTGTTATCAGATCATCGGTCCTTTTTCTAATGTATATTAATCACATAGAAATGTAGGTCTGCACTACAAAGTTTGCAGACAATGTGGATTGCAGACGTCAGAAAACAAAATACTCAATTATTTGGCAGGAGAAGCAAAACAACATCAACGTCCCCACTTGGGACAACATCCCCTGGCAGTGAGGCCTCGATAACACAGTCTACTCTAATGGACAACCCACACTGTTTACATCAGATTCCCAAAGCAGAACTCCATGCACCCTCACAGCAACAAATGACCAAATGGACAGAAATGGATTCAAGGTTACTCAAGCTTCCTTGAAAACTTACAACATCCTCACCAACTTCTGAGGACCTAAGCACTATAACCACAAAGTGAGGGAGCAGCCTTCAGGATGGCATTGAGAACCTTGAGTCAGCTACAAAGGTACATCTGTTTCCATCATGTAACAATTCTGAAAAATTAACTCATGACTTTATATCAAATCGACTAGATTAATGCAATCGGTCTTCCAGAGCAATCTAATGACAAAACTTCAACTCATTCAGAACACTGCTGCTAGACCTTTAACTACAACCAGGATGAAGGAGCATATCGCTCCCGTCCCAGATACTCTGCATTAACTCCCTGTATCGTTTAGAATGGATTTAAAAAGTTCTCTTAACTTGTTTTAAAGCTCTCAATGGTCTGGGACCAGAGTCCATCATAGAATCATTTTCATTCTATAAATCCTGCTCAAGCTCTCAGCCATTCTCTTATATTTAATCAATCTTCCTCAAAAGATAATTGGCAGGTCAGCTAATTTGAACTGCTCTCCTAAGCCGTGGAATTCAGTCCCTAAAACTATAAGGGATGCAGTCTCAGTTGGCACTTTTAAACTCCAGTTCAAAACCTATCTATTTAACCTTGCTTTTAACCAACATCTTTTAAGTCCTATGTAAAGCATTTTCACCTAAATAATTTGTATGAAAAATGATCTATAAATAAGCTATTATTTGCCAGCATAAGTGGTGGAGGGAGTGCATCACCTTAAAACAAAACCCCACTTGCCACACCAATGATGGTATGTGCAAGACCATCACGAGCCAACTAGGAAGACCGTTCAAGAGAAGGGAGTAAATCAGGCGAATCATCACAGACTGGTGACTTGGGCTGGGATCTGCAAAATGTTTTAGTGGGAAGAATGAGGAGAAGCAGTGATACATGAAAGGATGTAGGATCAGAGAGATGTAGCTATATGCAACTTTGAAGATGACAGGCCAAGTGATAATGTGGATGGTACCGATAAAATGTGGATGGTACCAGTCCCCCTCCACCGCCCCCCCCCCCCACAGGGTACGGGAGTCCAAAACTAGGGGGTGTAGTTTAGGGTGAGACAAGAAACGTCATGGGTGAGACGTCATTCAATCCTGAAGTCATGCCCTCTTGTCCTAGAATCTCCTACCGTGGGAAATAACTTTGCCATATCTAATCTGTTCAGGCCTTCTAACATTCGGAGTGTTTCTATGAGATCCCCCCTCATTCTCCTGAACTCCAGGGAATATAGCCCAAGAGCTGCCAGACATTCCTCATACGGTAACCCTTTCATTCCTGGAATCATTCTCATGACCCTTCGCTGATCCCTCTCCAATGCCAGTATATCCTTTCTAAAATAAGGATCCCAAAACTGGTTCCAAAAAAGGATTCCAAGTGTGGTCTCACGAGTGCCTTATAGAACCTCAACATCACATCCCTGCTCTTATATTCTATACCTCCAGAAATGAATGCCAACATTGCTTTTGCCTTCTTCACCACTGACTCAACCTGGAGGTTAACCTTTAGGGTATCCTGCACAAGGACTCTCAAGTCCCTTTGTCTTTCTGCATTTTGAATTCTCTCCCTATCTAAATAGTTTGCCCGTTTATTTCTTCCACCAAAGTGCATGACCATACACTTTCCAACATTGTATTTCATTTGCCATTTCTTTGCCCATTCCCCTAAACTATCTAAGTATCTCTGCAGGCTCTTTGTTTCCTCAACACTACCCACTCCTCCACCTATCTTCGTATCATTGGCAAACTTAGCCACAAATCCATTAATACTGTAGTCCAAATCATTGACATACATCGTAAAAACCAGCAGTCCCAACACCGACCACTGGTAACCAGCAGCCAGCTAGAATAGGATCCCTTTATTCCCACTCTGTTTTCTGTCAACCAGCCAATGCTCCACCCACGCTAATTATTACCCTATAATTCCATGGGCTCTTATCTTGCTAAGCAGCCTCATGTGGGGCACCTTGTCAAAGGCCTTCTGAAAATCCAAGTACACCACATCTGCATCTCCTTTGTCTACCCTGCTTGTAATTTCCTCAAGGAATTGCAGTAGGTTTGTCAGGCAGGATTTTCCTTTCAGGAAACCATGATGGTTTTGGCCTATCTTGTCATGTGCCTCCAGGTAATCCATAATCTCATCATTAACGATTGATTCCAACAACTGATGTCAGGCTAACAGGTCTATAGTTTCCTTACTGCTGCCTCCCACCCTTCTTAAATAGCAGAGTAACGCTTGCAATTTTTCAGTCATCCGGTACAATGCCAGAACCTATCGATACTTGAAAGATCATTGTTAATGCCTCCGCAATGTCTCCAGTTACTTCCTTCAGAACCCAAGGGTGCATTCCATCAGGTCCAGGAGAATTATCCAACCTTAGACCATTAAGCTTCCTGAGCACCTTCTCAATCGTAATTTTCACTGCACAAAGTTCACTTCCCTGACACTCTTGAAGGTCCAGTACACTGCAGACACCTTCCACTGTGAAGACTGATGCAAAATATGCATTCAGTTCCTCTGCCATCTCTGCATCTCTCATTACAATATCTCCAGCATCATTTTGTATTGGTCCTATATCTACCCTCTACTCTCTTTTACCCTTTATATACTTAAAAAAGCTTTTAGTATCTTCTTTGATATTAGTCGCCAGCTTCCTCTCATAATTCACCTTTTCCTTCCTCAAGTTTTTAAAATCTCCCCAATCCTCTATCTTCCCACTAGCTCTGGCTTCCTTGTATGCCTTCTCTTTTGCTTTTACTTTGGCTCTGACTTCAAGTGTCGGCCACCGTAGTGTCCGTCTTCCCTTTGAAAATTTCTTATTTGGAACATATCTGTCTTGCACTTCACTCATTTTTTGCAGGAACTCCAGCCATTGCTGCTATGCTATCTTTCCTGCAAATGGCCCTTTCCAGTCAACTTCGGCCAGTTCCCCTCTCATGCCATTGTTATTTTCACTGCAATACCGACAAACTGGATTTAATTTTCTCCCTCTCAAATTTCAATGTGAACTCGACCATATTGTGATCACTGTTCCCCAAGGGTTCCTTAACCTTGAGCTCTCTTATCACCTCCGGATCATTGCACAACACCTAATCCAGCACAGTCAATCCCCTAGTGGGCTCAACAACAAGTTGTTCTAAAAAGCCATCCCTTAGACATTCTACAAATTCTCTCGAGGTCCAGTACTGACCTGGTTTTCCCAATCCACTTTCATGTTAAAATCCCCAACGATTATCATAACATTGCCTGACACACCTTTCCTATCTCATGCTGTAATTTGTAACCACATCCCGGCTGCTGTTTGGAGGCCTGTACACAACTGCCATTAGGGTCCTTTTACCCTTGCCATTTCTTAACTCAACCCATAGAGACTCTGCACCTTCCAATCCTATGTCATCTCTTTCCAATGATTCAATATTATTTCTTATACACAGAGCCACACCACCCCCCCGGCCTACTGACCTATCTTTCCGATAAACCGTATATCCTTGGATGTTCAGCTCCCAATGGCAGCCATCCTTTAGCCAATTTCCAGAGATGGCTACTGAGGACTTGGACAGTGGCTCCTTAACATCTTATTTAAATTTCACTTATAATTATACAGTACAATCCAGTCCCCAAATTAGAGCACTGACCCACAACCCCCATCCTTCTGAGCAATAAAGTAGTACACAGAATTTACCATACAGAAACAGGACGATCCCAACAGTTCATGCTCTGAATGAGCCTCCATCCACTCAGCTAACCTCTCTTTCAATTTCCACACTTTTACTCCTACTTACCTGTTCCTTTGCAAGTTTCACCTTGGGGTAAATCAATTTCTGCAGAAATCCCTCCCTAATGTATTACAAATTATCATAGACATGTGGCCCTTAGTTCTAGTCAATTTTATAGTGGAAACATCTGGTCATCCATCCTATCAAACTCTTTCCTACTTAGAAAGATTCTGATTGCTTGATTTTTTCTTAACAATGAACCCCAACTAGTCCCAATGTCACGTCAAAAATTATTTCAAAATGCAGCTGAATCTCTCCACAAGTTATGTAGAACAATGCTGGGAATTTAACCATGCCCATCCATCACCAAATTAGAAGCTGTCCCCAGGCTGAATGAGCTCCCATTATATTATTAAATACAGAAGACCGATGTACGTGCTGCACTCACTCCCGTGACTGGCAAAACCAGAACCACCAGCCCCCACACACACACACAATTTTAATAGCTCTTTTATCAGTCTTGTGGTTTTGATGGCACTCAGTACTGTACTGTGGAGATAAATGGTGTTAAAACAATGGAAATTATTCCCTCAGGGGGCTGCAGAGGCCAAGTTATTATGTATGCGTAAGGCAATCTGATTGGTAAAGGGGTTATGGGTTACAGGGAGAATGAGGTAAAAAAAAGCGTCAGCCATGACTAAATGCCAAAAAAGACTCGATGTGCCAAATTCTTCTCCTATACCTTATGACCCAGAATTGAATAATCTAGAAAATACACACAAAAAAATCAAAGACAAAGTTGACTTAAGGATGTCCATACAAACGGAACCTATTCATTACCCAGGAACGACTTGTACCTTTAATGTTTAAATAACTTTAAAGAACAAAGTCTACAAGATATTACTTCACAAGTGAATCGACACAACAAAGCATCACAACTTATTCAACCGCAGAGTGCCTCATGACTACTCTTAATGTTGTGCATCTCATTGCCAGTTAATACATGTTGACAAGCTAAATGTTGTAGTTAGTAGATTTCCACGATTAGTTTTCTTCAAGCATACTGGCAGTAATGGTGTAAATAAACACTACATATATGCGCCTTGGCTCAGTAAACTGCATGCATGCAATTATGAAAACCTCTAACTTTAAGCGTGTCTTCCAGAAGTACATTAAAGAGGGGGAATGTTTAAGGCAAAAAGGGGCAGCACATAGCATAGTAGTTAGCATGATGCTATTACAGCGTGAACGACTCTGCCACTGTCTGTACAGAGTTTGTATGTTCTCCTGTGACCAGGTGGGTTTCCTCCAGTTGTTCTGGTTTCCAAGGACACATGGGTTAGTGGATTATTTCTTACAAGGGTGTAATTGAGTGGCACAGGCTTATTGGGCCAGAAGGACCTGTACAGTGCTCTACTTCTAAATCAAAATAAAGAGAGAAGATAACTTGCAGAGCAGCAGGGGAAATGCAGTGTTAGCTGCTACAGGTTGGTTGTTCTCCCTATGACAACTGGTTCTCTAGAGTACTCCATTTTCCACCCACATCTCTCCCGAAGTCTCTGTCACAAGGGTCATAGAGCATGGAAACAGCCCTTCAACTCACTAGATTCATGCCGATCTTTCTACCCACCTACACTTAGCCAATATCCTTCTAACCCTTGCCTATTCAAATGGTGTCCAAATATCACTTAAACATAGTGACCATCAGATTCCATCATCTGGTCTGTTCTCTTCCAGATATCCCCCCAGGAAAAAAGAATCCCCTCAGGTCTCCTTGAAAACTCCTTTCCCTGACATTCAGCCCATTCCCTCTTGTTTTTGTTGCCTCTATCATGGGAAAAAGATTCTGACCATCTACCTTATGTATGCTTTATTTCTCAGTCTCCTAACTGAGGGAAAACAAACCTAACCTATCCAATCTCTCCCCACAACTAAAGCCCTCCAATCCAGGCACACCTTGGTGAATCTCCTCTGTACCCTCTCCAGCAGAACGACATCCATCCGATAGTGTGGTGACCAGAAACAAACAAAATTCCAAGTGCCATCTAGCCAGTGTTTTGTAATTTTGCAATATAACATCCAAACTCTTTACATTTTACCTACAAGTGCGGCATTGCCACATGCCTTACCATTAAGTCCAACCAGGCAGAGTTCACTGCCAAGAAGGCCCACCAGCACCTTTACTTCCTGAGAAAACTAAAGAAATTTGGTCTGTCCCCTAAAACACTCACTAATTTTTATAGATGCACCATAGAAAGCATTCCTCTAGGGTGCATCACAACCTGGTATGGAACTTGTCCTGTCCAAGACTGAAAGAAGCTGCAGAAGATCGTGAACACAGTGCAACACATCACAAAAACCAATCTTCCGTCCTTGGACTCACTTTACACCGCACGCTGTTGGAGCAGTGCTGCCAGGATAATCAAGGACACGACCCACCCAGCCAAAACACTTTTGGTCCCTCTTCCCTCCGGGAGAAGGCTCAGGAGCTTGAAGGCTCGTACGGCCAGATTTGGGAACAGCTTCTTTCCAACTGTGATAAGACTGCTGAACAGATCCTGACCCGGATCTGGGTCGTACCCTCCAAATATCCGGACCTGCCTCTCAGTTTTTTTGCACTGCCTTACTTTCCATCTTTCTATTTTCTATTTATGACATATAATTTAAATTTTTAATATTTACTAATTTTTACTATTTTTAATATTTATATCCAGGGAGCTGGAAGCGCAGAATCAAATATCGCTGTGATGATTGTACGTTCTAGTATCAATTGTTTGGCGACAATAAAGTATAAAGTATTAATGCGTTGATACATTACCTGAGACTGTAAATTGCCCCTTGGGTAAAGATAAGTAGCAAAAAATGATGAGCGAAATTAAGTCACAGGGATACAGGAAAACGAGAATGGGATTGTTAGGTCTGCTCTGTTAGTGTTGACATGGCCTGATAAGCCAAATGATCATAAATTTTAAAAAAAATGTAACCCATCTTGTATTTCATCACAGAATGCAGCCTTTAAGAATCACATTAATTTCCCACCATGAATTTGTCCTGAGAAGATGGGGGAGATTGCAATCACCCACTTCAGATGCCAGCCCCTCAATCAGAATTATTGCTACTCATGGGTGTGATTTACTTCAAAGATAGGTTCCTCCAGGTTATCATACCAAGGGGAGGTAAGGGGGACAAGCTTCCACCCAATGCTCCCAATGGTGTGCACCTCAAATAGCCTCTGACAATCAAGTACAGATCTTGGCCTTCACGCGTGGCTTAGCTCACAAGTCCGACAGAACCATTTCTACTGGCAGAAGGGGCAAAGGTGGGATACTGGCACCTGAAAGCTAGTCACTTCAGGCAGATGGGGCTTGCCATCTGTAGTTGGCAGCTCATCTGGAAGGGAAACTCAGATCTCAAACCTCTGCCAGCTTGTAGCTATACCCACTCATAGGAAAGGCTTTGGGAGTAAACCCTGAAGAAAAATCCAGAGCTGCAGTTCAACACTGATGCCACCGGCACCAAACTGTATGAGTCTCTGCCATTCCTTTGGATTCATCAGCTGCATGGAGAGGGGGAGCCTGCTGCATGCACAACAGCTTGTTCTCCATATTATATTGCCCTGGTTTGCCTTATCATGTAGACAGCTTATACGCAATAACCATGGTTGACCCTGTCCAGGGACAGCCACAGTAAAAAACTTAAAAAAGATAATATTACACATGGACAACAATCCCCCTTCATAGATCTGCAGCACTCATTATTGATTTTGACAGTGTGTCAAATACCCAAATACAGATACCAATTTTTCATGCTGCAAACTGCTTTCATTTCAATCTAAACATCACCATCAGGACACCAGAACCAATACAGAGCAGGAAAACTTACTTAACTTGAAGATCCTAATCCAGGGGTCCCCAGCCTTCTTTTCTACCACACACCCCTACCATTAAATGAGGGGTCTGTGGAGCCCAGGTTGGGGACCCCAGCTGAACTGTAGAGGCATTGTACAGATTATTGTACGTGTACTTCAAATTGGTCCCAGAATGACAGTTCTAGCCACAACGTTATCAGACACAAACCAAGTCTGATGAAAGAATAGTGTTTGCAGTTGGAATTCTGAACACTGTCACAGTTTGAAATATGAAAATATCTAACCGACTATCACACACTGAAATCGATGACAAGCAGCACACACATTTTTAACATGACCAAACAGCAAGGAAAAATGACACGACTAACGAATCAATGAACAATAGATATTTTCTGGATAGTCACCTTTCTGCTTCCTGAGAATAATAGGACTGCATGGAGAAGCCCCTCCAGCTGCATGCAATAGAACAGAAAGAGAAGAGACAAGAAATATAGTGCCACAGAGATAATCAGCTACTTTATCTCAAAAGGTAATCTGTACTAGAAATACTTCACTATGCAGAAAGTTGTTTCCTTTTAAAGTTGTGACTGTGCAATGATGATAAACTGCCAACAAATATTGATAAACACTGGAGATTCTGCAGATGCTGGAAATCCAGAACAACTCACACAAAATGCTGGAGGAACTCAGCAAGTCTGGTAGCATCTATGGAACAACAATCAACATTTCAGCACTTGACCCTTCATCAGGACTGGAAAGGAAGGTGGGGGGGGGGGGAAGAAGCCATAATAGGGTGCTGGGGGAGGGGAACGAGTACAAGCTAAAAGGTGATAGGTGAGACCAGGTGAGGGAAGAAGGTGGGGGGGGGGGAGGAGGGGGAAGGAAGTAACAAACTGGGAGATGAAATGTGGAATAGGTAAAGGGATCTGATAGGAGAAGAGAGTGGACTGTGGGAGAAAGGGAAGGAGAGGGATTGAGCAATAGGCAGGTGAGAAGAGAAGGAGTAAGAGGGGAGCTGCTACAATGGGGAATGGAAAAGGTGAGAAGAGAGAGGGGGTGAGAAATTAGATAGGACAGCACAATTTCAGAACTGACACATGTGCCCATTAAACTGTTCGATCTGTTCACAGCCAGAAGCCTTGTGGCATAATGCCAGCACTTGAAAGCTTCTACTTCAACACGAAAGTGAAAACCCTGGAGATTGCAAAGCCATGAGTAATGATCAAATGCCTGCAAACAGTTCAGGAATCAGAATTATTATTTGCTGTTTTGCGGCAGCAGTACAGTGCAAAGCTATAAAATTACTATAAATTGCATAAATAAATTGGGGAAAGGGATAAAGGAATAACAATAGTGTCAGTGGACAATTCGGAAATCTGATAGCAGAGAAAGTTCACAGTTCAAATTTAATTTATTATCAAAGTACATATAGGTCATCATATACAACCCTGAGATTCATTTTCTTGCAGGCATACTCAATAAAATCATAATAGAATCAATGAAAGACCTCACCAACTTGGGTCTTCAACCAGAGTGCAAAAGACAACAAACTACAGGTAGATAGATAGAAAGCAAGAAATGTCAAAAAACATGAGATGAAAAGTCTTTGAAAGCAAGTCCATAGGTTGTGGGAACATTTCAATGATGGGGCAAGTGAAGTTGAGTGAAGTTATAGAAACATAGAAAACATAGAAAATAGGTGCAGGAGTAGGCCATTCAGCCCTTCGAGCCTGCACCGCCATTCAGTATGATCATGGCTGATCATCCAACTCAGATCCCTGCACCAGCCTTCCCTCCATACCCCCTGATCCCTTTAGCCACAAGGGCCATATCTAACTCCCTCTTAAATATAGCCAATGAACTGGCCTCAACTGTTTCCTGTGGCAGAGAATTCCACAGATTCACCACTCTCTGTCTGAAGAAGTTTTTCCTAATCTCAGTCCTAGAAGGCTTCCCCTTTATCCTCAAACTGTGACCCCTCGTTCTGGACTTCCCCAACATCAGGAACAACCTTCTTGCATCTAGCCTGTCCAATCCCTTTAGGATTTTATACGTTTCAATAAGATCCCCCCTCAATCTTCTAAATTCCAACGAGTATAAGCCTAGTTCATCCAGTCTTTCATCATATGAAAGTCCTGCCATCCCAGGAATCAATCTGGTGAACCTTCTTTGTACTCCCTCTATGGCAAGGATGTCTTTCCTCAGATTAGGGGACCAAAACTGCACACAATACTCCAGGTGTGGTCTCACCAAGGCCTTGTACAACTGCAGTAGTACCTCCCTGCTCCTGTACTCGAATCCTCTTGCTATAAATGCCAGTATACCATTCGCCTTTTTCACCACCTGCTGTACCTGCATGCCCACTTTCAATGACTGGTGTATAATGACACCCAGGTCTCATTGCACCTCCCCTTTACCTAACCAGCCACCATTCAGATAATAATCTGTTTTCCTGTTTTTGCCACCAAAGTGGATAACTTCACCTTTATCCCCTTTGGTATAAGAGCCTAATGGTTGAGGGGTAATAACTGCTCCTGAACAAGGTGGTGTGAGTCCTGAGGCTCCTGTACCTTCTTCCTGATGGCAGCAGCAAGAAGAGAACATGGCTTGGATGGTGGGGGTCCCTGATGATCGATGCTGCTTTCTTGTGACAGTGTTCTGTGTAGATGTGCTCAATGGTGAGGAAGGCTTTACCCGTGATCAACTGGGCCGTATCCACTACTTCTTGTGGGATTTTCCGTTCAAGGGCATCGGTGTTTCCATACCAGGCCGTCATGCTGTTTTTGAATGACAAATGAACTACCAACACAATCAGAAACAATAAATGGGCCCCACTATAGCATAGCATCTGCAATGAGTTTGCCCCATGGGTGTTCCAGTTTCCTCCCACAGTCCAAAGGATAGTAGGTTAATGGTCTGTCAGCTGTCTTGTGATAAGGTTAGGGTTAGATCAGTTGGGTATTGGGCGAAGTGCCTCCCTGGGCCAGTCTGCACTGTGTCTGCGAATAAGAAAATAAAATGCACTACTGACAAATCATCACAGTGAGCCTAATTAAGTCAGCAGCAACAGGAAGAAAAGTGAATGGGATGGTGAGTGAGACCAATGGCAATGGTGTGAGCAGTTCTGAGCCTACAGATGGCAGATGGAAATAGTGCAGTAAACTGGACATAAATGGCTAGATGAGAATTTAAGCACAAGAGCCAAATCAGCTTTAGGATCAGACTCCACATAGAAACAGAATGATATAGAATCCAGACACCTTACTTCTTACGTTCTTGGCTCTGCAGACTGCTACACTCTATAACCAGTGTTTCACATTAGTATTTATCAGTAGGATTGGATTAGGCTGATACTTGTATATTTTTGCTATACTGATTCTCATTTCTCCATTTGCATCAGGTCCTGTAAAATTGAGTCTGCTTCAAACTTCAGACAGTAAAGGCCATGTAAATCTGAGTGACAGAACACTACGGCACAGAAAAAGGCCATTTGGGCCATCTAATCCATGCCAAAATATTATTTTGCCTCATCCAGTCAACCTGACCGTAGCCCTCTGTACCCCTCCCACACACGTACCTATCCAAATTTCCCTTAAATGTACCTGCATCCACAACTTCCACTGGCAGCTCATTCTACACACTCAACACCCACTGAGAGAAGTTGTTCTCCCTCATGTTCCCCTTTTACTCTTAACTCATGACCTCCAGTTCTAGTATTACCAAACCTCAGTGGAAAAATTTTGCTTGAATTTATCCTGTCTATTCTCTTTTCCAGCATGACTTTTTTTTAAACAAAGAGGAATTGTTTTCATCTGAAATGGTGTGTGCACAGAAAAGTGCAATCAAATCTTTTTACTTAGGTGGATCCCTGCCAAAAATGAGATGCATTACTTCACTGTAAGTTCCTGAGCATATAATCAAAAGGACAAGCATTTTAATCACACTTTCAATTGCTTTCTTCCCCATTGGACACTTCATCTGACTTCATAGCATGGCTCACACTGTGGTCCCTTCCAGCCTGAGCAGCAGGCAACATGACCTTGGGTTGTGAATGCAGCACAGCCTACCATAAACATTTGACGCTTAGCAGTACCTCATCCCAAAAAAGGTGTTATCATTGCTCTATCAACAATGAACTGCCAAGAAGCAAATGAAGAAACATACACACACACACACACACACACACACAATGCTGGAAGAACTCAGCAGGTCAGGCAATGTCTATGGCAAGGAGTAAAGAGCTGACATTTCACGCTGAGACCCTTTATCAGGACTGGGAAAGCAGTTGGAAAAATAGGGAAAAAAATAAAAAGGACACTGGATTTTTTTTAAACTTTAAATATTGCATATCTGAAAATCTTCTCCCTGATTTGATAAATACCTGCAAGATCAGTAAAACGACAGGGGAAGACACAAAGAACAAGGGAGTGGAAATGCACAATTCCTTCACGACAGGCTAAAAATGCCTCCTCCTGGTTTTGGATTTAGACTGTACTTTCACAGTACCTCACAACTATGAACTACAGTTTGAATACCCTTTATCCAAAATTTCAAAGTCTGAAAAACTCTGAAATTCAAAATTGTTTTGAGCATTGACATATCACAAATGGAGAATTCCATAAGGCGCTGGGTAAGTTCCCAGGCAATGCACAGATTCCTGCACACCACAAACAGCTCTGATAAGTGATCTCACATATGTAATGAACAAAATTTAATGAAAAATCGAAAAAGAAAAACACTGTATAAAGTGAATAAAGATCTCGATCGTGTATTGAAAAAGTGGACTCGTCAGCGGAGTGAACATATGCCTCTTAACAGTAAACTGATCACAAAACAAGCAAATATCTATCATGATGAACTGAAAGTTGAAGGTAACCATGAATATTCAGCAGGCTGGTTGCAGAAATTTAAGAAAGAGCACAGCATTAAATTTTTAAAAACGCAAACAACAGGAATTCTGCAGATGCTGGAAATTCAAGCAACACACATCAAAGTTGCTGGTGAACGCAGCAGGCCAGGCAGCATCTCTAGGAAGAGGTGCAGTCAACGTTTCAGGCCAAGACCTTTCATCCTTTCTTCGACAGGAGTTCAGTGTCCTCTCTTCGACGGGAGTTCAGTGTTACACCGAAGAAGTTTAGATCCTCTCTTCGACGGGAGTTCAGTGGAGTCCTGACGAAGGGTCTCGGCCTGAAACGTCGACTGCACCTCTTCCTAGAGATGCTGCCTGGCCTGCTGCGTTCACCAGCAACTTTGATGTGTGTTGCATTAAATTTTTATTGATTTGTGGTGATAAAGCGTCTGCCAATCAATTCACTGATGAGCTTGTCAAGATCGATGCTGATGAAAATCTAACACACTGAATGGTTGCATCAGTATACACGTGTGATGAACAAGTGTAAGACAAAGACTTCTTACCATTAGCACATAAATTCAAAGTTGGAAATGATGGTTATACATACCAAAATCAGAAAAAATCCAAAAGCCGAAACACATCCAGCCCCAAGCATTTCAGACGAGGGGTACTCGGCCTGTATTTCCAAATGATTATTGAATAGAAAAATGAATATTCGGAAGAGGATGTGGATGCAGAGAGGATGCTTCCCTGTAGTTGGGGAGCCAAGAGCCACAGAGTGCAGCCTCAGAATAGAAGTATGTCCCTTCAGAACTGAAATGAGGAGGATTTTCATTTAGCCAGGGGTTGATGAATCTGAGGAAATCATTGCCACAGACAGCTGTGGAGACCACGTCATTGAGTATATTTAAAGTGAAGGTTGACAGGATCTTGATTAGTAAGTGTATCAAAAGGTTACCGGCAGGAGGAGGAGAACGGGGTTGGAAGTTGGAATATATTTGCCCTGACTGGTTCATGAAATACAAACACAATGCTGGAGGAACTCAGAAGGCCAGGCAGCATGTACGGAAAAGAATACAGTCGACGTTTCCGGCTGAGACCCTTCAGTCAGTACTGCTGAAGGGTCACGGCCCAAAACGTCAACTGTACTGTTTTCCGTAGAAGCTGCCTGGCCTGCTGAGTCCCTCCAGCATTTTGTGTATGTTGTCTGGATCTTGAAATGGCTGGTATGTCATGTGTCTTGGAAGAGAAGACCTCGCTGAAACACAAATATCTCACGGGGCTCAATAAAGGGTAAACATGGCCAAGGAATATCTACTAAGTGGTCACTTTATTAGGTATACCTGTACACCTGTTCATTAATTCTAATATCTAATCAGCCAATCATGTGGCAGCAACTCAAAACCATAAAAGCATTCATACATAATCAAGAGGTCAGTTGTTGCTCAGGCAAAACATTAGAATGCTACTAAGTGACACTGACTGTATAGTAATCGCTGGTGTCAGAAGGGGTAGTTTCAGCATCTTGGAAATTGCTGATCTCCTGAGATTTTCACTCACAACAGTCTCTAGGGTTTACAGAGAGTGGTGCAAAAAACAAACAAAAACATTCAGTGAGTGGTAGTTCTGAGAGTGAAAACACACTGTTAATGAGAAAGGTCAGAGGAGGATGGGCAGACTGGTTCAAGCTGACAGGAAGGCGACAGTAACACAAATAACCTTGACATGCATTACAACAGTGGTGTGAAGAAGAGCATATCTGAACGCACGACATGTCAAGACCATAAGATATAGGAGCAGAATTAGGCTATTTGGCCCATTGCATCTGCTCCACCATTTCATCATAGCTGATCCAATTTTCCTCTCAGCCCCAATCTCTTGTCTTCTCCCCCATCCCTTCATGCCCTGACCAATCAAGAATCTATCAAACTCTGCCTTAAGTATACGTAGACTTGGCCTCCACAGCTGCCTGTGGCAAAGAATTCCACATAATCACCACTTTTAGCTAAAGAAATTCCCTTTCATCTCCTTTCTAAAGGGACACAAAGCCTCATCAGTGTTTTATAAAGTCTCAACATTACATCTTTACTTTTATATTCTAGTCCTCTTGAAATTAAAGATACCATTGCATTTGCCTTCCTCACCACAGACTCAATCTGCAAATTAGGGAATACTGCACAAGGACTCCCAAGTCCCTTTCCGCCTTGGTTTTTTTTTTAGTATTTTCTCTCCATTTAGAAAATAGTCAACCCTTTTATTTCTTCTACCAAAGTGCATAACCATACACTTCCCGACACTGTATTCCATCTGCCACTTCTTTGCCCATTTTCCTAATCTCTCCGTCCTTTTGTAGCCTCTCCACTTCCTCAACTACTTGCCCCTCCACCTATCTTCATATCATCTGCAAACTTTGCAACTAACCCATCAATTCCACCATCCAAATCATTTAAGAATTGATCCCAACACAGACCCTTGTGGAAAGCCACAAGTCACCAGCAGCCAGCCAGAAAAGGCTCCCTTCATAGAACATAAATTTACAGCACATTACAGGCCCTTCGGCCCACAATGCTGTGTTCATTCTCACTCTTTGCCTCCTGCCAATCAGCCACTGCTTTACCATGTTAGAATCTTTCCTGTAACACTGGGGTTCGCAGCTTGTTAAGTAGCCTCATGTGTGGTACCTTGTCAAAGACCTTCTTAAAACTCAAATACACAACATCAATCAATTCTCCTTTGTTCATCCTTGAAGTGGATGGGTTGCAGCAGCAAACGACCACCCCAGGTTCCACTCCTGTACTAAAGTGGCCACTAAGTGTAGAGCTAAGAGTCATGGTGTCAGAAGCCATTTAGCAAGAACTTGATTCACTCAGAGAGGTGAGTGTTTGGTAATTTTCTTTTCTGTAAACTGTAAAGGCCAGTCATGGACTGCTTTCAAAACTGAAATACGTGGATTTCTGGATATTAACGAATAAAAAATAGGGCAATAAAATGGTGCTTGAGGGAAAAAAATATCAGTCATCATCTTGTTGAATGGTAGAGCATGCACGACGAGTTGAATCACTGACTTCTGTTTGGCCTTTTATTTAAACAGAAAAACTGATCAAGGCATTGGCAGAACCCCCTTAGTGCTTATCAGATGTTACTTATTCATCAATGCTTTTAGCTCATGATCAGAGATAGTGTTTAAGCCACCCATAGGAGATAAAAGTCATTAAAATCTAGCGTGGTATTCCAGAGTAGAATTGAGAATGTGCCATCTTTCTGACCAGACTTCTAACAAACACAGCTTTTCAGCCACTTTAAGTGAACATAAAAGATACCGCTGTGGCAGGACAGTCACATTTGGGGTTGAGCGGGATCCGGGATCCAGGATCAGGCATGATGGAATGGCGGAGCAGACCTGATGGGGTGGATGGTCTAATTCTACTCCTTTGTCTTATGGACATTCGTGCTATTGCTGGTGGGAATTTGCACAAACTGGATACCATACTTCTGGTATTACCAGGAATACCTATCGCTCAAATACTTCATGAGCAGTTAGCAGAGAACAGAGAACACGACAGCACAGTACAAGCCCATCAGCACACAATATTGTGTAGACCATTTAACCTACTTTAAGATCAATCTAACCCTTCCCTCCCACATAACCCATCCAACGTGCCTATCTAAGAGTTTCTTAAATGTCCCTAATGTATCTGCCTCTGCTGACACCACCACGGCAGAGCATCCCAGGCACTCACCAATGTGTGGGGGGACAAAATTCACTCTTGGCATTTCCCCTATACTTTCCTCCAATCACCTTAAAATTATGGCCCCTGGTATTAGCCATTTCTGCTCTGAGAAAAAGCCTCTGGTTATCCATTCTATCTATGCCTCTTATCTTGGATATCTCTAACAAATCTTCCTTTGCTCCAAAGTGAAAAGCCCGAGGGTGCTTAACCTCTCCTCATGATATAAAGCACTTTTGCTTACACCAAAATGGACATAGAAGACACTAACTGTAACTTTTGTTGCTAATGTACCACAATTTAACATCCATTTCACCCCACCACACTCCTTGACTAAGTGTTCGGTTAGCTCCTGTAAAATCCTAGCAAATTGAAGCACTAGTTGGTCCATGGACAAAGAGGCAAGGGACTGACTTAGAAAGTTCAAGAGCACACGAATGCACAATGAATCAAATGGTCTCATTCTGCAAACATGAATGGTAAATTCTGCTTTGTAGCAAAGTAATATTTAATGTTTCAATTGCCTGATCCAGAGACTCTCCAATTGCCATAGGTTCTTTCAACATTGCTATAATATACAAAAAACAGGAAACGCTCACACTACGTAGCATTGACAAAGAGAAAAAAAAAGAGCTAATATTTCTAGTTGATAAGCCAATGCACAAATATTTTACTTTTTGCCTTTGTATAATTGATATTATATATTATATTAATGACAGAAGTTGGGAGTACACAATTATAGCAATGCAGAATAGATTTTGTGATCTTAATACATACACTTTATATATTATTTCCAAAATGTGTAATTATCTGAAAATTATTCAAGAAAATAAGAGGAAAGTAGCACAAAGAGAGAATTATTTCCTAATTACAGTTTTTTAAAAATGACCTTGCCGTATCACTCAGAGCTGATTCTAGGACTTACAGTAAAATAACTGAGAACAAAGTACAAGTAGATACCAAATGGTCAATTTTTCTCACTGACAGTCTCAACTTTTTAATGGTCTTGTGGCCCCAGGGTAAAAAGTTGACCAGATGAAATGAGATTTCTTTTTCCCCCCACTCATTGGGCTACAGATCACTGGAATTCTACATGCTTAGCTGTTGAACATATTTCTGAACACTCAGGAGCTCAAGTGATACAGGATAAAGTAGAATTGAGAATTGACCGATTAGCAAAAATCTACAAAATGACAGAGTAGTTGCAGATATAATATGGCCATTTCTGTTTCATTACCTCCAGCAGTTTATATTCCCAAATATCTATGTCCAGAAAAATAAAATCACAAAATCAGGAATAAGATTGGTTAACAATGAGAAAGCAATTCACTTGGGGCTTCGAGGGTCAGATTGCTATGTAAAGTACAGAGTACAGATGCAAAGTACAGCACCACAGCTCTAACTTAACAACTCCAGCAGTCTGAGCACTGGATCACTAGCTGACATTGTGTAGACACTTGTGGGAGGCAGGCAATGTAAAGGAAGAGCAAGTAGAGAGGCAGCAACAGAACCAGATGGCAAAAAAACTCCTTGAACACACAACTTATATGGGCACTATGTGGATATACAGTAGCAACATAGATTATTAAAATAATACAAAATATTAATCTGAATTACTATAGGAATTACATTAAGATTTAATTTGGACACAGATAAAGGCATTTCACTGAAGAATTGCCAGTTGTCTGGAATACATCTGGATATTATGGACTTAAAATAATATACTTTTTGCAATAAAAACTGAAGATGCAAGTTTAAATGTCTATAAACTAGATTATCGTTAACATGCAAATTGATAGCAGGCAAACTTAGCCACTAAATAAGGTGATCTAGCAAAAGCATTCAACAGTGGTAATAACGAATTAGGTTTGATCAACAACTTCATGACCTCATTAAAATCCACACCTCTTAACCAAAACAAGCAGAAATGAAGTCTGATCACCAGCAATGAAGAGGACAATTGATGTCAAAATTATCAATACAATGAAACCAGTAATCAATTAAAACTATTGATCAGCAATTGGAATATTTCTTGGTTCCTGAATCTGTGTTGAGGTGAATAAGAACATTCTATAAAAAGAGCAAAAGGCACCTGCCCATGCTCTGCCAACTTCACTATAATAATTGGTGTGAATTTCCAATTCTTGGCAAACAGCAGTTAATTTTGGGGCACTTATCAATTGCAGTGTAGAATTGTTACCTTCTATATCAAAAAAAAATTAGGTATTCAGCCCAAAAATATCTATTCTATCACTGAATCAGAACGAAGCTGATTTGTATGCCATCTGTCCACTCTGGTATTAAATCTTCTAAAGATTTCATTCAGTAATATCAGTAGTTCAATAAATGTCACTATTAAAAATTAAAACTGATAACATAGATGCAGAGATAACAAGGAACCCCTACGTAGTCATCTTACCTATTAGCTCCACGATACTCCTGCTGCGAACGCGGTTTGAGGTGTCATCTCGCGCAATGCTAACTCTGGTTAAGCTGCCAGCAGTTGTCAGGGCCCGGAGCAGCTCGGGAGGAGGGGTACGGAACAGCTGCTGCAGCATCTCCAAAGCTGCTGTTACCACATTGTGGTCCCTGTGCTGGGTGTAATGTAGTGTCAACTCGTATGCCTGTTTGAAATGAAACAAGAAACTCTCAGTGCCTGCTTTAAGCTTACGTTCCACCTGTTCAAATTTTAAAAGAACACATTTATTTCAAAATAATGTAAGCAAAAACACCAGCGATATTAGAATAGAATTTTCACAAGTTCAATTTTTTTTTCCCAAACTCTTGTTAAGAATCTATTAAATGCATGTTCAATATAAGTTAGAGGATGTATCACAAATGAGAAAATCTGCAGATGCTGGAAATGCAAAGTAACATGCACAAAATGCTGGGGGAACTCAGCAGGCCAGGCAGCGTCTATGGAAAAGAGCAAACAATCAACGTTTTGGGCCAAAGCCCTTCATCATGATTCTTGAAGGTCTCAGCCTGAAATGCCAACTGTTTACTCTTTTCCTTAGATGCTGCCTGGCCTGCTGAGTTCCTCCAGTATTTTGTGGGTGTTAAGTTAAGAGGATAAGTTGTTCTATCAAAAGTATTATTTTTCTACTGAGACTGAAATCCAAATGCCCAGCTGAGTTAATGTGATCTTATAATTCTCAGTTCCAAGTTGAAAACTTCCCAAGTTGTGATAGAGACATTTTCAAGCAGTTTGAATTCAGCATTTATTGTTAGTTGCATTAAAATGCTAAACAAAATTAAACATATTAAAACAAACCCAAAGAAACAGAGATGACCTGGGCAGCATGGTAGTGTAGTAATTAGCATTACACCATTAGAGCGCCAGTAACCCTGGTTCAGTTCCTGCTGCTGTTTATAAGGAGTTGGTACATTTTTCCTGTAACCACATGGGTTTCTCTGCCTGCTCTGTTTCTCTCCCACTTTCGAAGGTTAGTAGGTTAATTGTAATTGGGCAGCACAGGCCAGAAGGGCCTGTTGCCATACTGTATCTCCAAGTATGTCAAATAAAATGTAAATCTCATCATAATACATCTCTCCATCTGCCCGTGTAATAACAAAAGAAAACCAGCAACTACTTGTACAGCAGGACAGAGTCTTCTAGCCCACATTTATTTCCCACATAGTTGGCTTATGATCACCTTGATTGTGAGATGTTGTTATGCTCAGAACAGCCATTCCCTAAATAATGACATGACTACAGTAGAAAATATTCATTATTTGGTGCAATTTGCTCTGGGATATCTTGAATCATAAACACAACTATACTTAATGCAAACCCAGTCTTTCCAGATAACTCTAAGGAATGGAAGTCAAAATTGTACCCAGTTTGATTGTTGTTTTTTTCCCACATTCAAAAAGTAGTCCAATGGATGTTAATCACCCACTCAAAAAGCATGAGTTTTGTTTCTCTTTCTCTCAAGTTAAAATTAACTACAGCCTTCTTACCCGAAATATACTAACCGAAAGGTGGAAACAATTTAATAGCAACTTTCCAAAGCATGATAAAATATCTGAAATAAACTTAAACAACTTCATGAGGGATAATATATTATTGTAATGAGAGGTGTCAGGAAGTTACAAGTGAACGAAAACCTGTATATACCCATTGATGGAAATAACCTGCTTTTGTGGTTCTTAAAATAAAAACTGCACAGTTATGGGACAGAATGAGGTATGAAATATAGCCTCATTTTAAAGCACATCCTCTGGTACTTGTCATTTCTCCCATGGGGAAAAAAAATTCTGACCGACTACCCTGTGCCTCATAACTTTTAAAAACTTTCATCCAACTCTAACCCTTTGCATCAGTCAGCACTGTGAAAGATACCAGCAGTACGGTAGAAGTTCCAGGTGTCAGCAGTCATGAAGTCCGTAAAGTTACCATAACTAGAGAGAAGATTCTTGGGAAATTGAAAGGTCTGAAAGGTGGATAACTCACCTGGAACAGATGGTACACACCCCAGAGTTCTGAAAGAGGTGGTTGAACAGATTGTGGAGGCATTCGTAATGATCTTTCAAGAACCACTGGATTCCAAAATAGTTCCAGAAGACTGGAAAATTGCAAATGTCACTCTACTCTTCAAGAAGGGAGAGAGGCAAAAGAAAGGAAACCATAGGCCAGTTAGTATGGCCTCGGTGGTTGGGAAGATATTGGATCGATTATTAAGAATGAGGTATCAAGGTACTTGGGAGCACACGATAAAATAGGCTATAGTCAGCATGGTTTCCTCAAGTGAAAATCTTGCCTGACCAACCTGTTGGAATTCTTTGAAGAAATAGCCAGCAGGATAGACAAAGGAAAATCAGTTAAGTTGTGTATTTGGATTTTCAGAAGGTCTTCGACTAGTTGTCACATGAGGCTCCTTAACAAGCTACAAGCCCATATATTACAGGAAAGATTCTAGCATGGATAAAGCAATGGCTGAATGGCAGGAGGCAAAGAGTAGAAATAAAGGGGGCCTTTTCCAGCTGGCTGCCGGTGACTAGTGGTCTGTGTTTGGACCGATTCTTTTTACGTTATATGTCAATGATGGATGATGGAATTGATTTCTTTGGTTCAAAGTTTGCAGGCAATATGAAGATAGCTGGAGGGGCAGGTAGTTTTGAGGAAGTAGAGAGACTACAGAAAGATTTAGATTAGAAAAATGGGTGAAGAAATGACAGACTATTGGGAAGTGTATGGTCATGCATTTTGGTAGAAGAAATGAAAGTGCTGACAATTTTCTAAATGGAGAGAAAATACAAAAAACTGAGTCACGAAAGGGATTTGTGAGTCCTTGTGCAGGATTCCTTAAAGATTAATTTGCAGGTTGAGTCTGTGGTGAGGAAGGCAAATGCGATGTTAGCATTCATTTCAAGAGGACCAGAATATAAAAGTAAGGATGTAATGTTGAGAATTTATAAAGCACTGGTGTGGCAACACCTGGAGTACTGTGAGCAATTTTGGGCCTCTTATCTTAGAAAAGGATGTGCTGAAACCGGAAAGGGTTCAAAGGAAGTTAACAAAAATGATTTTAGGATTGAATGGCTTATCATAGGAAGAGTATTTAACGACTCTGGGCCTGTACTCACTGGAATTCAGAAGAATGAGGGGTGAGCCCAATGAAACCTGTCAAATGGTGAAAGGCCTTGATGGAGTGGATGTGCAGAGGATGGTTCCTATGGTGTGAGAATCTAAGCCTCAGAATAGAGGGGCGACCTTTTAGAATGGAGGTGAGAAGGAATTTCTTTATCCAGACAGTGGTTTATCTGTGGAATTCTTTGCCAGAGGCAGCAGTGGAGGCCAAGACTTTATGTATTTTTAAGGGAGAGGTTGATAGATTCTTGATTGGTCAGGGCATGAAAGGATATGGGGAGAAGGAAAGAGATTGGGGCTGAGGGGAAAATTGGAATAGCCATGATAAAATGGTGAAGCAGATTTGATGGGCCAAATGGCCTAATTCTGCTCCTATAGCATACGGTCTTATCCTCTAATCCGAGGGTTCCCAACCTTTCGTTAGGCCATAATCCAATACCATTAAGCCACGGTTCCACAGGCTCCAGGTTGGGAACCCCTGCTCTAATCCAACCAACAACCCCATAAACCTCTTCTGCACCTCTCCAGATCCTCCACATCCTTCCTATATTGGATGACCAGAAAAACACACAATTCTTCACATGCAGCCTAACCAACGTATTATATACCTGCAAAATGACATCCTTAACCTTGAAATCAACTCCCCAACCAAAGAAGACAAGTATGCCATATACCTTAGTTTCCATTCTCTTTATTTGTGTGCCTCGCTGGGAGCTAGGTACTTGGACCCCAGGCTCTCCCTGTACACCCTTGCATGCTCCCGAAATGCACTATCTTGTCCTCTCTTGCTTCAATTACACATATTAAAAATGGTTGATGAAATCAAGAGGGTGAAATTACACAAATTAATTTGATTCAGATAAAATGGACCACTGTTTTATCACTGGATTAACTGGCAACAAATCCAGAATCGCTTTTTAAAAATGACCGATGAAGAATTCATCTATTTCACAGCACAATTTAATTTGAGCCAAAGATGCTACCTGTACAAGCTGCTCCAAGGAAGGGGAGATTTCAGCCTCCTTCCTAGTCACACCAAAACTGCCCCGCAGGCTGGTGTCCTTCACTTGTTGCCTCAGCAACGGCATCAGGTAACGTAGGGTGAGCATCACCCCAAGAATAAGTGGAGTAGGTCGATCTTCTTCCACAGGGACCAAGAAGCCTGCAATGCAAGTACAGTTATGCAGACTTTTCAAGCAAATGAAACCACATCGTTAAGTACTATGGCTATGCACACATAAAGTTGGGTGTACTGCTTTTCAAATGGTGTGACAATATCAATATTCATGGAAATGGCATTGCCCATTTAATGAATTCCAACTGAGCCCATTCTTTCTTGTTCAGGTGATTGAAGACCTTGGGTATTAAATTTTTAGTGTCTTGGTTTTATGTGCCACTACACTGATTCTGAATCAGAATAAGATTCAGGTTCATTATCATTAAAGTATGCCAGGGCACCACAGTAACACAGCAGTTGGCACGACGCTATTACAGCTCAGGGCATTGGTATTGGGAGCTCAGTTCCGTCTGTAAGAAGTTCGTACGTCCTTCCCATGAGCGCACGAGTTTCCTTCTGGTGCTTCGGTTTCCTCCCACAGTCCAAGCACGTATGGGTTAGTGGGTTAATTAATCACTGTAAACTTTGGCAATTTTGAATGGGCAAGTGGGCAGCATCGCCCACATCTGGAAGAGAAAAAGGGGACGGGGTGATGGTGGAAGGATATAGTTACACAGCAGATGGCTAAACTGTTTCTATCCTTAAAAGAAAAGAAAAACATAAAACACCCATCACTTCAGTTTCGAGATCCCAAGTCAGAAATGGAAGAGAGAGAAAACAAGTTGATTTTAAATTGGAAAGATGATGGGTGAAGAATGTAATTTTTGTATTAGATCATCTATCTGAAATAAGGGTTCAGTTTTTATATAACCATTAGCACAAATTGACCTGTTGGATAGGTCCAACATTTTACACTGCCCTGTAACATGTAACATCTTGTTTCTTTTTTGTATTCTCCTGCTATAACAACTCGCACTTCAAAGTTTTTGTTCATTCTCTCTCGTCAACTCAAAGTTAAAATCAAGTTTCCATCTATAGCCCAGACATCCCACCCTGCAAAAACTCATTTCAGGGAGGTAGCACCCCCACCCCTCACAACCACATATCCCCCCACCACCACCCCATATCCCCCCCCAACCCAGTCGACCTCCAAGGGTGTATGTAATACTTTGTTTAGTGATTTTGTCTAATCTGTAAACCAAGTTGGGTATATGCAGAAAATGTGACATTAAAATATGTGCTTATATTATAATGTTTATCCTATTACAACTTTAAGCAAGTCTACAGGGAGTTTGGACTCATCACATACGACATCAATAGAGCAGCTCCTTAGCAGCTAGTTTAAATAACATTAGCTATGCTAATGAACGAATGACTGTTAAACTCACCTCAACATGTCTTTTACATTTTAACCCAACATGGGCAGTAGGAAAGTCACTGTTGCAAACAGTGTAGCCAGCAACATTGTCATTATTTTTGAGGTCAACTGTAAAGCCCACCCACAGAGAAAACTGATTGGTCTCTCTTAATGGTAAGTAGACCTATCAGGATGCTCGCTCTCCCTCTTAGGGAAAAAAAAAATCGATTTCCGGGATATTGTATATAATTTCTGGGCGTCAGGGAGCCGCTATCAATATGCTGGAGACTCCCGGAACTTCCGGGAGAGGTGGGATGTCTGATAGTCTCTTGTGTCTCCTTTTTATCTCTCACCAATTAAGAAACACATCATCTTTCTATTTTTTTTCTACCAAAATGGAGGACCTCATCTTCGTCCCTATTATCTCCCATCTGCCATGTCCACTAAGCATGAAACACCAACACAGGAAAGCAGCATCCATATTCAGGAACATCCACCACCCAGGACATGATCTCTTCTCACTGTTGCCATCAGGAAGGAGGTAGAGGAGCCCCAGGACTCTCACCCACAGGTTCAAGAACAGTTATTACATCAGGCTCTTGAACCAAGGGGCATAATTTCACTCAACTTCACTTGGCCCCATCATTGAAATATCTCACAACCTATGGCCTTACTTTCAAGGACTCTTCAACTCCTGTTCTTGATATTTACTGCTTTTTGTATTTTCAGTTTGTCATTTTTGCATGTTGAATGTCCAAGTTGGTGTATTCTTTCATTGATCTTGTTATGGTTATTATTTTATTATGGTTTTTTTTTAGTATGCCCGCAAAAAAATGAATCTCAAGGTTGTACATGGTGATGTATACTTTGGTGATGTATAATAAATTGATTTGAACTTTTGATATCATGTCCTCACCCATTCAATAATCCCCTCGAAGCCTCACTACACCTTCCTCACAGCCCACACAGCCACCTAGCTTTATACAGTATCTGACTTAATTCCCTCAAAATAGACGATGAAAACTGGGGACTTACTTCAAATCCTTGAGTACTCCATTTGTCACTACCTCTGCAAAACAACCTGCTTTCAAGAAGATTTCTTGGTCTATCAAACTTGATTATAGGGAAGGGAAAACAGTACCTATACCCCCTGAAGTGCTTAACGAGAGCAAATCTGCCCCCAAGATTGCTGGTCAACTTTTATTGATGTGCAATACAGAGCATACTGACATACTGAATGACATTTTGGACATATCCGACATTTTACACCGTCCTGTAAACTATAACATTTGTTTTGATTGTATTCTCCAGCAATTAACAGCTCTCACTTCCAGCTGAAGCAAGACAGATCACAAAATGGTTATTAGGATAGCTCAGCAATCACTGGGACTCCACTACCAGACCTGGAGGCAATTTACAACTCTAGATGCCTACTGCACTGTCATAACATCATTAAAGACCCATCCCATCCAGGACACTGTTCAATCTCCTGCCATGTGGTAGGAAATACAGAAACATCTTAGCCAAGACAATAAGACCGAAACATTGTTTCATCCTGAGGGCTGTTGTGCAACCGAATATTGCTCCATCCTGCTTTGCCAATGACCTTTGAGTATTATGGACAATCAAAGTCACTTGTTGCACTTAAATATGGGATTTTTCTTTAATTAAGCAGTGCCACATGCATTGTAAATATGTTTTGCATGGACTGGAGTAGCAGCATTATGAATTAATATTCTAGTATTCCATAGCTAACAATGGAATACATCTCTGTCATAAACAATGCAGGATTGTTATGAAGGATGCATTGAATTTAGAACAACACTAACCTTGTGGTAGTGCTAAGTTGAGGTATAATAAGAGTAGCGGTTAACATGAATATACTACAGTTCTACATCAAGTTTGGGGTTAAATTCCCTTCACTGTCTGTTCTCCCTGTGACCGTGTGGGTTTCTTCCGGGTGCTCCCATTTCTTCCCAGATTCCAAAGATGTACAGTTAGGGTGAGTGAGTTGTGGGCATGTTATGCTGGCACTTGCTGAACACCCAGAACAATTCTCACTGATTTGAAGCAAACATTTCACTGTATGCTTCAAAATACTTGCAAGAAATAGAGCAAAGCTACCCTTAGGACTAACACAAAGAAAGCTATATAAACAATCCAATACCTTTTCCCCCCGGCATCTACATAAGTTGCCCAAATTCCAAGAACAAATTTCAAAATTCAAGGTGAGTATACAGATAAAAAACAAAATCAGCAGTACTAAATCATTTGCAACTGCGTGACAGCTGAAACAGCATTCAATTCTGATCTTGCTAGACAGTAATTCATGCATATACACCAATGTTGTCACAGCCAGGGCAATTTCATCAGTGTACATGAATATTCTCTAAACGAAACATGTGGTTCTGTCATAATTCACCT
Source organism: Mobula birostris (assembly GCF_030028105.1). Taxonomy (NCBI): domain Eukaryota; kingdom Metazoa; phylum Chordata; class Chondrichthyes; order Myliobatiformes; family Myliobatidae; genus Mobula; species Mobula birostris. Next base: position 11,200,906 of record NC_092374.1, on the reverse strand, counting down.
TCGCATCATCTCAAGTGATTTATGACATTCAATTTAATCACAGGTTTCCTCTGACAGGAAAATCAAAGTTCAAAGTAAATTTGAACTTTAACTGGGACTCAAGGCAGCTGGCATTTACAGGATTCCCTGTGAATGCGGAGCAGTGCATAATCGGCCAGATGGGACGCACAGTGGGAGCCCACAACAAGGAGCGCAGGAGGTGTGTACCCGTTTGAGTTACCCAACAAAATTGGCAGTAGCAGAACATCACATTCGCAATGGCTATAGGATTGACTTCGACTGCACAAAATATTGTTGCTGTGCCAATATCTTTTGGGACCGCCTGGTAAAGGAAGCCATCGAAACATAGGGGAAAAGAATTTTAACAAAGACAAAGGTCTCACTCTGAGTAAGAACTGGAATTCGATTGTAAACAAGGTGGGACAGAGGAAACCTGTCTGGATGAAGACCAACCAATCAGGAGGCACGGTCGATGGGGGTAAAAATACCACCATACTAGACATACCCAGACATCACCCTGATGAAGATGGCAGAATTTGCCATTGAAACGTTGGTTAAAATTGTTACCTGTATCCGACTGGAAGCCTGAGAAGAGTTTATCCATCATATGCCGGGAAAGCACAAGATCCTTTTACCTTAAAATAAATTTATAATCTAAATATGTATATGTTATCATATCTTCTTCTTCATGTGTCTTGCACCTTACACGCTTGGGCGATCATGGTTTTCCACATCGAATGATTCCATGCAGCGTCAATGATATCTCGCACACTTAGATCTGTTAGTTCTTTCACAGTGTCCATATATTTTCTTCTTTGCCTTCCTCTTCCATGTTTCCCAGCCATACGGCCTTGTAATGTAAGGCATTCTATTTCTCCCTTTCTGATGACATGGCCCAGGAATTTAAATTTCCTCTCATTTAATGTTCTCATTATGAGTACTGTCTCATTAGTTACCCTATCCCTATATGATATTTTCAGCATTCTTCTAAGAAACCACATTTCTGTTGCTTCTAAGTTCCTTTGGAGTTCTGGTGTTATAGTCCATGTTTCGGAAGCGTACAGCAAGGTTGACCAGATGTAGCCTAAGTCTTGTTGTCGTAGAAATGTGTCTGTTGGTAAAAATGGGTTTCATTTTTTGGAAGTTGGTTTTGGCAATGGTAATTCTTTTTTTTATTTCTACTTTACTTCTAGCATCTTGTGATATAAAGCTACCACGGTAATGAAAGCCGGTCTTCTGTTCAATCTCTTGGTTACCGATGTGCAATTGGCAGTTGGGAGTATCCTGCTGTTTTGATATTACCATACATTTGGGTTTTTTTTTTTACAGTTGACGGTTAGACCAAAATCTGCACTTGTTTGTACGACTTTATCTAGGAGGATTTGTAGGTCTTCTGCAGCACTTGCTGTTAAGAGTGGTATCGTCTTCATATCTTATATTGTTGATGTGTATATCTTACATTGTTGATGTTATCATATACTGCCAAGAAATTCATTTTCTTGCAAGCAGTCACAGTAGATACAAAGAGAAACAACAGAATCGATGAAAAAAATCACCCACAAAGATAAACTATCACTTTTCTGCAAAACTCTTGGCCCAGAAGGGCACATAAAAGGAACGAAATAACACATCTTCAATCCAAGACTATAACAACACACAAGTCCAATAGCAGTAGGCTGCACAGGAGCCTTTCCAAATCAAGAATTGTTCTAGCTCAGTCATATATTGAGTCATTCTTTGCAGTGGTTGGATCAAGATCAACAATCAACTTTACGAGGGATGATTGATAAGTTCATGGCCTAAGGTAGGCGGAGTCAATTTTAGAAAACTTAGCACATTTATTTTTCAACATAGTCCCCTCCTATATTTCCACACTTAGTCCAGCGGTCATGGAGCATACGGATCTTGGACCTCCAGAAAGTGTCCACAACAGGGGTGATTGATAAGCTCGTGGCCCAAGGTAGAAGGCAATGAGTTATACGGCTCTCGTTACATGCACATGCAGTTCAACTCTGAGTGATTATGCAGAAAGTTTGAAGTTAGTAACTCATCGCCTTCTACCTTAGGCCACGAACTTATCAATCACCCCACGTATTTGTTATATACATTTACACGTATTAGGAATTTGCTATGGTACACGGCATGCAACAAAAACATTCAACAATTATAAAGAACAAAGAATTACACAAAAATAAAGTTGAGATTAAAGTATAGATATGGAACAAATGTGCATAAATACATAAATATCAGCATGTATTTATAAGGTGATTCTGAAACAATCTGGTCATGAACCATATAGTTATAAGGGACTTAAGAATCCTCGTACAGGAATCCCTAAAGCTTACTTGCAGATTGAGTTGGTGGGAAGGAAGGCAAATGCAATATTGCCATTCATTTCAAGAGGACCATAATAGAAAGTAAGTATGTAATGTTGAGGCTTTATAAGGTATCAATTTGGTGTATCGTGAGCAGTTTTGGGACCCAAGATAGAGTGGATGTGGAGAGGATGTTTCCTATAATAGGGAAGTCCAGGACCAAACAACACAGCCTCAGAATAGAAAGATGTCTCTTTAGAAAAGAGATGACGAGCAATTTCTTTAACCAGAGGATAGTGAATCTGTGGAATTTCTTGCCCCAGATAGCTGTGGAGGCCAAGTCAATGGGCATACTTAAAGCAGAAGTTGAGAGATTCCTGATTATTAAGGGTGTCAAAGGGTATGGGGAGAAGGCAGGAGAATGGGGTTGAGAAAAATAGTGAATCAGCTAAGATGGAACAGAGTCAATGGGCCAAATGGCCTTACTGTGTACAGAGTCATAGAGAAGTACAGCACCACAGGCCCTTTGTCTCATCTAGTCCATGGCAAAACCATTTAAACCGCCTACTCCCATTGACCTACACTGGGTCTACAGCCCTCCATGTACCTATCCAAACTCCTCTTAAATGTTGGAATTGAACTTGCATGCACCACTAGTGCTGGCAGCTCATTCCACACTCTCACAACACTCTGAGTGAAGAAATTTCCCCGCATGTTCTCTGAAAACTTCTCATCTTTCACCCTTAACCCATGACCTTTGGTAATATTCTCACCCAATCTCAGTGGAAAAAGCCTGTTTGCATTTACCCTATCTATACCCCTCATAATTTTGTATACCTCTATCAAATTTCTTCTCAATCCTCTACGTTCCAAAGGATACAGTACTAACCTATTCAATCTTTCTTTATAACTCAGGTCTTCCAAACCCGGCAACATCCTCCTGAATTTTCCCTGCACTTCTTCAATCTTGTTTACACCTTTCTTGTAGGTAGGTAGGTAGTACACACAATACTCCAAATTAGGCCTCCCCGACTTACACAACTTCAACATCTCATCTCCTGTACTCATTACTTTGATTTATGAAGGCCAATGTGCCGAAAGCTTTCTTAATGTCTCTATCTGCCTGTGATGCCACTTTCAACATATTATGGACTGTATTCAAAGATCCCTTTGTCCTACCACACTCCTCTGTGACCGACCGTTCACTGTGTAAGGCGGTCCCTGGATGGTCCTACCGAAGTGCAAAACCTCGCACATCTCGCACTTAATCAGTCCAAGTTTATCCAAATATTTATATATCTGGTCCCTTAGAATACCTTCAACTAACTTTCTCACAATTGATGTCAGACTCACCAGCCTATAACTTCCTGGTTTATGTTTAGAGCCTTTTTTAAACAGTGGAACAACACTGGTTATCCCCCAATCCTCTAGTACTTCTCTGGTCACTAAGGATGTTTTAAATATCTCTGCGAGAGCCCTGGCAATTTCTGCACTTGCCTCCTATCAGGCCCTGGGGATTTATCCACCCTGATATGCCTCAGGGTAGCAAATATCTCCTCTGTACAAGGTCCATGAAGTTGATGCCGCTTTGCCTCACTTCTTATAAACTTTATATCAGTCTCCTGCATAAATACAGATGCAAAGAATTCATTTAAGATCTCTGCCATCTGTTTTGGCTCCATACATGGATTACCATTCCAGAGGACCAATTTTGTACTTTGCAATCCTTTTGCTCTTGACATTATCTATAGAATCCCTTAGTATTCATCTTCATTTTGTCTGCTAGAGCAACTTCGTGCCTTCTATTAGCCTTTCTGATTTCTTTCTTTCTTTCTTGCATTTCTTATATTCCATAAGCACCTCATTTGTTCCTGCTTGCCGAAACCTGCTATGAAAATCCTTTTTTTTTTTCATAACCAGGACCTCAATTTATCTTGAAAACCAAGGTTCCCTGAACTTTTTATCTTTACCTTTTATTCTGACAGGCTTTATACTCTCAAAATTTCACTTTTGAAGTTCTCCCACTTTCCAAGTACACCTTTGCCAGAAAACAATCCACTCGTCAGATCATTTCAGAAACCATCAAAATTGGTCTTTCTCCAATTTAAAATCTCAATCCACAGACCAGACCTATCTTTTTGTACATTTACTTTGCATCCAATGACCACAGTGCCATTAGTTTCAAAGTGTTCCACTACACAAACTTCTGTCACCTGCCCTGTCTCACTTACTAAAAGCATCACATGCTCTCTCGTTGAGACACCTACACACTGATGAAGGAAACTTTCCTGAACACATTTGACAAACTCTATCCCATCTACTGCAACAACCTAATGTTTCTTGCAACAGTCTGCAATCTCTTTACAAATTTGTTCCTCCAAATCCCTAGGACTGTTGGGTGGTCTGTAATATAACCCCATTAACGTGGTCATACCTTTCTCATTTCTCAGTTCCACTCATAACGCCTCACTGGTCAGGTTCTCCAGTCGGTCCTGAGGGAACACAGCCGTGACATTTTTCCTGACTAGTAACACCACCCCTCCTCTTTTAATCCCTCCTGCTCTAAAACAATGGAAACCTGGAATATCGAGCTGCCAGTCCTGCCCCTCCTGCAACCAAGTTTCACTAATGGCTACGTCATAATTCCAGGTGTTGATCCATGCACCCAGCTCATCCACCTTTCCTATGACTCTTCTTGCATTGAAATTGGCGCAACTCAGGACACTCGTCACACCATGCTCAACCTTTTAATTCTTAACGTCTGAGGTTTTACCAGCATCTGACACGACAACCTCTCCACTAACTGTTCTGGCACTCTCATTCCCATCACCCTGCAACTAGTTTAAATCCCACCATGCAGTATTAACAAACCTTCCCACTAGGATATCGGTACCCCTCCAGTTCAGGTGCAAACTGTCCCTTTTGTACAGGTCCTATCTTCTCTGGAAGGGAGCCCCATGATCCAAAAGTCTTACACCCTCCCTCCTACACTAACTTCTTAGCCACATGTTAAACAGTATAATCTTCCTAGTTCTGGCCCCACTAGCATGTGGCACGGGCAGCAATCCTAGGATCACAACCCTGGAGGTCCTGACCTTTAACTTAGCACCCAGCTCCCAGAACTCCCTATACAGAACCTCATCACACATTCTACCCATGTCATTTGTAACTACATAGACCACAACCTCTGGCTAGTCACTCTCCCACTTGAAAATGCTGAGAACTCATTATGAGATATCCCGCTCCCAAGCGACAACATACCATCCGGGAATCTCATTCTTGCCCAAAGAACCACCTGTCCATTCCCCTAACTAACGAATCCCCCATCACCACAGCGTGCCTCATCTTCCCTCCCCCTTCCCTTCTGAGTCACAGAGATAGCATTTGGGTCTCTGGCACAGAGTCTATGACTTTTCTCTGTTAGGTCATCCTCCCTTAACAGTATCCAAAGTGGTATACCTGTTGTTGAGGGAGATGGCCACAGGAATACTCTGCAGTGGTTCCTTAACCCCTTTCCCCTTCCTGACTGTTACCCATTTTCCTATGTCCTGCTCCTTGGGTGTAACTACCTCTCCATATGTCCTATCTATCACCCCTTCAGCCTCCCGAATGATCCAGAGTTCATCCAGTTCCAGCTCCAGCTCCTTAATGTGGATTGTTAGAAACTGCAACTGGATGCAGTTGTAGCTGTCAGGGGCACTACAGATCTCCCTATCTTCCCACATCCCACAAGAGGAGAATTCAACTGTCCTACCCGGCATCTCTACTGTCCTAGCTGAGCAGATATAAAGAAGGGAAGGGAAAAAAAACTTTATCTAGAGCTTTGTTTTTATTTTCTCTGACTGAAACCTCTAAGAGCTAAAGCGTCAACACCACCACTCTAACTCTGTTGATGCCAACTTATGCCTTATGGTCTTGTATCATCACTGCAATTACTACCAATTTGAAAAGCAAGCTCTCCACCACCCATTCATGGGCAACTAGGGTTGAGTAAAAATGCCCTGACCTATCTGCAAAACATATACCAATGAAAGAAACACTTGGAGCTCAAGAATATTTAATAGACAAACTTCTAATACCGATGGAGACGAGACTGCAGATGTCAGAATCTGGAGTAACAAGCCATCTGCTGGAAAAATTAAGCAGGTTGAGCAGCACTTGTAGGAGAGGGAAAGGAACTGTCAACATTTCAGGTCAAAACCTTGACGCAGGTTTTCAACCTAAAACGTCAACAATTCCTTTCCCTCCCACAGATGTTCCTACAGCAGATTTTTTTGTTGCTTCTAATAATGATGTCTGAAGTATACTAGCCTTACCCAATATTACATTCAATAGCCAGGTGTAGAAGTATTGGGTTTTTCTTGAATGTTGACAGATGCTAACAGCAGAGCTGGCTGCAGTTCTACGTATGGTTGGAGAACTTGATTTAAGGTTCCCAATAAAGGTCTTCAAAAGCATCTGCAAATTTCAAAATACATACAGGATGATTAAAAACTACATTCCAGTTGAACAACAATCCTTGGAGAAATAGCATTAGGATCTGCTTTATATGAAACATAAATAAAAATAAAGATGTAGTTTAACCTGGACTACTGTGAGGTATTGGCCTCTGGGAAGCCAACAGAAAGAGCAAAGTATACAGTAAGTGGAAAGACCATTAGGACTACTGATGTACGGAGAGATCTTGGGGTGAAAGTTCATGGCTCCCTGAGAAGCACCATAAATGGAGAGGGTGGATCTTTGTTCTATCCCACAGGAGAGAAGATGAGAGGGGAGGGGAGGGAAATGGATGAGATGCAATCAAGGGCTTTGTTAACAGAGGTAAAAGAGAAGCCATTGTTCAGGACAAAATTGTCCTCAGTTGACAAGAACTTTCATTCTGCTCTTCAGCTTTATAGACAAACAGATAAGTTTGTTGACCTTGACAAAAGAAATGCAGTTGGTATTTTTTTTCCTCTTTATTTTACTTCACATTTCAATTCATTTTTAGCACTTAAAAGGTGTTAAGCAATGTACCATTTATTAATTTTCTTTTTAAATTTGTTTTTTCAACCATTCTTTAAATATCCAGAGATACAGCTCGGGGGGGGGGGGGTGCGGGAAGGTGGAATTGTTTTGCCAGAATAAGTCTCATATCATGATTTTCCACAACTTAAGGCCATGTATGGGTTGTAAAAAAAAAAGCTGTTTACGCCAAGATTAATTCTATGAGAGCAAATTTTATTCCACGTCACAAATCTGTGACAGTGATCCTATAACGTAAATTTTCATTGCAGGCCAAATTTATTTGTCACATGTACATTGAAACTTGCACTGAAATGAGTTATTTGTGTCAATGATCAATAGCAAGGACGTGCTGGGGGCAGCCCACAAGTGTCACACACTTCCAGCATCAACATTGCATGCCCACAACTTACTAATCTTATTGCATACATCTTTGGACTATGGGAGGAAACCCACACAGTTACATGGAAAACATGCAAACTCCTTATGGACAGCGGTGGGAAATGAATTCTAATTTTACAGCTGGTGCTGTAAACCATTACGCTGCAAGATCAATTCAAATAACTCAAAAGCTCCAGGAAGGCCTGGAGATAGGACCTTGTAATAAGTCTCGTCATCACTAGAGGCCATCTCCACCTCAGAAGGCAGCTGTTTTTGGCTAGAGCTGCAATAAATAAAGGGAACGTCAGGAACTCCACACGGTGAAATTAACCAAGATCTATCCTAATCTTGTGACACAGAGCTCACTGAATATTCTTTATTTACTTCTTCAGACGTAACATGGAATAGGCCCTTCGAGCTGCGCCACCCAGCAATCCCCTGATTTAATCCTAGCCTAATCACGGGACAGTTTACAATGACCAATTAACCTACCAACTGGTACATCTTTGGACTGCGGGAGGAAACCAGAGCACCCGGAGGAAACCCGCGCGGTCATGCGGAGAATGTACAAACTCTTTACAGGCTGTGGCGGGAATTGCTGTAGTAAGAAATTATTTGTGTATTTTTCACAACCCGAGGACACAAAACTGAAGGCACTGTCACTCAAGTGTAAACAAAAAATGTTTTTTTGTATTAAAGCATGTTTGCAGTTTCAAATACTAAAAGCCACTTGTACTTGTCTGCCATCTCATAAACAGTGCCTCTCAATTGCAAACTTAAAGCTGTATAATCATTAAAATATCTGGAACAAGGTCTAAAAATAATGGCATTTTCAAGACAGTTCTGAAAGCTGTCCTAATCTTAAGAAAGAGGCCAGATCAGAAAAAAATACATGACATCAGTTACCACATTTAGCTCATGATGCACCGCCGCATTCCCCAGACATCAGTGACAATACACGAGCTGTTCTGGCATGTTTACAAATCAGACTTAACAAGAGCAGTCAGAAAGCTAGCTACTTCACACCACTCAAACAAAGATCTAAATAAAAGAGCTGACAGACTTTTTATTAAACTTATCTTTCAATAAGCTAACGACAATACTGAGAGCCCTCAAGGGCCCTTTGGTTAATAATCATTTCACTGAGACTGAGACCAAGACCCTGTATTAAACTACTTTTGTTCAGAAAATAAACCATCTAATTCTCAAAGTCCTTGAGTTAAAGGAGCATGGGGGAGAAGTCTGACTCTTTCTCAAAGTATGCCAAGCATTGATTAGATACATGCCCCATTCCAGACCTTTTGTCTTGTCAATATTCCCCATTTTCAGATATGTTTAAATAGCTAAGTTTGCACATTGCTTATCATTCTTTTGGCTGATCACCTACCAATGCCTGGATTGACAATCATCCCCCAAGACCCAATGCGCTGCACTGAAAATACACACATGGAACTACTTTGACTTGGTCTACTTAACAGATTTATAAACTATGACATTTCATTTCAATTCCGTGAAATGCAGCCATAAAACTGAGTCAAAAAGAGCTTCCTAATTTTTTTAATTCCAAATTTTCCAGCTCTCACTTTAATGCAGTGCCCACTTTATTCCAGGTTCCTTCACCAAAGGAAGTGATTTTCTCCTGTCTACCAATAGACTAATTTCCAGTAAGTAATATTTGATTTTTTTACATGCATTTCATAGATTTTTAGAAGGTTAAGAAAATACAATTAATATTTACAAGATATTTAAGGAAACTGGAAATACAGTGGTGGGAAAATCTAGGACCAGAAGTACAAGCTAAAAAATTAGTGCTAAGGCTTTCGAAAGGGAAGCTAGTGAACACCTTCAGAATCAGATTTATTATCAATGACATATTTGGTGAACATCAATTTCTCCTTCCAGTAAAAAAAATTCCTCCCCCTCCCCTCTTCTTCCATTCCACACTCCAGGCTCTTACCACTTCTCATCTTCCTATCCCCTCCTATTCCTATGTCCACTCTCCTCTCCGATCAGATTCTTTCCCCTCTAGTCCTTTATCTTTTCTATCCACCTCACTTCATCTATCACATTCTAGCTATCCTCCTTCCCTATCCCCCCACCTTTTTATTCTGCCATCTTCCCCCTTCCTTTCCAGTCCTGAAGAAGGGTATCAGCCCGAAACGTCAACTGCTTATTAATTTCCATAGGTGCTGACTTGCTGAGTTCCTACAGCATTGTGTATGTTGCTTTGGATTTCCAGCATCTACAGACTTTCTCATGTTCATGTAACTTTGCTGTTTTGCAACAGTAGTACAGAGAAATGCATAAAATATACTATAACTTACAAGAATAATAGTTCAAAATGAGAGAAAATTAGTGAGGTCATGTTCATGGACCATTCAGAAATCTGATGGCAGAGGGGAAGAAACTTCCGAAAATGCTGACTACGTTTTCAGGCACCTTCTCATGCAAAACAGTGGTACACATTTGCAATTGCTCTTTCACAATCACACAGGTGAAATGCTCATTTTAAATCTGAGATAGACGACTCAATATTGTCTAATGCTGAGGCTATGAATCAAGCAAAGATTGATACATGGGCCAGTAACACAGTAACCTCAGTGACAGCAAATTCAATCAAGGAGGTAAATAGCCTACATGTGGTCTGTTTACTTCATATGTGGTACAAAAGGATTGATGTCTATTTCAATGCAGCAAGTTCAAAAGGCAGCATCCATCATTAAGGACCTCCATCACTTAAGCATACCCTCTTCTCATGGCTACCATCCAGGAGATGGTACGGGAGCCAAAAGGCACACCCTTCTCATTGTTGGAACAGCTTCTTCCCCTCCACCATCGGATATACTAACAGTCTATGAAGCTCATTATTTTGCTCCTCTTTTTGCACTTTTTTTGTATTTCGTATTGTAACTTTTATTATGCATTGCACTATATTGCTGCTACAAAACATATTTCAGTGATAATGAAATTGATGCTGATTCATTAATTGTTGATAAACATTCAGTAAAACTAATCCCACATTATTTATGTACGCTTTAAAGCACGAATTGGGTACAGTGGTTATCTTACTTGTATATTATAACAACCAGAAGCTTCAACTGAGTGCAGGAAGTAAGAGATTAAACCTCAACCTAATGGCTTGGAACTGAAACCAAAATCAGGTGAAAAATGTGAGAACTGGCATCAATTAAAGTTACCATGACATTGACGAATTGTAGTGAAAAGCCAACCATTTCACTAAAGCTTTTGTAGGCACCGTGTATCTTTTGCCCGTCTGTATTGTATTTTGCATGTTTATTTTGGGTAATATGTCATCTGGGTCAGGACGTGGTAGAAGTGAAGAGTACAGTTACGTATTCACACTTTATCTTTAGTTGGATTTCCTCCGGTGAAAGCAAGGGATAGGCCAGGGGGAATTACGATTTTTTTTGGTTGACCGCTTAACATTAACTCCTAAGAACATTAATTTCTCTATTACATTTAAGAATGTTTGAACTGCTTATTTTGTTATATCACTAGTTTTAGTTTCATTAGTTTTTCTATCATCACAAGATTGTTCGTCTTAATTGGTTTCTTAATAAAGGATCAAATTTACTTTCTTCAACATAGAACTTCATTATTTTTGGAGTGCATCATACAGTGTCAACCCCTGTGCTTAGCCCTGAGCGGTTTTGGTTTGTTTTCAAGTAACAACTACAGTCTTAATCAGCAAAACTTACTGACTTCGTACAGCATGGCCTATGTGACCCAAGTCTTAAATCAAAACAACTGACTCTGACCTACCCTGTGTATTTACTAACGCTATTTAAGGAGGAGGCAGCTGTTGCCTGTGAGGACACATGGGATTAACAATGAATGACACTTGTCTATACAGCCTCCATCTTAGAGAATGAATAGACAAGAGCACGCCACTATCAACAGAAATATTGTTCCACAAGTGAATTACATTATAAAAGTAATCAAATGGATGTTGAAGTCCACCCTTTCAGATACACTCAACAGAAATTGTCATGGTCATGGGCTTTCAACATTAAAATAAAATGGCAAAGCCATGTGAAGAGGAAATACAGTCACACAGACATAGCAGCAGCCCCAGAGGTTGTTCAAATTGGTAACGTCACTTTTAGGAGTTCTGAATTGAATTCTGCTGACCATCCCAAAAGCATAAAAGATAGACGAGAATTAGAGAAGGCACAATTCAAGGTAATTATGAAGGAAATGAGGACTAAAGATGATAATGGTGGGAGGATAGTGGTTAAAGTATAGCACCAGAAGGATAGCACTAAAGAAAGTCATTCTCACAAGTCAAGCTCAACCTGGCACAAATTAATGACCACTTCATGGACCTGCACCACAGAGCACTACACAATGCATTTGGTCATTAGAAACGAGCAACCAACTTATAGGAGATTGAATGTTCAAAAGAAAAGTGCTTGCCTTCCTAAAACAGCATATTGAACAACTGCTCACAGAGAACCATTGCCAACATCCTGAAATAAAATTTGCCTTAATGTTACAAAGCATCAAAATGTTCCCTAAATTGCCAGCATGGTCAAGTTCCAAATTAAAATAAAAATCCAGGTTTCAACTTCACTGACATCAAATCACCCCAGTTGCTGGGCGGCACAGTAGTGCAGTGTTTATCGTAACGCTTTACGGGGTTCAATTTTTGCCACTGTCTGTTAGGAGTTTATACATTCTCCCCATCACCACGAGAGATTCCTCCAGATGCTCTGGTTTCCTCCCACATTCTAAACATGTACAGGTTAGGGTTAGTAAGTGTGGGCAAACTATATCTTCACCAAAAGCAGGGAAACACTTGAGGGCTGCTCCAAGCGTATCCTCAGATGTGGTCGTTGACGCAAAATGACACATTTCACTTTGTTTTGATGTACACCTGACAAATAAAGCCAATCTCTTTAGTCTGTGTTATTTATTGAGTTTTACCCTGCTTATTTCAGAAGTATATTCAAATACAACTTAAAAGAAATTTAGTAGAAATATATCAATTATACATCAATACCACAGCCTGAAGTTGCGCATGGAAATGTTTTTTTATTAAGTGTTGGGGGAGGGGGTTTATTACTAAAAATAATGCAATGTCTTTCAAGTGGCAGTACCTTAATTTCACCGTCATTGGCAAAATTGCCCAAAGCTGCCATGATCTTTGGAACGGCACCAGCCAGTGTTTCCTGCACAGATTCCTCTGATCGCTTACTGATCCGAGCCAGGCAGGGAAGCAGATTCACCAGATAGGGCCTAGTAAAGGAGGAAATGTTGGATTAAATAAAAGTAATTTTACTCAACCAGGACAAAAAAAATCAATAATTCCAAATACAATATCTTAGACTTGTGCAAGATATTTTAGATATACCAGTTACTCAATTTATAAAACTCTACAGCATTCAATAGTAGGTATTTACAGAGCTTATTCTGCAGATGACCAATAGGAAACAAACAGTTTCAAATTTGAATTGACAGATTCAATCGACACTGTCTGACTTGGTATCTGAAATTGGCTATATAAAGGCGGCAGGAAACAAGAAAGTTGGATTACTTCAGACTTCATCATCATCATCAGGTGCCATGCCCAGTTTGAGCTTTGACTGCCATGGCCCACGCACTCCTGTTTCGGGTCAAGTGGATCAATTAATTGGTATTCATTTCCAGTTCTCTGGTTGCTGTCTCCATCATCATTTGTCTTTGCCTTCCTTTTGCTTTCTTCCCTTCAATCTTTCCCATAATTATCGTGCATTCTAACTCCTCTTTCCTAATCACGTCCAATGAAGTTACGCTGCCTTTTCATGATCTCGTACATTATTTCTCTTTTTGTGTTCGCTCTATTCATGACATCCTCGTTAGATATTCATTTCCTCCATGATATTCTTTGCACCCTCCTCAAAAACCACATCTCTGCTGCTACAATTCCTTTCCTCGTGTTACTAGATATTGTCCAACACTCTGAGCCATGTAACATAACTTGATAAACATAACATTTCAGTACTCTGAGGTGGGTTGTCATGCCTAGTTTAGTATTGGTCAGTATACTCTTCATTCTTGTAAAGGTGCTTTTTGCCATCCCTATTCTTCATTTGATGTCCACGTCGCACCCCCAGCTTCCTAAGTAGCAAAAGTTCTGTACTTGCTTTGTGTCTTCCCTGTTTATTCTCAGCCTGCAGATAGGATTCTCCTTCTTTTTGGCTATCACCATATATTCTGTCTTTTTGCAATTGACAGACAGACCCATTTTTGCACTTTCTTCAACAATTATATCAATTAAGTTTTGCAGTGCTTCCTCTGTACTTGCAATTAACACAGTGTCATCAGCATATCTGAAATTATTGATGTTTTCCCCACCAACTTCGATTCCTAAGATGTCTTATTTTTTGGAATATTGTTTCACTGTACACATTAAATAAACAAGGGGAGAAAACACACCCTTGTCTAACACCTCTCAATTTTCATAAACTGACTCACTTCTCCATCTATTCTTACAGCAGCAGTTTGTTCCCAATACAGATTTCTGATTAGGCGGAGATCTTTCAAATCTAGATCTGGAGCTTTCTGTAATATTTCAAATAACTTATTGCGCTTCATTTTATCAAATGCTTTTGTGTAGTCGATAAATCAACAAAAATCTTTTTGCACTTGAATAGCTCGTTCTGATAGTATCCTTAACATCAATATTGTGTTTCTTGTACCTTTGTCTTTCACAAAACCACATTGTTTTTTGCCTATTTCAGCTTGTATCTTACTTTTAGCTCTTGTCATCAAAATTCTTAGAAGTATCTTGGGGATATGACTCACTAAACTTATGGTCCTATGTAATTCACATTCTATTGCTCCAGGTTTCTTAGGAAGTGTGATAAATACTGATTTTTTCATCTCTTCTGGTACTATTCCAGTCTCATAAATGTCATTGATTAAATCAGTAAGTTCTTCAATTCCATAATAATTTGTTCTATTACTAATTCATCAGGACCTGCTGCCCTTCCTTTCATCTTATTTATTGCATCACAAACTTCAGATTTTAAAATACTTGGACCTTCAATGTTTTTCCTAATTTCTGGTTTTTCGCCTCAATCGTCTTCAAACAATTCCTGAATATACTCAGTCCATCTGTTCATAATCTCATCTTTTTCCATGATAATGGTACAGTCCTTTACTTTCAAACATCCACCTGAAGAACAGAGGAGCTTTTTACCAGTGATATTCTTGATTTGTTGATGTAACCTTTTTGGATCAGTAATAGGGATTCTTTCTATTTGCTCACATTCCTGGTTTAACCATTCTTCTTTGGCTTTTTGACATAAGCTTTTAACTTTTTTATCTAAGGACTTATATTCTATAGGATTTGCTTTCTTCTGTCTCCTTTCTTCCATTAGATTTTTGATTTCATCTGTCATCCATTTATTCTTTGTGCTTTTTTCTTTTTCAGGAATCACTGACTTTGCTGATTCTACCAAGGCATCCTTTAGAGAGTTAAATTTCATTTCTACATGATTGCTATCATCTTCAACAGATTCTATTTCTAGACTTTGAAATCTATTCCCTATTTCAACTGTAAATTTTTGTCTTAAGTTTTCTTCTTTAATTAATTGCAAGTAGTCAAGGGATTGTTCAGGTTTTTGCTTCTTCAGTTTTTTAAGTTTTACTTTACATGACATACTACTGGGTTATGGTCACTATTAAAGTCTGCACCTGGATATGTTTTGCATTGAGTCACTGAGTTTCCAAATTTTTGGTTTATAGTAATAAAGTCAATTTGATTTCTAGTGTCATCACCTGGACTTTTCCAGGTCCACAAGTGTCTTGGATGGTTTTTAAAGTAGGTATTCATAACGACCTGATTATTCATCTTGCACCATTCTGCCCATTTCTCACCTCTTTCATTTCTTTCCCCTAGTCCAAATTTTCCTATGGTATTTCCATCAGCACCTTGTCCTACTTTAGCGTTTAGATCTCCCATGACAATAACAATATCTTGAGATTTGCATCAATTCTTTGCTTGTTCAAGCTCTTCACAGAATTTATCTATATCCTCATTTGTTCCATCTGTTGTTGGTGCATATACCTGTGTAATTGCCAAATCAAATGGTTGTCCTCTGAATCTAACAAGGAGCACTCTTTCTGATATTGCCCAATGTCCTAAAACACTTTTTGCCATGTTTTCATCCATAAGAATTCCTACTTCATTAGATGTTCCACAAGAATAAATTAGTGTTTTATTTCTATTCTGACATGTTCCAGCACCTATCCAATGAACTTCGCTAATTCCCATGATGTTAATCTTTAGTCTTTCCATTTCATTTATCACATAGTCTAATCTTCCTGCTTGATATAGGGTTCTTACATTCCAAGTGGCAATAATTTTCTTTTGTGTTACTTGAATTTTATGAGCAGTAGCTTGATGACGGTCAGGGATCCCCTGCTGACCAGAATCAACCCTACCGAGCGAAACATCTTCAGAATTGTCTTGAAGATCCTTTTGACGCTGTTGTCGTGTGATACATTTTGTGAGTTTGACCATGGTTTTCTTAGCAAATAGATTCTAGGAAACCTAGTATCTAGCAACGGTGGTTTGGGTGAACTAAAGAAATCGCCATTTCTCTTCCCAAATGTTCATCCGCCTGTACTATAGCTGTTGACATTTGAGGTCCTAGCTCATCCGCCTTCTCTGTCATAAGTTCAGTTACTGAACCTGCTGGATCTGCCATTGGCCTCCGCTCGTATCCTGAACAGGAACCCTTGCAGGTGCTACTGCTCTGGGTCAGAGCAGCCCTGGGAGCAACGAATAACTATGGGGTAACTCCACTCTCCCCGTTGCAGTTTAGAGTCATACCCAGGACAAACTTCAGACTTACAATACCCAAATTGAAGACAGGAGAGTCAACTCTATCAGCTTGCTATTCTTAATTATAACAGCTTACTAAGCACTGGAGTGACAAAGGCTTACAAAGAAGGGCATGATTAAAAAGAAGTTCACATTAGAAACCTTGGCTGAACCATTCTCTTGTTCCATTCACTCTTCTCAGCCACAGAATATTCACATGAACCTCAATGATTAACAAGATAAAACTCTATCATTTCTTGACTAATTTTCTTTTACTTAGAGGTGCCAATGAGCGCTGCTGCATATGGGGGCTAAATAAGCAGGCAAAATAACAGAAAAGAACTGGAAGAATCCAGCTAGTCAGACAGCACCTGTGCAAAAAAAAAAGCAGTTAACATTTCAGGTCAGTGACCTTTTCTCAGCACTGGTGTGGGGAGGGGGCGGGGAGAAGAGTGGAGAATTTGAAATTTCAGACCAGAATTGGGGAGGGGGGAAGGAGTGAGTCTGACTAAAGCCTATATGGTCACAAGAGATTCTGTAGATGCTGGAAATCCACAGCAAACACAAAATACTGGAGGAGCTCAGTAGGTCAGGCAGCATCTATGGAAATGCATAAACAGTTGATGTTTTGGGCCGAGATCCTTCAGTTGGACTCACTTGGCCTACATGGACACTGTTTAAGATAGGTCAGAGATGAGGAGCATGAGTGCTAATTATTAGCAGACATTTTAAAGAAATTGTATGACAGAAAATAACCTGAATTCTGAGGTAGATCAATGACATAAAAATCTCCTGCACCCAAACTCAGTTGTGCTTTAGAAGCCATTGTGTTCGAAATGGGAACAGAATTTGTAGACTTGAGCGTAGAAAGCCCTCACAACATCAAGCTGGTATTGCTATTCCAATATAAAGGCAGTAACAAATTACAAATGATGTACGTGATTCGGTAACTGACCTACACTTCTGCGGACGAACAAGATGAGCCAGCTCAGCAAATCTCCAAAGTGCAGCCCGCAAGCTTCTCGATGAGCCATTCTGTGTAGCGGAGGAAAAGAATAACCGTGTTGTAAAGTGAATGACAATGCGTCAACGCACCTCTCAAATCTACTACTTTTTCCAAGAAACAAATCACAAAATCCATAGAAACATCAGCAACCTCCAAGTCTTCCTTTTAGTCACACATATTATCACTGTTGCTGGGTAACAGAATCGGAACTCCCAGAGGCTTATGCAATACCTTCACCCTGTGGGTAGTAAAAGCACTCAATTCATTTCCCAAGAGGTTAATGAAGTCTCAGGAGCTGAAAATACCTTGGGGGGAAAAAAAGGGTAAAAGTTATTAAAATATTAAAGGATTTGAAGTTAGTGCAACTAAAGGGAGCCAAGGTGAAACATGATCAGCTACGATTCAATGGAATAAAACACAAAAGGGACTGAATTGTCTACTTCCAAATGTCCTGTTTTTGGAAAGGGTGGAAATTTTTCATAAGGAATAAAACAAGTGTTCTTTATATTCTAATTTGGTCAAACTTACAGGTGGAAGAGGGAGGGCAAAGTATATGCTATTAAATTGGAAAATAATGGCTAAAAAGGCATTTTATAAGCATAATCATCATTCATACACTAGTTTACCAGTTGCCTCCCAAGAAAATGTAACAATGGGCATCATGTACAGGTAACATCAGTACTATTCAAGTCCAACATCACTGATCAGCCCAATTGAGATTTCCAACAAAGAATCTAGCTAAAAAGTTACAGATTATAATAAATTTGTTTCTAGTCCAGAGTCTGTCATGCAATCACTGATTAAATACCATAATTACTTTCTCCCAAAACATGACCTTCTGTTAGCTTTAAAGCTACACAGCTTTAAACTAATTAGCCTGCATGAACCAGTTCACATAGTCACTTTGCCATCATGTCTAATCATACTGTTAGCCTACTAAATTGTTTGAATTTAGCATCTGTTCACTTCAGGACAAACAACAAGATTCAAGGATGAGGTCGCACTGAAATGTAGGGGGATGGGACAAGAGAGGTCACATCAATGTTTTCAGGTGGGTAAAGATGACTCAATGACAGCATACTCACAGAGTTCAAGCTCATTATCTATGGCAACTCCAGTACAAATGCAAATCTTTCTGTTTTAATTTCTTTACTGGAATAAATGTTGATTCAGAACATTTGTTAAAATGTATAGGTACTGAAGGTGAGAAATTAACACCAGCACAAAGACAAATTTTATTCTGCTAAAATTTTTCAAAATGTGTTCTGCTGTATGGTTCAATAAATCAGACTAATAGATGAATAAGAATTCAAAAACACACAAGAGGAGGAGTTTTTAAAATGACTATGCATGGAACTCCATTTGGCCATGTTTCAGCAGCTCAACTCCCAATGTTCCATAAGCATACGTAACAACATTTTAATATTTTACTTCAGATAATTATATCATAAAACTATTTTTGCAAACATTCTTCTAATTGCTTACCAACCTTTTTAATTTCTTTATATAATTCCAGTTGTAACCGTGGTAAGTTTGAGTCAGTCAGGGCCTGTTAAATAAAAAGTTGATTAGGAATAAATTTCTCACAATATTTAAAAATTTCTGCAAACACAAACTTCAAGTATTAGTGTTGGGACTATTCCATTTAATTATGTAAATAGAATCACAAATAGAACAGCATTCCAGAAGTTTTTATTTACATTTGATAGCATCATAGGACAAAAATCACACCCCAATCTCTTAATCAATACCAATATATATATATAGAATGTATTATTTTCAAAACATATTTTCTTATAAAACAGCTTTAATAGTTCAAAATCTACCATAGAAAGCAGGTATAAACATGTAAATTAAGAGTACAGACATTCCTTTCCCCAATCTGTTTCACCACTTATTAAGACAGAGGTTAACCCATCAAAATATTTTTCTGAGTAAAAATGTTAAAAATCTCTTCTTCAGCTGACCATTAAGGAAGAGAGAGTGCCAAATATTTACAATTGGTCGTAACACCCTATGACACAGGAGCAGAATTAGGCCACTTGGCCCACCAAGTCTGCTCTGCCATTCCATCAAGGCTGATTTATTATCCCTCTCACTCATTCTCCTGCCTTCGCCACATGACCTTTGACACCCTTACTAAACAAGAACCACTCTTTCCTTTAACCTTTTTATTGATTTAAAAGGAACATAAATACAAACAAGAGAATTATTATATATATATATATATATATATCAATAATACAAACCAAGATTAAAACATACATTATCAAAATCATACATAGTGTTAAGCTAGTATGTAATATACAATAGAAAAAAAGCAATTCTCCTATCAGTTCATTAAGAGAAAAGGAAAAGTTTTGAATTTTAAATGAAAGAAAAAAAAACCCATTGTACTATACAAAAAAAAGAAACATAAAAAAAGGGACTGGGCAGTCCATTTTGAGGATACGACCAAAAAAAAAGACTTTCTGATCAAATCTAAAACTTCGGAAAAAATATTGGAAGAGTAATAAATCAAATTAAATGAAAATATTGAATAAAAGGTCGCCAAACAAGAACCAATCAACCTCCCCTTTAAATATACTGTATCCAATGACTTGACCTCCCCAGCCATCTCTGGAAATGAATTCCACAGACTCATCACCACCTGGCTTGCATGGGTGGGGCAGTGTGGAATTTCATCTCATTACTCATTTCTAAACAGGGAGGCTTTATTCTAGGTTCTCCCAGATCTCACCATATCACCCTGACTAGACCCCTCAGAATCATTGTACAACAAACATGTAGGAGCACAGATCATCTCAGTTGGGGAGTGAGGTAAGAAAGATAAGTGCAGAGCTGAAGGAATTGAGGGAAGAAGCATTAGAATTCAAACAGACAGCAAAACAGAAGAATTTGTAAGTAAGGGAGAGAACTTTGCGAAGCCAGAAGCCATTGCGAGTCAGTGGGTAAAGAAGTGACGAATGACATAACTTGCAGAAAAAAAAAGCATGGATACAGACCTCAATAGAGAAACAGACAAGAGTACCAGAGGCTATGTGGTCACATACCCACCACATTCTCATAGATTTTCATAACATTCACACACCATCTTACCCTTATTGCCACTGTTTAACAACTATTTTGTCACAGAAGTGAGTTTAATGCACGCATAGAAAACAAAATCAGAACATCAAAGCCTCCCAAGTAACAGAGACTGATGTTTGCAGCAGTAATGAAGCCACGTGCAACTTACCTTAATAATTTTATTTAAACATTCATCTGCCACCATCCGGACATCAGACTCTGCATCATCACAACACAGCAAAAACATTTCCATTGCAATTCCCAACAACTTCTGAAATTCTGGCGAGTTCCTAAGTAAATGAGGAACTGTAATTAGAAACACACTTTTCTCCAAAATCAAGATTGTAAATAACATTTATACCACCCCTCCCCCAACACTAGATAGCCCCACATCCTTCATAAGCAATGAGGAACTAGCTCACACAACAGTAAAAAAAAATCTGAAGAACATTTTGCTGTTGTGGGACAAGAATTATTAGACAGGCTTTGAAATAAACCAATGTTCCAAGTCCAACTCACTGGTTTATTGGCGAACAGTGGGGGTGGATGGCAGGGGAGCTGCGTGACCTCAGTCATAGGGTGGACTAGACCCCAAGCCGTAGTGCAGCCGCCCAGGAGACTGCACCAGAGTCAGTGTGCTCCAGTTGGAGTGCTGGAGGCAGTGTGAAGTGGTGTACATGCTGGGGTCAGTGCAACCTCCAGTGTTTGCTCAGCACAAGACAAACTCTAGTGTGTTCAATTGCAGACTACTGCAACATCTAGACCTTGGACTAGATTTTTTTGTGTGACTGTATTTTACTGCTGTCTTATATGTGCCTTGTGTTGTGTATGATTGTTGGTACTGTGTTCTGCTCCTTGGCCCTGGAGTAACACTGTTATGCTTGGCTAGAATCATGTATGGCTGAATGACAAACTTGAACTTTATCAGGATTAGAAAGGGGAGGGGAGAAGATGATTCTGGTTTTTTCCCTCTTCCTTTCCAGTCCTGATGAAAGATCTCAGCCTGCACCATTGACTGTTTTCCCACTCTATAGAGGCTACCTGACTTATTGAGTTCCTCCAGCACTTTGTGTGTTGCTCAAGATTTAAGATTGTTTAATGTCATTTCCAGTACACAGGGTGTAAAGGAGAACCACTGAGACAAAGAGCACAATAAAAAAAAGTATAAATAACAGTATACCTGATACCAGGTACAGATATGTGATACCAGGTACAGAAGTACCTGTATATAAGGTGACAGACAGGAAATGATAAAGCAGTGATGCAAAATCTCGTGTCATACAATTGTTCTTTCTAGCCAACACAAGATCAATTCTTCCTTGTCAATTGTCTGGTATATTAGAAAATATATTTTGAAAAGGAAGTAAACTGCAACTCTTGGTGGTGGCAAAACTTACTGCACGTGACATCTGAATTAGGGCTGCAGCCCAAAAAGAATCCACAAGTCCACTGGAGGCCCTGTGAAAATCTGTCTGGGGGTTAGAGAACCATTTGCATCTGCCTACTTTTTGTGATTTTTATAAATGACCTGGAATGAGGAAGTGGAAGCGATGAGATTAGTAAACTTGCTGCTGATGACACAAAGGATGTTGTGGATAATATGGAAGGATGTCAGAGGTTACAGCGGGACATTGATAGGATGCAAAACTGGGCTGAGAAGTGGCAGATGGAGTTCAACCCCAGATAACCGTGGGTGTTTCATTTTGGTAGGTCAAATATGATGGCAGAATATAGCATTAATGGTAAGACTTCTTGGCAGTGTAGAGGATCAGAGAGATCTTGGGGTCCGAGTCTATAGGATACTCAAAGCTGCTACTCAGGTTGACCTTCTGTGGTTAAGAAGGCACAGTGCATTGGCTTTCATCAACCATGGGGTTGAGTTTAAAGATGGAGAGGTATTGTTGCAGCTATATAGGACACTGGTTCAGACCCCACTTGGAGTACTGTGCCTCAGTTTCTGGTCGCCCTCAACTAACATGAAG
Organism: Mobula birostris; assembly: GCF_030028105.1. NCBI lineage: Eukaryota > Metazoa > Chordata > Chondrichthyes > Myliobatiformes > Myliobatidae > Mobula > Mobula birostris. The sequence continues at coordinate 11,178,316 of NC_092374.1, read as the reverse complement.
GACATGGGAAACCATAGAAAGGGTGCAGAGAGATTTACAAGGATGTTGCCTGGATTGGGGAGCATGCCTTATGAGAATAGGTTGAGTGAACCTATTCTCCTTGGAGTGATGGAGGATGAAAAGGTAACCTGATAGAGGTGTACAAGATAATGATAGGCATTGATCATGTGGCTAGTCAGAGGCTTTTTCCAGGGTTGAAATGGCTAGCACGAGGATCATAGTTTTAAAGTGCTTAGAAGTAGGTACAGATGAGATGTCAGGAGTAAGTTTTTTTTTTACCTACAGAGTGGTGAGTGTGTGGAATGGGCTGCTGGTGGTGGTGGTGGAGGTGGAAACAATAGGGTCTTTTAAGAGACTCCTGGATGGGTACATGGAGCTTAGAAAAATAGAGGGCTATGGGTAAGCCTAGGTAGTTCTAAGGTAAGGACATGTTCGGCACAGCTTTGTGGGCCAAAGGGCCTGTATTGTGCCGTGTTTCTCTGCTTCTAATTCATAAAGTTTTAGTCAATACAACACAGAACCAGGTTTTTAGTTCAATCACATCCATGCTGATTTTATTGCCAATCTACATTCAATCCCATTTTTCACATATTAGGGACCACACCTCTCCATCCCTGGCCTGATTAATTCCCTGTCTTAATATCACTTAATTGTAGAGATTTTTAACTGATTCTATCATCTTCTCTGGTACCATAAATGCCGATCAGTCTGTGTTTTCAAAAAAAAAACTTTCCACTCAAATCCATTCTAAAACTCTTTTACTTACACAAAAACTATGCTCTTTTGTTTTTATAACACCACCATGAGAAAAATATTATCTACCCCAATCTATATCTTTTATAATATTATATCTCTATCAAGTCACTCCTGCAGCCTCCTTTACTCCAGGGAAAACAAACACAGGCTATTTGAATTTTCCTGTAGCTAAAGTCCTCCATTTTCAGGGAATATCTTGGTGAATCTTCTCTGTATTCTCACTAGCAATCACATCCTTCCTCTCATGTGCAGTGCTCTAAAACATATTCCCCCTCCTTGGAAGTTTTTCGCAGGTTTTTTTTTTAATACATTGTATCACAGAAGACTACTGCAGTTGTACAGGGCCTTGGTGAGACCACACCTGGAGTATTGTGTGCAGTTTTGGTCCCCTAATCTGAGGAAAAGACATCCCTTGCCATAGAGGGAGGAGTACAAAGAAGGTTCACCAGATTGATTCCTGGGATGGCAGGACTTTCATATGAAGAAAGACTGGATGATAACTGGGCTTGTACTCGTTGGAATTCAGAGAAGATTGAGGGGGGAATCTGATTGAAACGTATAAAAATCCTAAAGGGATTGGACAGGCTAGATGCAGGAAGATTGTTCCCGATGTTGGGGGAAAATCCAGAACAAGGGGTCACAGTTTGAGGACTAGAGGGGGAAAGCCTTTTAGGACCGAGATTAGGAAGAAAACTTCTTCACACAGAGAGTGGTGAATCTGTGGAATTCTCTGCCACAGGAAACAGTTGAGGCCAGTTCATTGGCTATATTTAAGAGGGAGTTGGATATGGCCTTGTGGCTACAGGGATCAGGGGGGTATGGAGGGAAGGCTGGGGCAGGGTTCTGAGTTGGATGATCAGCCATGATCATAATAAATAGGCGGTGCAGGCTCGAAGGGCCGAATGGCCTACTCCTTGCACGTATTTTCTATGTTTCTATATACGTGTGCATGGGTGGGCAAGGGGGCTTGTTCTACTGTTATCGTTTATTGCTGCTGTGCTTGCATTGCTCTATAAACATGCTGGGCATACTACGTTGGCGCCAGAAATGTGTGGCAACACTTGCAGCTGCCCCCAGTATACCCTTAGGTCGTGTTGTTAATGCAAACGATGCATTTCACTGTGTTTTGATGTGATAAATTAATCTGAATCAGGAGATAACACAGTCATTAACTTCAAGAGCCTTCTAGATTGTGTCCAGGTCAAATACAGGCAGAGAACCAGATCTGAAAATTTAGACCATTAAGGTACAAATTCAATCCAATGCCCTTTTTAAAAATCATATACTTTGTCACATACAGGATACATCAATTTGCCCCACATCCATTTACAACCTCTCATGACACT